>NW_022196516.1:729446-1458892 GCF_008641045.1 Pistacia vera | reverse complement strand
CTTAATTAATCGCAACCAATTTAGCTACTAACGGGTAGTTGCAAAAAAATGTTTTTTTGTAACTAATAATGTAGATGCAAAATAAAATATTTTAGATGCAAATTGTCAAATTATGGAGGGAAAAATGGCCCACCAAAAATTGCAACTAAATTTATTAGTCACTAAAGCAGTTTGTTCTGCAACTAACAAAATAGTCGCAAAACATTAACTTTAGACGCCAAAAGTTGGAACATGTGGACCTCAAAATTGAGTTGCTCTTTGCCCGACCAATGGCAATTTAGTTGGTAAATATAGCCTTTTTGCAACTAATTTTGGTTAGTTGCTAATAAATTGGTTGCAGATTGTAGTTTTTCTTGTAGTGGTTGTGATGGATTCCGGCTACCACTGACGGTGGCTGCTAGAATCTGGCAAGTATGGGTGGGTGGGGGTGTTTTTGTTAATTTTTAAACTTTTTTTGGGGATATTTGATGAAATTAATAAACTTAAGGGATCTAAAAATATTTAAAAAAATATACTAATATTTCTGAAAGGACATTCTAGTCTTTTCACCATTAGCAAACGGAAATCACTAACAGCACATGACGGAAGGTACCTATTTATCGTTTTCAAACCTTGTCGTTTCACCAAACCTTGGGTAGGTGTAAGTCGTTCGGCCTTTTTGTCAACTTCGTAAAAAGCTTGATGACTGGAGGGGGCTCTAGCGACTTCAGAAATAGAGGACATGTGGGCATTTTAGCTTGGGCTTTTGAAAATTGGCTTACGAAACGGTTAATAAAGCCAATTGTGTTGGTTGTATTTGATTGGTTAACTCTAAATACAGCTACCAAAACCTTTGTAAATATGCGTACTTAGAAAATGGGAGTAACATGAAAATGAAATGCTAAACCCTTCAAATCCTGTGTCACCCCTTTAGTCCCTCTTATTTTATGTTTCTTACAATTCATTTATAACATGTTATCACCAAGAGAACTATCTAACTACTTTAACTTCATATTTTATCACACACAACCTTTTTTATAAGTGTATCATGTGGTTGTCAATAAATCAGATTTTTCATATAAGAAGATATCGTTAGTTTTATATTATCTCTTTATTATAGATAAATATTATCCGAAAGTCCGAAGATGTCAAATATTGCAAGTCTCTATATAATTTAATGCATTTCTACTAAAAAGATGAATATGCTTATCTCTTATGTACAAAACAAGTTAGTAGTTACACAATAAATTTAGAAAATACTAAAGGAGAAAATAATAATTCATATACATTATAAACCCCTACACTTTTGTTCATGAAGAATGAAAGTAGATTTCGTTAATATATTTTCTATGGCATATGTAAGTACTACGTATAGAAAAGAAGGTACCTTCTTAAGATTTTTTAACTTAGCAGGGTCTTTTTGTAATAAAAACTTAAGAAGAAGGGCCTATTAAAAATTTGCAGGGTAGGATTTAGGGAGAGAGTGAGTGACGTGAGCTTAAAAAAGAGAGATGACGCAGGCCAGGTGACGGATCACAGAAGGTCCTTTGTGTAATATTTTTAATCTAAGAGAGGTTTTCTGAAATAAAATTGAGAATAAAGGGTTAATTGAAAACATCAATTTATCTTTACCATTTTACTTGTAGTGGCGGACCTATGCTGGGGCCCTGGTCCCCACAAATGTTTTAAACATATTTCATATAAAATACCTATTTTGACCTGCCAGATTTCTGTTTGCAATGTATGAACATAAGCATTTTGGGTATTTCATCTATATCACATGATTCACGTCAAAACTTATAAAATTTTCTCTAAACAATTATAAAATATTATCAATATTAGAGAGGGACAAAATTATTGAATATTTTATTTTGTCACTTTAATTATTTTATCAGTTGTGTTAAACGTGAATGGAACTTTCCCTTTATTAGACAATTCCTTTTTAAAATTGGTTGTCTGTATCCTTTCTCAAATCCCCAATTCCTTTTAGTAGTGTCGTTCTTCAATCATTTGGTTGGCTAAACATTTATTTCATATAGTTTATGAATTATAAATTTATCAAATTATAAAAAATTGAAAACAAATTCAAGGTGAATAAGATTTTGGCATCTGTATGGGTGCAATAAGATTTTGGGTGAATAAAATGTTGACATAAATATTAAAAAGAAATTTGAAAATCAGGGGGCCATTTGCCCCATTGTCCCTTGCTCCTTTCCATCTATAAGGATCGGCCCTCCCAAGATTGGGATCCTAACTCTGCCACTGTTTATTTGTACTCTTTAATTGACATGTTATATAAACCTCTGCTGATATTAAGCTGTTGGTTTGATGGTAAGTGTCTGATCCTAGCACTCCGGAAAAGTGTCATCGGCTAAATATCTTCGGACAAGAATCCTCTCACAATATCTTTAAAATAGATATGTCTTTTGACAATGGCAGCCAATTCCTCAAAATAATAAATTGATTAAACTATAAATGAGGCAATTGATTATAATCTTCAATAAATATCGCAGGTGAAATGAAAGAGAAGCGGTCAAAGAATGTAGAAGTTCTAGGCATATGAGAAGAGGATAGAAGCAAAATGAAACAAGAAGAGTAGGATAAAAGCTAAGAAGAAGGCACAAGTTTGTGAACAAAGACATTATAGTAATTGTGATTAAACTAAGGTATTTTCCCTTGAAGACCAAGTATAAGTGCCTATTAGTAGAAGGGGGTACTTGTAAATTGTAAGGCATTTTTTAGACGTAATACTGTGAATAACAAAGAGGAGTTTCTCTGATTGTGTTACTTCTGTTTTCCTTCATATTCTCTCCAACCAAATTTACTCACTCTAATTTTATTATTCAGCATATAATATATAATATTTATTAACCTGAATCCAATTAAATGACTTTGGTGTTACCTAGTTTGCCTGGAAACTTAATCACAATTCATGGTTAAAACCCATATGCCAATTAAATGACTATGTTTCATTAAGCAATAACAATTCTTAAGAAAACGCAGCGTATTGATTTTAGCTCTGACCAAACACTGTTAAGCAGCATTATTCACAAATATTTTATGAAAGAATATGACTATAAATAACATCTCTAACAGTAGCAAATCCATACCATTAATTAAATGTAAATTACATTATAAAATAAGAAAAGAACAGTCAATGCAAATATTAAGACCACAAGAAGTTATTAATTGAAAGTAAGTTTTCAGCCACAGTGGGCAGAAAAAGTATAGCTCCGACAACAGTTGCCGCGGCTCGCCAAGGAGTTCTTGAAATTATGCATCTCAAGTTTGCACCGATGTGGTTCCAACGATTGTCGTAGTGCGCTCTAAGATGCTCATAAAAGCCGTCATAATTGGAACCACTTTCCGGAATTTGTTGGCGAAGTTTATTAAAGAGGTCCACTATTACAAGATTCTCGCCCACAAGATTTTTAATAATTCCCCCTTCAACAAGTAGATCCACGTCTTTTAAAGAGTAGATAAGGAAATTCATCAACTCCACGTAACTGCGTAAGTAAGTTTCTGATGGATAGTGACACTGCTCCAATATTCAGTGTCGTCATTTATTTCAATGCACGGGATTCGCAGATCAACTCCATTATAGAACGGAAAGCGTGGATTTCTCAAGTTTATGTCAACTAAAGATTTAGTTGAAAGAGGCTTAAAGTTCACTCCTGACTCTTGCAATTTGACTGCATTAGCTAAATCCTTCTGAGCTGGTAAATCTTCCTTTATTGCGTAAAAGCTCTCCCGTGGATATAAACCCTCCGTATTGGCTCCTTCGAACGTGGGTATCTGAATCTCGACTAGAGCATGCCTATACAAATCAGTGAAATGTCTGACCTTGATCTCTCTTCTATTGCGCCGGCCATGAAGGACAAAATAATGGTAAGGAAGAGTAAGGAATCTGGTAGGGAGTAACTCTCTATCCGCGTCAATGGTGGAGGCTGCAACTGCAGTGACTTCGATCTCTTCGTTATTAGGTGCTCTTTTGTGTAAGTCTTGAAGGAAGTTAAAAATAGCCAAAAAATTACAGTGGTGTAAAAGCAATCCTTCATCTGAGTTGGTTGAGGCTTCATCGGCAGAACAGGTGGCGGCTTCTTCTTGGTTAATATTGGTGGCTTCATTTGGGTTACTGGCGGTGGCTTCCTCTTGAATACTAGTGGTGGCTTCGTTTGGGTTACTAGTGGTGCTTTCCTCTTGGTTACTGGTGGTGGCTTCATCTTGGTTATTAATGGTGGTTTCTTCTGGGTTACTGGTGGTGGCTTCCTCTTCAATACTACTGGTGGCTTCGTTCGGGTTACTGGTGGTGGCTTCATCTTGGTTATCGATTCCGGCTTCCTCTGGGTTACTGGTGGTGGCTTCGTTTGGGTTATGGCTGGTGGCTCTCTCTTGTTCACTGGTGGTGGCTTCTTCTGCTTCTGGATTACTAGTGTAGGATCTGGGCGTGACGAATGCTCCATCTGGTATGGCGGAGGCGGCTACATCTGGGGTAGTGGAGTGAAAGGCCAAGTTATATAATTCCTTAAGCACAAAATGTGGAATTTGATTTTCAAATAATAGTAAGTCCCGTCTTATAGCTTTCAGCCGTAACTTATTTAACAAAACATCATCTTTATCCCTTAGGTAAAATCTTAAGAAGAGCTCGATGATGAACACAGCATCACATAAACTCATTTCTACAAACATGGCACTCGAAAACTCAATGGGCTCCGAGTAATGTTGGCGGATTTCTTGTTCATGGTTTTCAACAAAGGTCCTGAGTTGCTCCCATGAATTATTATCAGCCAATCGTTGAATAAATTTCTTGTTATACCTTCTTTTCTCCTTTTCCATGCCAAACAATTCTGTTTTATCCTTATGAAAAGGACCAATTGAAATTAATTGAGGAGTGTAAGCTTCCTCATTTATTTTCCGAAGATTTATAGGAACTCTGGAAATACAGCACCTGGGTGAAGACTCAAAGAGTTCCTCAATTTCGATTGGCGACCCACTGCTTAAAGAAGTACTTGCTGAGTAATACATTTCCATCTCCAAGTAACCTTCCTAATATCAAAATCATGGAGTAACATATAATCAAATATACAAGAAAACCCTTTTCAAATATTATATATAGAGAGAATAATTCTCTAATCAAGACTTCCGAATATTAATTTGTCAAAACTGTAAAATACCACATCTACACATGTTATGCCTGAAAAAGTAGGTCTGACGTAAAGCCTAGTCAGTATAAAAAGTCAGAGCTTAGATAGACCCGCAGCCGTGCAGACGCAGTCGCGTCGCGTGATGACATTAGCAGCATGCTTCTGTCAGTGCAGTGGGTGCACGCTAGACTAGCCAGGAGCTAGAGAGATCCCACGTGTCCAATCCCTGCGCCAAATCGCGTAAATCACTCTAGAAGGTGGGTAATGGGACATAAAGAAGGATTTGCGCGATGACCTGACCAATTCTCAGATTTAGTAATCATTACCTTAAACCATCCCACTATAAATAGAGGACCCCTCTCTCATTTTGGGGATTAACTAATCTCTCTCTAAAATAGCATACACGCTCTCTCATTTGTAATCACTTGCAAATCAGCTCGCTGAACGCGACCTGATCTCTATTATTAATATAATACCAGTGGACGTAGGACATGCTTTCTTGAGCATCCGAACGGCTTTAAACACTGTTCTCCATCAGTTTCGCTCTCATTCTCCCATTCACGTGTATCTTCTGGGCCAACTGAGCATTTCACCTGTGCGTTTGGTTGGTGTCAAAATCACGCATCAACAGTTTGGTGCTAGAGGAAGGGCTTGATTTAGTATTCGTCCTTCATCAGGAGAATCTCTAACCAACTAGCCCTACAACAGCAAATGGCTCGCATATTCAAATCTGAGCGACCCCATAATGGTGAGGAAGATATCCCCCAAGTGCAAGAGGGCACCTCTTCCGAAGTGTCCCCAGTTTCGCAAAATCTCGTGGGGGACATTCCCTCAAGCTAACGGCTTGATCCAGCCGTCATGAACTACCTGGAGAGGTTCAACAATACTCTTCAAATGGTTAATCGAAGGTTGGACCATTTGGACCGGGTTATACCACCCGTATCCAATAAGGCGGTGCCACCGCCAAAAACGCCTACAGGTCACATGAAAGCGCGGAAAAGGGCAATAGCCCATGCCGCACGCACTGCAGCGCGTCAAAGGAAGGGAAAGCAGGTGGTGAACAACGGGCCTAGAGGCTCCAGGAGACCAACAAACACCGACCGCACCCCGGGTAGAATACTTGTGGCGCAGAGACTTAGTGACAGGTCGCAGATCGAGCAATCCCATGCCACATCGTGCGAGCACTCCCACAAAAGTATAAGGCGGGGAGATTCCTACCATCGCCAGAATAACAACCCTGATCAGCGTCACGCGGGAAGTTCCTATCGTCCGTGGGTCGGTTCACACCATCGCAGAGGTCGGCAAAGTTCACCGGGCTAGTTATCACCATCGCACGACTCTAACCAGCATGCGTCGAGAGCGACCGAAACTGCTAGCCGAGGCGAGGAGGAATTTGATCTCCGAACTTTCCTCAATCGCACTTGAGAGGGTCGACACCGCATGGGGGAAAGCAATCCCCAAGTAGCTCTGCTGCCTCAGATTGAAGAGCTACAGAGAGCTATCTATCAGTTAAAGGCTTAGCAAAATAAGCGAGGGCAGGTCGCAGAGGCATCTCCCTTTTCCGCGGCTGTGTTAGCCGCCTCTCTCCCATCCAGATTCAGAATGCCTGATATGCTGGCGTTCGATGGGAATTCAGATCTGCAGGATCATCTGTACGAATTCAATGACCTGATGGAACTTCATCAAGTCTCTGATTTGGCAAAATGTCGATGCTTGGCGGTGACTCTTACATCTCATGCCAAGCGGTGGTTCCAGTCGCTCCCAGCGGGATCAATCAGCTCATGGAATCAAATGAGCTCGACATTCTTGAGACACTTCCAAGCAAACAGGATGTTCTCGATGCCTTTGAGCTACCTCAGCAACATAAGGTAAGAGATGGATGAATCTCTCCAATCTTATATCGACAGGTTCCACAGAGAGCTCCACAAAGTAACTCACACTCCCAAAGAGTCTGTTCAGACTCTAATCATAGCGGGAGTTCGTCCACAAATAGATCTGCAGAATGAGCTGCAATTAGAGGATGATGTGTCCCTCACCCATTTTTACCACCTCACGGAGAAATACTTCCGTATCGAGAATTCCGTGGCGGCACTCCACCGTTATGGCCCCGAAACTTGGTCAGTGCGCCAGGTGGGGGGAAAATAGGAGGGCTGATCGTCGATGGGCTAATGACGATCAGCGACAAGGAAAGAAACCAAGGTTCAAGCCCAAGAAATCTTATGCTTTCGTTCCTCGTCATGATCACGACAGGAATCAATATACCCCTTTGAACGCTTCTGTCTTGGCAATTCTTGACAAGTCAGAGGAGGCCAGTTTGCTCGGAGAGCCCGAGCCCATGAAAAATCTCCATTCAGCTAGAAATAGCAAAAAGTATTGTCGCTATCATCGGGACAATGGGCATCACACCGATGAATGCCGAGCTCTCAAGCAGGCTATCGAAGACCTTATCAAATAGAGACATTTCAAATTGTATATTGATGACCCTGCTCCCGTAAAGGAGAAAAATCGAGAGGAACAAGGCAAGAAGTGTCGTGATCACAATGGTATCTGTAGCGTGGGAGTAATCTTCGGGGGACCACACCTCGGGGGGAACACGCGAGGTGCCCAAGAAAGATATGCTTGCGCAGCTCATCACGATCCTATCCGTGTGATGAACATGGCGCAACGACCTCCAAAGGTTGGCAAAGAGGAAGAAATCACCTTCTCCGAAAAAGACGCAGTCCGATTGCATCATCCCCACGATGATGCTCTCATCATTATGCCCCAGATAGGGCGCTTCGACGTCCACAAAATGTTGGTGGATAACAGAAGCGTTGTGAACATCCTGTTCCAGCCAGCTTTCTAGAGAATGAAATTAGATGAGGCCGACCTAAAGCCAGCCTCAATCCCCCTCTATGGTTTTACAAGGGATCACTTGATCCCCAAGGGAACGATCTCGCTTTCAGTCACGCTGGGTGACCCTGACGAGGTGACAAAGATAACTGAATTCTTGGTAGTGGATTGCCCGTCCGCTTTCAATGGTATCCTGGGGCGACCTCTACTGAGGAACTTCTGAGCAGTCATTTCGATCTACCATCTCAAGATAAATTTCCCCACCCCGAGGGGGATAGGGGAAGTAAGCGAATCGCAGCGCGCATCTCGTGATTGCTATGTAAAGGCAGTACAGATGGCATGCAAAGGGAAAGGCATCACCTGCGGCATTCCCAAACAGGCAATGGCGATCAGTCGGATTGAACCACGGCCTGGCCCAGCCGAGGATAACATGTACCCTCGTATTCAGGAATGCCCATCCAGTGGGCCAGTTGAGGATTTATCTGAAGTGTCAGTTGACCAGAGTGAGCTGAACAGAGTGTTGAGGATTGGAGACAATCTCAACCCCCAGCTCGCCAACGACCTGACCTGTTTCCTAAGAGAAAATATTGATGTGTTTGCATGGACGCATGCCGACATGGTCGGGATTAGCCCGGATGTCATTTGCCATGCCTTGAACATTGATAGCGAGGCCAAGCCAGTCCGTTAGAAGAGAAGAGTGATGGACCTAGAGCGATATGCTGCCTTAAAAACCGAGGTAGATAATCTCTTCTAGAATGGGTCCATCCGGGAAGCGCTCTATCCGAGCTGGGTTGCCAACTCGGTTATAGTAAAAAAGCCCAACGGCAAGTGGTGGACCTGTGTTGACTTCACCGACCTCAACAAAGCATGCCCAAAGGACAGTTTCCCCTTCCAATGATCGATCAGCTCGTGGATGCCACATTTGGGCACGAGCTGCTAAGTTTTATGGATGCATACTCGGGATACAATCAAATTTTGATGTATGCGTCGGACGAAGAGCATACCTTTTTTGTTATAGATCGGGGGCTGTACTACTACCGAGTCATGCCCTTCGGCCTAAAGAATGCTGGCGTAACTTACCAGCGGCTGGTTAATCGGATGTTTTTCGAACAGATCGGGAAATCAATGGAGTTCTATGTAGATGACATGCTGGTCAGGTCGCATGTCACTTCAAATCACATAGCGCATCTCACCAAGATGTTTGACATCCTCTGGAAGTACAGAATGAAGCTAAACCCTCTCAAGTGCTCGTTTGGAGTGTCCTTGGGAAAATTCCTGGGATACATGGTTAACCAGAGGGGAATAGAGATCAACCCCAAAAAAATCCAAGCTCTCTTTGATATGAAGAGTCCGACCAGCAAAAAGCAGGTTCAAAGCCTCAACGGGAGAATAGCGGCATTAAGTCGCTTCATATCGAGGGCAATAGATCGCTGATTGCCATTCTTCAATGTGCTCAGGGCCAATAAGAAGTTCGAATGGACTCCAGAGTGCGAACAGGCATTCTAGAGTATTAAAGAGCACCCCGGGAAGCCACTTCTCCTGTCCAAGCCTCTTCCGCAAGAAATTCTTTTCCTATACTTGTCCGTCTCCCAGTATACGGTCAGTGTAGCATTAGTCCTGGAAGAGAGCAAGGCTCAATGGCCAGTATATTATGCGAGCAAGTGTCTGTTAGATGTCGAAACACGGTATCTGAAAATGGAGCGATTAGCTTATGCCTTGCTGATCGCTTCCCGAAAGTTGTAACCTTACTTCCATGCCCATACAGTTCATGTACTGACCAATTATCAGCTCAGACAGGTCCTCCAAAAGCCAGAGGCATCGGGTAAATTGCTTAAATAGGCCATGGAACTTAGTAAGTTTGATCTGCATTACAAACCGAGAGCAGCCATCAAAGGATAGGCTACTGCCGATTTCATCCCAGAGTTCTCATATCATCCGGCAAAGGAACCCGAGCAATAAGCCAGCGAAGTCAATCAGGAAGCTATTCAAAACCTGTCAATCTGGAGTTTTTACGTCAATGGATCATCGAACAGAAAGAGGGCCAGGGCAGGTTTTCTTCTCTTAAGTCCCGAGGGGACTTGTATTCACGACATCTCTCGGTTTGGGTTCAAAGCGACCAACAATGAGGCTGATATGAAGCTTTGCTCACTGGATTGCGATTGGCCAGAGAAATGGGCACAACTGCAATTAGCAACCACAACGACTCCATGCTGGTTGTCAACCAGATTTTGGGGGAGTACCAAGCCAAGGAAGGAAATATGATCAGCTATCTGAAGAAAGCTAAGGCCGTACTCGAGCCGTTCAAATACTTCACGATCACGTAAATTCCTAGAGAACAATTCTGTGGCAGATACCCTGGCAAAAATATCCTCATCGCTAGACTCAGATGCACCTGATGATGTATTGTTACTACAACATGCAATATAGCAAGTGCACTAGTCGCAAAAAGTAATAAAGTGATGAGTGAGTATCGTTCTCACGAGGATAGTGTTACTAAGTACCGATTTCTCTAGTTTAAGTCCTAATTGAAGAAACAATAAATTGGATTGATGGAAAATTAACGAACTAAATACAAATTAACAAAATATAAATGAATGATAATGAAATTAAAGTAAAACCCAACAACTTAACTAATTAAATAATGCTAAAAAATGCTAGGGTGTTGATTTCACCTAGATACGCTAACCCAAATCATAGAATTTATTACCAAAGTTCTAATTCCTTGATTGAAAATCGAATTTCCTAAGTTGTAAAACATACCTTCTCAGGCTACATTTCCCTACTTATCCCTATTAAGCTTCCGCACCCAACAAAATGAAGATTAATAGTTCAAAGTCTTTTAAGCTTTTTGAAATTCTATCTAGATTTCATAGATCGCTAAACCTATCTCTAGCGTTTGCTTAATCTACGGTATTTATCCCAAGAGGCACAATCACAAATCACTTCTCAGTCTCATTGTGAACAACACACATTTGAATGGTGATCAAGCATCCAAAAGTCATTAAGCAAAGAGATAAACACTCAATCATGAAATTAAAACTCAAAGTAAATCAATTCATAGAAAATTGAATCATTGTATCAAGGTTACATCAAACCCTAACTAAACAACTCAGTTCATACTCAAAAACGAAATAAAATAACAAAAACAAACTGAATCAAGATTCATCATTGAAAAACAAGCAAAAGATTGAGAAATCTTCTCTAATTTGAAGCCCAAATCTTTAATAATCTTCTCCTTCCATGAGCTGCCTCCCAAATGACTTACCAAGACCCTTTTTCTTTCCTATTTGTCCTAATTTATACCTCTCTCACTTAAGGACCAAGCCCTAGCAAGCCAAAATGCGTCGTTTTATTTTTCACCTCTGCTGCAGTTTTCGCCGCTGCGAAGCTTTTTCCTTGCCACGGTGAGAATCTTTCGGGCCAAATTTGAGCTTGATAGATTCTGAATCTAAAAAAGTGTTAAACATATGAATTGTAGTCCTTTAAATTATATTTCTACTAGTTCAAGAATCAGCACAATCCGAAGTCTACAGCTCAAGTTATGGCACAAATACTGAAGCACATCCAAAGATGTTTTTCTTCAGTTCCCAGCGTATTGTTCACGACTTCAAGCCAAGTTTTCACCCTTGTTGTAGCTCTGCTTCTTAGCTTTCCAAAGCTTCTAAAATCAGGTCATTCTGAGTTTCCAACCTCAAGTTACGCAATTTACGCTCAAAACTGTCATTTATGCTCAAAATCATCGTTTAGGCTTGCAAAGACAAATTAATTGAATTAGGTAGCAATTATGACCCAAACTGTATGAGAAGTATCCTAAATACTATCAAAATTCAATGCAAAATCATAGGGAAAAATAGGCTTATCTAATACCCTCAAACTTAAGATTTGCTCGTCCTCGAGCAAAAAGGAATAAAAATCAAAACAAAAAGAAAAAACAGTACTTAGATTGAATCACAATGCAAGTGTCAAAAATTGTTGGTAAATTATTACAAAAAAATGCTCAACACTCCAAGAAGTCATAAATTGAATTGACTATCTTTCTCTATCGATCCCCTGAGTAGGTAATCCCCACTTCAGTCCATCTTCCGTCTTCCCAGATTATTTTATGCAAAAAGGTAAAGTTTATCAAATGGTGGTAGACTCCACAAGCTTAAGTATCGAACTACTCTCCACTAATGTGGACTAGACATCGCTAAGAATCAAAAGGTCTTTGTAAGCTTGTAATGTTAGGCTCGGGTAGTGGGCTCCAAGGAAAAGGATAGGATAAACAAAGTAAGAGAACTCGGTTTTCCTCTTGCAAACACTAAGAGCTACATCAATCTCCGCTTTCTTTCTCAACCACCAATCAAAGTGTCAACCATTTTGCAAACCTCAAACTTATACATTTCTTATTTTTGATTTTGAATTGAACTAAAGAAATTCTTTTTTTCTTCTTCTTCTTCTTCTTCTACCATTTTGCAAACCTCAAACTTATACATTTCTTATTTTTGATTTTGAATTGAACTAAAGAAATTCTTTTTTTTTTTTTCTTCTTCTTCTTCTTCTTCTTCTCTTTCTTTCTTTTTTTTTTTTTTTTAAACAAATATTTACAATAACATTGAGGTCTGTCGCCCCTTCTTCCTACCCTTTTTGCAACCCCCAAACTTAAAATTTTGGTCCATCACTTATTCACACACATCTTAAAGCTCTTTTGTGTCATACATTAGTTCTATAATGCTCCTAAAGGGTATGATAAAGTGTTTAGGGTATAGGGATTGGACAATTTTTTGGTTTGCAAGAAAAATAAGGCAATGATAATCTCATAAGGCTCAAATGGGTGACTAGGGAAAGATTCATTCATGGGTCGGCTGAAAAGGCTCAAACGTTCCCAAAAATGCCTAAATCATTTTCTCAACAATGTCTAATCCTAGAATTTTGCCTCAAGCACTTCTTAACTAGGTTCTAGAGTCCACCAACATTATCAAGACTTCACCTAGCCACATAAAATGTTTCCAAGCATGCCGAAAGAGTGAAAATGGTGGTTGAACCACTCAACGAACCTCAAGCTAAATCAAGTCAACCAACCTAAACTTGAAGCAATGCTTAACATTTTCCAAAAATAATATCCCAACAATTCTAGTCTCATCATAGACTTATGTAGTTCATCACTGGCAAAACACAACAAAACATGAAAATAACTAAACAAAAATAAAAAAATTGTTCAAATTTTTCCTACCCCCAAACTAAAGATGACATTGTCCCCAATGTCACATTATGCACAATTTAGGAATAGAAAAACAAAAGTAAAGGTTATGAGATACTGCACTGATTAATCCATAAAGGTCGATTTTTTTACAAAATCCTGGCATCCATTCCTTGGCTTCCTCATCATCATCATCATCATCATCTGTCAAGCAAATGAAAGTCTATGGTGCCAAATATGTTAGATACCCTCCATATTACATCATGATCTTAACCTTATTAAACTAAACCTAAAATCTAAACAAAAACAAAAAAAAAAAAAGAGCTAAAAGCCAGGAAATCAACATCAACTCCTACTTACAAAACATAAAGAAATAAAAACAAAAACTAAAAAAGAAAAGTGCCTCAGGCTTCAATCTTCTTCTACTTCTTCCTCTTCGTACAACTCCCAAATTTGCTAAAAGCACTTCAACACAACAGATCCAACTTCCTCAACACCAAATTAAATCAAAATCAACAATCTCTACACTCCACAATCAACTCAATCCTCAAATTCTCAACTAACATCCACAATCAACAAATTCAAGAAATTTTTCAATAAAAACAAATCCACAATTGAAAGTGAACAAATAAATTGCACAAAAACTCTTAACCTTACCAAGCCGAAGCTTTCCAACCTTCAATTGCTCCAATTTCATTAAAAATCACAAAGAAAGCTCCAAATTTTCAAAACCTAAGGGTTGCTAAAAATTTCTTCAAAATGGGTCAAACCGGGGCAATTGAAAGGTGCATGATTGTTTAAAGAGGTAAGGGAGTGGAATGGAGCTAGAATTTTTGAGGGAAAAAAAGGTGAGAAATTGAAGAAGAGAAAACGAAATTCTTCGGAGGCTACAGTTTGAAACCACAAAAATGGAGAGAATGAAGGTGGGTCAAAAAAAAATTCTCAAGTTTCGTAGCGCTGTTCTTCGTTCAGTATACAAAACCTAATCAATGCCGCGGCGAAGAAAATTTTCTCGCCGCGATGAAAAATTCCAAAGAGTACTTCGCCTCGGCGAAGAACAAACTTCATCGCGGTGAAGTCTGGACTTTTCGACTTCCATTTTGTGCAAAGCTTACATCACCGCAGCGAAGAAAAAAACTTCGCCGCAGCGAAAACTGGAAATTCTTCTTTTTTGCCTTAATTCGATAATTCACTTGAAACACCTAAAAACACACGAAATTAAAATTATTCTAAATCATAAAACAACTAAACAAATTCAAAACAAAACACAAACAACAAAAATTGAAAACACTTGGGTTCCCTCCCAAGAAGCGCTTGTTTATAGTCAAGAGCTCGACTTTCTCATTCTTTCATCAATGTGGATCCTTGTGGGGTGCTTCACTTCCCTTTGCCACCTCTTGGTCTTTCCTTTGGAATTTCGGGCATTCTCATAAGCATCTTTTCGGAACTTCAAATTCGTATATGCGTACTTGAGATGAGATGGTGATTGGTTGAGTCGAATGTTTGGAGTTTCTTCCAACACCAATTTTGACTTGTGCGCATTTACACCAAATTCCTCAAATTGTTCCTTGTGAGGTGAGTTGCTTGGTTGAAATTCCCCTAAGTAACTTGCACTCCATTTTGCTTTGAGATTGTCCTCTTCATTAGTCTTGTCTTCATGTTCATCCAACTTTTCTTCATTGTGAGGTTGCTCCAACACTATACCTTTCCTCAACGTTATGACATTTAATTGTTCTTCAAGATTTCTGACCATTGTGCTTGGAGAAGAACCTTGAGATCTCTCTGTCAATTGTTCAACCAATTGCCCCACTTGAACCTCCAAATTTCGAATGAACACTCCTTGATTTCTGAAGTCTGAGTGTGTCTCATTCATAAAACTTGTAGTTTCTTGCATAAACTTTTCGAACATATCTTCCAATTTTGACACTCTCTGCTCTACCGGTTGAAGATTCACCACTGGTTGATGGTTTGGCACTTTCCTTTGATTTAATTGATTGCTCCAAGACAAATTTGGGTGATTCCCCAAACCAGGATTGTAAGCATTGGAGAAGGAGTCATTTTGCAGCCTTTGTGAACTAACCATGTAATTCACTTGCTCGATTGTTGAGAAGAATAACTGGTTTCCATCTTGGCATTCTACACTCCCATGGTTTCTTGCACAAAATTCACAAGTTATAAAAGGTGAGTGAATAGAATTTACATTCATACCTTTCAGTTGGCTTTGAAGTGATGCAATTTGTTCAGATAATGTGGCGACCACATCGACTTCATGTAGACCCATTGTTCTCTTCGGCATTGCTCTCTCATTAGGTCTTTGATAGTTATTGTTGGCCATCACTTCAAGCAATTCATAAGCATCTTCTAGGGTCTTGTTATTTAAGGCTCTGCCTGCTGCCACATCTACCATAGTTTGAATATTTGGTAGCAACCCATTGTAAATTGTTTGGACTTGTATCCAAAACGGTAGACCATGATGTGGACATTTCCTTAACAACTCCGTGTACCTCTCCCAAGCTTCATATAGTGATTCATCATTGCCTTGCATGAAAGAGATAATGTTGTTTCTCATTTCTGCCGCTTTCTCTGGTGGGAAGTATTTTGCAAGAAACTTTTGAGCTAATCCGTCCCATGTGGTGATTGTTCCAGCTGGGTGTGACATAAGCCAACCTTTGCCTTA
Source organism: Pistacia vera (assembly GCF_008641045.1). Taxonomy (NCBI): domain Eukaryota; kingdom Viridiplantae; phylum Streptophyta; class Magnoliopsida; order Sapindales; family Anacardiaceae; genus Pistacia; species Pistacia vera. Next base: position 1,443,081 of record NW_022196516.1, on the reverse strand, counting down.
TGTCTCAGTGAAAATGAGAACAATCTTAGCCTAATTGCATCATCAGTCATTCCATTAACCTTGAATGTGTCACATATCTCTAGAAAGCTAGTGATATGCAAAATTGGATCCTCATATGAATTTCCACCAAATTGGACTAACTGTTGGATAATCTGAATTATTGTCAGCTTAATCTCAAAGTTCACTGCAACAGGTGGCCTTGTAATGCCATAATTGCATTCTTGCACAATTGGTATGGCATAATCCATCAACGTTCTATGTACTTCTGCCATGATCTCCACATGCACTACAAGAAACAATTAATCAACCTTAACTACAAAATAAAAATAAAAACTACAAACAAAAGAACTCAAGCTTAAGACTATACAATATTTACGATTAACTACAAAGATGAAATAAAAGCTTCAATTTAGCTCTACACTAGATACTATCAATATTAATAATCAACTATCCCTAGCAACGGTGCCAAAAACTTGATGCGTTGTTACTACAACATGCAATATAGCAAGTGCACTAGTCGCAAAAGAGTAATAAAGTGATGAGTGAGTATCGTTTCCACGAGGATAGTGTTACTAATTACCGATTTCTCTAGTTTAAGTCCTAATTGAAGAAACAATAAATTGGATTGATGGAAAATTAATGAACTAAATACAAATTAACAAAATATAAATGAATGATAATGAAATTAAAGTAAAACCCAACAACTTAACTAATTAAATAATGCTAAAAAATGCTAGGGTGTTGATTTCACCTAGATACGCTAACCCAAATCATAGAATTTATTACCAAAGTTCTAATTCCTTGATTGAAAATCGAATTCCCTAAGTTGTAAAACATACCTTCTCAGGCTACATTTCCCTACTTATCCCTATTAAGCTTCCGCACCCAACAAAATGAAGATTAATAGTTCAAAGTCTTTTAAGCTTTTTGAAATTCTATCTAGATTTCATAGATCGCTAAACCTATCTCTAGCGTTTGCTTAATCTACGGTATTTATCCCAAGAGGCACAATCACAAATCACTTCTCAGTCTCATTGTGAACAACACACATTTGAATGGTGATCAAGCATCCAAAAGTCATTAAGCAAAGAGATAAACACTCAATCATGAAATTAAAACTCAAAGTAAATCAATTCATAGAAATTTGAATCATTGTATCAAGGTTACATCAAACCCTAACTAAACAACTCAGTTCATACTCAAAAACGAAATAAAATAACAAAAACAAACTGAATCAAGATTCATCATAGAAAAACAAGCAAAAGATTGAGAAATCTTCTCTAATTTGAAGCCCAAATCTTCAATAATCTTCTCCTTCCATGAGCTGCCTCCCAAATGACGAACCAAGACCCTTTTTCTTTCCTATTCGTCCTAATTTATACCTCTCTCACTTAAGGAACAAGCCATAGCAAGCCAAAATGCGTCATTTTATTTTTCACCTCTGTTGCAGTTTTGCCAAATTTGAGCATGATAGAATCTGAATCTGAAAAAGTGTTAAACATATGAATTATATCCCTTTAAATTATATTTCTACTAGTTCAAGAATCAGCACAATCGGAGGTCTACAGCTCAAGTTATGGCACAAATACTGAAGCACGTCCAAAGATGTTTTTCTTCAGTTCCCAGCGTATTGTTCACGACGTCAAGCTAAGTTTTCACCCCTGTCCAGTTAGAATTAGGAAAAACCCAAAACATGAAAGTTGTATCTCTACTTCTTAGCTTTCCAAAGCTTCTAAAATCAGGTCATTCTGAGTTTCCAATCTCAAGTTATGCAATTTACGCTCAAAACTGTCATTTATGCTAAAAATCATCGTTTAGGCCTACAAAGACAAATTAATAGAATTAGGTAGCAATTACGACCCAAATTGTATGAGAAGTATCCTAAATCCTATTGAAATTCAATGAAAAATCATAGGGAAAAATAGGGTTATCACCCGATAGTATTCCTGTTCGGTTTATAGAGGCCCCAAGCGTTAGCTCAACCGAACAGGCCATGAATGCGGCATAATCAGTTTCCTGGATGACTTTTATTGTTCAGTATCTCAGAGATGAGACCTTGCCCAATGATAAGGTCGAAGAAAGGGTCCAGCGAATAAGAGCTGCTCGTTACACACTTATCGAAGACCAACTATACAAGCGAGGGTTCAGCACCCCTCTTCTCCGATATGTAACTGGCGAAGAAGCAGACTACATCATGAGAGAGATACATGAAGGGATCTGCGGCAATCATGCGGCCGCACGATCTCTCACCAACAAAGTTGTTCGTCAAGGGTATTACTGGCCCTGGATTCAAGAGGACACTTACAACTTTGTTAAGAGGTGTGACAAGTGCCAGTGGTTCAGAAACATGCCGCGAGCTCCTTCCCACCAGCTGATAACCATGACCAGCCCCTGGCCATTCTCCATGTGGGGAATCGATCTCATCAATCCCATGCCAGTTGGTAGAGGGGGAGTTAAGTATGCGGTGGTCACAGTAGACTATTTGCCAAATGGGTCGAAGCAAAGCCATTAGCTGTGATCACCACCAAAAAGCTCAAGGACTTCGTCTTCAGGAACATCTTGTGCCGCTATGCGATTCCTCATACCCTTATATCTAGTAACGGAAAACAGTTCGATAACAAGGAATTCAAGCAGTTCTGCGATGAGCTGGGTATTCATAAAAAATTTGCCTCAATCACAAGGCCGCAAGCAAATGGTCAAGTTGAAGCCGTCAACAAAACCATCAAGCACACTCTGAAGGCCAAACTTGGTGCAGCAAAAGGAAATTGGGCTGACAACCTCCCCGAAGTCTTATGGGCATACAAGACAACTCCGAGAACCTCTACCTCAGAAACTCCCTTTTCGCTAGCCTATGGCTGCGAAGCAATGATCTCTGTAGAGGTAGGGACCAGTTCACTTTGGAGAGACCTATTCAACGAAGCCGACAATGAGACGCTTATGCGCGTAAGTTTGGATTTAGTTGAGGAACATTGCAACAAGGCTTAGCTAAGAATATCAGCCTATCAGCAACGCGCAAAGAGGTTCTTCGATGCTAAGGTCAGAAAAAGAGACTTCCAGGTCGGCGACCTCGTTCCAAAAGAAGTTCTTCTCGGTACTCGAGAACCAAGTGCAGGAGTTTTGGGTCAGAATTAGGAAGGCCCATACCGCATCGCTTAAGTGATAAGACCGGGGACTTATCATCTCAAAAGGCTGAATGGTTCCGAAGTACCACGAGCTTGGAATGCTGAACATCTCCTACCATATTACCAGTAATTCCGAACTCAAGTTTTCCTTGTAAAACTTTTTTCTCCTTGTAAACAAGTGTTAATTCTGTTCTTTTGTAATAATCTTTCCATGTGTAATTCTGTTCGCATAAACCTGTTATAATTATGTTCGCATAGACTTGTTTCAATGTTATAAACATTTAGAATGCAATCTCATGTATAACATAGGGTACCAAAATTGTAAGTGCTTGAGAGATTAGATGCATTTCATTAATAAAAAGGGAAGTACAGCGAGCAGGGAAGAATTCCAAAAAAAATGAAAATGGGCTCAGTGGCCTTCATCCTCATTTCCCGGAGGTGCGACCTCATCATCCCCAGGCTGATCACCATCCACCTAGCCAGTTGCAGGCTCCTCGGGGCATATCCCCAAGGCTCTCCTTGATCAAGTCCTCGGGCGGCCTTCGCTGCATCCTCATCGCCAATCCATGTCATAAATACGAGAGTTTCCCGCCATTCCTCTGGGAGGTCGGACATATCAATCTCCAGATTCCTCGGCCGCAAGGCATAGATGGACTCAATCGCCCATTTAGCAGCCTTTGACTCAATCTCCACTGCTTGGTTCTGCATCTCTTTGGTCAGTGAAGTAACTCTTCACTGACTTGCTTAGAGTTCGACCTCAAGTGCCTACCTTTGCTTCTCGGAGGCCTCGCAAGGCTCGCCCCTCTCCTGCTCTACTCGTAAGGCCCGCTGAGAGGTCGTTTTGAGCTCTTGGTCTTTTTTGTCGACCTCTTTGGAGAGTCTAGCTACGGTCCTCTAGAGCTCCTTTATCTCCTCCCCGTGCTTCTTGAGCTCGGCCTTTTGAAAATCCACCGTGTGAAGAGCGACATTCCTCTCACTCAGGTACTGGTTCGCCGATCCGGTGGATAGCTCATTCTCTACCTCAGCAGCCTCCAAGTCCTGCCTAAGTCAAGCGTTCTCCTCCCTCATCTCAACCTCTCCCTCAGCAGCCCCCAGCCGGACCCTTTGCAGGGACAGTTGCATGGAGAGTAAAGCCTGCGAACAAAAAGAATAACAAGTCAGTTTCCTACTGAAAAGAATAAAAGTGGTCCTCGCCGAGGATAGCTTGTTTCACCTTGCTCAGGTGCTGGATGGACGTAGACATCAAGTCCATGTGATTAAAATTCATTAACTCCTCAAACGCCTCCGCAAGTCCGCACTCCAGTAGGGTGAAGACCATCGGCTGCAAGTGATCCGGGAGTTGTCCCATCGAATCCAGTACCGGAGTGTCCTTGTCCGTGCCTCTAACAAGGGGTGTGTCGCCTGTCGGTTCCTTGCCTGGTTTCCTCCCAAGGCTCGCGACCTCCCTTTCCCCTACTCGAGGTGCTCCCGGAGCAGTGGAAATGCCGGGCTGCGACCTCTCGGGCTGAATACCCAGGTCCTCCAGTTCGGACTTTGATTCTTTGGTCCGAATTTGTCACCTCTTCTTGGGCTGTTGGGCCATTGTTTTTTGCCTCGGGCGAGTAGCCAAAGGCTGGGAAGAGCCTATAAGTCCGGCCGGAGTGCCAGCTGAAGGTTGGGGAGCCCCAATAGGTTGTGCCAGAGCTTCCGATGTTGCCCCTCCAGCGGGGGGACCGCTAGAAGCATCTCTTGTCAGTCTAACAGTGCTCACTCGAGGGAAAGTGAATTGCCTTCGTCGTGGTGACCTGGGCACCTTCAGAGGCATGGGTGTTGCACGTGAACGTCGTTAGTAAAAATAGTTCATTACATACACAACTGAGAAAAACCTAGGTAACGAAACTTACTCGATGGGGGTTCTAAGGTCGCTTTCGAGTTGAAGAAATTGTACTTCCGCAAATTCTCTATCGTCACGAGCAATCTAGCATCACGACTTGCTTTGGGCAGGAAGCCAAATGTGGTAATTCTATCTGGGTCACCAAGGAGTTCCAAACTGGTCGTTTTGTTAACTGCAAAGGAAAAAGAGCTGCAAAGACCAAAAGAATTCGCGAACTTGTACCCAAAAAAAAAAAAAAAAAAAAAAGGGGGAACCTTCTTGGATCCTGGAAATAGCAAAAGCCATCATAACAGAAGAAAAAGAACTTCGTCTCAGAGGCTCCCACATTACTCGGGTAACTATGTATACCCGCTTCGATGGTGGTCCGCCTAGAAAAGTAGTAAGAATCTTTTCCTTACTTTTCTTCAGAATGTACGAGCAACCGAGTTCCACTGCGGTTAGCTTGCTCAATCTACTCTCACAGTATGCGATGTACATCACCATTGCTATCATATACGTGTTTGGCGTGAGCTGAAGCGGCGTGATCCCGAAGTGGTCAAGGACCGACCTGATAAAAGGGTGGAAGGGGATCAACACTCCACTCTTAAATATGCTCTCGGAGATCGCAGCCAGCCCCCGTGGTAGACTCTGAGCTGTGCGTGTCCTATCTTAGAAGATATCCACGTGAAGAGCATATTGCTCTACTATCTTTTCCAGATCCTTGGCCGTCAACACCGACAGGATCTCTTGAAGGGGACTCGCAAGAGCATCCTGCGCAGGCGAACTGGTCCCTTCCTCGGCTCTGGTCATTGGGGGGTCCATTCTACTGCGGTCTACAAAAGCGACAAGCAGGGAATCGTTTAGTCCTCGTACACTATTTCGTACGATGACGTGGAGGAGAGTAAATATTCCCTCTCTTAAACCCCAAAAAAACCTTAACAAAATGTTTTGAGCCACCATCCATGGCTCGAACCCAACGAGAACATTTCGTCTCCGATCAACCACCGGTAGACTAACATCTTTTATCAACTATTGGAAATGAGAAATAAAAACAGAAAGAACGATTCTTACCTCTCAGAATATGAAGATGAATCCTTCTGCTTCGAATATCAAGTGCGCACTGGTTTGAAAGGCAAAGAACCAAAGTTCATGAAAATCTCTTGCTCTCTCTGAAAAGTTGAATATTGTGACATTGGTTGAAATGAACCTGAGTTTTATAGTAAAAGAAATGGCGCTTGGTTTTCCTGAAGTCAAATGACGTTTGGGCGGAAAAATGCATCTTACCGTTGATCGCGACCACGTGTTGCAGATCAGCGAGGAAGGGTGACTGTTGCGCTTCAAGAAACCAAATCATCGTTCTTTTCTATTGAAAAAATCAAGCGATGGCACGTTCTCCCTTCACATTAAATGCGCCTACATCTGCATTTAATGCTCTAATAGGAAAGTCGTTTCAGCATGTCATGCATTTAATGTGCATGGCTGACACTTATTGCACACAGGACACGTCTGTCAGAGCAAAAGGCACTTCATTAAATGTATCCGATGCAAAAATGCAATGGATAGCATACGAAGAGGTCGTTATGTAAAACGCTCTTCATCTTGCAAGTCATGAAGCGATGTGACTCCTTGATCTCATCCCATGACAATCGCGTAGCGACGTGGCTCTTCGACTTCAATATATGCTAACTTCAAAGCAACGCGATCCCTTGCCTTTGGTGAGAAGTTCCAAGTGCAATCAGGTCGTGAACTTCGAAAGAAGGCCAAAGTCACCGTTATGGCACTGATAGTCTAAGATCAGGTTGTTGACCCTTAAGGTGAAGACCATTTCAGGTCGCTTGCACTAGAGCGTTTCCACGACCTCCATGTAACCAGGTCGGGACGGCCAGAATCTCGACAAGCGCATCAAATCACGACATAATATGTAGTTTTTAAGGTTCGATTCTCAAACCTTAAAAACTAGGGGACTTCTATTATGCTTGAAAAAGTAGGGCTGACGTAAAGCCCAGTCAGCATAAAAAGTCAGAGCTTAGGTAGACTCGCAGCCATGCAGACGCAGCCATGTCGCGTGATGACATGAGCAGCATGCTTCTGTCAATGCAATGGGTGCGCGCTAGACTAGCCAGGAGCTAGAGAGATCCCACGTGTCTAATCCCTATGCCAAATTGCGTAAATCGCTCTAGAAGGTGGGCAATGGGATATAAAGAAGGATTTGCGCGATGGCCTAACCAACTCCCAAATTTAGTAATCATTACCTTAAACCATCCCACTATAAATAGAGGACTCCTTTCTCATTTTGGGGATTAGCTAATCTCTCTCTAAAATAGCATACACGCTCTCTCATTTGTAATCACTTGCAAATTAACTCACTGAGCGTGACCTGATCTCTATTATTAATATAATACCAGTGGACATAGGACATGCTTTCTTGGGCATCCGAACCACTTTAAACACTGTTCTCCATCCCTTTCACTCTCATTCTCCCATTCACGTGCGTCTTTTGGGCTAACTCAACATTTCACACGTGCGTTTGGTTGGTGTCAAAATCACGCATCAACAACACATAAGGTAAACAAAGCAAGTACACACTTCCTATCCTTTAAAAAAAAAAAGTTTACTACAAAAATAACAAGTTTAGACGAAATTTATTGCAAATGGCTAAATATTTTAACTCTTGATGATTGATGAAATAATGAGTTGCTGATAGAAATTGAAATAATTACATTGTATATAATTAAACTAAACAGAAAAGAAGTTATTTTTAGAGTTTAAGATTTAAAGTAATATACTAAGAAAGTGTAGCCAAGTCAATTGGCTCGCAAAATTAAAAAAGTGATTCAACTGTGAAGAGAAAACAGGTGGTGTTTTTGTCTCCTTCGATTATGTTTTCTCTCAACTATACCGAAGATGCAACTCCAAACTTTAACCTTAGATCTCTCACTCGAACGCCATTTTCATGTTTAAACTTCAAACTACTTTATCTTGTTTCAACTCGTCAAATCGATCATTTTAAGAGTCACTTTGCTATGTTTTCGGAATGAATTTCAGACTTATATAGTGATTCTAATTGTTTTTTAATTCTTATTTTTAGACAAAAAAAAAGTATTAAAAAACAATTAAATACCATAATTTAAATCATAAAAGTAGTAAAGAAGCAAGTTAGGAACCTGAATAGTATGTCCCAGAAGAAATAAGTTGAATTAAATATGGAGCTCAACCTCCTACTCCCGGATGCCGAACAGAATACAAAAGAGTTAAAGAACCTGAACTCGGTATAATATAGAAGATTATGTTACTCATAAAAATTCTCAGTAACATGTTAATTAAAGATGAACACCCAGAATATTATGATCATCTCCTATGAGATTTTTTAATAATATAAAAACTAAAGAAATCAAATGAATGACTAAAAACATAAACATAATATAATAGTAAAGCAAAGCAAGTTAAGAATTAACCTGAATATTATGTCCCAGAAGAAGTTGAGAATTAACTTCAGCTGATCGTCTTTCATGTACAAATTTTCCCTTACTATGTTTCTTATATATAAAATTCTCAATAACATGTAAATCACGTGTTCAGAAAAATGTAAACTGAAGAACTGCCCTTGAATTAAGCTAGAAATTTTACGCGTCCAGGGGCAGTATGGTTCCTTCAGAGAAATTATCAGGGGAAGAAACTGTGATGTTTCTCTATTTCCGTGTGGGACAAAGGTGAAGCTTCTCATATATTGGCTTAGATTGACTAAGGAATAGGCCGCCTCAGGTCCTAAACACGATAAATCTTAAATTATCTAAAATAAAATTATTGTATTTACAATTTATTTTTCTTGGCTTTTAAGATGCTTTTGGTGCAACTACCTCTTTCATTTAATGGAAGTCTATTAATATAGAGTAGCAAAATTAAAGATAGACAAGAGAGGTGACTGAGAGACGATTCTAGCAAGCTACGGTGGATTGTTGAGGGCTGCAGGGGAGTTGTAATTGACAATTGTAAATGAAATCAGATTCCTTGCCTGTTAAGCGACTCATAGCACCAACGATACAAGAACGACGCAACAAAGGTTTATGCTATAATTGCGATGAGCGCTTTCACCCTGGGCATCGCTGCACGGCCAAGTTTTTTCTCTTGCTGACGGAGGATGATGACGAGGACGAGGATGAACCGGGATAACTACTGTTGATGGTGTCATACCTTGCAATCTCGAGGACAAGGTTGAGGCGAAGGGGAAGACAATGTTAGGATTATTTTAGAATTAGGATAAGTGTGTTAAGTCTTTTATAATTATCTTTTATAATTATATTATTATCTTATTATGATAGAATTAGGATTATCTTATTATCCCTTTATAATTAGAGTCTCTTTGGGAGTCAAGTGTAAGGCTATATAATAGCCAAAATCTAGATTGTGGGAATGAATAAAGAATTTTGTCAATTTGTCTTTCTATCTCTTGTTCTTGAAGGTCTTTATTCCTCATATAAATAGATCATATCCCAAACCCTATCAAAAACATACCCAAACATTATATTTCAATATTATCCAGCATATAATATATAATATTTATTAACCTGAATTCAATATTAAGTTCCTGGATGCTCTTTTGTGAATTGTGAAATTAGTTAAGTTTGATTTATTCAAAATAATTAAGTAGTTCATAACATTCGACAAATATATATGTATGTAACAAATCCAACTTAACTGGGTTTATGAAAGAATACTCTTGATTTTTTCAACTTGACTGCGTTTGGTAAACTGTCTCTTGGTCGTTCTTCCACCGATTCTCTAGACTTCAAACCAAATCAGTGAAATGATTAATTTTGTTATTTTGACGTCCCTCTCTCTCTCTCTCTCTCTCTCTCTTCTCTTACCCAATAATTGCATATAAAAACTAAAGAAAGGAAATGGGCATTTTAGTTTGGCAGCTTTTGAAAATTGGCTTACGAAATGGTTGATAAAGCCAATTGTGTTGGCTGTATTTGATTGGTTTAACTCTAAATACAGCTACTAAATCCTTTGTAAATATTGCACACTTAGAAAATGGGAGAAACATGAAAATGAAATGCTAAACCCTGATAATCTTGTTTTACCCGTTTAGTCCCTCTTAATTTATGTTTCTTACAATTAATTTATAACATGTTATCACCAAGAGAACTTTCCCACTACTTTAACTTCATATTTTATCACACAGAACCTTTTTTAATAAGTGTATCATGTGGTTGTCAATAAATTAGATTTTTCATATCAAAAGATACAGTTAGTTTTATTCTCTTTAGTGTATTATAGATAAATATTATTTGAAATACCAAAAGATGCTAAATATTGCACGTCTTTATATAATTTAATGCATGCATTCGAGAAAAAAGATGAACATGCTTATCTCCCATGTAAAAAACAAGTTAGTAATTACACAATAAATTTAGAAAATACTAAAAGAGAAAATAATACAACTTCAACTCAAAACAAGCCAAAATCTAACATAATTCATATACATTATAAACCCCCACACTTTTGTTCATGAAGAATGAAAGTGGATTTCGTTAATATATTTTCCATAACTTATGTAAGTACGACGTATAGAAGAGAAGTTATCTTCTAAAGATTTTTTAACTTAGGAGGGTCTTTTGTAATAAAACTTAAGAAGAAGGGCCTATCCAAGTTTGCAGGGTAGGATTTAGCCATTTAGGGAGAGAGTAAGTGACGTGAGCTTACAAAAGAGAGATGACCAAGCGAGGTGACGGATCGCAGAGGGTCCTTTGTGTAATATTTTTAATCTAAGAGAAATTTTTAAAAATAAAAATTGAGAATAAGGGGTTGATTGTAAAAATCAATTCATATACATTATAAGAACCTGAATTGAGGTATGAAATACAAGATTATTTTCACCTATATATAAAATTCTCAATAACACATTATGTAAAGATGAACACCCACAATATTATGATCATCTCCTCTGAGATTTTTTAATAATATAAAACCTAAAGAAATCAAATGGGCGATTAGAAAAAGAAAAAAAAAAAAAAAAAAAACATAAATATTATAGTAGTAAAGCAAAATAAGTTAAGAACCTGAATATTATGCCACAGAAGAAGCTGAGAATTAACTCCAGATTATCCTCTCTCATGTAGAAGTTTTCTCTTACTGGGTTCCTCATAAATAAAATGTACTCGATAACGCGTAAATTAAGCGTCCAAAAAAGTGTGAAGTAATGAAGTAAAGAACTGCTGTGGAATAAGTGAAATATTTTATGTTCGCAGAGGCTAGAGGGAACTTTCCACGACGATGAGTCTCGTTTCATTCCGTGTAGGGTAAAGATAAAGGGCCTCTTTGTTTATGTATCTGATTGCACATTTTCATTGCCCTGCCTTAGAATGCGCGTGGGAGGCGTTCGTTTATGTTTTGAAAATATTTTAAAGAGTTAGCGACTTTTCCCACCCAAAAAAAAGTTTAATGATACTTTCCCACCCCCTCAAACTTTTAAAATACAACTTTAGTACCTAAATATTATGTTTCTTTCTGGTTTGGATGAGAAATACAGTGATTTGCATTGTAAAGATGAAAATATCATTTTTCCCCTTCGACATCGGGGAGAACGGCGGACGAAGTTTTAGGGTTATGTCCTAAGAGTACAGTGTTTTTTTTTTCTTTGAACTAATGTGAACAATTGTTAAATAAATAGAAATGTTTTATTTATATATCACCATCTTGTATCTCCTTTATAATACATGTGTATATGTGTGTACATCAATGATCAAAGGTTCTTGAGCTATTGAACAAGATAAAATCCTCGTTTATATGAAATAATCATATATGGGAGATACGATATTTTATCGAAGCTCGAAATTATGTTCACAACCACGAAACACAATTTGGACACTTAGTTTTAATAAAGTTGTTGTGTTGTCTGCCTCTGTGGGGGTGATGAATCTCAAATCACTAAAATTAGGATTTTAGGGCAGACACACTTATGCATTGAATTGAACCAAGTGAGGTTTATAAATTATGTGTAACTACCATAACGGAAAACATAGACTTCACACCATAGCAACTTTGGCATATGTGCCTTAATTCTGAATGGGTAGTGTACCTTTGATTTGTACACTGTAGTCTTTGATTAGAGTAGAAGGTGAGATTTTGTTGTTTAACGAAATACCCTGGCTGATTGGGATTGTAGCTCCATGGGTCTGAGAACACTATTCCATAGATATGGAATTCATGACTCCGAAAGGTTTAAGGGATACCGTCTTGTGGGTTTTACAGAGTCATGAATGATGATACTTACCCAAGTATTTGAAAAAGTGTTCATTAAACATTTATCATTTAGTGGGACTAAAACTGGTCACAAGGAAATGATGTAACTAGAAGGATATATTGGTATAGTGACCTAGTTCAAGTTACCAGTGTTCCATGAGAGTATATATGTAGCTGTCGCTAAATGGAGAGTCTTTAATGAGATTACTTAATTTGATTAAATTATTAAAGTTTTTAATAAATAGAATGTTTAATTCAGGAGTACAACATTGTCCCTATAGTGGAGTCAAACAACGCTAACGCATTCAGTACCTTTCGTTTATGAGATAAAAGAGTATGGAATCGAATACATTGAAGCCTGTTATTAAACATTTCCATATGGGTCCCCTAGGTAGCTGGTAAAAGTTATCCTAGACAATGTGTGTGGAAAATAATTTATTCTAATTTAATTTAGACTATTTAGAATAGTTCTGGAAATCAAATTATACTAATTACAAAAGGTATTCAGAGACATAAATTAATATTTGTGAATAAAGATTTACATGATTGTCATGTCAAGTTTGAGATAATGGTGGGCTAAAACATGGTCTGATTTGTGGAGGAATACTTGCATCAATGTCATGTAAAGTTTTGGACTAAAATGATACTGTCCAAATTCCACTAATTATAGAAAGGAGCCAAAACACTATTACATGCAATCTTGCCTTTTTGGATCAAAATTGATGATCTAAAATCTCTCCTCACATGGCCGAACCTTCCTCCTCTAATTCCTTTTGATTTTGTGTGTGTGGGTGTGTTAAAATTAGTTTTAAAAACAAATTCGTAACTGACTCACACATACTAGCTCGGAAAGTGTCTCGAAAGTGTCCCAGAAGTGTCATCACCCACTCTTTACATCCATGAAGCTTCGAATATACCTTAGGAAGATTCACTAGTGCTATCAAAAGTTCATTGGAAGGTAATAAATCTTCAAATATCTAATTTAAATAACTCATTTTAGTTAGTCCTGGGGCATAGCTTAGAGTTGGCCTAATTTTGCATGTTGTGTGTTTGGTGACTCTTTGTTTTCAACCCCATCACGGAGAAGACCAATAGTGAAACCCTAGATGCTGGAGAACGACGAATGGCTTGCAATTGGCAAATCAACCTCCGATTTTACTTAATTTCATCAATCAAGCACACCACAAGTTCATCATGAAACTGAAGCCCTAGGAAGAGGATGGTGGCGATCGATGAGCGAATGCGATCAGGGTTGTTAGAGGTTTTGGAGATGAGATGATGCGGATTCTGGTGGTGGTTTCAGGGTGGATTTCTAACGTTGGAAATGACCGAAAATTGGCATAGAAGTTGAAAGGTCTCGTAGTGCATGGCTGTGATCGACGAACAAGGGCGATGATGGAGGTAAGGGTTTTGTAGAGTGGGTTCTGGGGAAATTTCTAGCAAAGAAATTGACCAGAAATCCGGCTTGAAGAGTTGGTCGTGTGAATGGTGGAGGTGGTGGGAAATGGTGAGTGATGACGGCAAATGGAGGTTTGGGCTTTGTAGAGGAGGTGATGGGGATTTTGTGGGTGTTCTTGGAAGTGTTTTTGAACAGTGGGATTGGCCAGAAAACAGCAAAACCGTCAGTTGCGATGCTACTAATGTGCACCATCTTTTGCTAACGTGCACTTTTTTTTTCTTTTCTTTTTCGCAGACAGCTAAAATGTTTGTTGACCATTCTAACCTTACTTATAATGGAATTTTAACTATCTTACCCTTCTTTACAACGAACATGACTAACAAAATTGTGCTTTAGGTACTATAGTTCCATTTTAATTGTATGAGGCTGGGAAAGTATCATTAAGGCTTTTTTTTTTTGGAAAGTCGTTAACTCTATTTTAAACCCAAAAGCTAGGAAACTGAGCACTGAAGAAAGGATAAATCAGGAAAAATAAGACTAAAGCAATGTGAAGTGGTTTTGTTGTTTAGTGAAAGATAGATAATAACACAGGTAAAAAGAAAGCTCATTTTCTCTCTCCCTTTTAATTCTTTGAAATTTTGATCTCAATTTTCTCTCTTAAATTTCATTTAATCATTTAATTGATATCTTATTTTGTTTTAATTCTTTATTCTGAACAAATTAAGATCTATTTTCATATAATTTTTCTGTAAAAATATATTTTATTAATTGTTTTTAAATAATTTTAAAAAATTATTGTTTTGAGACAAACATATCAAACCTGGGTTTCTATATACTATTTCCATATAAATATCACGAATGCATTTTTATTTTTTACGTTTTTCAATCGTTTTCAGCTTTTTCAAAAAAACAGAAAGTTGATACACAAAATTTGTTTTAAAAAAAACACCCGAAAATTATATTTCATTATTATTCAGCATATAATATATAATATTTATTAATCTGAATGCAATTAGATGACTCAGGTGTTACCTAGTTTGCCTGGAAACTTTATCACAATTCATGGTTAAAGCCCATATGCTTATTGTTATTGCAAAATGAAAATTCATGGAAGTTGAGCTTAAACGAGTGGGATCTAGACACTTCTGGAATACACGGCTTGGTAGATAGAAGAGAAGACGGTGCACCGCAATTTCCTCTTGATTTCCATATAGAATTTGATCCTTTTTTTTTTTTTTTTTTTGGTCATTTTCAATATAATTTTAATTTTAATTATTTGAGTATTTCATTAGTGGGATCATAAGTTCCTGGAAGTTGTACATGGAATCATGGACTTCCACCGACCTGTGCCTCCTGTCCACTTGCTTATACATCCTGCATGTGTTCACATCTAATATCATAAATTCCTGGAAGCTCTCTTATGAATTGTGAAATTAGTAAAGTTTGATTTCTTCAAAATAATTAAGTTGTTCATAACATTTAACAAATACATGTAAATTATATAGTTTATTTTATGAAAGAATATAACTATATATATAACAAATCCATACCATTAACTAAATGCAAATTACATTGTAAAATAAATTATCTTAGATCCGACAGGATAGAAAGTATATTTTCAACCAAAGTGGGCAGAAAACTATAGGTCCGACAACAGTTGTCGTGGCTTACCAGAGAATTCTTAAAAATATGAATGTCAAGTACTTTGCACGGATGTGGTTCCATCAACTGCTGTAGTGCGCTCTCGGATGCATGCTTATAAAAACCGGAGTAATGATCACCGCTTTCTGGACTTTGTTGGCGAAGTTTATTAAACAGGACCACTATTACAACATTCTCGCCACAAAATTTTTAATAATTCCCTCTTCAACAAGTAGATCCTCGTCTCTTACAGAGTTGATAGGAAATTCATCAGCTCCTTGTAACTGCTTAAGTAACTTTTGAAATGTGATGGCATTGGAGCAGTGTCACTTAAGCAGAATGTTGTAATAGTGACACTGCTCCAATGCCATCACATTTCGGATCAAATATTCAGTGTCTGTCATTTATTTCAATGTACAGGATTCGGAGTTCAACTCCTGTAAAGAACGGAAAGCATCGATTTATATAATTCCACAGCTTCGGCGATGCAGTGAAAGGCCAAGTTATATAATTCCTCAAGAAAAAAATATTTAATTTGATTTTCAAATAATAGTAATCATCATATCGGTTACTCTTTCCGGATTGTTTAAGTACACACGTCTCAATATTGACATGGTACGGCTCCAACGATTGTCGTTGTGGTCTCTCAGATCCTTATAAACGCCGGAGTAATAGGAATTACCTAGAGGAATTTGTAGGCAAAGTTTATTAAACATGCCTGCTATTGCAGCATTGTCGCCCCAAAAATTGTAAATGGTTCCGTTTTCAACCAGCAAATCCACTGTAAATCTTAGAGAGAACAATCGAAAGAAAACTAATAAAACTGAATCTGTATATTTCATTGATCAATTCGTTTTGCAATCAAAAGCCCCTTTTATACGTGAGCTTACAAGAGAGTAAAGTGAAAATGAGAGAGAGAACTGATGAACAGAGTAGCTCGATTCAGCTTAAGTGAGGAGTATTAGTGAAACGACATTGTTTCAGTAATATTCAAGAGGCCCACATGTTTTGACAGTTTGACAGTTTAGTCCTGTTATTCTAACATTCCCCCATAAGCTAGACTGAGTGTGCCTTGAGTATGTTACCAGTTTGTTTTGCCCGTATATTGACATTCCCCCTTAAACTGGACTGTGATTCTAGGCTTCTTTTGCTGTGACTGACCCTTTGTGGATTCTACAGACTTTGCAAACAAAACTTCAACAATTTCAGTGGTTGAAATTTCAACACAACTTTACTCCTCAACACAATTCAAATCTGCAAACTGAAATCAAACTGCAGTAGCTGAAATTTCCACACAATTCTGCTACTTTCTGCTACTCAACACCATTCAAATCTTGCAAACTGAAATTTCAACACAAAAACTGCAGTAGTAGGTGAAACAGAAATTTCAACACAAATCTGCTCATACAGTAATTTTCAGCCCATTTTCAGTTCTGCATTTTCAATTGCACCTCTGCTACTCAATTCTACAAACTGCTCTGCTACTCAAAAGAAAACAAATTGTGCTACTCCAGTTTGCCAAAAAACAAAAAATACCTGCTGCATCTGCAACTCAAATCTGCAACCAAACTGAATCTGCAACTTAAATCAGAAAACTAAATCTGCAAATCTGCAAAGCTGCACTTTCAACTCAAAAAATCTACAGCTCAATCAAGTTAACAGTTCTGAAGACTGAATCTACAACTTTAAATCAATCAACTAAATCTGCAACTCAAATCTGCAAAGCTGCACTTTCAACTCAAAAATCTACAGCTCAATCAAGTTAACAATTCTGAAGACTGAATCTGCAACTTTAAATCAGTCAACTAAATCTGCAACTCAAATCTGCAACTTTAAATCAGTCAACTAAATCTGCAACTCAAATCTGCAACTTTAAATCAGTAAACTAAAACTGCAACTCAAATCTGCAAAAACTGCACTTTCAACTCAAACACAAATTGCAGCTTGACAACTTCACAATTTTGAAAGCACAACAACCAAAACACAAATACTGCATCTGCAACTTAAAACTTGCAAAGTGCATTTTCATCTCAAAAAGAAATCTGCAGCTTAACAGCTTCACAATTCTGAAAACATCTGAAAACACAGCAATCAAACAGAAAAAGGCATTTGAAACTCAAATTCTAATTTTTTTTTTTTTTTTTTTTCCAAATATATGTTTTCTTGACTTACAACAGTCAGCTTGTTCTTGAGTTCTATAAATTGAGCAACTGACAGTGCTTTAGTTAAGAGATTAGCTATTTGGAGCTTGGAAGGGACATATTGTATGAGCAGTTTTTTGGTGAGAACTTGCTCTCTAATATAGTGAGCATCAATCTCAAGGTGTTTGGTTCTTGCATGAAACACAGAGTTCGCTGCTAGGGCTCCAGAACTCACATTGTCACACCAAATAACAGGTGTGACATTAACTTTTAAACCCAACTCAGTAAACAAACTTCGAAGCCATGCAATTTCTGTGGCTATATGAGCTAAAGCTCTATACTCAGCCTTTGTGGAAGAAAGTGCTACAACATTTTGTTTTCGAGAAATCCACTGAATCAAGTTAGGCCCCATGTATACACAATATCCACTTGTAGATCTTTTGTCCTCTAGATTGCTTCCCTAATCGGCATTAGCATAGCACTCAACTTTTAAAGTGCTGGCTGGTTTAAAATGTAACCCATAGTGTTGTGTTCCCTTGATATACCTTAAAATTCTCTTGCAAGCCTGCCGCTGAAGCTCTATAGGTGCTTGCAAGAATTGACTCCGTTTATTGACAGGAAAACTGATGTCTGGTCTTGTAAGGGTTAGGTATTGAAGGGCTCCTAAAGTGTTGCGATAAAGACTTGGATCAGCAAAGAGTTCACTGTCAATAGAGCAAAGTTTGGTGCCTACAGCCATGGGTGTAGAGCAGGCATGACAATCTAGCATCTTAGTTTTAGACAGTAGGTCTGAAGCATATTTGCTCTGCTTCAAATGAATGCTAGCAGCTGTTCTAGTTGCTTCTGACCCCAAAAAGTATTGCAAAGAGCCAAGAGTCTTAAGAGAGAACTCATCATTTAGATCTTTCATAAGTTGAGTGATAAAACACTTATCTAATCTAGTAATAAGAATATCATCCACGTAAACAAGTACATAGATGAAAAAAGAGTTGTGACAAAGCACAAACAAGCTAGAATCAGAAACTGGATTTTGGAACCCTTCGTTGTATAAGGCAGTTTTCAGCTTATGAAACCAAGCTCTTGGAGCTGTTTAAATCCATACAAAGCCTTATTTAACTTGCAAACATAGGAAGGCCTGGTAGGATCCTCAAAACCAACAGGTTGACTCATGCAAACTTCTTCATTTAAGGTCCCATTCAAGAAGGCATTATTAACATCTACTTGCTGAATGTCCCACCCATTTGTGACAGCTAAGGTGAGGATTATCCTAATGGTAGATGGCTTGATAACTGGACTAAATGTTTCAAAATAATCTAGGCCAGGAGTTTGTTGAAAACCCTTAGCAACAAGTCTAGCTTTGTACTTTTGCAGGGAACCTTTAGCATTGTATTTTGTTCTAAAGACCCACTTGTTGCCTACAATATTCTTATTAGGAAGAGGGGGAACAAGGACCCATGTGTTATTTTTCAGTAATGCATCAAATTCACTTTGCATTGCCCCTTTCCATGCAAGACTATGGAGGGCTTCAAATACAGTGTTAAGTTTAGGAACTACAGCTGTGATTTCTGAATTAAGAGCTATGGAGGATACTGTATTGAAAGAAATTGCTGCTGCTTTGGATCTTGTAGTCATAGGATGTGTATTGGAGCTAGAGGATTTGAGACTCATGAAATCAGAGAATCCTTTAGTGATGTGAGATCAACCTCAAGTGAGCATGGAAGTAAACCAGGTTTTTCAGAGAGAATAGACAGATGAGGGGCTGAAGTATTTGAATTTGTAGGCTGGTGTGTGGACAGATGAGGGGCTGAAGTGTTTGAATTTGTAGGCTGGTGTGTGGAAGTATTTGTGTTTGTAAAATTTGTAGGTTGATGTGTGGAGGTGTTTGGGTCTATAGGCTAGTGTGTGGAAGTATTTGAGTCTATAACTGGAGACGGGGAAGTGTTTGATGATGATGACTTGGTTGAATGTCCAAGTTGAGATGTGAAATTATAAGGTGTGGAATTAAAAGGTAATGTGAGATCAACTTCAAGATTACAGGCTGGTAATGGTTGGTTTGGTGAAATGACAAGAAGAGAATCAATTGAGGCAATTGGGTATTTAGGTTGATGTGAGTTTGTGGTTAATGGTTTGAACTGTATAGAGCTGAAAGTAGGTAAGGAAGTGTGATATGTAGTATGTGATCTTGTTAAGTTAACACCAGCTGCTGCTGTTAAAGAATTAAAATTACTTGAGGAATTTGTTACAGCAGAGGGATCTTTAGAAGGCCTTTGTGAAGACTTAGGAAAAGGTACAGGTGTGAGTGGAAAAGGTAGAAATGTACTAGCTATAGACTGAGTATGAGAGGACTCAAAACTAGATTCAAAATTAGGTTGAGGAACAAAAGTGTTAAGAGAGAAAGGAAACACTAGTTCATTGAATTTAACACTAGGTGAAATAACTAGTTTCCCATTGGGTTAGACATTTGTAGCCGTTATGAACTAGGCTATACCCAACAAAGACACATTTGGTACTATGAAAACTGAATTTATGACGATTAAAAACTCTAAGGTAAGGGAAACAAGAGCACCCAAAGACCCTTAGGCTTTCATAGACAGGAAACACTTTAAACAACATTTGATAAGGTGAGACATTGTTTAACACAAAGGTAGGCATTCTGTTAATTAAATAAACAACAGTTTCAAAAGATAGCCACCAAAAATGAAGAGGCATTGAAGCATGAGCAAGCAAGGTTAATCCTGTTTCCACTATGTGCCTATGTTTTCTTTCACTTCTACCGTTTTGTTGATGGATATGTGAGCATGAATGTCTAAACTGAATGCCTAAGTTTGTGAGATATATATGAAGTGCTATGAATTCCCCTCCTTGATCAGACTGTAAAAATTTTAATTTGTAGCCAAATTTCCTCTTAGCAAGATGATGAAACTTAATAAATATGGACTTAACTTTAGCTTTAGTTCTAAGGGGAAACATCCAAGTGTATCTACAGTCATCAAGGAACTGTATGTAATACCTAAAGCCTTCAGCAGAAGGTAAAGGGACAGGACCCCATACGTCACTGTGTACTAATTCTAATGGAGCAGTGGCACGAGAAAGAGAAGGAGGAAAACTTGCATTGTGAAGTTTGCCTAGTTGACATGCATCACAGAATAAAGAGGAAGTTTGTGTGCGTGTGACAGATCTTGAGTTAGTTATGTTGGATAGGATTTTATGTAAGATGATGGAATGTGGATGTCCTAGTCTTCTATGCTAGGTTATACAACCTTGAGCAATTTTATTAACAGTAAAACATAAATTTTTAGCACCAGGAATAGCTAAGGCAATATGCACATCAGTACTAACAGTAATACTATCATTTTTTGGCATATCAAAAAGATTAGGCACAATAGTAACAATAGTATTAGAATTCATATCAGAGATTTCAGACACAATTGAGACAGTATGAGCATCAGCAAGCACATCAATATGTTCTAAATGCACATCAGAAGTTTTAGGCACAGCAGAGGCAGTATAATCATTAGGAAAATCATCATTTGTAGACATAGCAATATTCTCTTTATTTATTAGACCATTGCATATTACAGGACTGCAAGTGTTTGAAACAGAAGACAAAATATCATATTCAAGTTTACACTGCTCTTGAGTGAGTTTTGGACTGAAAGGAATAGTGGTATCTAGGACATGCTGATTACAAGTATTATTAGAACAGTGAGAAGACAAGTCATTTTTTACTACATTATTGCAATGTGAAACACAATTATTCAGACTAAGGTTTTGACTGTGAGACTGTGAGGATTGTGCAAAACAAACAGGTTTGGTATGGGGAATATTCAGCTGATATAAGCCTTCTTTAAGATCCCCTTGCAGTAACATTTCCCTGGTTGTTTGATCTTTAACAATGTAATAGTTAGCATTAAATTCAACAATTACAATATTGTCTTTTGTAAATTTTGAAATGCTAAGTAAGTTTTTGGTAATTTTAGGTACACATAATATGTTTTTGAGATGTAAACAGTTAGAATGGAAATGGCTGGGTAATAGAGTGTTACCAGTATGGGAGATGTCAAGGTGTTCACCATTGCCCACTTGAAGTTGATTTCGACCACAATAATCCTTGCTAACTTGTAGATGACTCAAATTTGAAGCTACATGATCAGTAGCTCCAGAATCCATTTACCATATGGGGTCAATAGGTGTGAAACGTGTAGCAGTGGCTATTTGAGAACTGTGCAAGTTTGGATCATAGTGTGCAGCAGGAGCATAACTTGAGGCTGCAAGAAATGCCTAATTAGTGCTTGTTGGTTGTTGACTTGGCGAACCAAAAACACCAGAAGAACCAGTAGTTTTGTCAGAACCAAGAGATACAGGAATGTTGCTTGAACTTGGAGGTACATTCGTGTAGCCAGCAACTCCAAAGGAAGGGCCAAACTGAGATGGTTGTTCCTTGGAATCAGGACCAGGAGCAATCTGATGAGTGTTAAAGTTCTGAAACTACTGAGAATGTGAAGGTGAACCAGGAAACCCACCAACAAATTATGAGGACCCATACTGCAAAGCTCCATTATAGGTAGCATTAAACCTATGGTAACACTGCACAGCTGAATGCCCTATCTTGTTACATACTTGATAGATAAGTTTGTTCCTATTAGCACCACAACCTCTGCCTCTTCCATATGACACATAACTAGGAGGTTTAGGAGTGAAAGTTTGATTACCAGGCTATTGAAAAACTGGATTATGTGAACCAATTGGATAGGTGTCAGATGGTGTTGTATAGGTCTAATAATGGTGTGGATTACCAAGGGAATTGAAGGAAGGTACATTGTTGTTGAACAAGGGTGAGGTTAGGGAAATGTCTACTGTTTGGTTTTGTGAGAAGTTTGAATTGTTTCCTGCACTTCCAGATACATTATTTGTAACAGCCAGATGAACAGAGTTGTTATATAGGTCAATAAAGATGAGCTTCTCCAATCGGATTTCATACTTCTGAAGTAGAAACTATGCTTCTTGAAGCGTGACTAAATCAATCTTTGACTTTAGCCTAGAAGTAAGGGTTACTACTACAGGGTCATATTCTGGTCCTAAACCATCAAGGACATATTGTAGTAAATCCTCATCTGAGATGATTAAGCCACTAGCTGACAAACTCTCACTTATCTCCTTCATTTTCTTAATGTAATCTCCAATACTTAGATTACATTTTTGTGTTGTTTGCAACAAATTCTTAAGATGCAGAGCACGAGCTTTGGGATCATTCACAAATTCATTCTCTAAAACTCTCCAAATCTCAGTTGAGTATCTACATTTTGACACATTACCAAACATACTCTCTGATATAGAAGCTAGTAGCCAACTGACTAAAAACTTATCTGTACGTTTCCACATAACATAGTCTAGATTGATTTTGTCAGATCTAACCCTAACATCTTCCTTGAGCTCACTTAGTCATTATCAATTGATGATTTTGCAAGAATTAAAGGTGGAGGGCAAGAGATTTTACCGAGTAACTGATCTTCAAGCTCATGAGAGCCAACAGCAAACAAGATCTACAAACTCCCAAATCGTTAGTTGTAACGCGTGAGTTTGGGATGATTACTTGTAAATT
Source organism: Pistacia vera (assembly GCF_008641045.1). Taxonomy (NCBI): domain Eukaryota; kingdom Viridiplantae; phylum Streptophyta; class Magnoliopsida; order Sapindales; family Anacardiaceae; genus Pistacia; species Pistacia vera. The sequence continues at coordinate 1,420,079 of NW_022196516.1, read as the reverse complement.
GGAAGCAAGTGCAGAGTTGGAATGATTAAGTGATTCTCTAAGCATTTACTCAATGCGATTAGGCAAGATTGAGGAGGAGGAACCAGGTGTTTTAGCCATTTGATGCTTATCAAGGCTCTGATACCATGTAAATCTTAGAGAGAACAATCGAAAGAAAACTAATAAAACTGAATATGTTTATTTCATTGATCAATTCGTTTTACAATCAAAAGCCCTTTTTATACAGTGAGCTTACAAGAGAGTAAAGTGAAAATGAGAAAGAGAGAACTGATGAAGAGAGTGTTAGCTGAAGAGAGTAGCTCGATTCAACTTAAGTGAGGAGTATTACTGAAATGACATTGTTTCAGTAATATTACAAAGAGGCCCACATCTTTTGACAGTTGGACAGTTTAGTCCTTTTTATTCTAACATTCCCCCTTGAGCTAGACTGAGTGTGCCTTGAGTATGTTACCAATTTGTTTTGCCCGTATATTGACATCCACATCTTCTTCAGTTTTGATGAGTAAATTCATTAGATATATATAGCTGTATATATGAGTTTTCGATGGATAATAACACTGCTCCAATGCCTAAACCTGGGGTGGCGGAGGGAAAGGCTAACTTGTATAATTCCTCAAGCACAAAATATGGAAGTTGATTTTAGTAATTGCAAATCTCATCTTATAGCTGTTAGGAATTTTAACATGAATTCCACTCAATTCTAACAATTAATCCCAAAATCTGCATATGGATTATAGAATATTGAATTCAAAGATTAAAGATTAAAAAAACTTGATTCTGCCATGGCTTTTGAATTTCTTGAATTCCCTACAAGTAGTGACTGGTCTTCCTTTCCAGAAACGCTCCAGAATGATGACTTTCAAATGGGGTTCAACGTAAAATTGTTTTTGGAAAGAAGACCTAACCAATTTATATCAATCTATTGAACCCTCCTATTAAAGGTCCAATAAACTCTAAAACTCATCACAGGCTCAAGCCACACTTGTCATCAAATGCAGATTATTCAAAATTAAGTTTATTGGACAAATTTTGGAATGATCACATAATCCCATTAGAAGATCTCATTGGACTATGAATTTACCTATTTGATTAAATCAAAATATAATTCGTGTTAGCCTTTAATTAGCAAATTTTCCAACATTCTCCCACTTGGGCAACATGAATTATTTTTAGTTTATTTTAAGAAAAGAAAATAATTTTTGACTCCCGGATAAACAAACATTTTATTTTAAATTGGCCACTATTTTAAGAAAATAAATAGTTCATAGATAACACTTCGACTAACAATCCAGTCACTATGATTATCGATAATGAACCAAGGCAATCTTTAATCAACATAAGATCAATCCATTTTTACAATTACTAATAATCAAATCATATAGATTAGTAATCTGGGAGTTTTGCAGGAATTGCACCCAACAAAATGATCATAAACATGTGTTATTTTCCTGTAAGTCCTCTTTATGATTCCTCTTTAACCTTTATGCTTCAAGAAAAAGCAAGAGAAATCTCACAGCTTCCAACGAAGCTTATATGTTTAAACCAATATAGGATATCCAACCACGAAACATACCTATACAATTGTCATTCTCAAGAGAAACATACCTATACAATTGTCATTCTCAAGAGAAACTTTATTCTTGAGACACAATGTTGTATTTCACCAACCATCTACAACTAGAGCTAGCAGTGGGCTAAAAGTAGCCCACCATGGGTTGGCATAGCACGGAACTTTTCGTGTTGTGCCAAGGCCTACAATAATGTGGGCCATGCTGAGACCTTAAAAAAAGGCACATGGGTTGGCACAACGCGGCCCGCTAAAAAAGTATTAAAAACAAAGAAATTACTATTAGTAACAGCTATTATTTAAAATAGTCGTTACCTCCCTGTGAAAAGGGGTAATGGCTATTTTAAATAACCCTTAACACCCCACCCCACCCCACCCCCCCCCCCACCCTCCTCCTCAAACACACAAAGGGGTAACAGGTAGTTTAAAATTTAAGGGGGTAACAGTTAGTTTAAAATTTAATGGGGTAATGGTTATTTTAAACTAGTCGTTACCCACAAGGGGGTAACGGAAATTTCACATTTTTTATTAAAAAAAATTTAATTTTTTACTATAAATACCCCATTATTTCTCTTATTTTTTCACACTCCAATTCCATTCTTCATTCTCCTTTCTGTCTTAACTCTCAAGCTCTCATAATCTCTCTCAAATTCTCAATTATTTTTTTCGTCAAATTTATTTTAATTATTAGTGAAATTTCAAAATGGATCCAAATTCAAATTAATTTAATCCTTTTTATTATTTTGATAATGAGATGTCATCTCAATAACCACAAAATCTATCACAATCACAACTGCCACCCCAAGAAAAGAAAACAAAACAAAAGTCAAAGGTTTGGGAGCATTTTACTCAAACAAAAGAAACAGTTCATGGGGAAATCGTGCAATGCGTAGTGTGGAAATATTGTGGTTCTAGCTAGTTTGGCTTGTGTGAGTATGGGTGGCACTGGGTATCTCCAGAGACATATAAACAAGTATTGCAAAAAAAAAAAAAATGCTGCAACATTTAAAAGGGTAACAACAAATTTCATTTACAAGGGCACTTGCATTGGTATGTGATTCATATGCTAGTTATCAAATACTATAATGGACGAGATTTCTAGTTTCACAAATAGTCAACAAAACATGAGAGACTATATGGCCAAGTACGTTGTCACAACCGATCAACATTTTTCATATGGTGATGATCCAATTTTAGAACGGTATATGCAAAGTAGTGTACAACATGCTTTTAGGAGAGTTCCCAGAAATACTTTAAAAGCTGATATTTTTATAATTTACAATGAATGAAAATAAATACTAAAAATACATTTAGTAAATTTAAGGGAGTTATTTCGTTTACTTCTGATTTATGGACGACCACTAAAATTCGAAGGTGCTTTCATAGCGAGCAGCGTGGACTTCTGGAACTGGGATAGGATTCCATCTGGCCTAGGGCCACATGACTCAAGTAGACTCTCTACCTGTGCATCTGTCTATTTCGCTTTAGGAGGTATCAGAGCAAAGTTATGGCTTTCGGATTTCTACTAATTCTCTTCTTGTTGCACCATGTCCAAGCTTGACGATGGCAATGGAGTGTTGTCTATAGCGATTGTTGCCAAGGAAACACTCAAGGATCGAGTGACCCAACCTGATGGCCAGAAAGGGAAAAAGGCTAGTTGGAAATTAGATTTCACACGCTCAATAAAATAAAAAAGAATGGATTTTCCAGTTGTTGATGCGTGATTTTTTGACACCAACTAATCAACACGTGCGTAACGTTGGTTGACCAAGGAACACACGTGATTATGGAATATATGAAATAAATGCAATGTAGAAAGCTTTTTAAAGTGGTTTGGATGCTAAGGTAGCGAATCCTACGTCCACTTAGGTTTGTATTAATGATGGGGGTCAGGTCGCAACAACGGACTGACTTACAAAAAGGTTTACAAGATGTCAATACAAGAGAGAGAATAGCTATTTGAGAGTAAAAATGGGCAAATCCCCACAATGGAAAGGTCTTCTCCTTTTTATAGTGGGATGAGCGTAAGTAATCATTATTAAATCTGTGGATTGGTGTGAATGTCAGGACAAATCCTCCTTTATGTCACTTTGCCCACCTTCCAAACTGATTTCACGTGATTTGGAGCAGGGAATGGACACGTGGGATTTCTACAGCGTCTGGCGGGTCTGACGTGCGCTTACCATTCTGACAGGAGCAGGCCACCCTCTCCCTCACGTGATTTCCCACTCAGCCCTTGATTTTCCAAGCATAACAGAAGTCCCCTAGTTTTTAAGGTTTGAGGATCGAACCTTGGAAACTACGAGTCATGCCGCGATTTGAGGTTTCCAAAAAGTTCTGTTGATTCTGACCTGACCGAGGTCAGCTCGGGATAAGGCCTTTCGCGAACATGCCCCAGAATAACCTCCTCAAAAGCGACCTGGTGACCACCATCCAAGCGACCCGACTTCGTCAGGTGTTCCTTGCCTTTTGGGTTGGAGACATTTAATGGGGCAGTCCCTGCGTTGACAGGTGTCCTGCGCGTATTGAGCGTCTGCCAGGCACATTAAATGCGCTGTGCACTGACACGTTATTGCCTTGACAGGGCATTAATTACGTGACACGCCTGAAACGACAGCCCTTATTATAGCATTTAATGCGACGTGGGGCACAATTAATGCGGGGAGAGAGAAGGGCGTCGTTCGAGCTTTCCAACAAAAGGGTTTTGACCGCCTTTAATTATAATTCCCTTCTCCCCGTTGATCAGCGACACGTGTCCGCAATCAATGGTGAGTAAAGGTTGCTACCCAAGCGTCGTTTTGATTCCGAGGGGTGGTAAACACCGGTTCATACTCCATATAAAAGCTCGAATTTTTCAGATAATGCCACCAGGATCTCATTTGCGGCGAGTGAGAAATCTTTACAAATCAAAAGTTTTTCTTTCTCGATCGGCCTTTCCCGGGTACCCGAAGCAGGAAGCACTCACGCGCTCCAAAAGGTAAAGAACCTTTCTTTTTCTTCGATTTCCTCGGTTTCCATGGTGATGTAATGGCGTCGAGTCTCCTGGTATTTCATTAGAGGCGTGACGCCGGAGTCGGGTTTGAGCCGTGAATGGCGGCTCAACCCACTGTTAGGGTTTAGGGAATTTATTCCATGTCGCCATACGGGGCAACATACGATGGCTAAAATGACCTTGTCTATTGCCGTTGTAGACTACGGAATGGAACCCTCAACGTCCAGATCCGAGGAAGGAGCCGGCTCAACTTCGCAGGATGTTCTCGCGGATGCGTCCCTTGAGGTCTTCTCGGTTCTCACCCGAGGAGAGTTCGAGAGGATAAAGAAGCTGTTCAGCATCCTCACGGAGGTGTTCCACGATACCACCCGGTCATCGCGCATCCTTCCAGTGGCTTAGCTGCGATCTCCCAAGAGATCTTCAAGGGTGGGGGGTTGATTCCTTTCCACCCTTTCATCAGGTCGGTCCTGGATCACTTCGGGGTTGCGCCAATGTAGCTAACACCGAATGCGTATGTTATTGCCGTTGCGATGTACATAGCGTGCCGTGAGAGCGGTCTGGGTGAGCTAACAGCGGTGGAGCTCGGCTGCGCTTATTACCTTAAGAAGAGTAAGGACAAGGACTCCTATTACTTGTCCTGGCGACCTACCATCACCAGTGGGATACACATTATCCCAGCAATGCGGGGGCCTACGAGATGAAGTTTTTCTTCTTCTGTTATGACGGCCATTGCCACTTTCAGGATCCAAGTAGGTTCCTCTTTGATAGGTTTATTAACTATGCGTTTCTTTTTCTAACGATCTGCTTCATTCGCAGTTAACAAGTCGACCAGGCTATAGCTGCTCCACGACCTAGACAGGATCATATCTTTTTGGGGTTCTCCCCCAGCCTAGTCGTGACGCGAGGAGACTTGTGACTACCGCAAACTTGCAGAAGTACGATTTTTTCAAGGCGGACATGCCTTTAGAGCCACCACCGAGTAAGTTGCGTTGATCATTTCTTTTCTGGTTGCAGAGTAATTTTAGGTTTCTTACTAACGTATTTGCATGCAGTGACCATGCCTCCAAAAGAGTCCGAACAGCCCCATCGGGCGCCGTTCAACTTTCCCCAGTCAAAGAATGCCAGGGCGACCGAAGCTGGTTGCCCCATACCAGCTCAACCAGTGCAAACTGCTGCACCTTCCCACTCGCGTCATGAAGAAGCAGTGACCAGGACCGAACAAGCTGCTCAACCATCGCCCGCTCGGCCAAGGCGGAAGACAACGGCTTAGCGGTCGAAGAAAAGAAAGTAGATTTAGGTCGACGAGTCAGAGACCGAATCTGAGGGCGATCAACCACTGAGGTCGTGGCAGGAGATTGGAAAGAGGTCGGGTAAGGAACCTACCGATGAGACAGCCGCTGCTGAAGCGAAGAAGGATACCCCAGTGTTGGATGCATTGGGGAATCTGCCCGAATATCTGCAGCCGGTAGTCTACTCTTTACTTGAGTGTGGACTATCAGAATCGTACAATGAGTTCGTCGACTCGGGCGATGTTGACCTGATGATCACATCGGTTCAACATTTAAGTAAAGTGAACGACCTCCCCTTGGCGTGCGATCCGTTTGCTGTTTATCAATTCTAACTCATTTCTTGTTCGTAGGCTTTGCTCGCCATGCGGATGTCCCTGGAGAAGGCTCAGCTGGGCAAAGCAAAAGGAAAAAGCGATTTGAAAGAGGAGATCGCAAAGCTCAAACAAGACCTGGAAGCCATCGAATCAGAAAGACAACTATCCGCTAACGCAGTAAACATATATTTGAATCAAAAGAACGCAACTTTGCACATGGTGGGCTTCCAAAAGGCGGAGCTCGAGCGATGTACCGAGGAGGTAAACGAGCTCCAGCGGACAATAGCCAGGCTTTCCAAGAAGGTCGGATAGAAGGACCAAGAGCTCCAGACGATCTTAGGGCGGGCTCAACGAGCAGAACAAGAAATGGAGGCCTCTGAAAAGAGAAGGCAAACTCTCGAAACCGAGCTTCAGGAGAGTCAAGGAATAGTTGCTTCCCTGACTGAAGAAATGAGGAGCCAGGCAGAGGAGGTCGAAGATAAGGCCGTTGACTGGGCGATTGAGTCTATCTACGCCCTGCGACCAAAGAATCCAAAGCTGGATATGTCTGACCTCTCGGAGGAGTGGCAGGAGACTTTGCACACCTTGGCGAGGCAAGATGACAAAGTAGCAGCTGATCGCAGACCCAATCAGGCAGGGGGTTCAGGTTCTACCTCGAAAGAGCCCCCTACCGACCAGGCTTAGGACGGTGTGGTCGACCCAATAGAAGTCATAGGGTTAACAGTTTTGTTTTGTACATAAATGAAACACATTTTGTTTGCAATTTTTGTTCTCTCAATCATACAATGAGTTGGTGGTTTACAATTCAGTTTATTTACATAGGCAATATTATATGCGAAAACTGTTACAAGCGAACAGAATAACACTTTACAAGGAAATTTAACAAAAAATCAAGAACTAACTCATAATGAAAGCTGAGTTCGGGATTACTGATAATATGGCCGAAGGTGCTCAGCATTCCAAGCTCGGGGTACTTTGGAGCCATTTAACCTTTTGAGATGAAAGTCCCCGGTCTTATTACTTTGTCGACACGATATGGACCTTCCTAGTTCGGCCTTAGTATTCCTACACTTGGTTCCCGGGTACCAAGGAGAACTTCCTTGAGCATAAGGTTGCCGACCTGGAAGTCTCTTCGCTTAACTTTTGAATCGAAGAACTTCTTCGCGCGTTGCTGGTAGGCTGCTATCTTTAGTGAAGCCTTGCTGCGGTGTTCTTCAATAAGATCCAGACTTGCCCTCATAAGTGCTTCGTTTTCGGCCTCATTGTACAAGTCCCTCCAAAGTGAACCAGTCCCTACCTCCACAGGGATCATTGCTTCGCAACCATAGGCTAACGAAAAGGGTGTTTCTAAGGTAGAGGTTCTCGGAGTTGTCCTGTATGCCCATAGGACTTCGGGAAGGTCGTCGGCCCAATTCCCTCTGGCTGCGCCGAGCTTGGCCTTTAGAGTGTGCTTGATGGTTTTGTTGACAGCTTCAACTTGACCATTTGCTTAAGGCCTTGCGACTGAGGCGAACTTTTTATGGATGCCCAGCTCGTGGCAAAACTGCTTGAACTCCTCGTTGTCAAACTATTTCCCGTTATCCAAGATAAGGGTGTAAGGAATTCCATAGCGGCACACTATATTCTTGAAAATGAAGTCTTTCAATTTTCTGGTCGTGATCGCGGCCAGTGGTTCAGCTTCCACCCATTTGGTGAAATAGTCTACCGCGACCACAACATATTTGACTCCCCATTAACCAGCCGGCATGGGACCGATGAGGTCAATCCCCCACATGGAAAATGGCTAGGGGCTAGTCATTGTTACCAGCTTGTGGGAGGGGGCTCGTGGAATGTTCGTGAACCGCTGACACTTGTCACATCTTTTGACAAAGTTGAAGCTGTCGTCCTGGTTTCGGGGCCAATAGTACCCTTGATGAACAACCTTGTTCACGAGGGATTATGCGGTAGTGTGGTTTCCACAGATCCCTTCGTGAATTTCCCTCATGATGTAATCTGCTTCTTCGTTGGTCACACATCAGAGTAGAGGGATGTTGAACCCTCGTCTATACAGCTGGTCTCCGATGAGAGAGTAATGAGCAGATCTTGTTCACAGAATCCGTGCCTCGACCTTGTCGTCAGGCAAGATCCTGTCCTTGAGGTATTGGAAAATGGGAGTCATCCAGGAATCCAATTCTATTACGTTCACAGCTTGTTTGATTGGGTTGATGCTCAAGGCCTCGATGAACCGAACAGGAATGCTATCTGGTTCCTCTAAGTCCAACGATGAGGCTATCCTTGCCAAGGCGTCTGCCACAGAGTTGCTATCTCTGGGGATCTGGGTTATCGCAAAGTGCTTGAATGGCTCGAGTACGGCCTTAGCTTCTTTCAGATAACGGATCATATTCCCTTCCTTGGCTTAGTATTCTCCTAGAATCTGGTTAACGACCAGCATGGAACCACTATGGACGCTGATCGCGGTTGCGCCCATTTCTCTGGCCAACCGCAACCCAGCGAGCAGGGCTTCGTATTCGGCTTCATTGTTGGTAGCCTTAAATCCGAACCGTAGAATGCCGTGAATGAGAGCCCCTTTGGGACTCAAGAGGAGGAGACCCGCGCCTGCCCTCTTCCTGGTCGATGATCCGTCGACATAGAGGCTCTAGGTCGCTAGGTTCTGAATAGTCTCTTGGATGACTTCGCTGGACTGTTGCTCATTTGGAAGATAGGAGAATTTTGAAATGAAGTCAGCAACAGCTTGCCCTTTGATGGTCAACCTGGGCTTGTACTTCAGGTCGAACTGACTCAATTCCATGGCCCATTTAAGTAACTTACCCGAGGCCTCTGGTTTCTGAAGGACCTACCTGAGGGGGTAGTTAGTCATTACATGGATCGTATGGGCGTGGAAGTAAGGTCGCAACTTTCTGGAAGCGATCAGCACGGTATAAGCTAATCGTTCCATTTCCGGACACCGCATCTCAGCATCTGACAGGCGCTTGCTCGTGTAGTAAATAGGCCATTGGACTTTTTCCTCTTCCTGAACTAGGGCTGCACTGACCGCGAACTAAGAGACGGACAGATACAGGGGCAGGATCTCTTGCGGAAGAGGCTTGGACAGGAGAGGTGGCTTCTCGAGGTGTTCCTTTATACTTTGGAATGCCTGTTCGCATTCGAGAGTCCATTCGAATTTTTTGTTGCCCTTTCGAACATTGAAAAACGGCAAGCAGCGATCTGTTAACCTTGATATGAAGCGACTAAGTGCCGCTATCCGTCTGTTAAGACTCATGACTTGCTTTTTGCTGGTCAGGCTTTCCATATCGAGGAGAGCTTGTATTTTTTCGGGGTTGATTTCTATCCACCGCTGGTTAACCATATACCCTAGGAACTTACCTGAGGATACCCCGAACGAGCACTTGAGTGGGTTTAGTTTCATTCTGTAGAGTCAGAGGATATCAAACATCTCTGCGAGATGCACCACGTGATCTGAAGCGACATGGGATTTGACCAGCATGTCTTCTACATAAACCTCCATTGACTTATCGATCTGGTCAGCGAACATCCGGTTAACCAATCGCTGGTAGGTCGCACTAGCGTTCTTTAGGCTGAAAGGCATGACTTTATAGCAGTACAGTCCCCGATCTGTAATGAAAGATGTATGCTTTTCGTCTGGCGCATACATCAGAATTTGATTATAACCTGAGTATACGTCCATGAAAGTCAGCAGCTCGTGCCCCGAGGTGGCATCAACGAGCTGGTCAATTCTTGGCAGGGGGAAGCTATCTTTAGGACAGGCTCTGCTGAGGTCGCTGAAGTCGACGTAGGTTCGCCACTTGCCATTGGGCTTTTTTACCAGAATCGGGTTGGCGACCCAGGTCAGGTATAGCGCCTCTCGGATGGACCTATTATTAAGGAGGTTATCCACCTCCAGCTTTAGGGCAGAGTACCGCTCCGGATCCATTGCTCTTCGTTTCTGGCGAATTGGTTTGGCTTCACTATCGATGTTCAATGCATGGCAGATGACATCTGGACTGATCCCGACCATATCTGCGTGCGACCATTAATGCACATCAATTTCGATGTGCTTTGTTCTAGCATGAAACACCGGATTGGAGGACAAGGCCCCTGCACTCATATTGTCACACCAAAGAGTGGGGACATAATTGATTATTATTCCAAGTTCTTGAAATAGGTTTTGGATCCAGACCAATTCAGTGGCTGCTTGACTGAGAGCCCTATATTCAGCCTCTGTTGAAGACAATGCAACCACCTTTTGTTTCCTAGAACACCATTGAACCAGGTTGCCCCCAAGGAAGATACTGTACCCTGTAGTGGATCTTCTATCACCTAAGTCACTAGCCCAATCTGCATCACATATCCCTTTAACTAAAAGTGCTGATGTTTCTTAAATAATAAACCATGCTAGATTGTCCCTTTAATATATCGAAGAACCCTCTTACAGGTTGTCCAATGATTGGTGGTTGGGTGCTGAAGAAATTGACTCAATATATTGAAAGCAAAGGCCAAATCAGGCCTTGACAATGTTAGATACTGCAGACTACCTATAAGGCTTCTATAAAGTGAGGGTTGGTCAAAAGGATCACTATCTTCTTTTAGTAGTCTTGTGCCTATTGCCATAGGAGTGTTACAAGGTTTGCATTCTGAGAGACCAGCTTTGATTAGAAGATCTTGCGCATATTTGGCTTGAGTAAGTAACAGGCCTTCTTTATTCCTATGAACTTCAAAGCCTAAGAAATAGCTAATAGCCCCTAAAGTTTTTAGTGTAAACTTGCTATTCAGCTCAGTAACAACTTGCTTGATGAGGGTAGAATCATTCCCCGTGAAAAGAATGTCATCTACATAAACCAACAAGTAAAGGACTTGATTTCCCTTCTTATAGAAAAATAGGCTAGTGTCAGATACGCTGCTATGAAATCCCTACTCAATGAAGGTAGTTTTCAATTTATCAAACTAGGCCCTTGGGGCCTATTTTAAGCCATATAAAGCTTTAGACAATTTACACACATGTTTGGGGTACTGTTAATTAACAAAGCCTTCAGGTTGTAACATAAACACTGTCTCTGTAAGCTCTCCACTCAAAAATGAATTGTTAATGTCAATTTGTTGTATTTCCCAACTATTGTGCACAACAAGAGAGAGCATGATCCTTATAGTTGCTGGTAATTACTGGGGAAAAAGTGTCAAAGTAATCCAATCTAGGGGTCTGCTAAAATCCTTTGCAACTAACCTTGCCTTATATTTCTGTAGAGTGCCATCAAGTTTCAATTTTGTCTTAAAAACCCACTTACAGCCTACTACATTCATGTCTGAAGTAAGAGGTACCAGTTCCCAGGTTTTGTTCTTCAACAAAGCACCAAATTCCTCATTCATGTCTGTTTTCCATTTAGGAACAGCTTCTACAACAGATTTTGGTTCTGGTAAAATGGATAGAGTTGTCATATAGGCTTGACCTATAGAGTGTTAGGGTTGAGACTTTGACCTAGTAATCATGGGATGGTTATTGATGACAGGTTTGGGTTGTTGAATAGGTAAAACCACTTCTAATTGTATTCTAGAAGGTGCAACCTGATTAGTAACCAAGGAACTTTGATGTGCATCATAACCTAAGATATCTTGAGCTGAGTTTGTTTTATCAGGAGAATGACAAGGTAACTCAGCTGTATTAGAGTTTCTCAAAGATAACATAGAGTCACTACTAACTAACCCTGGTGTAGAAGACTCAACAACAACACTAGAGTCATTAATAGCAGCATCAACATTAATAGCAACATCAACATTAACGACAACACTAGAATCATTAACAGCAGCATTAGAATAATTAATAGCAACACCAGCATTCAAATTACAAAGTGTAGGAGAGTTAGTTAGTGAATCAGTATAGATACATGTAGTTGTATGATCAGTACTGGATCGAGAGAAATCCTCAGCAACAACATCATAATTTATCATGCTTTCTAAACTAGAGTCTAAACAGTGAGACAAGTTCCAGGATGAGTGTAATCCTTCAATATTATAGTATAAATTCAACTCTGTAGTATCTAAATCTTTGAATAAAAAGCACTTAAAACCAGTCTTGTAGGGAAATACCTCTTCATTGAATTTAGCTTGTTTTACAATGTACACTTTGCCTGTAGAGAAGAGACACTTGTATCCTTTATGAGCTGAGCTATACCCAATAAAAACACACTTCTCAGTATGATAGGATAGTTTATGTTTTTGGTAGGGTCTTATAAAAGGATAACAACAACATCCAAACACTTTCAAGGCAATATACTCAAGTTCCTTTGCATATAACTTTTGATAAGAGGAAATACTTTCTAATGCTAAAGAGGGCAGTTTGTTTACAATGTAAACTGATGTACTAAAGGCTTGCCACCAAAGACACAATGGCATACCAGCATGTGCTAACAAAGTCAAGCCAAATTTAGTGATGATCCTATGTCTCCTCTCTACTCGACCATTTTGTTGGTGTAAATAAGGACAAGGGTACCAAAAACTAATACCATGCTGCTGCAAATATCCAGTAAAGGATCAAAATTCAACCACCCCCCCCCCCCCCCCCCCCCCCCCCCCCCCAATCAGTTTGCAAACACTTAAGCTTAGCATCTAATTGTTTTTCAGCAAAACAATGAAAATAGGTAAACACCTTAAATGCTTCAGACTTAAACTTCAAGGGGTATATCCACATGTGTCTATTATAATCATCTACAAATAACATGTAGTACTTAAAGCCCTCAGAAGAGCTCACGAGTGCAGGACCCCACAAATTAGAATAAACCAGCTCAAGGGGTTTTGTAGTTGCAGAATCAGACTTGGGAAAATAGGCTTGAGACAACTTGCCAAATTGACAGGATTTGCAAAAACCATTATTATCAAAGGAATCGGTTACATGAACCTTATTCAGCACACTCTTAAGAGTTTTGGCTTGTGGATGCCCTAATCGAGCATGCCACAACTTTGTCAAACTAAGAGTACATCAGAGTTCTGTGAAACAACAAGAGCTTTATTAAAACTACAACTATTAGTATTAGAACTGGAAGTAGCACTAGCAGGAGACAATGCATTCGAATAGGAAGTGGATGATGCAACAGTGGGTAGAGAAACTTGCAGTTGATATAGGCCATCTTTGAGAGATCCTTGAAGCAATATCCACTAGTCCACTTATCCTTTATAAGACAATGGTCAGAGTGAAACTCAATTATCACACCATTGTCTTTTGTAATTTGAGATATGCTTAATAAATTCTTAGCAATGTGAGGGACATATAGCATATTTTTGAGAAATAAAACTCTAGAGGAAGTGTTTGCGTTTAGAAAGGATACACCTGTGTGTGATACTGGAACTCTTACTGATGACGATGATAATCTTTTCTACCCACGCAGTCCTATCTATAGTATGAGATCGTTCAATTAAATTACTAAATTATCCTAGTTAAGATTAATGAATTTCAACATCTTTGTCACAAAACATAATATTTTATCAACATGCAATGTGTGAACATGTATATTTGTCTATTGACTATTGGGAAAACACTACCAGACTCATACATCTCGCCAAATAAAACAATTAAAAAATATTTTATATACATTTTGAACTTCTTTCTCTCATTTTTTAGAATATATATACACACACACATACACACACACACAGAGTATAATCTCTCTATAATGATATCCTATATAGGAATAACCTCCATGTAGTCATAAAAACTTTCAATCCCAACTTAGCCCAGTTATAAATAAGAATAAATTTCACATTGTAATACGTTATAATTTTTCTAAGTCCCGTCTTAAGGAACTTGTCTTTACATAGTAATAATTATATGCATATTACAAAAAATATATGTTATGTTATATTAAAGGTTTAAGATGAAATAAAATATTTATCTAAAGTTGTTTGGGACAATGATTTATACTTTAGAGTTGTTATCACATCTTTTATCTTGCGGCACATAATAAGTCATCAGCATGAACACCTTCTTGTTAAAGCCAAAATATTTCTAGCTCTGATAAGAGCTTGAATGTTGATATTTTTTTAGTGATTTAATTGGTTTATTTATGGAAAAATGTGTTTAAAGTGTGGAATTTGGATTAATTCTTTCATAAATACCATTTATGGGATCACGGGTGCATGTTGAGTGTTTTCAAGCTCAAATAGGTTGTTGAAGGGAAAAGAATGGTATCGATAGGATTCACGATGCGTAGGAACAAATGGCACAAGAATCAGGGTCGAAATGAGGGAGTTGTGGTGCATCGAAAATGTTATAGAAAATCTAGAAATTCTTCAAAATGAGTATGTCTCGATGTTTCTGTCATAACTTGAGCTGTAGAAGTCAGAATTTGATAATTCTAGTGGCATTGGAAAGCTTATTCAGAGAGCCACAATGTTTGTGTTGATGACTTCATCTAATTCTAAAGTTTACAGATGCTCTGGATGGAAGGAATGATCACTGCAGCGACCATTCTTACTGCCGCGGTGATGGGTTACGGGTTTGTGTTAATTCATTACCCTAATCCGAATCTGAATAGGCTAAGTTTTTTAATCTTTTTCCTAAGCACGACCAAGAACCCCAGGGATATAAAAGAGAGTTTTTAAGAAATTAAAGAAGACTTTTTTGAGGAGGAAGAAGACGACTATCAAGTTGGAGATCGGGATCCTGAGAGCTCTCGTTCACCAATTAGAGAAGTTTTTATCTTTTTCTTTCTTGAACTGATGTCATTGAATAGAATGATGAATTTTGTTATTTTCATAATGAACTAAATCTATTTTCTAGGGCTAAAGATGTAGCCCAATTTATGAATATGTGTTGATTTAATTTGTTGTTAATTCTTATTGAGCATTTAATTCTAAGTTTTATTATTGTGCATAATGCTTTCAATTCTTAAGGATCCGAGAGTTGAATGATATCATGGATTGGGTTGAGATCGAGAGATGAAACCTGATTTGTCTAAGGTAATAGAGTTGAATGATATCATGGGTTGGGTTGAGATCGAGAGATGAAACTTGATCTGTCTAACGTAATAAAACCATAGATTGAGCGAATGCTAGAGATAGGTTACCGCGATCTGTGAGGCTCTGGTAAATTCTATAGAACTTAATGATCTCTTAACTCCTAAATTCAACTTAGAGATATTTTGAGTTGTTACTTAAGGGTTAATTCGCTAATTGTTCGAGAGAAAGTTAGTGGAATATCGGGGAATTTGGCATTTAGAATAAGCTTAATTGGGTTAGCAATAATTGTCATTGCATAGGATTAAATTGGTGTGAAATATGTGCCCTAGGTTTAGTCATATTGATTTGTTTACCATCGTATTAATAAAATTCTACCTTTGTTTAATTTTTAGTTTGTTGTCTTTTTCATTAAATTCATTCTTAAAATTCTACTTCATCAAATAGTAACAAAATAGACTAGTTTGGTACTTGGTAGGTAGTTCCCTTGGGATTCGACACTCGTTTACTCGAGCTTTATTACTTGCACAATTTTGTACACTTGCGAATAGCCTGTCAAGCTCTCAAGCATGTTTAGAGCTTTTTGGCATGAAATTTTTTGTATTTCTGTACTATCATCCTCAAGATTATCTCCTTCATCTTCTTGTCTAATTCCAGTAATGATTTCTTTTTTAGTTAAAACATACATGACTAATTGCTCATTTGGATTATTGAGGAAGACATTAATATCTATTTGATCAGTGTAGTGAAGTTGTGGAATCTGATCACTCAATTTTATAGTAACTCTTTGATATCCATTTCCATGTTATCCTAATACTATTAAAACAATGAATTGAAATCATAATACTACTAAAACATGAATTATAAAATAAGAAATCAAAACAATAATTCTTGTAACTACACTTCTATTAAATTATAATCTCCTTATTGTAATAAATTTAATTGGTCCCAACATTTTGATTATAGAGAGATTCTACAATACACACACACACACACACACACACACACACACACACACACACACACACACACACAAAAAAAAATCTGAGTAATATGTGTTTTAGGGTTTTTTAATCTCTAATATGAATGTTTTGATAATTTTAATGTCTGTTAGAATCACACATCGGGATCTCACACCCACCAAGTGTGGTACTTAAGCCTAGGGGCTCTCCGACCTATCAAGCCAATCTTTTGGGTTGGGCTTTCCTTTGGGCTTGAGTTCTAACATTGGCGTTTTTCGTTGAGAGTTAGGCTGCGGAAAAGGGCTACCTATAGGCTAGATTAAAGTGCAATGTGCATCGAATGACTGATAGGTGAATGAAGCTGCCCAAAGGGGAAAAGGGCTACTGCCGAGTCAGTGTCGATAAAGTGAAAGTCGTCGTGGATGTCGGCTCTTGAAGGGGGGTGCAATGTTCGGATCCCACATCGAGATCTCACACTCACCAAGTGTAGTACTTAAGCCTAGGGGCTCTCCCACCTATCAGGTTGGTCTTTTGGGTTGGACTCTCGCTTGGACTTGAGTTATAACATCGGTGATGTTAGGTGGGAGAGCCCCTAGGCTTAAGTACCACGCTTGGTGCGTGTGAGATCTCCATGTGGGATCCTAACAATGTCATGATCAAAGGTTAACGATAATCATATATTAACGTCACAAAATTCAAATAAAAATAACGAGTGTAGATGCAAAAATCAACCTTTATGAAAATAGGGATTGATCTCGTGAGGTTGAGACCACTAGCGATCTGTTGTACCTACATACGCAAGAAAACAAGTGTGAAGCGGATGAAAAACACCTGGGTGGTGTTTGCCGTAGGCACTCCAACGCTCAAGTCAGCAAGGCTAAGTGAGGCTAATTTAGTGAGGGTTAGGGAGAGAAAGGGTTACCAGAAGTCTAGTAGGAGACTGTAACTATGGCTGTAATGCGAAGTTCTCAAGAGCGGAAACTTTGGGGTTTGAAGGTGTAATGTCTCCCCTTTGTGAGAGGACTAGCCTTTGTTTAAATAGTGACTGTAGGGTCCTCAAATCCTGGTGGGAGTAGGAGTGGGAGTCCTTGCAACGGTGGTTTTGTGAAAGAGTGGAGCCTTTGGCTCCCTTATCTCAGTAGGAAAGGGGGTCCCAACGTGCCCAGGATACGGACCTTAGATGAATCAGGATAATGATTGACTTCTTTAGTAGAGTTCAAGTAGTACTATAGTTCGTAGGCGACTTTGGGCTCCACATTTATTGTAAGTTTAAAAGATGTTTTAGAATCAGAAGGCCTGGGTCCATATAAGCTGGCAGTGAGGCCTAAACGGATCGAGCCTCTGCTGATTGGGTCCAAATGGTGAACAACTGGGAAAGCATACCGAATGGGCTTCATCTGCAAAACTTTGTTGTGGGCCCAATCGGAATTGGGCTCTAGCTTCCCGCTTTGTTGAAGGTGTCTTCGTCTTTGGGCCTATTTGAGCCGAGGACATTTTTTGGCCCTAACAACGGGTAATCATTGATTTTTGGTCTATTTAGTTCTAAATGATTTTTCGTATATATTCTTTATTAAAGATGTATTGAGTTTTTTAAAATATTCTAAAATATATTTTTTCCCATTAAGTACGTTAATTGATGTCCTTGCCAGCAAAATAAATTATATATATAATTCTCTAGTAAGGATGTTTTTACATTGACTTGATTTTGGGAGGATTACACTTGAATGTCATTAGATTCATCATCATTAAACTGAAATGATTTTTTACAGATAAATCCAATTGCATTAAAGCATGATCGTTACCCAAAAAAAAAAAAAAAAAAAAAAAAAGGATATTATCAGTACAAAATTAGAGAGTGTGTGTGTATATATATATATATATATATATAAAGGGGGAAGTAGCACTAGCCAAGGGTCAGCCAGCTCCCTCATTGGGATATTAGCAAAATCAACAGATTATTTGGATTATGCTCTAAATTATTGTGATAATTGTTATTATTTGATTAATACTAGGATTCCTAATTTGAATCAAATAAGCGTTTGACTCCTATATAAAGGATTGTGTTTGTCATTTATATGTGAGAGAATAAACAATTAATAATTAAGTCTCCCTCTTCTGTTAGTTCATGTTGGTACATGCAATTTTATTTTATTTTTAAATATATTCCTACAGAATATGTGTGTGCGTGAGAGAGAGAGAGAGAGAGAGAGAGAGAGAGAGTATAAAGGTTACGGGGCATTGGTTATTGGTTTTAGACTTGAGGTGGTTACTTTTTTATTCCTTTGCTTATCAGCTAACACATGTTAATTACCATGAGCTAAAATTTAATGTTTCCACAAATGATTCCATGCATGTATAGTTGCTGTGTACATTAAGTGAAAGTTAAAGTTAGAAGCTAAAGCTAAGACAATTTGAATAGCAAAAGTTGATTCAATTTTACACTGAAGGACCCCCACTTTGTAGACACACACACACAAACAAAAAGGATAACCTCTTCGTGGACACACACACACAAAAGGATAACCTCTTCGTGAACACACACACACACAAAAGGATAACCACGTCGTGGACCACACACACAAAAGGATAACCACGTCGTGGAACACAACATACAATTTTTTCCTTACACACAATTTTGCGCCGGGTTTCCTATTCAATACTAGAACCCATTTAATAAAAATTTTTCTTTCACCAGGTGGCAAGCCTAAATATAAGCAATGGACTGGAGGAAGTTAGATAATTAAATAAAAGTATAAGTCAAATGTTCATACTCTGGTAATACAACAAAACAAATGGTTATAGAGATACCTTGTGTTGTTGCAAATTTTTGTATCGACTAAATCCCCGAGATGTAAACACACGCCAACCAGAGTTACTTGGTTGACTCTTGGAGAACTGAGTAAGATGGGTGCGTGATTCCTAGGAATCAGTGTAAGAGACCCATGTCGCATGAGACGATGGTCAAGGTGGCGATGCACCTCCCAATAGTTGATGGGAAAACTTAGATGTTTTTAAAGTGGTTCAGCTAGAAAAGTGAATAAGGCCCACGTTCACTAATATGTTATTTATTTATATGGTGTAGGAATACGAAAAAAGGATTTTTCTGGTGATCAGAAAAATGTTTCTAGCTGCTCCTATGGCTTGGGATTAGAGAAAGAGGCGTATTGTTGCTCTTCTCTCTATATGTCAGTGTGTATCCATGTGTTTTTCTCTGTTTTTCCTTTGTGTCTCTTTGTTCCTTGGTTGGTCCCTTAGTTTGCCTTTTTCGTCCCTCCTCTTGTAACAAAAGTTAATAATATATTTTTTGATGTGTTGTTATAACAAGCTTACTCTTTAAAGTAAAATCGGGAAACTAGAACACAAACTGCATGAAAATTATTATTATATGAAGATCGAACTTACATTATTTTTGGAGACTAATTAATTATTACAGAGTGAGCTTATAAGCTAGCTCATACAGTTTTATTGAAGAAGACAGAGAGTAAGATCGAAGCTGATAGTAGAGGTGTTTGTGACGTTCGCATATGAACTATTATTTATTTATTTAGTAGTGTCTCCAAATTTAGTTCAGCAAACGTCCAAACATTAATTGTTGATTAGCCGCTCGTCGTTGCTGGGTTGTTTGATGGCTTCTTCTTAATCTCGACTGCGTTGACGAGAAATCTTTCTTTCCAATAGTTGTGACCGATTTTAGTAATCAAGAACTGTACCTGCCCGTGCGGGTCGTCAGTTTTGTTAATTTCCACAGCGTCATCAATTTTGACAGGAATCCATTTGTCTCTTGGATATTTTTGAAGATCTTCAGTGCTCTCTTTTGCAACTCTTACTGATGAAGATGATAATCTGTGCTACCCATGCAGTCCTATTTATAGCATGAGATCGGTCAATTTAATTACTAAATTATCCTTGTTAAGATTAATGAATTTCAACATCTTTATCACAAAACATAAGATTTTATCAACATGCAATGTATGAACATGTATATTTCTCTATTGACTTGGGAACACACTCCCATACTCGTACATCTCGGCAAATAAAACAATTAAAAAATATATTATATACATTTTGAATTTCTTACTGTCATATATATACGATTTGAGTAACATATATAATTTAGGATTTTTAACCTCTGTTATGAATGTTTTGATATTTTTAATGTCTTGATCAAAGGTTAACGATCAACCGTACGTTGACTCAAACTTCAAAATAAAAAACAATGGCTAATCACTAAGTTTTGGTTTATTTAGTTCTAAATAAATTTTCGTACCCATTCTTTACTAAAGATATATTGAGTTTTTTTTAAAACATTCTAAAATATTATATTCTCTAGTAAGGACAATTTTACACTGATTTTGTAAGAAACACACTTGAATCCCATTAGATTCACCATCATTAGACTAAAATGATATTTTATAGATAAATCCAATTGCATTCAAGCATAATCCTTTAAAAAAAAGATCCTCACTAAAAAAATTATTGTATAAACTGTTGGACAAATGTCAAAGTGCAAAGTCATTGAAGGAAACACTGCCATTTTAGCTCAAATAATAAACATTCAAAACACTGTCGTTTAAAGTACTAAAGGCTACTGAAATTGTATATGTAAAATAGTAGCTCACTCTTCTTTGTAATTAATGAAAAAGTAAAGTAAAAGGAATTTGTGTTTTCCTCTGTTCTTACTCTTTCTTTCTCTGTTTACTGTTCTCTATTCTTCAATTGTAATCTCACATGGTATCAGAGCCGTGACTTGCGTCAATGGCGAATTCTGGAAAATCTCCTGGTGTGCTCAACGACTCAAACGAGATGTTGAAGCAACAAGCAAATCGAGCTACTCCAGCTCTTGCTACTAGCCTTCAGGTCATAAATCTGAAGCTAACTCAAAGTAATTACCGTTTTTGGAGCTCTCAGGTGCTGTCCACAGTTGGCTCTCATGAACTTGAAGATCATCTACTTGGTAGGGTTTCTTGTCCCTCACCTCTTATAATTTCTGATTCGGCAACTGATCATGAGTTAGGTCAAACTAGTGGAGAAGTTAGGGCAAGTAGTGTTTCAGTTAATCAACAATTGAATCCTGCTTATACAATGTGGAAAAGAACTGATAAGTTCTTAGTTAGTTGGTTATTGGCATCGATTTCAGAAAGCATGTTTAGTTCTTTTCTCCATGGCTCCCTCTAAGGTAATCCACATATCAGCGGAAAATTGACATTTTGATACCACATTAAACATAGATTCAGAGATTGAGCTAAGAAGCCAGCTTACAAGTAGTTTATCGGTTTTCTTCCACTGGTTGTACTCCGGATTAGTTCTTTTCTCCATGGCTCCCTCCAAGTTTTCAGCTTGAATCTTGACGAACGGAGCTAGACATGAGACTAATCATGTGAGGTGTTCTTCCAAATCGTGAGATCCAACTGCGAATAGGACTTGGGATTTCCAAAATCTATAATTGTCCCTAGTTAATTTGGGGGAAATTATTGGAAGTGCAAAGTAAGACATTGACGAGGAGTTTGCACAGTCAATTGAACCAGTGGGTACTTTGTGAGCTGAATTAGCTGAATTAAGGGAAGGATTTGTCACATCAACCATTTTTGACGCTAGTCGATGGCTCTGTTACCATGTGAATCTTTGAGTAAAGAAAGTAAAGAAACCAGAGAGAAAAAGAGGTAAACACGAGTGAAAGAGTAAAGCTGAAATACTTCTTTGTTTTTTTTCTTAATTTCTTTTTGCTGTACTGTCCACCTTTATAGTGTGTTTACATGAGTAAAACTAATCTCTAACTAACCTTGTTACAACTTAACAAACGTTTAACAGAAACGTAACCATCTAACAATATTAACCACCAACATTAACAGATTACACTTTCACCCCTTTACTAACAGTAATTAACGAAAAAGTGAAGTAAAAGGAATTTGTGTTTTCCTCTGTTCTTACTCTCTCTTTCTCTGTTTACAGTTCTCTGTTCTTCAGTTGTAATCTCACATAAACATCTCCAAATAACTCTTTATATGACCCAAACTTTTTATATAAAGAGTTTATTCATAAAAACAAAAGTCCAACAAACTCTTTATTTTTTAAATATAAATTAAAGAGTGAGTTTGACTCTTTACATCTTTAAAGAGTCAAATTCCACTCTCTATCATAATTTTAATTAATAAGTTATAAGTTTCTATGTGTTTTATTTATTAATTTTCCTCCTATTAAGTCTCTTTCTTAGGAAAAAAAAAAAAAAAGACGTTTTTCTTCCTCTCAACTTTTAAAGAGTCTATTTGATTTAAATAAAAAATTTTATTATTTATTTATATGAAAGATACTCTTTAAAATAAAAAGCATCACTGGAGATGCTCTAAAGGGTGGGCTAGCACTAGCCATGGGTTAGCCAGCTCCCTCATTAGTATATTAGAAAAAATCAACAGTTTGTTAGGATTACGCTCTAAAATTCTAAATAGTATGTAAGTTCCTAAATTACCTTATCCACTAATCAAATTCAAAAACAAATAAAACAAAATTTTAGATTATAAATAAATAAGGCTAGTCTGATGCTTACTATTATTTATTTAAATTCTAAATAAGCATAATTGTTTATTTCTATCAAAAGTTGTTAAAATGGCTTAATCATGGCCCCGGCAACTTCTTCATAACATCCAAGAGAAATAATCATATTTATTGTGATTGAAAGTAACAAATACCAACCCAACAACTTCTTCATAACATCCAAGAGAAATAATAAGTATATGGCTTCCCACCCAAACTTCGTCTACATATTATTAAACATTTGATGTATATATAATGAATTAACGATTATCTAAACATTATCCATTATCTTGAAGGAACGGATCTTCTTAATCATTTGAAGCATTTAATGGATTTTCCAGTGGTTGAATTTCAACAGGCATAACCCTAAGTCAGCAAACAAATATACATTTTCACACATAACATCACAATTATTGGAATGATTCTAGTGCCAATTCTCTCATCCCCAAATAACTTAACCATATTTATTATGATTGATAATGATGAATAACAAGCAAGCCAACTAGTTCTTAATAATCTTGTTTGTTAGGAATATAGATCAGGGTTTTCTAACTTATATATGAGGGCAAATGTAGAGTTATTATAAATGTTGAAATTATAATTCTTTTCATTTTAAATTCTAATATATATTAACAAAAACGTAAATAATTTATAGATTTTAAAAATGAGACAATGAAATTTACTATGTAATTTTGTACTGGAGATGATAATATATATATATATATACTTTTGTTTAATTACGGTACTGATAGGAATATGTAGAATACCAAATAAAAACCTAAGATTGATCGAAAATGGCATAACGAAACAGAGATGTTTACATACTAAATTTATTTGTCTTAGTTTCTTATTTTTTTAATATTTACTTCTTTAGTAATATATATTAGAATTTTAAATAAAAATAATTGTAATTTCAACGTTTATAGTAGCTCTACATTTTGCCCTCGCGTTGAAGTTAGAAACCCGCCTCTTTCCTTGTGATCGGATGGCAAGCTCTTTAGTCACTAGGGTTAGTTATACTCATCCAAGGGACATAGTTAGGATTTTTAGTGAGTGAGTGCAAAACATATATGATGATAAATCTACAATAAAATTTTGTGAGGTCAAAATTGTAAATACTATAAATTGTAAAGCCTTACAAAAATTCTCAATGCACTAAAAATTCCTAATCACACTAAAAATGATATTACATTTTGTCAAGCATGTAAGTATGGGAAGTTACATCAGTCAACTTTTCCTAGGTCCTCATTCCATGCATCTAAACCCCTAGAATTAATATACTCTGAACTTTAGAGGCCTTCTCCAGTCCCATCACCTGAAGGATTCGAAAAATGTATATTTGTCTATTGACTAGAGTTATGTCTGGTGAAATTCGACCATTGGAAAATCCTTACAATCCAATGATATAATTCCTCCTCAAATAGTCATATTGTAAGAAAATCCGTTCGTTCAAGATAAGGATGGTGATGAGATAATCGTCAATTCATTATAGTGACCAATATTTAATATATGTTGCTGTCCAATACAATGGTCTCAGAAATTAGAATAACATGCTTAATACTTGATCATTCATTTATAATCCCTAATCGAATATTAAGGCAGAGTAATTTCTTTAAAATGTTTTCATATGTAAGCACTCAATGGAAGAGAAGGTTAAAGTTCCTTGTAAAAAGTTTTTAAACAACAAGGGAAGGGTTTTTTGCGAAACAAAAGCTTAAGAACAAATTATGTCCTTTCGAAAAGACCAATCATAAATTCCCAGGGCATGATTTAGGTAGAGATTGAGTGACGTGAGAGGGAAAAAGAGCAATTACGTGCCCATGTGATATATATATATATTAAATAAAAAATAATAACAATAATCTTAATCCCTAAATTTGCACAATTTTTTTTTGTTGTTTTCCATTGGGACTTATTTAGTTATTTTGTTGTTTTATTATAAACGTTTCATTACAGACTTTTATTTTTGTTTAATTTCGGACTTTTATTTGTATTAATTTTCAATATATTGTTAGTTATGGTCAATGGATACATATGAATGTTTAATTTTCATTTGAATATGTATTGTTGATGTTTACAATTTAATTTAAGAGAAATTTAAAAAAAAAAAAAAAAAAACAAGTTTTATACAATAAAAAGGGGAAAACTAGTTCAAAACCAGTTAACCGGTTTTCTCAAAACGGTTAACCTGTTTTTTGGTCCAATGGTACTCATGTTACTTGGCCAAGGTATAAGTCCAAGGTTCAAGTCATGAAGGAGGCGTTCGCAAGGTGGAAAAAAGACCACGAAGCGAAATAAAGCCGTGAGGGTCTAAAGGAGGTGTGGCCAGAAGGACCCATAACAGACAAAACCTTGGACGTGTCCGGCACGCGAGGAAAGCCCTTGAGCCCAAAGGTGGCGAGATAGAGGATAGCCCAATGACACTCATGTTACTTGGCCAAGGTATAAGTTCAAGGTTCAAGTCATGGGGGAGGCGTTCACAAGGTGGAAAAAAGACCACGAAGCGAAACAAAGCCGTGAGGGTCCGAAGGAGGCATGGTCAGAAGGACCCATAGCAGACAATACCTTGGACGTGTCCGGCGCTTAGGGAAAGCCTTGAGCCGAAGATGGCAAGATAGAGGATAGCCCCCGGTCGTGACACATAGCCCTGCCTCCCAATTGCATTGGGTTGCATCCTAAATTCAACATCTTTTCTTCATTGATAAGAAATTACCCTTCGTTCAAGATAATAGATAATGAAGACATAATCATTAAAAAAAATATTAGCTGTACAAACTCCTATACAATTTGGTATAAAGTGAATTTATGAATTTCTATACAAAATCAACTCAATAATCTAATTAATATAGATGAATTATGTGACAGTAAAAGAGCTATGCTAGATCAAATGATTAATAATTCCTTCTAAAATAGTCACGTCGATAAGAAAATCCGTTCATTCAAGGTAATGGATGATGATGAGATAGTCGTCAATTCATTTTGATTAATAATATGCTGCTACCCAAATACAATGGTCTTAGAAATTAGAATAGCATGATTAATTACTTGATCATCCATTTATATATCCCTAATATAAATATTAAGGTGGATTTAATTTGCTTAAAATGTTTTCATATGTAAGCACTACATGACAAGAGAAGGTTAAAGTTCCTTCTAAAAAGTTTTTAAACTGACAAGGGAAAGGTTTTTTGCGAAATAAAAGGCTAAGAGCAATTAATTAGTCCATTCGAAAGGGCCAATCTTAAATTTCCTGGGCATGATTTGGGTAGAGATGGAGTGACTGGAGAGGTGAAAAGAGTGATTACGTCGCCCATTTGACGAAATAGAGATGTTTACATACTAAACTTATTTGTCTCATTTTCCTCTTTTTTTTTTTTTTTTTTTTGGGAAAAAGAGCTTCTCCACTAATACCCCTAAAATCAACATCTATAATTAATGTAAGATTAATTTCTATAAAATAAGAGGTGTACGATTAATTTCTATAAAATAAGAGGCCGTGATGTTGGTTATTTCTTAAATTAATTGTATATACAACACATCTTAAAATTGATATAGCAAAGTTTACTCTTTAAAGTAATATCCGGAAACTAGAACACAAGTATTATTATTACAAAGATCGATCTTGCATTATTGTTCGAAGACTATTAATTATTACAGACTGAGCTTATAATAAGCTCATACAATTTCATTTAAGATAAAGTAAGATCGAAGATAGTAGTAGAGCTATTATTTGTGACGTTCACATATGAACTATTATTCATTTATTTAGTAGTCTCCAAATTTAGTTCAGCGAACATCCAAACAGTGTTTGATTAGTCGCTCTTATTATATGGCTTAACCACGATTCCACTGACAAAAATGTTTTCCGTCCGAACATGGTTATCTTTTTTACTTAGACGGAATTCCATATGCCCTACCATACTTTTCTATTGACTTCGGAACACTCTACCATACTCGTACATCTTGCCAAATAAAACAATTAAAAAATATATTCTATACATTTTGAATTTCTTTCTCTCATTTTTTAGAATAATATATATATTGCTTACTAAATTTCATTCTCATTTTTAAAATAAAAAAAATTATTTATAGTAACTCTACATTTGCCCTCATGTAGAAGTTAGATAACCCTGATCTATATCACTAACAAACAAAGTTTGGGTTGGTAGCCATATCTCATTGATACTAACTATTTCTCTTTAAGATTATTTAGAAGTGGTTGGCTTGCTTGTTCATCACTGTCAATCATAATAAATATAGTTCAAGTTATTTGGGGATGAGAGAATTGGCACTTGAATTATTCCACTAATTGTGATGTTATGTGTGAAAATGTATATTTGTCTATTGACTTAGAGTTATGTCTGGTGAAATTCGACCATTGGAAAATCCATTACATCAAATGATTACTAATTCCTCCTCAAATAGTCATATTGATAAGAAAATCCGTTCGTTCAAGATAATGGATGGTGATGAGATAATCGTCAATTCATTATATATGCACCAAATATTTAATAATATGTTGCTGTCCAAATACAATGGTCTCAGAAATTAGAATAACATGCTTAATTACTTGATCATTCATTTATATATCCCTAATCGAAATATTAAGGCAGATGTAATTTCTTTAAAATGTTTTCATATGTAAGCACTACATGAGAAGAGAAGGTTAAAGTTCCTTGTAAAAAGTTTTTAAACTAACAAGGGAAGGGTTTTTTGCGAAACAAAAGCTTAAGAACAATTAATTGCTCCTTTCGAAAAGACCAATCATAAATTCCCAGGGCATGATTTAGGTAGAGATTGAGTGACGTGAGAGGGAAAAAGAGCAATTACGTTGCCCATGTGACGAAGTAGAGATGTTTACATACTAAATTTATTTGTCTTAGTTTCTTATTTTTTTAATATTTACTTCTTTAGTAATATATATTAGAATTTTAAATAAAAATAATTGTAATTTCAACGTTTATAGTAGCTCTACATTTTGCCCTCGCGTTGAAGTTAGAAACCCGCCTCTTTCCTTGTGATCGGATGGCAAGCTCTTTAGTCACTAGGGTTAGTTATACTCATCCAAGGGACATAGTTAGGATTTTTAGTGAGTGAGTGCAAAACATATATGATGATAAATCTACAATAAAATTTTGTGAGGTCAAAATTGTAAATACTATAAATTGTAAAGCCTTACAAAAATTCTCAATGCACTAAAAATTCCTAATCACACTAAAAATGATATTACATTTTGTCAAGCATGTAAGTATGGGAAGTTACATCAGTCAACTTTTCCTAGGTCCTCATTCCATGCATCTAAACCCCTAGAATTAATATACTCTGAACTTTAGAGGCCTTCTCCAGTCCCATCACCTGAAGGATTCAAGTATTACATCCAATTTTTGGACGATCACAGTAGATTCACTTGGATTTTCCCTTTAAAAGCTAAATCTGAAACTTATCTGTTTTTAAGCAATTTCATGTCTTAGTTGAAAAACAATTTAATACCTCAATAAAATGTGTTCAAACTGATTGGGGTGGAGAATATAGAAGCTTAGTTCCCTATCTTCAAGAACATGGGATTCTTTTTAGGAACCCTTGTCCTCACACTGACCAACAAAATGGTAGAGTGGAGAGAAAACATATACAAATAGTAGAACAAGGCCTTACCTTGCTTGCCCAAGCTTGCATGCCACTAAAATACTGGTGGTTTGCATTTCAAACTGCAGCCTATCTCACCAACAGACTCCCCACATTAGTCCTCTCACATTTATGTCCATTCCAGGTTCTGTTTCACACTTTACCAAACTATTCAGCCTTTAAAGTTTTTGGATGTGTTGTTTACCCATTTCTTAGACCATACAGCAGTCATAAATTCAACTTTCATACTACTAAATGTACTTTTGTTGGTTATAGTTTACAGCACAAGGGTTATAAGTGTTTGGATCCCACTGGTCGTATTTATGTCTGTCAAAGTGTGAGTTTTGATGAAACTAAATTTCCATTTGCATCTACTCAAACATCTGTTTCTTTGTCTTCTAATGATTCCTTTTCATGTGACTCTCATTCACATTCTTTTAATCATTCTATTTGGCATTTACCTTAGCATTCCCATATACATTCCATGCCTCTTAATGGTCCTACCACAATGAATCAGTCTAAAATGCTGGATACATCAGGTTCTCATCCTACCACTTTATATCAGTCTAACACTTTAGACACATCAAATTCTACCCAGTTCTCCAACCAACTCCTCCTTTCAATAAGTCTCCCACATTTGATCCTATCACACATGACAATACTCTTTATCTTGTCCCAGAAACGAACCTGTCAAATCAGTCCCAAACCTCCACATTATCACCCCAAACTAATACATCTGATCAGTCCCAAACCTCCATACTATCACCTCAAACTGTAGACCCCAATGAATCTTATGATTCTATTCCATTATATGTCTCTTTACCTCTTGCCAAATCTTGCCCTCAACCATTAAACACACATCCTATGCTCACTAGGTCTAAGACTAAAGCTCATAATACTATCTTAGTTTCTTCCCTTGACACCAAAGAGCCAATAACAGTATCAGAAGCTCTCTCTCATCCATCTTGGAAGGTTGCCATGCAAACTGAATTTGATGCCCTGCTGACTAATAACACTTGAGAGTTGGTTCCTCTCACCTCTGAAATGCATCCAATTGGTAGTAAATGGGTGTTTAGAGTCAAGTATATCTCTGATGGATCTGTTCAGAGGTTCAAAGCTAGGTTAGTGGCCAAAGGATTTCAGCAAACTCCGAGTGTAGATTACTTAGAAACCTTCAACCCTGTAGCAAAGTCACCAACTGTTCGTGTAATCCTCAGCTTGGCAGTGAATAATGGGTGGGATATACAGCAGATTGACATTAACAATGCGTTCCTAAATGGTGAACTTACTGAGACAGTACACATGACTCAGCCTAAAGGGTTTGTTAACCATGCACAACCTCATCATGTGTGTAAATTAATTAAGGATCTTTATGGCTTAAAACAAGTACCAAGAACCTGGTTTGAGAAGCTAAAACATGCCTTTTTGCAGTAGGGTTTTACACATTCTGTGGCAGATTCAAGTCTTTTTATTTACAAAAAAAGATGAGAAAATTATGTATGTCCTAGGATATGTGGATGACATACTAGTCACCGGAAATGATCCTACTTTAGTACAAGCTACTGTTCAAGACTTAAACACTAAATTTGCGTTAAAAGTCTTGGGATCCTTAAAGTATTTTCTTGGGTTTGAAGTTTCCAAAACTGCATCAAGCCTTTATATGAATCAAGCAAAGTATGTTAAAGATCTTTTGGAAAGAACTAACATGGGAGAATGCAAACCTTGTACTACCCTATGGCTCTTGGCACTAAGTTAACTCTAGATGATAGTGAGCCTTATGAAAATTCAGCCCTTTATAGAAGCACAATAGGAGCTCTCCAATACCTGACCTTATCTAGACTTGATATTGCTTATTGTGTTAACAAATTAAGTCAGTTTCTTAAAGCTCCCACACAGCTACATTGGCAGGCTTGCAAAAGGTTACTTCAGTACATTAAAGGCACAACTCACTTTAGCTTATAATTCACTAAAATTCACATATTAAACCTGGAGTGTTACACAGATTTTGACTGGGCAAGCAGCCCTGAAGACCGCAGGTCCACTAGTGGCTGTTGTGTCTTTCTTTGCTCAAATCTACTTCAATGGACCTCTAGAAAACAGAAGGTAGTAGCCCTATCATCCACTGAAGCAGAATACAGAGCTCTAGCTCAAGGTGCTATAGAATTGACTTGGTTTTCCAGCCTTTTCTCTGAGATTGGCTTTCCTCTTTCAGAACTTCTAGTCATCTAGTGTGACAACTAGAGTGCTGGTTCATTAGCATCTAACCTTGTCTTCCATGGCAGGACCAAACACATTGAGCTTGATGCTCATTATGTGAGAAAGCAAGTCACTGCCCACAAGCTCAAAGTTCAATATGTTCCCACTGAATTTCAAAAAGCTGATATTTTTATTAAAGCTCTTCCAACTTCCAGATTTGAATTTTTAAGGAACAAACTCACAGTTCAAGCTCCTTCCAGCTGCTGAATATTCTTGATGAATTCACTGTGTTCCATTCTTCTACTGAAGTCAAGCTCCTTCCAATTGTTGAAATTCTTGAAGAATTCATTGTGTTCCATTCTTCTGTTGAAGTTACTACTACCTGCTAAGAAGTATCTTGATATGTTCTACTCACTGCTGAGGAATTTCCTCTGTTACTGTTTGACTTTTGCTGATGTGGTTGATGCTGATTGATGTTACTGTTGAATTTTGCTGAAGTAATGTTGGATGATTCTGGTTGATTTTGTTAAGTTGATGATGGTTGATTTTTTTTTTTTTTTTTTTTATGTTGATTGATTTTGCTGTTGAATGTTGCTGAAGTAATGCTGGTTGATTTTGCTGGTTAACTTTGCTGGTTAATACTGGTTGATTGTTACTGGAGTACTACTGGTTGATGATGCTATTGATGCTAGATGAGAAAATGCTTAAGGTTGGAGGTTCAACTTATGGATGGATGTTAAGATGTTGAAAATGCTTCTGAAGAAGTTGATGCTAGGATGAGAAAATGCTGAAGCTTGGAGGTTCAACTTACGGATGGATGTTAGGATGTTGAAAATGCTGAAGAAGTTGATGCTAGGATGAGAAAATGTTGAAGATTGGAGGTTCAACTTATGGATGGATGCTAGGATGTTAGAAGTTTGTTAAAACAAATAACTAATTATGTTAATATGTTAATCATGTGTTAGAGTTTGTTAATATGGTTTTAAGTTTGTTTAAACAGATGGTTATTAGTTAGTTAGTACAGCTTGCATAAAGACAAAACTATAGCTACCATTTATTGTTAATAAAAAAACGCAAAACAGATTACACTTTCTCTCTCAAACTTTCCCTTTTTCTTCTCTGCACTTTATCAGCTAACCTTTCGTTCCTCTGCATTTTACCAGCTGCTTTAACTAAGTTCAGCTGATTTTCACCTCTAATTATTAGTGATGGTTCTAATCCTTTTGTTTATTATATTTTCTTAGAATTATTACAAGAATATACAAATAATTAACCTCTACATGTTGTCACAGCTAGAGATGTAGCCAAGATTCTTAGTGAGTGGGTTTAAAATATTAAAGTTGATAAATTAATAATAAAATATATAATGAATTAATAAGCATAAAAAAAATGTACTTTTAAAAGCTATACATACCACATTATCGGAAATATAATTTATTTTCAATTATAATTTTAAAAAAAAAAAAAAAAAAAAAACAACAACAACAACAAAAAAAACACAAATTTCACCCTAAAACCTTCCAATTCCTCAACTTAAACAACAATTATAACTTAATTTATCAAAATTCAACTCATAACTTAGGTTTTTCAAACAATTTCTGCTAACCCAATAAATTTCAACTCATAAACCTACGAAAACTCATCAAATACAACTCTAAATATCAAGCAATTAACCAATATATCAAAATTAAACCAAATCCCCAAATCTCTACAACTTAGGATTTCATCAATTCTTTAAACCATTCAAAATTAACTAAATAACTAACCAAAATTTATTAAACCCAAGTCAAAACATCAACTAATTAACCCATACCTCAACATAAACAAGATTAAATCAAAACCTACATCAAAATCTAGGAATTTAATCTTCCAATTTCAAACCCATTTATTAAACTCAACAAAAACCCATAACTCATGATATTTCATCAATTAAGAAAGCTAAAAGAAAAGAATTTTAAGTAAAAAATAAAAATAAAATGAGCACCATCTTACCTTGTAATCGAAAGGAATAGCCTTTCTCGAGTGCCCCACTGAAGGAAAAAGATAATATGAGAGAAAATGAGAGGAAATGAAGAAGAGATGAAAGTTAAAAAAGTGTTAATTAATAATTTATTTTTGTGGGGTCAACATGAAGTTAAATGCATAGGGTTAAAATTGTTAAATCCATAAAATATTAATACTTTTTTGAATTTTTTAAAAAGTTGAGTGGGTTTAATTGAACCCACAACTCTTTATGTGGCTACGTCCCTGGTCACGGCCTTAGTGAAACCGTGTAGCTTTGGAACATGATTTAAATATTCTTTGTATCAAAGCCTCCAATTAGAAATTGGACCTCCTAAATGCATTGGTTTTTTTTTTTTTTTTCTTTGGTAACTAGTAATTTTACCAAAAATAATAATAATAATAATAATAAAAGAAATACAACCTAAAGGGGACTCCCCTTTAGTACCAAGCCCTCAAACACACCCGATTGCAAGTCAAAACAGAAGAAGAAAAAACTACCAAGGAAAACAAATCTTACCGACAAAACAAGTTCACTAGATCCTAGGAAGCCAATACAAAAGGCTCAAACTTATGGACCGACGAAACTATTCATGCCTAGTGTAATGATAGTGTCATGACCAAGGGCTATCCTCTATCTCGCCACCTTTGGGCTCAAGGGCTTTCCCGACATGCTAGACACATCCAAGGTATCGTCCACTATAGGTCCTTCTATCCACGCCTCCTTCGGACCCTCACGGCTTTGTTTTGTTTCGTGGTCTTTTTCCACCTTGCAAATGCCCTTCCTCGTGACTTGAACCTCAGACTTATACCTTGGCCAAGTAACATGAGTAACATATTATCTTTTTTACTCAACGGAATTCCATATGCCCTACCTTTGTATTATTTTCAAAGGCACGAGATTCGATCCCAATCCAGTTGTCTTTGTCCCTAGTATTTAGATATGCATCGTTTGGTATTTTGGAGCCATCTGGCATGGTGATAGTGAGTGTCACCCATATGTTCTCATTTCTAGAATGATCGCCCTCTATCTTGATGACAAATGCGGCTTTGTAAGAATTTCCCATAAATGTCAAATCCAGAGACTATCAGTTTAGCCACCTCCACATAAGCATCACGGCAAAAATAGATCGAATTTTAGTATAATAAGGAACAATTAATCAAATTGTCAGTTTCTATCAAAAGTTGTTAGATTGACTTAATCTCATGATTGGGAAACCTCCAAAGGCTTAGCCTAGTGGAAGGGAGCTCCTTCAAACTTGGCAATGTCCTTGGTTTGAGTCTGGACCGTGTCAGGGCCTTTATGGATGGGATGGGATAGGGGTTCAAAAACGTTGTAAGTATATATATCCAAAAAAAGAAAAATTGGGAAGGCGACAAATTTAAACTATTAGTGTAACTATGATGTTTATAATAATTATGTGTTAATATTGGTTTTATTGTTGAATAATGGCAGAACCAGAATTGTGACTTTGCTGGGGCCGAAAGGTAATGTTTTGTTAATAAAATATTGTGAAATATTTCAGGGTTTATCTGATATTATTTACAAAGCCATTGTTGAAAAACTGTTATGTAAAATAGAAAGAAGAAATTGGATTTTATTTATATTTCAAAAAGAATTAAAGAATGAATTTGTGAAGAGGGGCTTCGGATTGAAAATTGATGATCAGCTAGCAATTAAGAGCCAAGAGTAGTTAGCAATTCTTGTTGCGTTATTGATAATTTTGAAAAACCAATGAGTGAATTTCAACATCTTTATCACAAAACATAATATTTTATCAACATCCACTGTGTGAACATGTCTATTTCGCTATTGACTTTGGAACACACTACCATACTCGTACATCTCGCCAAATAAAAGAATTAAAAAATATATTATATACATTTTGAATTTCTTTCTCTCATTTTTTAGAATAATATATATATTGCATACTAAATTTCATTCTCATTTTTAAAATAAAAAAAAATATATTTATGGTAACTCTACATTTGCCCTCATGTAGAAGTTAGAAAACCCTTATCTATATCACTAACGGACAAAGTTTGGGTTGGTAGCCATATCTCATTGATACTAACTATTTCTCTTTAAGATTATTTAGAAGTGGCTGGCTTGCTTGTTCATCACTGTCAATCATAATAAATATGGTTCAAGTTATTTGGGGATGAGAGAATTGGCACTTGAATTATTCCATTAATTGTGATGTTATGTGTGAAAATGTATATTTTTCTATTGACTTAGAGTTATGTCCAGTGAAATTCAACCATTGGAAAATCCATTATATGCATCAAATGATTAATAATTCCTCCTCAAATAGTCATATTGATAAGAAAATCCGTTCGTTCAAGATAATGGATGATGATGAGATAATCGTTAATTCATTATATATGCATCAAATGTTTAATAATATGTTGCTGTCCAAATACAATGGTCTCAGAAATTAGAATAACATGCTTAATTATTTGATCATTCATTTATATATCCCTAATCGAAATATTAAGGCAGATGTAATTTGTTTAAAATGTTTTCATATGTAAGCACTACACGAGAAGAGAAGGTTAAATTTCCTTGTAAAAAGTTTTTAAACTAACAAGGGAAGGGTTTTTTGCGAAACAAAAGGTTAAGAACAATTAATTGCTCCATTCGAAAGGACCAATCATAAATTCCCAAGGCATGATTTAGGTTGAGATTGAGTGACATGAGAGGGAAAAAGAGCAATTACGTTGCCCACGTGACGAAGCAGAGATGATTACATACTAAATTTATTTGTCTTAGTTTTTTTTTTTTTTAATATTTACTTCT
Source organism: Pistacia vera (assembly GCF_008641045.1). Classification (NCBI taxonomy): domain Eukaryota; kingdom Viridiplantae; phylum Streptophyta; class Magnoliopsida; order Sapindales; family Anacardiaceae; genus Pistacia; species Pistacia vera. The sequence continues at coordinate 1,384,868 of NW_022196516.1, read as the reverse complement.
TTAGTAATATATATTAGAATTTTAAATAAAAATAATTGTAATTTCAACGTTTATAGTAACTCTACATTTTGCCCTCGTGTTGAAGTTAGAAACCCGCATCTTTCCTTGTGGTCGGATGGCAAGCTTTTTAGCCACTAGGGTTAGTTATACTCATCCAAGAGGGACGTAGTTAGGATTTTTAGTGAGTGGGTGCAAAACATATAAGATGATAAAATTACAATAAAATTTTGTGAGGTCAAAATTGTAAAGCCTTTTTTTTATTTTTTTCAAAGTTTGAGTGGGTTTAATAAGAATTTGAATAGGGTCAAAATTGAAAAATATTATAAAATATAAAGCCTTTTTTTATCTTTTTCAAAGTTTAACTAGGTTCAATGTGAATTTATGTTAGATCAAAATTGTAAATATACTATAAAATATAAAGCCTTTTTTTAATTATTTTTTTCAAAGTTTGAGTGAGTTCAATTGAACCCATATGTGATAGTGTGGCTATATCCTTGTATCAAGGGGTCCTGTGTTCAAGTCGCGAGAGAGGCAATTGTTGGGTTTACCCAAAAAAAAAAAAAAAAAAAAGGTTAGAAAACCCTAATATGTATTACTAACAGACAAAGTTTGGGTTGGTAACCATATATATCTAATTGATACTTATTGTTTCTCTTGGATATTATGCAAAGTGGTTGGCTTGCTTGGTATTCATCAATGTCAACAATAAATATGGTTAAGTTCTTTAGGGACGAGTGAATTGGCACTTGAATTATGCAATTAATTGTGATGTTTAAGTGTGAAAATGTATATTTCTCTACTGATTTAGGGTCATACATCATTCCGACATATGTATGGTGAAATGCAACCTTTGGGTGTGAAAAGTAATATAACATTGTCAGTAAAAAATTGTTAATAATTCCTTCTTCAACAAGCAATTAAACCAAGGGTGTAGCTAGGATTTTTAGTCAGTGGAGTTTGATAAATTTACAATAAAATATATACTAAAGTAATAAGCATAAAAAAAAATATGGGTATTTTCGAATCCCGAGATCAATATGGATATCATCCTACCTTGTGTTCTCTAAATGAATAGTCATTTTTTATTAATCCAACCAAAAGAAGAAGAAAGTAAGAGGGAAGATGAGAGGAACTGAAGAAGAGAGAAAACGCGAAAAATCGAATCCCGAGATTAACAAAATATGGAAATATCTTAATGAGGTCAATAAAATACAGATAATTTTAGTGGGGTTAAAATTGTTAATTACTATAAAATATATACCTATTTTTAATAATTTCATAATTCCAGTAGGGTCAAGTGACCCAATTGAGTATACTTTGGCTACACCCCTAAATTCAACATCTTTTTTGTGTACAAACTCCTAATACAAATTGATTTGGTATAAAGTGAATTAATGAATTTATATACAAAATCAACTCAATAAATTCTAATTAATATAGATTGATTATGTGGCAATAAAAGAGTTATACTACATCAATTTGTATACAAGAATTTGTACATATAGTATCACTCAATCGCTAATCATTATGGATATCATATAATTAACAATATGGTGCTCTACATTACAGTGGTCTCAGAAACTAGATTGACATGTCTAGCTACTTGAATTCATTTATCCCTAATCTATGGCAAGTATCTCATAATTTCATTTATCCCTAATCTATGGCAAGTATCTCATAATTTGTTTTAGTTATGTTTTTGTAGATATTTGATATTATGGGTGTGTTCGTTTTATTATTTTGAGTAGTATTTTAAAAAAGTTAAGTTGAGTTATTATTATGAGGATAGGATTTGAATTTGAAAATGCGTTCGGTAAGATTTTTTTTTTTTAATCCCCTACATTTTTTAATTTAGCTGCAATAAAAGTTTTAAAATTAACAAAAACACTTCCACTCACCCAATAAATGCCCGCGAATATGTAGGTAGATGAGAGTGTTTTTGTCTATTTATAAACTTTTATTGTTAAGGGTTTTTAGTTAAATTAACAAACCTAAGACGTTAAAAAAATCTAAATATTTTGAATTGAATATAATAGGATTAAATTATTTATGAGCTATCATTGCACTTAGTTGGTAATGATATTCAATTTTAAACAGCTGAGTGAGAAAGAGATTTTGGTGTGTAGTAAAGTGTTAAGTTTAGAAAAGATTGCACTTGGTACTCATTCATATATTTTGAATTGAATATAATAGGATTAAATTATTTATGAGCTATCATTGCACTTAGTTGGTAATGATATTCAATTTTAAACAGCTGAGTGAGAAAGAGATTTTGGTGTGTAGTAAAGTGTTAAGTTTAGAAAAGATTGCACTTGGTACTCATTCATATATATATATATATATATATATATATATATATATATATGTTAATACAAAAGCATTACATGAGAAGAGAATGTTTGTTCTAGAAAGAAGAAAAAAATATTGTAAATTGTTGAATATTTAATTTATGTAGGGAATATGATTTACTTATATGCATAACCATATATACATGCATTAAAACAGGAATTAGCAGTTTAGTACCATAGAAATTGGTAGGACAAAGTCTGGGGAAGGGCCGCCATATCCACCACTGGTTTGGGCAGTGCCTAGCCTTTGCCGCCATGGGATTTGCGATCCCAATTCATATGTAAGTACAACGTAGAGAAGAGAAGGTTAATTCTAAAGATTTTTAAATTGTGAAGGGACTTTCTAGCCAAAGGTTAAGAAGAGGGACCAATTTGAAATTGCCATGGGGGGATTTAGGAGCAGAGTGACGTAAGCAAGAAAAGGAGCGATGACGCAGGATCAGAGGGGGTCCTTTTTGTAATATTTTTATTCTAAGAGAGGTTTTAAGAAAGGATTGACAATAAGGGTTTGATCCTGAAAAGATCTTGAAGGATTAGGACTATTAGTGGACCACATTAATGTAAAAATTAAATAAATTATAAAACACAGACAAAGTAAAAAAAAAATAAAAAAAAAATTGGAGAATTATAATTGAAGAAGTTATCTAAGGCAAATAAATAAGATTTTTCTTGTTAAGTTTTAAAATTAATTTTTGAACTTTTTTGTTCGTTTAAATAAATATTATTAGTTATAAATCTTAAGTGACCAGCCAAATAACGCATAAATATCTTAATAATAGATATCTACTTTAATTAAGTGTTCATGATAAAACAAATTGTCTCTAACTAAGCTCCACGTTCACTTTGAAAGATGACAAATTTGTAAAATAATTCTTCAACAAGCAATTCAATATCCTTCTTTGTATTGATAAAAAAATTCATTAGTTCAAGATAACTAAGATATAAGTTTCTTTGTTCCAATGCCATTAAGTTTCGAGCCAAAGATTCCATGGTGTCGTTTGCTTCAAAACATTGGTTTTGCAGCTCAAGTGCATTAAACTTTACGTCAAGCAAATGTTTCCCGCAAATTGGCGTAAACCTCACTCCCAACTTTCGCAACTTCATTGCATTAGGTAGATCTTCTATAATCGGCCCTTTTGTCTTCAAAATTGGTTCCATTAAAGCACGTCGACACTTATTGGTGAATTGCTTTACTTTGATCACCTTCTTGAAATTAAGGTGGTTTGTAGGGGGAGAGATGAAGTTGGAAGAAAATACATGAAAGAGTGAAAAATGAACGAAATATCTTATGTCCATTTGGAGTTCTGGGGAAAGCTAAATTGTATAATTCATCAAGAACAGAATCTCACGAAAAGTTCCAGTATGAAGATAGCATCATATAGAATCATCTTGACAAACTTATCACTCAAAATCTCAAGGGGCTCTAAATAATGACAACGGATTTTTTGTTCATGGTTTTCAATGAAGGTCTTGAGTTCCTTTCACTCACACTATGTGATTTGTTCATCGAACATTTATTTATATCGTTCCTTTAGTTTCTCCATATCAGAGAGTTCTTTTTTGCCTTGTTGAAAAGGACCGATGGAAATTAATTGAGGACTGTACGCTTCTTCATTTATTTTTCGAAGATTTTTCGAAACCTTGTAGATACAACATTCTGGTGGAGGCTCCAAGAATTCCTCTATATCAAATACCAATTCATCATGTTCAAGAGAAGCACTATCTATATCTAGGTTGTATTTTGTCATCTCCCAACCTATTTCTCCTGTTTATATCAATAAAAAGGACAATAAATTCCATCAAAAGAAGATCCTTTTCTTATATGCGATATGAATTAGGTGTAAAACGTTCAAAAATTTGGCCATGCCAATAATTAAAATACAATCAAAGACAGAATTTTAATTAAACTACTTGCATCATAAAAAAAAAAATCTTGTCTCTAGTGCATTACCGATATCAAGAATAATAGTCAATATCAGAGTTTTAAAACCCAACCTGGCCCAACCGGTTAAACCAGTTCAATCAAGACCCGAGGCCTTTACTGGGTTGGGTACTAATTTTCCTATTCACCGAAAACCCTAGAAATTGTGAAGATGATCGACAAACAATTGAAGGTTGGGATGTTAGGACTTACGAAGAGGAATGGCCAGTGAGTGCAATGGTGTTGATAGATGTGATTTCAGGTAAGTGAATTGACTAGAAATTGAGAAAAACTAATGATAGAAACAGCCAACTTTTGTCGGCGATTGGCAAGGTGAATGGGGGTGGGGTGAGGTGGGTTTTGGTCAGAAGGCTGAGGAGAGTATTTTCGTGGTGATAGGGGGTGTCAATTTTAGCCATATTTTGGGTAGATTTTCTTGGGAATGGGCTCAAGTGATGATTGGGATTGCACATGGTGGGTTGTCGCGGCCAACCAGTCGATCGTCAATTTGTATTTGGGGTGTGTTTTGTTAAATTGAGACACCAAAATTATATTACTGGTGAACATTAAGTATTATTGTCATTCTAATAGATTAAACATTGTAATAGTAGATTCACTGAGTTTCTCAATCTTAACTTTCTACTAAAATCTTTATTTGAGATTGTGCTGCGAGATAAGAATTTGAGCATTATGTCTTTGATATGCCCTATGATCTACAATGTCAAATTATTGGCTTACTTTTTGAGAAGAAGGAAAGTCCGTACTAAAGAATGATTTATGTCTTTGAGGACAATTTCAATTTATGTAGAGATTGTTTGGGACTGGTTTCCTTGCAAAGTTTATTTTTCTTATGAGATTTGTGTCATGTAAAAATTAATTTCAAGAAGCATACTAATCATATAAGGAAAAAGTTACCAATAAAAAGAATTGACGTACCAAGATTGAAAATTTTGGGTTAAAAAAAAAACTTTTTATTTTTATTTTTAGAGCATTAATTAACTTGACCCACTACCCACATGCCGCATAACATTGACGTGGCGTGCCACATACGTCAATTTGTGCAAACTCTCTTATAAAGAGAGTTTTTACAAATAGCTTTACTAATAAGTTAATTAAAGACGGTTGCAAAGTATTCTCAATAAATAAAAACGTCTTCCATTGAAGTATCTTAAAAACCTATAAGACATTTAAAAACCGTCTTCTTTTAATTTTTTACTTAATGTAGATATCTATTCTAATTTTTACTATGAAAATATATTGTATATATTACTCTTACAAAATGTTAGTCTGAAGTATGAAGTATGAACAATAGTTTAAGAAAAAAGGAACTTTTTAGTATGAAATAAATTTTTTTTTTTTTCCCTAATAAATGTTGTAAAAAAGTTATCAAAGACATTTTTATTGAAAATCTTCACTTTTTAAACTTTATGTAATTTTATAGTAGTTACATATAAATAAGGAAAATGCTACACCCAAAATCTCTTCTCACGATCCTAACGTGACAACTCCCAATTGATCAACTCGTAATGGGTCTCACTTAGTAAATTACGACTGACCAATTGTGAGCTGCCACATCGAAATTGTAAGAGAAAGTTTGTGAGAAGAGATTGTTGATCTAACATTTCTCTATAAATAAAGGGATTAAATAAAGGGATCATGACGCATAAGAGAGTATTTTAAAATCTCAACAGAAAAGAAGGTGGGTCGAGAGTGTTTACCACAAGAATCAATGGGTTAAGGCCTCACCAGTGTCAGTAGGCAAAAACCTTTACCATAGAAGAGTGTCGGTGTGCATCTTTCTGCCAACGATCAGATCATGTAAATGACTCCAACATAACTTCAGTAATCGGTAGGAAAGACTCTAGAGGTTATGGTTGCTACAATGGACAAGAAAATCGTACATGGATAATGTAAAAATAATTTCCAAAAGCTTAGTTACGGAGGCTGGAGATTAAACTAAGCTTCTTTAGTTTTATTAAGAGCCTAGTTTTGTTATTCTCATTAAATTGGATTTGTCTTAGTTTGTGATAACTGTTATTATTTTGAAATAGGATTTGATTGAAGAAGTGTACAAATGACATGAGATATCTGTTTTCCCGATGAATTTCTCCAACATCAATTATATATATCAGAGACTATCATGTAGGGATTTCAACAATAAATAAATATTAAATATCAGACACGAAATAACCGTAATATAGCTAATTGTATAATGGTATACAAAACTATATCACTTCATCAATTGTGTTTGGTTGTCTTTCACAATTACCCAGATATCCAATGTGAGTTTAGCAAATGAAAATAAATGAATGTCAAATTTGGTTGGTGATCAACAGAACCGAAATTGGAATAAAATCAAGGATGAAATGAATAAAGAAATAGAAGCAGATTCCTTGCATTGTATCATAGTAAAAAAATTATGTATATACAACACCAATGGTTGATGCCCCACCATTTTTGCTTGTTTCATTTACAATGTACGGTGAACAAAAGTTCTTCGCGTTACCTTCACTTTGCATTTTTGGCAAAAATCAGTTTGCCAGCTTTCCTGTTCGATACTAGAACCCATTTAATCCAAGTTTTTCTTTCAGCAGGTGACAAACCTATACATAACATAAGCAATGGACTGGAGGAAGTTAAATTGAAATATAAGTCAAATGTTCATATTCTGGTAATACAAAAAAACAAATGGTTATAGATATACCTTGCTTTCAGCAATGTTCAACAATCTCCATCTTCTATTCAGCAGCTAGTTAGACCAAGGTTGCTCACCATTGAGGCAGTAAAAGCTTCGATTTGACTTTGCCCATGGAATCACTTCCTAAGTCCGCTTATATCCATGTTGCTGAGAGAATGGAAATGCTTGAAATCTTGAGTTATCTAACATTTTTGGCTCTAGAGATTATGTCATATATAGAAACTGATGGTTTTAAACCTGACTCTATCATCTCATTAAGTAAAACCCCAGCCTCTTGCCACTTCCCGTTCTTGCAAAGGACACCAATGGTGGAGCTATAGCTAGCAACATTTGGAATAAGTCCCTTCTCATCCATTTCTTTAACCAACCTAAGGGCCCTATATGAGTTATCCTCTTTGCAATACCCGTAAATCATCATATTATATACAACATCATTCGCCTCCAACTGCATCTCACTCATTGATTTGAATAGTTTTGACGCCTCTTTCATATTGCCATTCCTACACAATCCATGGATCAAAACACCATAGGTGTAAACATCTGGAACCAAACCAGCCTTCTCCATGAAGGCAGGTATCTGAAAAGCTTTCTCCACATGATCAGATCGAGCAAATGCATCTATTAGAATTGTATAAGTAACTTTCGAAGGAGTTATGCCCCTCTACTCCATCTCCCCAAGTATATCAAAATCTCTACCTAAATTTCCTGCTCTACAAAAACTTCCAATTAGAACATTATAAGTCACCAAAGATGGAGAATGACCATTTGACTTTAATTGATCAAAGAATGTCAAAGCCTTGTCCAATTGCCCAACATTACAAAACCCATCTATTATTGTGTTATATGTGATTAAATTTGGATTAATACTAGCATTTCTCATCTGATAAAATAACCTCTCCGCCTCCCGGATCCTCATCACTTTACATAATCCACCAATAAGAGTGTTATATGTAACCACATTGCAAGCAACACCTCTTTCACGCATTTCATCAATCAGTTTAAAACCTTCACTTATTTTTCGATCATTGCAATACTCATTAATCAAACAATTATAAGTATACAAGTTTGGTGACACCCCATTAAACTGCATTTTTTCATATAGCTCAAACCCATTCCTTTTAAGGCCTTTTTTAAATAACCCACTAATCAAAACAGTGTAAGTGTACTGATTAGCAACGCTACCCCATTTTATCAAAAAACTTTTTAGCTCTCTCGATATCACCATTTTTACAACACCCATCATTCAAAGTAGTATATGTGACAACATTTGGAGACCAACCCAAATCCTCCAACTGATGAAAAACCTCAAATCCCTTGTTCAAATCACCAGCCTCACAACATCCCTTAATCATTATCCCAAAACTATAGGCATCCAATTTAACCCTACATTTATTCTCACTAAAAAACAACCAACTCTTCTCAAAACAAGAAGATTTGATAAGAAAGCTCAACAGATTATTAAACAAGTTTGATTCAGGTACAAGACCCTTATCAACCGTTTGATTAAAATAAAACAGAGCTTGCTCTACTGACTGAGATTCTATAAGAGCATTTACAATTGCTTCATAAAGATGAAACTTGACTGTTGGGTCGCAATTGAAGTGTTTTTCTGTTAAGTGGTGGAGAAGAGAGTGAGGAGTGATGACTGAAGGTGAGATGTGACCAGATAATATCTGTAGAATGAGAGACTGCGCATGAGATTGCATGTTCGAGGAGAGAAGAAGGTGGAGAGTTATTGATATGGATTGTGGGGTGTGATGGAGGCCTTGGAGAGTCATGGATTTAAAGAACGAAAAAGCTTTGAGAGGTGGAATTTTCATCATATTTGATATGAGAGCCAGAGCTTGCTGACTGTGTGACATTTTTGCAGCTACAATTTGCATGTCATGGCTTTCTGACTACAAAGTTCTTAATACTGCACAAGAAAAATGAATATTAGCTGTAACCGAACTTCCAGATCAAAGAAAATTTTCCCATTTTTTATTTTCCCTCTACTGTGCGACATGTTTGCAGCTACAGTTAAAATATTACGCTGTGATGGAGGCCTTGGAGAGTCATGGAGTTGAAGAAAGAAAAAGCTTTGAGAGGTGAGATTTTCATCATATTTGATAAGAGAGCCAGAGCTTGCTGACTGTGCGACATTTTTGCAGCTACGGTTTGCCTGTCATGGCTTTCTGACTACAAAGTTCTTAATACTGCACAAGAAAAACGAATATTACTCTGTAACCGAACTTCCAGATCAAAGAAAATTTTTCCCATTTTTTATTTTCCCATTCCCATACCATTTTTTGTTCACTCTCTTCGAAAATGTCAGCATAGATAACAAATTATTTACAAATTCTTCAAAAAAAAAAAAAAAAAAAAAAAAAAGTGAATTCGCTTCTTGCAATGTCAATACAAATGATATGTCTCATCATCTTCAGTACACAAACTGTCTGTAAATGATTTTACCTTGTAACAAATATCACAAAATACAGAATCATCTCATACAAAAACTATTAGCAAAATTATCAAAATTATAATCTACCTTCATCCCATCAAAGATACAAGGGAAAAGGAAAGAAAACCGTAAAATATTTTTAAACACAAATACAAAAATAATGTAGCACAATTAGATTCATTTTAGTGAGAGAGATTTTAGAGCTAGTTTTACACCATTGCTACATTAAAACGACAGTCAGCAAAAAATTGTCAAAATTATAAATTTAAGCATCATATGAATTAAGAATTAAAAGCACAGCACAGCACAGCACAGCACAATTTTACTTCAATTTTGAATTTTGAATGTCTTTAAATTAAATTTAAGAAATTGAGTTTAAAACCGATTGAATGCATCATTCACTTAACTCATAGAAAGAATAAGCAGAAAAGAACTAGGAAATACCTCCACAGCGGCGTGCGGCGGCGTGTGCGGCAGGTAACGCCGGCGACGGCTCAAGAATGCAACCAGAGAGCTGATAGATCTTGCGGGATTTAAAAGACGACCTCATTTTAATATTTGTTTGTTCAATGTCATTAAGATCCCTATAGATTATTATAATACCAATCGTCTACTCCAAATAAAATCACATCGTAATACTTGTCATTATTACATATTTACCTCTCTTTTAAATGTTTACGGGTTATTTCATTTTGTCCCCATGAATTATTAAAAGCATAGAGTTTTATAATACTAAATTTTTATTATCAATTGGAATCAAAGGATCATTTTTGTTGATTTTAATAGATTATTTTATAAAATTGTATTCCTAGAATTTCATAATTACCATTGCCCCTGAGTAGAGGTGACAATGGTTTTTTTGGAACGGCACGACCCCTAATTCTTTTGGCACAACACAAAAATTTCGTGTCGTGCCATGGCTCGTGGACTATTTGGGATGTGTTGTGAGCTTAGGATTTAGCATGTGGGCCTAGCATGGCCCATGAATTTAAAAAATAAAAAAAAAATTAAATTTTTTGAGAAAAGCCTATGCAGCACGTGGGCCAGCCCACAAAGACAAGGCACAACCCATCGGGCCATGGGTCGTGCCGTTGGCCTTGAGTTTTGATTGCTTGGCAGTTGGCACGGCACGACCTATGGCACGGTGGGTCATGAAAATTTTGGCTCGGCATGGCCTACCGCCATCTCTACCCCTGAGGGCTTAGCCTAGTGCTTCATCGAGTTTGATCTTTGGATTAGGCCTAATAGGTATTTATAAGTGGATGTTCATGTAAATTTTTAAAATCTAATAGGTTTAAAGTAATTTCCTAAACTTCTTAGGCATATAAATTATAAAGAGACTGAAACCCCATGGCCACTCCAAACTGGTAACTTCACAACATCGCTGTGATGACTATGAAGATCATATCTTTAAGAACAAAACCTCTCCAAATCCTTTCTTCTTCCTAAAATCTCTTAAAGTTTCAATCTTTTTCATCATCTTCAACAATTGAACATTCTTCATTGAACCCAGAACCCAAAACTGCAACTTTAACACCACAATTAACCCAACAAGAACTCGCCAAAATCAACCTCTTAATCCCACGCCTATGCCTCACAAACAACATTAATACCGCCATTAATCTCACTCTCACAGCTTTACGAACAAACGCGCCTCCCAAGTCTCTATCTTTCTCCATTTTAACTCACTCTCTCACTTCCCAGCCCGACTTGGTCCTCCCCATGGCACTTTTAACCAAACTCAAACATACCCCACGAGCACACTCACATCTCACATTAATCACCACACTTCTTGTGTCTTCATATCTCAAAAAGGGTAGGCCAAAAGATGCTTTGAAAGTGTACAACTGGATGCTGAGGCCTGGCTCTCCATGTAAAGTGGAGAAAGTGGTGTGTGAGGTTTTGGTTGATGGGTTGTGTAGAAGTGGGTTGGTTATGGAGGGATTGAGGGTTTTGAGGGACATTTTAGGGATGAATTTGGTGGTGAGAAGTGGTTTGAGGAAAAGGGTTTTTAGGAGTTTGTTGAGAGAGGCTAGAATTAGGGAGGCTAAGGAGTTGAATGAAGCTTTGGAGAGAGTTGAGAATGGTGAAGGTGAGGGTTTGGAGAAAGTGTTGGCTTTGTTGGATCAGATTATTGCTAATTGGACAGAGTAGAGCAGGTTAGTCTTTATTGAAAGACATTCTCTGTGTTTATTTGGGATTTTGTTGTATATAGTTTTGTATAAGATTTTCTCCTTGAAATCAATATGTTAACTTGATAATGATGCAGGAATAAAGTTTTAGATTAATTGAATCCATGAGATCGAAATTACATTATCTCATGATGAGCTTAGGTTTTTAGGTTTCTTTATCTCGAGTTACAGGAAGTACCATTTCTGATGTGTGAAAAACAAGGAAGTTTTAGAAATCTTGAAATGATTATAATGAGTGAAAATGAATGCTATTAGTTCCAAATTGCAGTCTGTTTTTATTATGATTTGATATTTGCTTGTGTGGCATCTGTTCTTTTCGCGTGTACTCTTGATATAGCAATATCATTTGTTTTCATTGACATTGTGCTTGAGTTTGCTCCATGAAAAGATGTAGGGGACTGGAGAAGATATATAACCTTGGAATTGCGTATAACAATTCCTTGGAGTTGCTGATCTCTGCAACATAACAAAAGCTGATCAAGAATTTTGGTGTTAGAAGTTTAACATTGATGTTGGTAGATGCTTTTTTCTTTCCATGATATGTGCATATCCATGACACAAATTTGTGTATATTAGTTCTTACTGTGAATGCATTAATAAATCATTTTCTTTATTCATAGAAAATTGCAAGCAGTTAAGGGTAAAAAGGAAAAACGTTCTAAGCAAGATTGACTGGTGTTTGGCTTGTGACATGCTTTACTTGATCTACTAAAAGGATAATTTCTCTGTATCTACTTGTAGCATTTTCTGTAGTGCCGTTCTGAAGTTCTATTGATTAGGAATTTAGCACAGATTACCTTTTGTACCTACAAACTACAATACATGTCCAATCCATTGCTTGATTAGTGAAGCATGTTATTTACATCAGTTATTCCATTGGTCATTCCCAATAGTATATTGTCATGCAGCTAATAAATTTTAGGTGAGTCTTTGACTTAAGACAGTCCTCTGCTTCGGTTTGATCAGTTGACTGACTGGGGTTAAGGCAGACATAACCATCTCTAGTTTATACCTTTATTAGACTCTTCAGAATGAGATAATGAAGAGATCACTTCCTGATATATGGTTTTGAGTAAATCTGTATGTGAACAAGTCTTATTAGGTTGAGTTAGTCACTACAAACTGGGAAGAACAGTCCCTGATAAACACAATTTCAGTGATATGCAAATGGAATATATCCCTAACTATATTCTAAATTCAAGTAAAAGTTAGTGCAAGGTGAAAATTTCATATTGTAACCTTTGTTCCATATGTTGCATTTACGGATTTACACATAATTCTAAGGCATTGGCACTTTGTTTTTGGCATTTAGGAAAATGGTATAACTTATCAAGGACCAGTAGGATCTAAAGCATCAACTTTTCACAACCTCCATTTTAGACAAGGGCAAGCAAGTATTGAATTTCGAAAAGCGTACTAGTCTTAATAAATTTATTTTTATTGGTTGGTTTGATGAACCAATGTAGGCGGCTTGGAACAGTAAAATTAGGTAAAGGCATAGTCAAATAATAAAAAGACATCACAGTTTCTAAAGAAAAACATTGCAAAATGGGGTTAGAAATGAAATCTGGAAGCATCTTATGACTCTTTTAAGTTAGTTTCGTCATGGACTTGTTCAGCTGGTTTTGCATATCTATATCTTTCCTCCTCAATTTATTTACTGAATGAGTTATGTGATCCCACCTCAGGTATGACTGAACTCGTTGGACTCAAGCAAGTGACTATGCGATAACTGTCTGCCCCCCTATTTTGTTATCGATTCATTGTTGAATGTTATCGACATTGATATCATTATATGTTACTAAAATGTTCGAATCATGACAATATTACTCCTCGCCTCGAGCTAAAGAAATCTTGAAGGGTTTGGAATTTTTATTTTCTATTTTCTATTAAATAGGACATCTTAATAAAAATTTAGTTTATTTTGCCCTAGAGAATGAAATTATAATTGTGATTTTAAGAAATTTTTTTTATGAATGGTTTCATTAGCGTAAATCTTCCTCTACAGTAAGGACTAAAAATAGCAAAATATTACTTATTGTATATATTAAAAAAATCATCGAAATCAACGTTAAAATCCTCAAGAAATTAATCCAGTTCTAGAATAACTCAAGCACAGTAAATGGATGAAAGAAAATTAAATTTATTTTAAAAAAAATATATCCATGAATTTCCTGAAGGTTTGACAAATTAATTTTGATTATTGTATAATAATGAATGTGTTTAATTATTTTTACAAAATACAGAGACATTAACCGGCTTCAAGTGGACAACGTTGTCAAAACCTGTAAAACACAAGACGCAGCTCAAAGTACGAGCTTTGAACTTTAACTTGTAATAAGATTTCTTCTTTCTCCCATGGTTATCTCAGTTTCTCTTCATCAACTCACTTACTCTCTCTTCTCCAGTTCCCAGGTCCATTTCTCTCTCTTGTTTCTTTTTATTACTTTCTATATGCATATATGTTTAGCCATTGTAATTGTATCGTATTGTATGTGTGCAACAGCAGAACTTGAAGCATAAAAGTGTTCACCAGGGATGGTCAGAGCGACCCGGTTACTGTTTCAGCAATAACAGCAAGAACAAACTCAGACCCATCAAAGCTTCAGTGGAGACTCCTTTTCCACTCTTTCAACCTCCCCAAGTTGACGAATCAGATTCTGATGGGGTGATTTTTTACATTTTTATGTTTAATTTTTACCCTTTCAATTTTGCATACGTTTAATGATCAGTCAAGCTGAGGATAGTGCAAATATATATCATGCTCAGTAAAGTGTTCTTTAATTTTTATATTTTGCTTCAAGGGAGTTACAATTTGGTATTCTTTCAAGAGTTGAAATTATAGAAACTGAACTTTATTTTAGTTTTTAGAAAATTGTTTTTTGAAGCAATGCAATTGAACATGTTTTCATAAAATTTCTTGTATCCCTTGTTTTTGAATGTAATGCTTTTTGTTTTTCATAAATAGTTGGAGCCAGCAGACCCTGATTTCTATAAGATAGGTTATGTTCGAAGTATGAGAGCATATGGAGTTGAATTCAAAGAAGGGCGCGATGGATTTGGAGTGTATGCATCCGAAGATGTTGAACCACGTCGTCGTGCTAGAGCGAGTCACTTTGTTTGCAACTGAATGTGTGTATAATTAATGGACTAGCTATGGAATTGTACATCATGTGCTTGTGTTTCTCGTTGTCTTTGTGATGCTAATATCTGATTTATCACTAACACGTATGGAATGCTTTTCACTTGTCTGCACAGGTAGTCATGGAATAACCTCTGGAGCTGATGAAAACCATAAGGTAGAAACTCCCATGGATGTTTTTCCCAGATATAGTGCCGATAGGCCATCCAATATTTGATATCATAATAAACCGACCCAGAGGAACTTAATTATTCCTTAAAATTAGAGATGCTCTTAACCTTATTTTCTACTGCATCAGTATAAATCACCATTTAAGTTTGGATCTTAACTTTTATGCTTCTCACAGTATCTTCAATTTGGTTGATTACCAAACACATGGATTGAAATTTAAAGCAGTTGAATGCCTTTCATTTGTGCTTATGAGGTGCATCTCTCTGTGGCAGACAGATGGGACCTTAGGTTGGCATGTCTTCTTCTGTATGCATTTGATCTAGTGAGAAGAGTGCCATAGCTTGCTTCTAGCAACTGAGGTGAGTAAATGCACAAAAAAAAAAAAAAAAAGAAAAAAAAAAAGCAACATAATGTTTAGCGAAAATTCTTCTTGTATTCATTGGTATCCAATCATTCATCATATTGCTTGTGTCATTATAAAAGCCCCACTTTTCTTTCTATCAATTAAATTTTTTTTTTTTTTTTTTTTTGTTTTTGTAGATAATTTCATTTCGTTATCCCTATAAATTATAACTTTATTGCCTTATGAAGAAACATAACATTTGTACTTGTGCTTATGGCTCTGTGTGTGCAACAGGAGGATCTTCTGGAGCTGCAGGATCCAAATCTTGCACAACAATGAGAAAACAACAGCAAAGAGCATTGAATATGGGGAAAGAACTGGGTATGAAGAAACTTGATATTATACAGTAGAAAGCATTCTGATCTTCCCATGATGTTTTTTTACACCAATGTTCTGCTTCAATAATGAAACTCTGTGTTTTAACCTCAGCACAATGGAGTTCCATCAAGATAAAGCGCCTTGCTCGTGATCCTGAGAGATTTATGTGGGCAATGGGTATTGTACAGTCACGATGCATTAACATACAAATCAGGATGGTGCTCTAGTACAAGATTCAAATATGCTAATCCCTTATGCCGGTAAATTTTTTATTAAATTCTTCTAAGTATGTCATCTGATATCTTGCCATTATTGAAGATATATAATATTTCTTTGTCATTTTACAACTTGCTAAACCATTCATTTCAGCCAAATTGTTTTTTCCATTGGCATTTTAAGGACCGCATGCTTGAAGTGATGATAAATGCTGGACAGCGGGTTAAAAAAGGAGAAGAGGTAATATTCATAATTTCCTGAACTTTTTATGTTTACTAGTGCCCTACATTTGTTTGTATACCTCTATGCACATAACGAATGTAAGAAATGGTATGAAATTTATAATTATATGCCAAAAATATGTTGTACCCGAATCCCTGCTACAATATGTTAGCATTGTAGTTCAGGTTCGTCCTATTGGAATGGCAAATACTAATTCTAGATCCAATTAGGCCCTGTATGTGAGAGCTAACAGTTGTAGATTATGTTACATTTGACCTAATTTACAAACTGCTGATGCCTTTTACTAATCAAGGCAAACAAAAATCATGTCCATACTCTGCAGAAGACGGATCCTTGAGGGTCGGAACCTTGCGAAGTCGATATTGGCTAGGGGAGTTTTCCATGCCTCGACGATAGTCGGAACCAGCGTACCGATTATGGGTTTCTCCATGCTTGGCACTTTCATAGGCGTGCCTATGCGACATGTCTTGGGATTGCTCACGACGTGATGTGTTACCTAGCTGTAGAATGGGAATTTGAATTTCCGGTTCGTGGGCAACATTCGAGCGCCCTTTTGAGCATCTCTAACCTTTGTTGGCATTGCGTTTACCCTTTTGAGCTACAGCACGCATGACATGAGGATGTGCTCGCTGCCAATTTTTTGCGCTTGCGCTAGGTGTCCTTGGTGGCAGCACTCCTCTTGTAGAATCTGCCCCATCCAATCGATGTAGACGGTTGGAGATCCTCAGTAGGGCAGAGTCCAAGATTACCCAAAAAAACGAAGGAGAGCAGGATCCGTCTGGGAGGTTGAAGCGACGTTCCCCGATGTGTTATAGGGAACTCCTTCAAGGGGTGTTTCCCCTTGAGGACGAGGAATCTCCTCGTTGTTGTTTGTTGCAGTTGTGTCGTTGAGGCACTCACTTTCAAAACCACAAGCCATATCAAGTTGTTGATTGTTTTGAAGAAGAAACTGATAGGTCAGTTAATGTGAAAATGGATTTATTGGATAGAGAGCTGGTGTGAATCATGTCTTCCTTCTAGCGCCAAACTGTTGATGCTTGATTTTGACACAAACAACTTCGTACATGTAAAGTCCTACGAAGTTACATGTGAGATAATTATGGGGAGATGATTATGGTAATGTGACGACGGTTGCATGCAAGTACATAAATAAAAGTTGACAAAAGAAATTTTATAGCGGTTCGGATGTTTATAAGCAATTCCTACATTTACTATGATTATATTTATGATTGTTCTTGTTGACCGTCACTTATGTTTACACATAGAGCGACCTGTAATCTGTGGTTACATTGCTTAGGAGAATGTTAAGCTACACTCTTTCTAATAGTGTTTTTTCTGATTTATTTGTAAATTTCAAGTGTCAAATCCTTCTTTCTCGAGAGGGAGTTGCCTATTTATACCCATTTGCTCAATGTAATGAGTGCTTTTGCAAGTGGTCTAATGGTGTGAAGACCCTTCTCGCCTTCTCAAGAGGGAGCTGACACTTTCTCCATCAACCAACGTGATAAGAAATAGAGAGAATTTAAGTCATAGCAAATGGACCCAATACACTTTAAGTTTTTGTCAACTTCGTAAATGGCTTGATGAATGGAGGGGGCTCTAGCGACTTTAGAAATAGAGGACATGTAGGCCAAACAACATACTACCACAAATAACACCAAATTGTGATTCAGGTGGTGTGTTCGATTGAGGTTGAAAGAACTTCGATCGATTGGATTTGGACCACAAATTCACCCAACTTTGCAAAGTGGCAAGAAGGAGATGACCGGGAAAGGTGAGAGAAAACGGCAAGTGGAGGTATAGGTGTTCAAGAAGAGGTCAAGAGGAGTTCAACGGTGATTTCGAAAGTGATTTTGGAGGTTGAAATTGGCCGAAAAAGCCAAAAAAACCGATTGCTTTAGGGGATGCTAATGTGAGCCAGATTCAGCTAACGTGAGCCCGCATACAGTCGAAAGGAATAGCAGCACATGTTAGCATGTTAACGTGAGCTGTGCTCAAATGTAATAAAGAGAGAGAAAAATTCTCTCAATTTCCCGTGCCCAACCCAAATTGACCCTAATATCTCATAATTTGTTTTAGCTATGTTTTTGTAGGTCTTTGATATTATTATTTCAGGGGCAAGGCCACCATATCCTCCACCGGTTCAAGTGGTGCCCATGGCCAGCCTTCTCCGCTAGATTTGCGAACCCAATTCATATGTAAGTACAACTTAGAGATAAGAAAAGGTTAATTCTAAAGATTTTTAAACTGTGAAGGGACTTCCAAACCAAAAGGTTAAAAAGAGGGACCTATTTGAAATTGCCATGGGGAATTGAGGAACAGAGTGACGTGAGTGAGAAAAGGAGCCATGACACAGACCATGTGACAGATCAAAGATAGAGATGGGCGCGGGCCGGGTCGGGGCCGGGGACCCCATGCCCCGAGCCCGTCCCCGTTACCCTCTTCGAGGACCATCCCCGCGGGCGGGGATTTTTCTCATGACCATCCCCGGCCCGCGGGGACAAAATCATGACCATCCCTGTCCCGGCCTGGCCCAATAACCAAGGCTTTGCGGGGAATTTATCCCCCGAACAAGGATTTTTGCCCCGTGTAAATCAAAACTTTCTGTAAAATTAATTATTTTAATTGTGAAAAACTAGTATGTTGATAAGTATTATATTTAACAATTTGACTGTTTAATTTCAATAGTTAATTAATTTAATTCATTAAAAATGCAAAATTTAAGGTAAGAAAATATAAAGTCTAACAATTTCTTGTAATTAATTTAAGGTAAGAAAATATAAAGTCTAACAATTTCTTGTAACATTTAAATTAAGATTTAAAAAGCAAATTGATATGAATAATTGAATATGGTGAATAACAATTTCTTGGTAAAAATTGGAACATACTCATGCATTTCAAAGCAATAAAATATGATCATCATTCAGGCTACATTGCTACAACTATGCGTCTATGTCATTCACAGTTCAAAAAGCTTGTAAACCATATATTTCCAATTTCTTAACAACTTGTTAAAGTTAAATGTCATCTAATTTCTGAATAACTAGAACGATAATCTACTTTCATTAAGTGATTTATTAGATAATCAAAAACTAAGGATCTTAAATACTATTTGAAATTCAAAAGAACTGCAAGGAGGGGCCATTGAACGACTGGAAAAAGCCAGGGCCCATTTACGGAAAGTTAAAATGTTGGATTGCTGCCGCTGGAGTACTCAGACAACTCCAACAAGAAATCAAGAATTAATACAATAATTATATTCAATCTTAACATAATTTATTAGGTAAATTGCTTAGTTATTCAATTGTATGGAGGCTTAGGTTTAGTTAGCCATGTTAATTAATTAATTTTTCATGAAATTAACATAACTAAATTCAATCTTAACATAATTTACTAGGTAAATTGGTGAATTAATTCATAAAACACTATCTCCACTACAACTAATAAAATTAGTCCATTTGTGAAAGGGACAAATCCCATTATTTGATTAAGTTTAACATCATATTTAATTGATCAATTAATTAATTACAAGGATAATTGAATTTGTGTAATTTGTAAGTCGTTAAGCAATTGTATATATTCTTATATTGGTTTGTAAATTGTAATAATCTAATTAAATTTTTTTTTGGGCCATGTCTCATGTATTATTATTTTGTGAAATTCACAAAGTAATAATACATATATTTAATTATTAAACTCTCTCGTTTAAATTATTTTTCTATAAATTTAATACAAACATTAGAAAATATTATAAAAGTATATATCATAAATTTAGATACATTACTTAAAATTATGATTTAAACTTTAACTTTATATACAATTTTGTAAAGGAAACAAAAA
Source organism: Pistacia vera (assembly GCF_008641045.1). Classification (NCBI taxonomy): domain Eukaryota; kingdom Viridiplantae; phylum Streptophyta; class Magnoliopsida; order Sapindales; family Anacardiaceae; genus Pistacia; species Pistacia vera. The sequence goes on along the minus strand of NW_022196516.1, from coordinate 1,364,936 downwards.
AAAAAAAAAAAATTCTCAAGAAAGCCGGCCGGTCGGGGCTTCATGGGGATGGGGCGGTCCGGGGCGGGTCGGGGATTGCACTATCCCCTTCCCTGGCCCGTCCCCGAATGTGGGGACATAACTAAGGACCATCCCCGGCCCTATCCCCGTTTTTTTTTGGGGATTCCCCAGCCTATTCGGGCTGGGTCGGGACGGATCCCCGCAGGGCCAGGGCAAACACCCATCTCTAATTAGAGATAAGAAATGCCATATGTCCATAAGTTTGAGCCTTCTGTATTTATACGTTATTTGGTTGGACAACTTAAGGCTTAACAATAATGCTTACAAAGAATTCTTTGTAAGATTTCTGTACAACGCGGTGCGGCTGGAAATGAATAGGAAAATAAATATAAAAACTCAAACTCATCATATTCACTCTTCTATTTATATCTTGTCATATCATTTTATACATAAGTCTTTGTAAGATTTTTTTTTTTTCAGTCGTGTTTTCCATTGGAAATCACCCCTACTTGCAGTGTCAACTCTCCTTCACCTCTTCTTCAAAACCCCTCAAACAGCATCTCTATTGCATTTCTTAATCGACGGTTGGCAGTGGTTTAGGCGACTAGTAGTGGCTTTGGGGGGGGGGGGGGGGGGGGTGGTATTTTTGTTAAAAATTAAACTTTTATGTGGCTGAGATGTTTTAGCAAAATCTCAAATCTAGAGGGTTAAAAGAAATTATTCAAAAAGTAATTAATATTATATTAACATTTAAAAAAGAGGGTAATTTCGTAATCTATATAATATACCTATCAATTTATTCATTTCAACCAAACATATCAATATAACATACATATCAATTTATTCTAACCTAACTAAACATATTTTTCTAAACATTCACAGTAATGTTTAAGTTAACTTATCTTTTTATTAATATAATATTCTCAATAATACATCGTTTTCTAAACTAAACACACCCTTAAATTAATATCCTATTCTTTTATTATTTTAAAATTCCTTTTAATTATTTTCCTTATGAACCTAGACATTACAAGGACATCCATTCTTATATTATGATTTATCAAATAGTTTATTACATTTATTAATATTATTATTATGATTGCTTTGATCCATTGGCATGCATGAATCATGATTAACGAAGCCCAAGCCTACAGAATTTGCCTTGGGATTATAAAGGCAGAGGGCCAGTGACGTCAGCGGGAAATAGAGAGATGACGTAGGGCCATGTAAATTTGAATATTAAAATTTTTGTAAACCAACAAATAGATTTAACTAATTAAATTTAATTATATTTATTGTGGTTTAAAGCAACACCAACCGAACAATAAATTTCAATTAAACATGGCTACCAACCCAAGCTGTCTAATTGGAATTTTATCACTTTCTTTTGGATATTGTGAAGAAGTGTTTGAGTTGGCGCCGCTATTGATCACAGTAAATATATTTTGGACAAGTCTATTGGTACGAAATTTGCACTAACAAGATAGGTTTGATTGACCTCAAATATGCACGTGACTAAATGAAAATCATCAATGTTATACAAAAGTGCAATAAAATAAAGAACACATGCATTTTAAGTGGTTATGTAAGTTAAGACTTAAGCTACGTCAATTGTTCTGTTATTACTTTGAGAGCTTACAAGAAAAAATGTAAATTGCCTATACTAATTTAATGAGTTATTTATATAAGTTTTTTTATAAAGGAAGGAGAGACAAATCCGAGATTGCGATCAGATTTGGTATACAATCCCGTGATTTCAACAATCGAGTGCTAAGATTGTACTATCAACGATATTGATCTTATCTCTTCCAAAGTATCAAAGATTGAATCTTATTCTTGATTTGTCGAATAGCTCTTAAGATTGGTCGTTGTGACGAACATTAGCTGGATCGAGCTTACTCTGGATCGTGTTGAATCTGGGTTGAGCATGTTTTTTGGTCAAGTTGATTTTGGGTCAGACTACAGCTTTGCGAGCTTCTAAGATTTGCAAGCGTTCTGACAAAATCACACACAACAATATCAATGGGCAATAAAAATATTGAATTAATTGTAATATTATGTGTCAGAAATGTATATTTGTCTAACTTCTCATGTTTGCGAGGATTAACAAGAGAAAAGGTAATTTAAAATGTAAATTATTTAATCAATATAAATATGAAAAAAAATAATTATCATGATCAACATTATAACTATATGTTAATAAATAATATATTTTATTAATAATCAACAGTATTTTTATTGTAACTATTTCAGAAATTAATAATAAATTCAAATGAAAAATTATTTGAAGAAATATTAACTAAATTGTGTATAATAAAGGAAAGGCATATATAATAACATTGATATTGATGTTATTATACAAACTCATTCAATATATTAAAATAAGTTTAGGAATAATTCAAATTTCCTATGTTCAATGTTTTCTCCAAAAGGCTACATTGGGTTTCACTGAAGAGATTGGAAGAGGTGCGGGAGGTGTCGTGTACAAAGGTTTATTATCTGATGGACGGGTTGCCGCGATCAAGCGGCTCAAAGAAGCTAACAAAGGGGAAGCGGAGTTTCTAGCAGAAGTAAGCACCATTGGGAGGCTCAACCACATGAATTTGATAGAGATGTGGGGATACTGTGCTGAGGGGAGGCACAGACTTTTGGTATACGAGTACTTGATGCATGGATCTTTAGCAGAAAATCTTTCTTCCAAGGCACTCAAATGCGATCAACTGTTTGAAACTGCTGTGGGGACAGGAAAAGGATTGGGTTATTTACATGAAGAATGTTTAGAGTGGATTCTACACTGTAATATAAAGCCGCAAACCATACTCTTTTGATTTAGATTACCAACCGAAATGGCGGATTTTGGTTTGTCGAAGCTGTTGAATAGAGGCGGGCTCAACAATTCAAGCTTTTCTAGAATAAGAGGAACAAGCGGTTACATGGCTCCGGAGTGGGTTTACAATCTCCCCATAACCTCAAAAGTGGATGTCTATGGCTACGGCATCCTTTTGCTAGAGATGGTGACCGGAAAGAGCCCAATTGCTACTTTTCAAATTGTTGATTTTGAAGGGGTGGGAGAACATGGGACACCGGTGACATGGGTTAGGCAGAAGAAAAATGGAAGAGCTAAAGGAGAGGGTTGGATTGAAGAAATTGTAGACCCTTCATTTGATTGCAACTACGATAAAAACAATATGGAAATAATGGTGATGGTGGGTTTGCAATGTGTTGAAGAAGACAGAAATGTAAGACCCAGCATGAACCAAGTGTTGGAGATGCTATGTAAAGAGGGTGAACATGACAAGATGTAGATGTTCTAAATCCATAGAAGACTTGAGGGCCATTGCAGCGAGTTCGGATTCCACAAAACAACTTAGATTATATTTTAATCTTGTAATTATATCATATATGTTCTTTGTTCCGTTGTTTGTGTATAGGCGTGTAGCTCTAGGCTGGAGTTTGCTATCCCATGCATGAGGCAACAAAAATTGAATTCGTCTTTCAATATGGCTAAAGAAATATTTCTATGCATCTTGCTAATCGCTTGATGTCCAAAGTGGCCGATCACCATTGAATTGTCAACATGTAGAATAGCATGAGTTTTTAGTAGGGGTGTTCGGTTCCGGGTACCCTACACTTTTTGAAGGAACCGGAACCGGAACCGACGGTTCCTTGAAATTTGGAACCAGAACCGGAACCGACGGTTCCGGTTCCTAGGTACCCAGAACCAGAACCTGTAACAACGGTTCCGGTTCCGGTTCTGGGTACCCTGTAAAATTACATGACCCCCCAAAAGTTTTTAAAATAGCAAAAAACCTTTAAAAACTTACAAATACCCCCCCACCTGGCACTTGTTAACAAAAATAAAATTACAAATTATAAATTCAAAATTACAAACTCCATTACTTTGTAAAGGTAGATTCTCAAAAGTCAAACCAACTTACTTTAAATGTTATGAAATATAAATATAAATGTATTCACATTACTTTTTCCACAAAAGTTTATATTAACTCCCTAATCTTAATTTTATTTATATTAGTCTCGGTTCCTGGTTCCGGTTCTGGTCCTAACTATAGGAACTGGAACCGGAACCGCACAGTACGGTTCCAAAAATTTGGAACCGGACCTACCCATTGACGACTGGTTCTGGGTAGGAACCGGAACCAAACCCAGGGTACCGCCCGGTTCGTTCGTTCAACGGTTTTTTGAACACCCCTAGTTTTAGGTGTGAACGTTTTTTATTTTTTATTTAGATTCGAATACTCTTTACTGAAATGGAGGAATGGGAAGGCAATCTGGCCTTCTGCCATTCAACTTCGTCTATTCTCAAGAGGTTTAACGATACCCTTCTTTGAATTGTGCTTTCTAACCCGACTCTTTGGTCTTAAGAATATTGTTTTAGGATGAGGGATTGCTCCTTCTCGAACTGTTGATTTTAAAATGAGTAATATCCTTTTTTGATCCTTAACTGCCCAACCTAGGGGGATAGCTAATGCATTTCATTTATTAAGATTTTATGGTTGATCCACAACCATTGGATATCAAAGACGTCCTTGGAGCGATATTCGTGGTTCTTCGGGCTGGACAGTCTACTTATTCGATAATGTTAGTTGTGCATTCATTTCAAAACTTGGAAGACTATTTTATTCCCCTTTTCGTACATAAGTAGATAGGTTGTTTTATTGTAATAAAATCATTTTAGATCCCAGAATTTAAGAGTAATACTAATATATTATTTTTCATACAATATTCTCATATAACATTATGTGGTAGATAGATTGGCACCAAATCATATACTTGCCACGTAATATTGTATGAGAAATGTTGTATTAAAATGATGTAGTATATATTTGAACTTTAATCAGCTTGTTGGCATGGAAAGTCAACAAACATAATGAGTCAACGACAAACTGAGTTACTGAAAGAGGTACATGTACTTTTAACAAAAATGTCATGTACCAAAAATTTGCACCGAAATATGTGACACTTGACTCAGACATCGTCACGTAAGACGATAGAAGACTTCCGTAAATGAATGGCCGTCCAACATTTTCGTACGATCGTCCATATTTTCTAGACAACCATTCATTCAGGAATGAACGACGGTCTATAAAAAATATTTAAAAATAAATAAATAATCAATGGACTACTGTCCAAATACTAGGGACGTACATCCCTTTAATATGGATGACCGTCCAAATTATATGGACGGCCGTCCAAATAACCACACTAGATGGACGCTTGTCCATCTAATGTGGACGATAGTCCCTTTAAAAGGGAAGGGACTGCCGTCCACATTAGATGGATAGGTGTCCCTATTCTTCCACTTTCACTTGTTTATTCTTCAACTCCTCCCTCATATAATCCATAACATAAAAAATAGTGTTGCTACTCACATTTCCATAGTCCATTAAAGCCTTCCTGCTATACTCCAGCTTCTTATTGTTTAATTTCAATTTGTTTTTTGAACGGTTCAGAATTGCTGGTCCACCAGGATGGACTGCCCAAAACAGATCATTGAATTTGGACGGTAGTCCATCCTGGTGGGCTAGCAATTCTGAACTGCCCAGAAAACAAATTGAAATTAAACAATGAGAAGCTAGCGTATAGTAGGAAGGCTTTAATGGACTATAGAAATGTGAGTAGCAGCACTATTTTTTATGTTATGGATTATATAAGGGAGGAGTTGAAGAATAAACAAGTGGAAGTGGAAGAATAGAGACCCCTGGCCATCTAATGTGGACGACAGTCCCTTCCCTTTTAAAGGGACTGCCGTCCATATTAGATGGATATGCGTTCATCTAGTGTGCTTATTTGGACGGCCATTCATATTAAAGGGACGCCCGTTCCTAGTATTTGGACGGTCGTCCATTGATTTTTTGTTTATTTTTATATATGTTTAATGGACCGTCGTCCATTCCTGAATGAATGGCCATCCAGGAAGTATGGACGACCGTTCGAAAATGTTAGACGACCATCCATTTATGGAAGTCTTCTATCGTGTCCTACATGGTGACGTCTGAGTTAGATGCCACGTATTTCAGTGCAAATTTTCGATACTAATTTCTGGTGTCTGTAGCATTGCTGGTATTTTTAACGGGGTGATTGGGTTTTAATATACACATTCAATAACTAAAGGGCCTTGGATCCGCGGCTGCCCGTCTGGTCAACTACTAAGTTCCAAGCCCATCTCTGTGTGTGGGATTGTGGCTCGACTTGTTGGTTTTTTGTGTCTATTGACTTGTAGTTTACCAGTTGAGATTTTGGACAGTTCAATAGAAATCATTTTGTTTTATCATGATTTTTATGACTTCTTTCAGCATAAATTTGATCATTTATTTGTGGTTGTGATAAAACTCATTTTGTTTTCCATAGATTGACGAATTTTGCAATAATTTTTGCCAGAGTAAATCATCAAACTATCATAATAATATTGTCTGATTCCATTTTATATTACCTTCATGGCCATTCAAAAAATTCCTTAATAAAAAAAAAATCTTATGTATTAGGTTGTCCATACAACTTAAGCAAGATGAAAATTTTGGTTGGTGTGTATGCAGTGCTTGGATTTGTCTGACTTTCATCTACCAAATCTATTGTAGGCTGTAAATGGAGGCCATCTGACTTAAACTGCATCTTACTAGACACCAGCGCCCAATTGGAGTTTTGGGTAAGAATTTATGTAAATACATGCTTTTTTTTTAATGATTGGGATGTCTGGATTAGTTTGTGCGCACCTCAACTAATCTTCGGGATTCATTAAACACCTTACAAATCCAATAGTCTAATGTAAGTCATAATATATAGGTAATCCTAAGGCTCGAACCTAATAGGTCAGTGAAGGGAGTAAATCTCCTTGTTCGCCAAGCCAATCCATTGGAATTTAATACATGCTTTTGCTTCTTTGTTTAAAACATATCCGATCAATTTTACTACTTGATTTGTGGGTGGGTTTAATTTGTAATGTGTTAATTGGTTTTTGTTGGTGCTCTAATTTTGGGTTTGTTAACTCGTTGGCCTTCTTCACCAAGTGTTTGATTAATGAGTAATAGTACACTTACATCACTCTTTTACACAATTTTCATTACATCAAGATGTAGCATTACTCTTGATTAATTGCCTTAACAACTAGTCTTATATCAATACACTTTCTAAGTTTTTTCAGAGGTTGGAATCATAAAAGAAATAAACATTTTCCATGATAAAGACTGTTGCCATTAAATTGGAATCATCTTTCACATGTTTCATAATTCTAGATGTTTTATGAAAGCCATCATAAATCATTCAAATTTTTTGAGTTCATTTTCAGGATCAAATTAGAGTCCAAATGTAGGTACTTTCGAGTTATTTTTCATTACTGTGTCAGCGTATCTTTTGACCAAGCCGAAGATGAAGCCAATAAAAGCTTAACACACCAACGAAGCAAACTCAGACCATCACAGAATTTTTAATTTTTTTATACCCAGAATTTTAATTCTGGGTATATAGTTTATTTTCTTAATTAATAAATTTTTAATATATTTAAAGTATATTTCATAAATATTTTAGTGTAAATTTTGATAGTAATTTAACTTTATATTACCTTAATATTTGAATGTGATTGATCTATCTATTTGTTTAATAATTTTGTAATAATGTTTTATTATTCTTCTAAATTGGTTTTTTGAATTATTTAATTTTGAAATATTTATCTTTTACTTAATTCAATAATATAAATAAACTAATTTGGGCCGCTTGTCTATAAAGCCCAACATATTTGGAGCAGCTGGGGTACTACAATAAAGTGAGCTGGGCTGCTAGAGTGGACTCATGTGCAAGAGTTTCTTCTAACATCGCAATATTAATTCATGCTACTCCAGGCATTCGAAAAAGCTGACTCTAAAATTTTGAGATTTTCATGCATAAACAACATAAATTTAACAATTTGAGATTTTCATGAATCATTAAAGCAAATGAAGTGATAAAACAACTAGTTGATCCCCTCTATAGTTCTGATTCAATCTTCTATAAACTTCAGAAGGCATCCTTGTTTAAATATGCGGTGTACAAAAAAATAAGAACCTCATAAACAAGTGTAACATTATTTACGGGTGCCTTGTTCCCCTTCGGATCATTATATTTGGACATAATACAAATTTTTAGCCACCAGTTTTTGTCTTTTCCTTTCTGAATGCAGGTATTTACCCACCACTTATTGGAGGTATGAGGGCTAATTCATCTTTATGTTTAACAATAACTGAATCATTCGTGTATTCCTCATTTAAAGCTAAGACCATGCAGCCCCGGATCTCTTCCAAACTTGGAAACTTTGCAACAAGCTTGTTCAAGCAATCTTGAGTTGTACTACCATATGATACTTCTAGACACATATCACTCACACCAGTTATATCTCGAGCTCTGGCAAAGAACAATACCTTTATTTGAACTGATGATTTGTTGTCCTTGACAGGTATGCTATCTGTAATCCCAGTCTTAGCCTCAATTTCCGTAGAATCCATGGTAGGTAAAGGAAATGGAACACCTCACCGCAACAATAATCCAACAATATCTAATAAAAAAAATGAGATAAAACAATATCAACAACAAACATAATTGCTAGATGTTTACATTAGACAAGAGCAAGAATTAACTTGTGTTTCATTAATGACTAGAGTGGATGGAAGTCATTTGTGACGAAAATAATCAAATCAACCCAGCATTGACTCACAACTCACAAGTGGACAGGATTCAAAGCTTCACAGACTGAAGCTTGAGTGCTAGTCTTACAATAAATCCCAACCAAAAGATGTTTCACAATGTCCCCGGTGGCAGAGCTCCCTTATACCGCAGATAAAAGATATGATCTCGATTAAAATATTTAACCTTGCATATTTCCTTTCCTATGTTTTGGCACTTTCATTAGTCCATTTACTTCATTCCACGTCGTGCGACTACCCTCACAATTTAAGACCTCTGTCTCATTAACTTACATTTAAATCAAATAATATGCCTCTTCCATCATGTTGAGGTATGTGAACCCAATCTGCTTCAGAGTTCTACTCAAAATGTTACTATTTATATAATAATATAAGACAGTCTAGAACTGACTTGAAGACCACAATGATTAGTAATATACACTCAGAAAACAAACAGACCCCAACATTCTATTCAAGAAACCATTCAAGACTGGAATATAATCTGCCCTCACCTCTAAAACTTTTTCATTCCCTTTTCTCAAATTGACTAAAATTTCAAAAATTAATTAACTGAAAATCTTGTTTAACTGCTAACTTGAGATAAGAAAAAAGTTCTAAATGGTGAAATCGTCAACTACAAAGAGACAGAATGTGTTTCCCTAGAATTATGATGTGTTTGGGAAGTGCCTCTAAAAAATGTAGTCAGAAAATAACGAGGTATAAGCCTCTACTGTATTGTCCTGCAGAAACTGATAAAAATGTACTTAAAACGCGGTTTTAGAGAAGCACTTCACACATACTTTTTCTTTTACTTTTATTGGCGAAAAAAACACTGCATAAATGTTTTCACAGAAGGCTCTGTTAAGTGCCTTCAAGAAAAGCACTTCTACTCAACAACCCACGTCCACAAACAAATACATTTTTGAACATCTAATAGCACTTCGAAAAGTACCAAAAGAACTCCAAATTCCAGAACAAACTTATACAATTTGCTTTCAAACGGCATAACCATTATTCAAACTACAACAAAACCTTATATGTTTCCGCTCTCAATAAACCGAAAAAACAAAAATTTCTTTTGATCCCAATATCAACAATATTCTCATATCCGTAAAATATTAAAAAAAGAAAATCCAATTATACTCTCTCAGTAATTGAATGGCTATAAGCAATAAATCAGGAATTAAATTCATATACATAGCCAAATTGAAAAGAAAACCCACTAAGGATATAAAATTAAACAGGGTATATGAAAATAAAAGCTCTTGAAGAATAGAGTTACCGGGAACAGGGGTAGAAGGTCTTCGACTCGTCCGTAGAAGCTCCGGTTTTGAGAGAAGTTGTGTTGGTTGAAGAGGAAGAAGGCAAATGTAATGACGAAATTATCCTCATATTTAAATATTAATATATTTTCAGTTCCAGAGATAGGTGTGAATTGATGATGTAAGTTGTAATTATTTTAATTATATAATTTAGTAAAATATTTAAAATTGAAATATTAATATGATGACGTCACTAAATTGGTAACTTATGATATTATTTTATGTGAACTTGTAATATATAGAGATGCATTTGATGCAACGTTATTAAAGATATATTTGAATCTTTTTCATTTTTTNGGTTGCAGGTGCTCGGGCAGACTCCCTAACGAGTCTAGAACTGGTGCATCCTTCGCCTTGCCGGTAGTGGCCGCCTCGCTCGCGGGCTCCTTGCCTGACCTCCTGGATTCCTGGCGCGTTCTCAGAGGCTCCTCCTCGGATTCGGTCTCAGACTCTTCGACCTGGACCTGTTTCCTCTTCTTGGACCTTTGGGCCGGAGCCTTCCGTCTGGGGCGAGCAGAAGGTGCCTGAGCAACCTGTTTTGTTCTGGTCGCTTCTTGCGCAGGACGGGGCTGCGAAGGCGCAGAAGCTTGCAGCGGTTGTGCCGGAATAGCACGAGCAGCTTCGGCCGCTCTCTCCCTCCTCAATCGAGGGAAAACAAATGGTGCTCGGCGGGACTGCCCGGACTCCTTTGGGGGCATGGTCTCTGTATTTAAGCTCGTCAGTAAGGGAATTTATTTCACGACCAGAAAGGGACCAGCACAACTTACCTTCTAGGGGTTCTAACGACGCCTTGTCGCTGAAAAAACCGTACTTCCGCAGGTTCGCGGTCGTCACAAGCTTCCTCGCGTCCCGTTGTTCCTCGTCCAGTACCCCGAAAGATACAAGTCTATCTGGATCGGCGAGTAGCTTTTCCTTGGTCGTTCTATTGACTGCAAAAGAAAACAGGTCGTTATTGTGGATCAAGCGAGCAGATAGCTAACCCAACGAAAGGAAACCTACTTGGATCCTGAAAATGGCAGTGGCCGTTATAAAAGAAAAAGAAAAACTTAGTCTCGTAGGCCCCCGCATTGCTGGGATAGCTGTGTATCCCCGCGGTAATGGTAGGTCGCCGAGACAAATAGTACGAGTCCTTGTCCATACTCTTCTTCAGGTAGTAGGCGATGCTAAGCTCCACCGCCGTTGGCTCTCCCAAGCCATTTTCGTAGCACGCGATGTACATCGCGACAGCGATGACATAGGCGTTTGGCGTCAACTGCATTGGTGTGATCCCGAAATGATCCAGGACCGACCTGATGAAAGGATGGAAGGGAATCCTCCCTCCACCCTTGTAGTTCTCCTCAGAGATCGCGGCGAGGCCGTCGGCCGGACGCCGTGACGGCCTAGTGTGGTCGAGGAACACCTCCGAGCGGATGTCGAACTGCCTCTTTATTCTAGCATATTCCTCGGAGGTGAGAACCGAGTAGACATCGAGAGCTGCGTCCTNAGCGATAATGAATCCTACAGATTCAAACTCACCACTGTACATTCACTCATCGACACTCCAGGGTCAGTGTTGGTAGCAGAACAACTCACCGGCACTGAGAATTATGGCATCTGGAGTAGAGTCATGGTGGTCTCACTCCGAGCTAAGAATAAGTTGGGTTTTGTTGATGGCACGTGCAAGAAACCATCAGATCTAAGCTTGGGTGCACAATGGGAAAGATGCAACTCACTGGTTTTAGCTTGGATCTTTAACACGGTTTCAAAAGAAATCTTTAATGGAATTGTTTATTCCACCAGTGCATATCAAGTGTAGCAGGACCTACAAGAACAGTACCATAAGGTGAGTGAACGAGAATTTATGGGATTCATCGGGAGATTGTTAATCTCACGCAAGGTACCATGTCTGTGGCTATTTATTGTAACAAATTAAAAGCATTGTGGGATGAACTGAGCTTGTTGATAAGCTTACCACCTCCAGACAGTGCATCAACTAAGGCGTATCTGGAACATCTAAACCAACAAAGGTTGTTGCAGTTTTTAATAGGGTTGAATGACACTTATTCTATGGTGAGGAGCTAGATTCTATTGATGTTGCCATTGACTTTGGTCAAGCAAGCTTATTTAGTTGTGAATCAAGATGAAAGTCAAAGGATTTTGTCGAGGGCTACTGCTGGTACAGAGGTGACCACTGCACTCTATGTGCAGAATATGCAGAAGGGACATAATCACAATTCTAAATACAAAAGGAATAAGCCCTATATAGAATGTGATTTTTTTTTTATTTGCCGGGATATAAACGAGACACATGTTACAAGATTCACGGTTATCCAGCTGATTACAAAGGAAAGATGAATGGGTCAAAAGGCAAGTCAACAGCTAATCAAGTGCACACACAGTCTAATGCACAAATAATACCTGCTGCTAACACTTCTGCGAATACATCAAAGGGTTCACTAGGCACAATTCTCTCAGTAGAACAATATTCCCAGCTCCTTCAATTACTTGGAAAAGAAAATGTCTCAACATCGGCCAATGTAGCAGGTATATCAACATCACTCTTATCTTGCTTTAATGATACTGCAAATTGGATAATAGATTCAGGGGCAACAGATCACATGATTAGTAGACTGTCTAGCTTAACTTCACCTGTTGATATGGATTCTAACCCAAATACTTATGTTGGCCTACCCAATGGAATGAAAACTAGAATTAGGCACACTGGATCTGTTAAGATAGATGACCAAATTAGTCTAGATCATGTGTTACATTTACCAGATTTCAAATATAATTTGTTTTCAGTATCAAAACATACTTCATCCAATAATTGTGCATTACCTTTTATCCTAATTTTTGCTTAATCCAGGACCTCTGAAGTGGCAAGTTGAAGGGGATTGGTAAAAAAATTCAAGGCCTATACTTTCATGTGCCCCTTCCACAGTCACCCTTACACAACTCTGACATGCATAATCTGGCCAAACTGCTTTCTACAAATATTGTTTGTAATATAGTAGTGAATAATTTTTCAATTCCTAGTTCAAAACTTGTTAATTCTAGCACATGTTCTGATTTTCATATTTGGCATAAAAGACTGGGTCATGTCCCAAATCTTGTTCTAAAATAGATGGTTAAAACTTTGCAAGTTGATAATTCTCTTTTTTCAATTTGTCCATTGGCAAAGAAAAACCAGGATACCTTTCCCAATAAGTCAAAACATTTCAAATCATGTGTTTGATCTTTTGCATTTGGATGTATGGGGACCTTATAAGGTACCCATTTTTGGTAATGCTAGGTTCTTTCTTACAATTGTAGATGATTGTACAAGAGTAACATGGCTTTTCTTAATGCAATTTAAATTTGATGTGTTTCAAATGCTCAAACAATTCTTGAATATGATTAGGACACAATATCATTTGACTCCTAAATGCATTAGATCTGACAATGGTTTAGAATTTTTTAATAAAAATTGTCATGATTTATTGAAAGAATTTGGTATTCAACATCAAAGTTCATGTACTTACTCTCCACAACAAAATGGTGTTGTGGAAACAAAGTATAGACACATTTTGCAAGTTGCTAGGGCCTTAAAATTTCAGTCCCAATTACCACAGTCCCTTTGGCGACATTGTGTTCAAACAATAGTTTATTTGATAAATAGATGTCCAACCACCATGTTGAAAGGTCTTTCACCATTTGAAAAATTCTTTGGCAAACCTCCTTCACTAGCACACTTAAGAGTTTTTGGTTGCTTAGCATATTCTACCATTCTTACTCCAAAAGATAAGTTTTCCCCTAGATCTATTCCATGTGTTTTTGTAGGATATTCTCTAGACAAAAAAGGATATGTCCTATACAATTTGCAAAACCATGCTATTCAAATCACTAGGGATGTCACCTTCTATGAACAAATTTTCCCCTTTAAATGGTCAACCACAGACATGTCTATCTTTCCACCAGATTCATTTTTAGAAATAGATTCATTTGACACATATACTGGACATAATCCTCAACATATAGACAATTTTCCTGCACCACAAACAGATCTAGCTGTGATCTCTAGCTCATTACATATGCCAGAATCATCTAGTCCACCATTTCTACCAAATGAACATACTAACCCTGCAAATTTGAACCAAGCCAACCCTGCACCCTTATAGAGATCAACCAGAGCTACAAAGCCACCTATATGGACCACAGATTTCCATTGTCCCACACTTCCTTCTTCATCACAAACTCACCTTGTAAAATATCCAATTTTGGATAACATTGATTATTCTCACATTTCACCTAAATATCAAGATTGCCTTGGAAAAATTTCTTCTTTAACTGAACCGACCAGCTTTTCCCAAGCTTCCAAAGATCCTAAATGGGTTGAAGCCATGTCAAAAGAAATAAAAGCTGTAGAGGACAATCATACATGGTCATTGGTTCCCTTGCCTCCTGGAAAAAATCCAATTGGGTGTAAATGGGTGTATAAATTGAAATTTAAAGCTGATGGTACTCTAGAGAGGTATAAAGCTAGGTTGATGGCAAAAGGTTATACATAACAAGCCGGAATTGATTATGAGAAAACATTTTCCCCAGTTGTTAAAATAGTGACAGTAAGAGCCATTATAGCTTTAGCTTCCATTTATCAAGGTTTTACCAAACCACCTGGACAGAATCTTGTTTGTAGACTTCATAAATCTTTATATGGCCTCAAACAAGCCTTTAGGGCCTGAAATTTTGAGCTTACTTCAACTTTAATTCAAGGAGGATTCTCTCAATCAAAATCAGATTACTCTTTATTTGTTAAGAGACATGGTACTCAGATTGTGGCTATCCTTGTATATGTTGATGATATAGTTATCACTGGGAGCAATTCTGCATTAATAGATGAAGCTAAACAATTACTTCACTCAAATTTTAAGCTTAAAGATTTAGGGATGCTTAGATATTTTCTTGGTCTTGAGGTAGCAAGATCAGCCAAAGGGGTAACTATATGTCAACGTAAATATGCCTTAGAGTTGATTTCTACTACTGGTATGTCAAGTGCTAGACCTGCCATCATTCCTCTTGATCAGCATGTGAAATTCACCTCTTCAGATTATGATAAGCAATTCAACATTACTGGAGATCCCTTGTTACAAGATGCTTCCATCTATCAGTAGCTCATAGGTATACTCCTTTACTTATGTATGACTCGTCCAGATTTGAGCTACTCAGTAAACTTGTTAAGTCAGTTTAGGCATGCACCCAAAGAATCCCATATGCAAGCAGCTTTGAATATTGTAAAGTATGTCAAATATGCTCTTGGTTTAGGATTATTTTTCCCATCTAATAGTACATTGTAGGTTAATGCTTATTGTGATTCAGATTGGGCCTTTTGTTTACTAACAAGAAGGTCAGTTACTGGGCTTTGTGTTTTCTTGGGCAATTCTCTTATATCTTGGAAATCTAAGAAGCAAGTGATAGTATCACGATCTTCCTCAGAAGCTGAATACAGATGGCCTCAGCTATTTGTGAAATTGTTTGGATATTGCAACTGCTTTTTGAACTTGGTTATCCTCCTTTTTCTGTTGTTCCTCTTTTTTGTGACAATCAATCAGCTTTGCACATTGCTTCTAATCCGATGTTTCATGAGCATACCAACCACATTGACATTGATTGTCATTTGGTCCGAGAAAAGATACAGGCTAATCTCATTCAAACCAAATATGTCCCTACCACTTATCAACAGGCATATATTCTTACCAAGGCTCTTGGGAGTCAATTGCATCATCATTTTTGTCCAAGATATATTCAACTCTATTCAGTTCAATCTAATGTTGACTATTAGTCAAATGTAGTGTAGTGTAAACTTGTGTTTTCAGTAAATGTAATAGAATGGTTGTAAATGTAGTTAGCTGAGGTTAGTTAAGTAAATTTACTATAGATATGTTAGCTGAAAAGTGTTTTATATGCTTAAGATACAAAAGAGAAAATGGGTGTAATTCCCGTCAATGAATGAAATGCTCTTTTGCAGAATTTTTTCTCTTCTACTCAAAATCTAATATGGTCAATCAAGACTTTTGGGTGTATTACTCAATAGGTTCCAAGTTCAATCCACTTGGGTTGGTAATAGGGGTGGCCATCGAGAGATTGATTTGGCCATCAACTTCAAGGCCTCAGGGGATTAGTTGAGGTGTACACAAGTTGGCCCGAATACCCCTGATCACCACAAAATAATAATAATAATAATAAATAAATAAATAAAATAACAATTATAAAAAACAACCGAATGATAAATATATTGCATCATATCTTCATGTTCATTCCACATTCTTTGAGTTGCATTCGCCAATTTGTCAACCTCTTGAGTAGTGTTAAGCTTAGTAATTGAATCCTCAATAATCTTCATTATTCTCATACCCTTTACCCCCTGAGCTTGAATCTTAGCCATTTTAACCTCTGAGGCCTCAAGTAGTCTCATATTCCCTGCTCGTGCAACATGGCAGTGGTTACTTTCAATCACTCTCATATGCTCTATCCCTCAGGCTTTAAGTTGGACAAGTCGAATTTCCAAATCTTGGAGACTCAATAAGTTAGAATTTACTATTGCCCGTAGTTGCTTTAGTTTTTCGATCTCTTTATTGTATTCTTCTCCTATAAAATTTTATTTATTCAGGATTCACATGATTAATTTCATGCAAAAATAAAAAATACAAGATTGAATGATAAAAATTCATACCATAGTAATATGAGATCATACCTGGCATAGCTGATCTCTTTCATCTCGTGATGTCAACACATAAAATTTATTGATAATGTAGAGAAAATAATAAGTCGCTTGCTTATATTATATATACTATCTCTCCGCACTCTAAAAAAAAAAAAAGGAAAACAGATTATAATGCAAAATGGGTTTCTAGTTATCATAATTGTAATAGGATTACTAATATAAATAAGAATTAGAAATAAAGTAGGACTCTGTTGTAATTAGATTATTACCATTTAAGTTAGCATTACCAGTGGCGGATCCATGAATTNCTAAGGGTAGTTGAGTAAATGTAGTTTGTTGAGGTTAGTTGAGTAAAATCACTACAGATTCATTATAGATATGTTAGCTGAAAAGTGTTGAATATACTTGAGAGAAAATGAATTGTAATTTTACGACAATGAATGAAATGCTCTTCTGCAGAATTTTTTCTTCTACTCAAAATCTAATAAATGAAAAGATCAATTTAAACAATATAGCAAAAGTTTCCTGACAAAATACAACCTTTTAATTTCCTCGCTTTTTGGGAAAACATAACAATGGTGTCCAACTGGAAAACCTCAGATGAAAGAAAAAGCTAATCAACTTTGCAATTCAAACATAAGCCAATTCACTTAAACTACTATAATCACAACTTAGAATCAAACATTAACAAATACAATGTACAAACCCAAATTTTGCAAAAACCAATACAAAGTAAAATTCATATGCAAGCTTTAGCATATGTAATTTTCGAAAAATGAAACATGTTAATGAACACGAGATTATAAGAGCATAATTGTCCAACAGAAGAAGAAAATATTAAAATATTTTAAAGGTCAAACATTGATATTAATATAACAGCTTCATAGACCAAAGATTCTTAATATACTTACATACCGTTTGTTAACCATTAAGATGATAGAAAAATCACAAGTGACTCCAGCAGTCGAAAAACACAAAGTCCGCAAAAGAAGCAAACCATCAAAGTCCAACAATAAGAGAGCAGTAATCCACCTCTGATGCGCAAAATTGAATCACTTCCTCTGATAATTCTCTTATTAGGACTTGGTTCCATTTCCTCATCAGACATGTCACTTCCACTTCCATCTGTGTCATCATGATCATTGTTGTAGCAGTCATCCACAGCTATTTCACCGGAACCTTGATTGATGGTAGCCAATTCCTCAATAGAACTGCTGGATTTGCTGACTTTGGGATGTATATAGAGTGGATAAACCCCACAACATTTCACCTTGTGATTTAGTGATTGCCCTTTTATCTGTATTAGGCTGAACCAAAATGAGGCAGTTGTATAATCACCCTTTAAAAGATCAACATCCATACGAGGACTATATCCCAGTACTATGTGATCGGGCTCCATTGCCCCTTTCTTCACATAGCCAATTGACAACTCGCAGTAAAACTCTTCCTCATAATTTGAATCAAAATAGTACGTCACTCTGACATAAGCAAAACCACCACTGTAACTTCCCTCAAATGTAGTAACAGCACATAGAAGAAATCCGGTGAATCTTTCATTAGAACTACGACGAGGTAGCCTAATCTGAATGAAAGACCCTGATCTACGATGGCTAAACCAGTCCGGAATTTCACTCCCGGGTAAATTTAAGCTAACAGCAAGTACCTCCTCAGTCTCCTGTCATAGTAAAATGCATAATTTTATGCTTTATGATGAGACAGAATGGTAGAGAGAGAAAAAGAAAGAGAGACTAACCTCTTCACAACAACGTTTAATTGACGCAATGGCCAGACTCTCAATTCCAAATCGTAACTCTGCCAAAAGGTTGTGGTTGTGATTCAATTTCATACTATGGGTAAATATGAACGCACTGAATGACCTTTGAATCTTATAGCAGCGTTTAGATGCTATTTCAAATTGGGCTTCGTTTAACTCTTCTATACCCCGAGGCAAAGTGAATGACACGAGCTGCTTGCAGTATGGTGCTTGAAATGATCTAAGATGTAAAGGAAGCTCGGGTAGTGATTGAAGCATATTGCAATCCCTTAAGTAAAGAAAACGCAGCCGAGAGAGTTGGTTGATACTTGCTGGTAGACTCTCAAATTTGCTCCCGCTTAGATCTAAGTAATCCAGTGAAGTTAAACGGCAGAGATCATCGGTGATTTCTTTCAGACCGCTGTAAGGTAAATTTAAAAATATTAAGGAACATAAAGCTCCAATAGAGGATGGTAGTTGGCTTATGGCAGTTTCCTTTGCAAAAAGCGCCTCTAATTTTTTCAAATTCCCCAGGTTGTCCGGCAGTTTTTCAAGTTTTGGGCAACCATCAAGATAAATTACATCTAGATTTGTCAAATTACAAATACTGCTTGGAACAGTCTCGAGATTTCTGAGACGAACCAAACTCAAATCACGAAGCCGGCTTAAATTTTCAATGGAAGATGGTATCTCTTTTATTGCCGTCGCTTCAGATAAGTAAAGACCTTCTAAGCATTCCATTCTCTCCAAGATTTCTGGGAAACTCTGAAGGTTCCAGCAACGATAAAGATAAAGCAAACGAAGAGATTTCATTTGACAAATACTTGTTGAAATTTCTTCTATTGCGGTCCCAGATAAATTTAGTTCTGTTATACTCAGTGAAACCTGTGGGAAATTCCTAATTCCTTTGCAATTTGAAAGTGTCACAACCTCAAAGCTTTTGGCGTCTTCAAGGTTTGGAATTGAATTCAGAAATTGGGAGCCATCAAGATCGATGATTTTCAATTTGGGAGAAACCTGTAGCAAAAGAAAAATTACTAGACTACATTAGTACTAGTCAACAATATATATATATACACACACAATAATAACAATAATAATTATACCTCTGTTTCTTGCCAGACTTGCTCAATATTGCTATAAGGCAATTTAAGGACAACAAGGTGCTCTGGGGTAAAGTTTTGTGGTAGTGATTTCAAAGGATATCCATCCCACCGGAGATACCTCAACACATCAGGAAGATAATCTAGACCTAAAGGAAGATGGACCTCTGAGATCTCTCCAGACTGTTTATAACGCTCAGAATTACAGAATATAAGCAGTCTAAGTCTAGACATATTTACAAAGGCCTTGGAACTGAATTGAATGTCTCTTGTTTTAGACATTTCTAGGTATATGCCTTCAATTGAATCGGTCCCCTGTTAACAGAAAGCAAAGAAATGGTTAACATAAAATTCACAAAAGCTTAAAAAAGTTATATAAAAAGAATGAGATAATATAGGCTAGCTTATACAGCAAATCATGGCAAACTATATAAGAAAAAGAAAATCAATTCAATTAAGTTCTTACCTTATTATTTTTCAGTACATAGTAGACATCGTCATGACTGCATAACCTGCTACGCTTGCCTGGGTCCTTAGGAGATTCTTGTCGAACAATATCCCAAGCCATTTCTTGGAGTAAATCATGCATATGTAGCTTTTTATCATACGATATTGTAATCAGTGACTTATCAATGAGAACAGTCAACCCAGAATGCATTGAAAAATAACAGTCATCAAGTATTTTTGTGATATGATCACGATCATTCCCTTTAAAGAAAAATGCAACATCAAGAAATATATTCTGATTTTCGTGATCTAGAGCATCGTAGCTTATTTTAAGCACCTTATGAATTTCAAGATTAGGAATCCTTCCTAATTTGTTCAGAGCACTTTGCCAATCTCGCTTGCTTTTCCGATAAAGAGAGGAGCCTAACAGTTTAAGAGCCAAGGGATTGCCTTGTGCATATTCTACTACCCTCACTGCCAGTACCATAAGATCTCCCAAGCGATTATTTTGTTTGAAGGCATAATGACAAAACAGATCAAGAGCTTCTTGGTCATTCAGTTTCTCAACTTCATATGTATAACCATCAGATACAAAATTATCTAACACTTGTTTATCTCGAGATGTTATAATGATTCTACTTCCTGGACCATATCGATCATTCTTTCCAATTAAAATCTCCAATTGACTTTGATTACTCACATCATCAAGAACAAGTAAAACTTTTTTGCGTTGGAGTCTACTTTGAATATGGAAGGGTATATCACTAGTGCCTATTTTTATATTTTCTTCTAATATTTCAGATAGAACTTGATCCCGTACACTAAGTTCACTTTCTCGTTTTGATCTTTCCCTAACATTTGCAGCGAAGGAAGAACCTTCAAATTTACTTGAAACTTGCTTGTAAAGAGATTCAGCAAGTGTGGTTTTACCTATACCACCCATACCCAAAGCCCAATTTCGAGGCTCGGACAACCAATGCATATATGATTTCACTACTGAACACGTGACTCTAATCCAAATGAACCTTCAAAATCACATATGTTGGTTTACTTTCAATTTCTTTGATATATCTTTGACATGTTCTCCACAAGTTCTACGTCAGACCTGCCAAATGATAAGGTAAAGTGAAATAGAACACTATAAAACAAAAATTAGATATGATTTTATATAATGTAACCACTTCTACTTCTCTTTATTATTGTTGATAACAAAAATACGTTTCACAAGAAGCATTCAAAATTATGCACAGTTTCGCAACCATATATACGCTAAGCACAACATCAATCAATGATGTCATCCAAGATAACAAAAAAAAAAATAAAAAAAATAAAATTAGTAACAGTGAGGTAAATTAAAAGTGAACTCAAGTAGGATTTTTTGTTATCATTTCTAAAGCATTAGTAAAAGTGAATCTTTTCCTTTATAAATTTATTAATTGCTTGTTTTTCCAACTTAAGACTCAAACAGGCTGGTTTTACTCGGTCTTCAATTTTTTTTTTTTTTTTTTTTTTTTTTGTGCCTGAAAAGATAATTGGCGCATTCTAGCTGAATTTTAAGAGAAAAGAAACTACAGGTATATTTCTAAAGGGATGTTGCAAAGGGTAAACTTACTTGGTTTTTGATGAATCCCATCCAGATAGATTGCCTACTTCAGTCAAAGCAACTCTCCACCTTTGCACCTTCTCTTTCATCTCTTTCATACGTTCATGCTTAACGAAGGCATTCTTAAAGTTTCCAGTTTGCTTCCTTACATCCGATGGATCTACCTGAAAGAAAATTGGTATAACCTTCTGGTTATTCATTCGCTTGCAATCAAGAATGTTCACAAGTTCTTCCAAGCACCATCGAGAAGAAGCATAGTTTTATGAGAGAATGATCACTGAAATCATTGATTCTTCAATTGCTGTTAACAGCACTGGTGAAATTTCATCTCCTCTATTGAGGCCTTCATCATCGATAAACGTTTGTATTTTTTTATTGCACAAAACAGCATAGAGATGGCTAGTGATTGTTCTACGAGTATCCTCACCTCTGAAACTAAGGAAGACATCATATTTTTCTTTTGGACTAGAGGAAGAGGAAGATGAAGATGAAGCCATAGAGGAAAACTATGGGATTATGAGTGGAAAAATGGTTGGAGAGAGAGCAAGGGATTCTTGATCTTAAGATGTAAAAGAAGTGCTTTATGATGGTAGTTTCTTTCTGCTCATATGTAAGTCTTCTATTGACTTGGTAGCTTTTTTCTGCTCATAGGTCTTCTATCGACTTTCTTGCCACCTTCCCTCCAAGTTTACTTGTTCTTTGGTTGTAGAATTGTTGGTCCACAAAAAATTTAGGTGCATGAGTGGATAAGATTATTATGTAATTAATAAAATGGTCCTCTTAAAGGATATGTAATACTTTTAGATGAATACTCCAATTACTGCTCAAATACAATAATCACACATAGGTCACTTGTCTATTGTTTGTGTCGGCAATAATGATTATGCTTAATTGGGAATATCTTACAGTCGGAGATATAAATATAATAATCAAAGTTCAAGTATACTGTACAAATGGATTATTATATAAAATTATCTTAGTTGAATAATTTTAACTAATTAGAAATTGATGACACACTTTTTTCCTTTAACTAGAGCTGGCGGTGAACTGTGTTATGTTGTACTGCACCTAAAAATTTAAGGTCTGTCATGTTGTGGGTTATGTCGTGTCAAAGGCCTACAGAAATTCGTATCTTATCATATCGGCCCGTAAAATTCTGCTATATAGCGTGCCGTGCTATGGGCCTAGCACGTAGGTTGGGCAGGCCTACAATTTTTTTTAAGTGGGCCGTATATTTTAAAATTTATGTTTACATTCAACTTATCTTTGTAATTTCATGAAAAATTATTTGTAGATTGCTTCATTGAATTATAAATGAATTAAGGATTAACATTTTTTTTTAATTAATAATTAATGAGAAAATCATTTCTAATATTACATTTGATTTTTTTTATTATGGATGATGGAGAGTAATTTCAATGAATTATAGAAATCTAAATTTATTTTTTTCAATCATTATTTGAATAAGGTAAAACTTTGCCCTCTAATTAATTATTTTATGGTCAAAATGAATTTTCCATCACATTATGGTAAGCCCCATATATTAATTAGATCTTGGTTAGTGTAAATTGACTGGTAAGTATATGATATTATTTTCATATTTTTACATTTTTATTTTTGGCTTATGTAGTGTCACATTCTAATTTTGGACTTTGGAGCAATTATAAGTAATCATGTATTCATGAGCTTAATAGTTAATATATGGTCAAATTACATATACAGGTAAAATGCTCTATAGTCATAATAGTGGGATCAAATAATTTTATTATATGAGGAGGTTATAACTTAATAGAGGTTAGTTACAAAAATTATTATTTTGATTTCTTATTTTATAATTCATGTTTTAGTAGTATAGTATTAGGATTTCAATTCAAACTTCAATTGTCTATTTTCAAATAGATAGAAGATCAGTATTGGAATAAGCAAGATAAGTGTCCTTGATGGAATTATAAATGCAGTTGTTGTATGGTCGATTGATATGAAGCCATACAATTGCCAATGTTTAAGCACTGCAAAATATGATCCCGATGTCGTGATGATTGCAAGTTACAAATGAAGTTGATGAGGAGAATCGAAGAGTCATTACAAAATTGAGTGATGAGATTGGACAACTTCACTACACTAATCGAAGGATATTAATGTTTCCTTAATCATTCAAATGAGTAAAAGTCATGTATGCTTTAACTAAGAAGAAATCATTGCTACAATTAGACAGTAAGAGAAAGGAAATAGTCCTAAGGATGATAATATGAAATACAAAAAGTTTCACGCCAAGAAACTCTAAACATACTTGAAGTTAGCAATATTTTGGCTGTAACAAGAAAGTTTCATGCTAGCGAGTTATTATGTACTCACAAGTTAAAAGATGTCCAAACAACTTTAAAGCATAAATATTGTCCAAACAACTTTAGATAAATATTTTATTTTATTTGAAACCTTTAATGTAATATAGCATATATTTTTTGTTTTTTGCAATATACAAATAATTATTACTATGTAGAGACAACTTTTTTTAAGATGGGAATTAGAAACATTTTAACTTATAATAGGAGTTTATCTTATTTATAACTATCCAAATTGAGACTAAAATTTTTTGAATATATAGAGTTTATTTCATAGAATATCGCTAAGAAAGGTTTTATTGTATAAATATGATTAAATAACATAATTGGACCTACGTATAATTAAAGGTAATAAAATTGGACTTAATGATTAGGAATGGACACATGATTTGAAATTAGCATCTGAACTTAAATTCTATGGGAACTAAAACTATACAATTATATAACTGTAATTGAAAATTAAATATTTTTTTCTTATATATTTAAATTCAAAATTTCATGTGTAAAAGGTGGTAATTAATACTACAAAAACAAATTTATAGTTTCCAATGAAAAAAAAAATTATATTTTCTGAGTGTTTGATTAATACTATAATATAGTCAAAGAGGATTTTTAAAGTTGATTTTGATAACCTCCCCTGGCCATTTGAATTTGTCATATTGTAATTTGTTTTGGCATTTTCTTGAGAAAAAGGAACATTGATAGATTTTCTTGGATACTTATATGGCAACATAATTATCACTACCTCTTTCATTTAGAGGTGGAACAAATGGGTCGGGTTGGCTGTTGCCAATCCGAGGGTTGGCCGAAAAAAAAAAAAAAAAAAAAATTTAATTTGTTTTTTCAAATTACCCCTTTACCCTTGAAATATAGCCGTTTTATAGCCATTGGAGGGGTCTTTTTGGTCATTTTTCTTTCCCATTTTTTTCTATAAATTGGCCCTAAACTCTCACATTTTCTCACAACAAATTCTCTAATTCTCTCATATTCTCTAATCTCTAATCTCTCAATTATTCATTTATTCTCTAATCTCTTTGTTATCAATTTGCTCGTATTTTAATTTTTATTAGTTTTTGCAATTTTTAATTCATATTTCCAATTTTCCAAATTCCAAATCCAATTTCATATCCATTCTCTTTCTTAATTTTATTTCTTCTACATCAATTTTTTTTTTCAATACAATGGATAGATATTCTCTCGCATCAATTACAATGATGAAGGAAATTACTATCCTAGTCCTAGTCCCCTGATTTTACTAACAAAAATGCAAGAGGAGATTCAAATAGTCCGCTTTTCCATTCTCAGAATCCGATACCCCTCAAAATATGCCCCCGATTCCAACAGCTTCTAGTGGTTTAGAAGTCCTCGTAATCACGTGCCGTTCCAACTTCATCTCAAGCTGAGGCGGATCATCAATTGCCGTCGAAACCGAAGACAGACACACATCAGACGTTTGGGCGCATTTCAACAAGTTTTAAGATAGAAAATGGCGTTCAAGTTAAGAAAGCGAGATGCAAATACTGTGAAATATTTAAAGCTGATTCAGGTAATGGTACTATACTTTAAAAAGGCATGCTAATAAACATATAATCACCTGGAAATAGAGAAAGCAATCAAAGTCAAATAACTAATTGGGTACTACTTAGCATTATAATTCTGATGTATATAGGGAACAGTTAGTTATATATTGTTCAACGATCAACCTATAATATGGCTGAAGATAAATATTTTGAAGATTTGTTCAAAATTCATTTTTTCAAGATTTAAAGTTATTCTAAAACTGCAACTAGAAATGATTTAATAAAATTGTTAGAAAAATGAAATTAGAATTAAAAAATAAAATACATATGTCATGTTAGAGTGACTCTAACTGTCGATATTTGGAGTGGTAGAGCTAAACAAGATTATATTTGTGTGACTAGTCATATTTTTGATAATGAAGTAAATTAATAAATCTTTATTAGGATTAGATTAATGGATTTTGATCATAGTGGTGAACAAATTATAATAAAATATTTGAAGTTTTAGAAGATTATGATATTGTTAGTAAGTGATAAGTTAACTTTAGATAATGCAAGTTCTAATAGTAAAGCTATAGATTATTTCAAAGTAATTATCCTTTATATAACAATTTGAAGTTTTTTCCAAACGTTGTGCATGCCTTTATTAATTTAATTGTGAAAATGGTATGAAAATAATTAAGAAAATATTAATAGAATTAGGATTGTTTAGCTTGGATTACTAGTAGTAATAAAAGAAATGCTGAATTTCAAGAGCTTGTATAAAATCAAATATGTCTCTAGAACTTTGCATTAGACATGACTGTTAGATGGAATAGTACATTTAATGCTTGATTCATGTTTACCTTATGCTAATATAATAGTTATTTTGTAGCAAATAATAGAGGTCCTCTATTTGGTAGAAAATGATTGGCAAATAGCTAAAGTATTTCATTCTTTTCTTAAAATTTTTTACCAATCCACTTTACAACTTTCTGGTGTGTATTTTCCTACTAGTCTATTGGTAATACATACAATATAAAAATTTCAGAGTTATTTATAAAAAACAAAGACAATGAAATTTTAAATGCACCAATAAAGACAATGCAAATTTTTTTTTAAAATATTGGGAACCCATTCCTTTCTTTATGTTTAGGTGCATATTTGATCCTATAATTAAATTAGCAGGTTTAGAAAATGGTTTTGACAATTTATGTGAAAATTTACAAACCGAAGATATGCCAATCAAATAGGAGAGGTAAAAAATAGATTTTTCGAAGTATATTTCCAATATGAAAACAGGTATGGGAACCCGCAAAGAGGCAAAACATCCAGGGAAGCTGCATCAGAAGAAACAAATGAAGACTTCTACTCTTGGGGTGCACTGAATAGGCCGAAGAGGACCGAATCCGAAGCACAACCTCCTTTTCAGAAGCCCACCAACAACAACAACTAATGTATTGTCTTCCATGCAGTCGCAGAGTAATGAGTTTCAACAATATTTGGCAACCCCTGAAATGACCAGTAGATCCACAACAGAGAGCCAACATTGATCTTAGACTATTGGGAGCCAGAAAATGTATTTTTCGGTATTATCAAGACTTGCCTTGGATGTTTTGTTGTTCCTGTCTCAACCGTCTCATCTGAACAAACATTTAGTGCAAGTGGAAGAATTTTAAGTTAAAGGAGGACTAAAGTTTCACCAAAAATGATTGAAGTCCTACATGTCTTCGAGATTGGGAACGGTCGCGCCATCAAGGTCAATACGGGTTGTCGACGATACTTTAATAGAATCATTTCAATTTTGTAATATAGATGATACGGATGAGGGAGGTCTTAGTGAACCCCAAAATTAGTTGTTTTGTAAATTGTAACTTATAAATTAATTGTCAATTATTGCACTCTTTTTTCCTTACCAAGTTTTTGTCCCATTGGGTTTTTCTTGGTGAGGTTTTTAACGAGGCATAATTATTGTAATTTCTTATTTTATTTTTTAATAAATGAATAAATTTAATTTTTCTTATATTACAATTTTAATGTATTAAAATTGAATTAATATTTGGAATGTAACAAAAAAAAATTAATTTAATTTATATTTGATATTGAAAAGAAGTTAACACTTAACTAAAACAATTACATTTATTCATTTATAAATTGTTAATTATTCATTTGAAATTTAATTAAACATTAAACTTAAACAAAATAAAACAAAACAAAATTAAAAAAAAAAATCAAAAAGAGGTTAACGGCCCCCTGGCCCGATGGGTTAGGGTTGGCGGTCCGGGTTGGGCAGCCAATTCCCAACATTGGCAAGCCTAACCCGGCCTGCCAATGTTGGCGGGTGGGTCAGGACTGACCCCCACTTTGCGCAACCCGCCGCGGGTGGGCCGGGCGGGCTGCTTTTCCACCTCTACAGTTTCATTTCTAAGGAATATTTTTTCAATTTAATGTTATTTATTATTTTTCTATTTTTTTCCTTTTTCTTTTATTTTAATTGAATAATATTTTTCCATTTACTTGATTCTAAAATTATTCTTTGAAAATTATTTCATAAAATGAATAACTAAAAAATTACATTATTTTTTTTTAAATTTTTTTGGGGGACGTGCTGTGCCGACCTACGTGCTTTTTTTTAAGGTCTACAACATGGTGTTGATCGTGGGCCTTGTAAAAAAAAAAACTGAAACCAAACTCAGAAACTAGTTCGAAAAACTAGTTTTTCGAGGTAACAGGTTCGGTTTCGGTTTTCGAAATTGACCAAACCAGAAAACCGGTTCGATTAATTGTTTAAGGGTAATTTCAAACTGGTTAACCAAATCGGTTTTACCTTAAAAAAATCCTAAATCTAAAACCCTAAGTTTCGTAGCTCCATCCTCTTTATTTGTTTCTTTCTTTTACTTTTCATATCTGTTGATTGCAACCTAAAACTCAATCTATGGTAGAACATCACCTCTCTTCCCTTTTCTTTCCCTTCTCCCTTCCTTTCTATTTTTCTTCTTCTCTTTCTCTTTCTTTCCTTCTTTTTCTCGTTTCTTTTCCCTTCTCTTTTTCTTTCTTTCTTTGCCATCTCCATGATGTGATGGCTGTAGTCACCCTTTCAGATCTAGGTAATGACTCACCCCTTCGGATCCAACCATAATTTACAAGTCAAATTGTTGAGCAGATGAGTTGAGAAAGAAAGAAGGAAAAGAGAGAGGAAATAAATATAGAGAAAGTAGAAAAGGAGAAGAGAGAGGGGGAGGGAAAAGAGAAGAAAAAAGAACAGATAGCAGCTCTCTTTCTTCCTGCAAATTTTTCTTCTTTTGGATTTGAGAGTTGCGATTTATAGATTTTTTATTTTCTTTTGGATTTTGGTAGATACAGGATTTGAGAAACTTTTTTCAGAAACCATTGGGTGTTGGATAAAATTAATAAAGAAAATTACGACATCTCTAAAGAACTTTTAATATGAGTTAAACTCTTATTATAAATAGTCTATCATAAAATAAGGGTTTGACAAACTCTTTGTCCTTTAAATTAAAGTAAAGAGTGGGTTTGACTTCCACATTTAGAGAATCAAATTTTACTCTCTATCTTAATTTTAATTAATCAACTATAAGTTTTTATGCATTTTGTTTATTAATTTTTTCTCCTATTAAGTTTATTTCTTGAAAATAAAAAGCATCTTTATTAAATTTAAAGAGTCCATTAGACTTGAATAAAAATTTTATTTTTTATATTTAGAAATTAATACAGATTTTCTTTATTTATATGAAAGATGCTCTTTAAAATGAAGAACATCATTGGAGATGCTTTTAGAAAGTTACTGATTGTGTTTTTAAATTAAAACTTTTAATTTAAAAACCGGTTCACAAACCAGTTAATCGGTAATCAAACAGATAATTCGGTTTGGTTAGTAACTGATTCAAGAGATAATCTGATCCGATTTCAGTTGGATTATCCCTTGAACTGAAAAACCGATTTAGTTTTAAAAGTGGATAATCTGGTTCGGTTAACTGGGTTACCACACCCCTAAATTATACATCAAAGACAAATTTTATTGTTTAAAATTGACCCACTAATACTATTATATACATAAAAAGATTAGTTAAACCTAATTTTCTTAATATTTGAGAAAACAAATACCATTAATGTTTACTTATTTTGAATGTTGTCACTACATTTTGATGCGCAGTATTGTGGAGTAGCGGTAAAGGGAAAAAAGGACACCTACATTAATTGTGAAAGCAAGTGGTAATAAAAAAAATACTTTCTCTCTCTTCTCTTACAAATCAAAAACATTTTCGGGTCGTTTGTTTTATTATTTTGGATAGGATTTTGAGAGTCATATTGGGTAGTTGAATAGGGGAGTATTACGAGGTAAAATTTAAAAATTTACAAAAAAAACCCTTAGGTTTGCTAATTTAACTAAACACCCCAATATATAAAAATTTTGTAAAATGACAAAAACACCCCCACCACCCATAGTGCCAGATTCTGGCCACCACCATCGGAATTTGGCCGAAAAATACCGTTACGACGCAGACTGGTTGGATTTGGTAGGTAGGTCGTCGATATGGCCTTTTTCGGCCAGATCTACTGCCAGACGGCCGGAAAAGTCCAGATCTGGCTGTCGCAGATATGGCCATCGTTGTTGGTCAATGATGGCCAAGATTTGGCCATCGCTGACGGTTAGATTGGTGAATTACCGACCAGTTCTAGTCGTTTGTAAGCTATTGTGATAGATTCCGGCTACCATCGATGGTAGTTATTGGAATCTGGCAAGTATGGGGGGTGTTTTTGTTAATTTTTAAACTTTTTTCTAGGGGTATTTAATGAAATTAATAAACTTAAGGGGAAAGTGATAAAAAAATATACTAATATTTCTCAAATAACAAAACAAAAAATATTTGAGGAATAGGATTGGGAATATGGGTAGAAATATTGTGCCAAACTCTTCCTTACAGCGAACGACTTTTTCTCCCCTAAAAAAGAAAAAACCAAAGCTTATAAACTTTTAAAATATCATTTTATTATCTAAATTTATATTTTGTTTCTAATTTCGGCAATATTGTAACCTCACATCACAATCATCACTCACCAAAACCCCTCAAACCCTACTTCTGTTGACTTTGCTAATTGTCAGCAATTAAGCGATTATGGTTTACGTAACCGCCCCTCTCAAGTTAAATTCCTACCAATCCTAATCACCAAAATCCAATCTTCCACCATTAAAAGACTCATCGACCTCCTCTCCTCAAAAGCCTCAACAGCTTGGACCGAGTTTGCTCTTTGTTAGCTAACGAAATATAAATTTGGGTAGTAAAATCGTATTTTAAAGGTTTGTAGGTGGGAAATTGTCATTAAGTCATTATTTGGGTGGAAAAAAGTCATTAACTCCTTCCACAAATCCATTCTCTTCTTTCTTGTGACACGAGACCACACATTGTGGCTTTCAAGGTTTAAGTTTAAAATCTAGGATTGCGTTTGTTAAAGGAATGCTGTATTCATGGGTGTTCAAAGGAATCGATCAGAATCGGAATCGACGGGTACCCGGGGTTTGGTTCCAGTTCCAGTTCTAGTTCTTACTCGGAACCAACAGTCAAGGGGTAGGTTCCAGTTCCAAATTTTTGGAACTGTCACTATGCAGTTTTGGTTCTCGTAGTCAGGAACCGAGAATTGAGACTAATATGAAATAAAATTAAAGAGTGGGGGGTTATTGTAATTTTACTGTCATATATATAACAACAGATAGTTATGTTCTTATGTTGTTATTTTGTAGTGTTTTGTTCTTGGACACTGTAAAATGTAAGCAATTGAAGTGTTTAATAAGGAAGCTGTTTTAGTTTAAGGAAGGATATTGAGATCAAGACTGGGTTTAAGTTGTAACTAAAATACAAGAACAAGCGGGTGCACTGTAGAAACTAGAAAGCAATTAATGAAAACCCCAAACTTTTTTTCGAATTGTCTAACTATGTTTCTCTTCAATTTCTTCTTTCACTTCTCAAATCACATTTAATTTGAATTCATTAAAGTAATATGGATAAAAACTTTTGTAGAAAAATTAAAGTAAGTTGGTTTAACTTCTGAGAATCTACCTTTGCAAAGTAAGGAGTTTGTAATTTTGAATTTGTAATTTGTAATTTGTAATTTATAATTTTATTTTTGTTAACAAGTGTCAGGTGGGGAGGGGGTGTATTTGTAAGTTTTTAAGGGTTTTTTTATCATTTTAAAAACTTTTGGGAGGTCATATAATTTTACAGGGTACTCGAAATCGAAATCGAAACCGTTGTTATAGGTTCTGGTTCTGGGTACTCAGGAATCGGAATTGTCGATTCCAGTTCTGGTTCCAAATTTCAAGGAACCGTCGGTTCCGATTCTAGTTCCGGTTCCTTCTAAAAATTCAGGGTAATTGGAACCGAACACCCCTAGTTGTATTACCAGGAATGTTATATTAATGGAAATATAGATTATCTAGAAGATTATTAGGAATATTTAGGGAAATATGTTTGGTTAGGTTGTAATAAACTGGTGGATATAATATAGATTACTAAGTTGAACTCCTTTTTAAATATTAATATATTATTATTATTATTATTATTTGAATTATTTCTTTTAATCCCATACGTTTGAGATTTTGCTAAAACACCACAGCCACATAAAAGTTTAATTTCTAACAAAATCACCCCCACCCACCCCAAGACACTCCTGGTCATCAGCCACCATGCAACCACGGCTGAAATGTGCATGATTGGTCGAATATTGCCGACCATGCACCGATTTGGCTGGAAACGGCCAGATCTATTTAGGTCATTTCAGGTCAGATCTATGGTCATTAATGGCCAGAGCGGTGCATTACCATCCATATTGTGCTAGTCATGCACTGTTCTAGTGACGTTGACCGATGGTGGTGGCCGATAACAGACGGTGGTGGCCGACAACAGACGGTGGTGGCTAGCGGGCAGTGGTGGTCTTGGGTGGCCTGTAATTGTTTTAAATGCAAGGGCATTACTGTCCAAAAAAATAATTAATTACAGGTAAAATTGTAATGGCATGTTCATGTAAATTAATTTTAAAATAAGGGAATTATTTTCCGAATTTTTTTTTACTAATAAGGGATAAAATTGTAACAAAAATAAGATTACCAGGTAATCTCAAAATATCTACGAAAAATGTGTTATTCAGATTACCACCTATGTAACCAACAATAATTACTATTGGTTTTAGAAGATTGTCGAAATCTTATATTACTTGATAACCAAACATGATAATATAAGTAATATAAGATGATATAATCTTAGTAATGGGGGATATATAACCCCCAACCAAACACATCCTAAAAGGTTTTATTCTCCCATTCTCTTCTCTTACATTAAAAAAGTAATAAAAATAAAAAAAATTCTCTCTTCCTTGAAACCAACTTTCTTCCTTTTGCTTCTGTTTCATTTTCTTCTCCTTTCCTCACCTTACTCCACTTTCATGACCAGAATCTGGCTTGCTTGAGCTTCATCAAACCCATTTTCTTCTTTCTTGAAAATGCTTGATTATTTTCATAACAATAAGTGCACAAATGAAGCGACATCGTCTTCTTTACAAGGATGGGTACTCATTTCCCGCTTCACTTCATAGTTCACTCCATACCCAAACTCAAGCTTTCGCCGAGCTTGAGGGAGCTCGCTCGAGCTTGAGTACCCCTATAGGTGTTGAGCTTGAGCTTGAGTTTGATTTTTCAAGCTCTCAAATTCAAGCTCGACACTATAGTAACCATATCGAGCCGAGCTCGATTAGCCAAAAGCTCAGCTCGACTCGATTACACCCTTTGCTCCCTCAATATTGAGTTCGAGTTGTATCAAGGGATGACCAATTACCATTCCTAAAAAAAGAAAAAAATGTAGTTAAGGGTGTTAAGTTTAAATCTCTCACATCTCAAATTACGTGACTTAATTAATTATCTCTTAATTTCTAGACTTTTGTAAATCTCTCTTTATAGTAAACCCATTTCTCTATTTAATCTATGTTTTATGTGTGCAAACTTTCTAGACTTAAATACTGTTAATTCCCTAAAAATTTAAGTTTTTGTGTCAAGTGTAGTGAGGGGACCACTCTCAGTCCTACTGTGACTTCCTTAATATATAGTAGGCCATTCGAAAGAACTATATAATAACATGTAAAACAATATGATTCAACCATCTTTCAAAGTATATTAAAACTACATACTAATAGAGATGTTAATTGATTTAATTAATTATATTCTATTGGAATAATATTAGACATACAAAATATATATATCATAAAGACTTACATACAAGGTGACATGACTGCAAATGAATAGATGAATTAATATTAAAAATCAGCTTCATAAATACATAATAAATGAAGTTGAATTACATAGCAACATAGTATAGTTTTAAAAACAATTCATAATGAAAGATTTTTTTTTTTTTTTTTTTAAAACTGTCTACAAAAAGTTATTAAAAGACTATTTTTTTTTTTAAGTGATAGTGTCCTCTTTTTAAAAGTCCCAACTAGGGTAATTTTGTAGTAGTGAATGTCAATGTACAACATCAACACATGAGATTGAAATAAAAAATTCATCATGTATCAGATGACCTGATTCAGATCCATGATTCTGTTAGTGTAGGTGCCTCAGACCAATCATATTGTTGTATATTACTCTACGGATCATGATTATTCAATCTATAAAAGACATCGTTTACATTATGTAAAGTATATTATATATGTATGTATTAATATATGTCCCTAGAGTGGTTGAACCATGACGAGGGAATCAAGTAATGATAAGTCTTGATTGTGAGATCCCTATGATCACTTATGGTGGCCATTCTAAAAAGGTCAAATATTATCTTGACTTAGGGCACAAATAATATAGTAAGCTATCGTAGTATTGGACGACCCTATCGGAAGGTAGTGACAGATCTCATATGTCAACTAGGTTGTTTGGTAATAACTTGGTGCGACTCATGGGTGCTTGTTATTCACGAGTTCATCGGACTAACCCATCAGAGGATTCCATATAGATGGTAACCCAAATGTCCATGGAATACATCCTTTAACAGATGGTGGTGCAAGTGGTCCTTAGACTTGAGATCACCGGAACATTGTGTGTAACTATTGGTGTAGTTTGACACTAGTCAAATGTAATCCTATTCAAGGTTATTAGTATGGTGGTGATTGGTTGCATTGAGAAGTACATCATGGCTATGGTCAATCAACAAAGGATTCATCACTCCTGGGTGTAGGAGAAATTATCTTGGTGAGATAAACAGTAATGACACGACCTTGAATCTATGGCCACAGTGGAATTGAGTTGGTGCTCGATTGGTCAATTGGTTTGATAACCGAATCTGAATATGTCAAAGTGGTTTATACTTGAAGTTGACATTATTTCCATGCTTCAAACCTTGATGAGATAATAGATAATGAAAGGAATTGATTGCACGGTAACCATACTGTTGACAGGTAGCGAATACACTGAATCCAAATTTGTCAAGAGGTCATGATGCCTTGCCAGAGGCCAATCTTGGTTTGTGTGTAATGAGATGATCAATAGGGTGTTGATTGCAATATTACTCACCACCAACATGATGAGGAGCCTACGAGTCACACACTTAAAAGGCAATTTAAAGAAGATAACGAGTGAGGGGCATTTTCATCATTTATTGACGAAGGGGTATTTTGGTAACTCTAATGGAGCAATTAAATTTGCTGGAAAGGTTGTTGCCTGGATCCAATCTCATATTGGATTTAAATATGTAAGATTGATTACACACACACACACACACACATATTGTCATATGTATATTGAATATAAATAAAACGTCATTATTTAAATATATTGGTGTATATATGTTTTACATACTGAAAAATCATTATTAGATGAATAAAATAATAATGGCCTAATACCCGGTTAGTGGATTTGTTTGAAAATCATGGAAACTAATTTTTTAATTAGTGAAAGGGTATTGGTAATATACTAAATGAGGGAAATTACAGTGTGCCTATAAAAGAGCACTTTTCCCCAAATTTCCTCATTAGCTCATTTTGGCCGCCCAAGAGAAAACTAGAAGGGATTCTTTTCTCTCTTCTTTTTCTCACTCATTACTTCTTTAAACTTCACAAATCAAACTAGTAAAATGATTGTGTGTTGATTCTTGCCTTTGTGTGGACATCGTGGGTTCACTCCTATCCTTAGAGTGTGAGCGTTTTTCAATGATCAAGCGGTGGAGCCATCAATGTGGGTAAGAATCTAAAACCTTGAATGGGTTTTTGATTATCTATAAGATGTAAACAACATATTTCTCATATATGGATTATTTGGGCTTTAGGGTTTTAATAGGTAAATTTTTGTTTTCCACTACCTAGTTTTTTTGATTAAATCTTAATAGATTCAAAGAAATTCAGTGTGGTAAATTGTTTATGAAAGTTTTAAACATTACCAAGTTCTTAAAACTTAAGCGAAATGGGTTGCTAAGTTGATTTTAGTGTTCATTATTCATCATTGCAAAACAACCAACCATGAAACAAAATAAAGAACACCAAAGGTTTTTACATGGTTCAGCAAAATGCCTACATCCATGGGACCAAGTCTAGATGAAGCCAATCCACTATGGTAAATATTTATAGTTCAATTACAAAGCCAAAGTCAAGCATCAATTGCAAGAACACTCCCTGTTTTGCAATGCTTCAAACTCCACACTTTGGTCGAACTTTGAACTACCACAGCAAGCTCCACGTTCACAAGACCACCTAGTTAGCCTTGAGCTCCTCTCAAGGTACAACAACGAAGACACACTTCAGCTCCAAAAGCTTGAAATCCCTTCAAGCATCACCAATGGAAACCCATGTTTCAGCCATGAACAAATAAACAAAGTTTATCCAAGGTATTTGTAAGCCTACCTAAAGCATATGAAACCCAAATGAAAAGAAACAAACCTCAAGGAATTTTCAGAGTAATATCAGAGGTACAATTAGGCTTAAAAACCAATTGCATTGGAGAAGAGTTTATATAAGCAAAAACCGGTGGCTAACAATAACTTTACACAATAAAACTTCTCTATAGTCATAATAGTGGGATCAAATAATTTTATTACTATGAGGAGGTTATAACTTAATAGAGGTATAGTTACAAAAATTATTATTTTGATTTCTTATTTTATAATTTATGTTTTAGTAGTACAGTATTAGGATTTCAATTCAACACTTCAATTGTCTACTTTTCAAATAGATAGAAGATCATGTCTTGGAACAAGCAAAGATAAGTGTCCTTGATGGAATTATAAATGCAGTTGTTGTATGGTCGATTGATATGAAGCCATAAAATTGCCAATGTTTTAAGCACTGCAAAATTATGATCCCGATGTCGATGAATTGCAAGTTACAAATGAAGTGGATGAGGAGAATCGAAAAGTCATTACGGAATTGAGTGATGAGATTGGACAACTTCACTACACTAATCGAATGGATATTAATGTCTTTCTTAATCATTCAAATGAGTAAAAGTCATGTATGCTTTAACTTAAGAAGAAATCATTGCTACAATTAGACAGTAAGAGAAAGGAAATAGTCCTAAGGATGATAGTATGAAAATACAAAAAGTTTCATGCCAAGAAACTCTAAACATACTTGAGAAGTTAGCAATATTTTGGCTGTAACAAGAAAGTTTCCATGCTAGCGAGTTATTATATACTCACAAGTTAAAAGATGTCTCAAACAACTCTAAAGCATAAATCATTGTCCCAAACAACTTTAGATAAATATTTTATTTCATTTGAAACCTTTAATGTAATATAACATATATTTTTTTTGTTTTTTGTAATATACAAATAATTATTACTATGTAGAGGCAACTTTTTTTAAGATGGGAATTAGAAACATTATAACTTATTACAATAGGAAGTTTATTCTTATTTATAACTATCCTAAATTGGGACTAGAATTTTTTATGACTATGTAGAGTTTATTTCTATATAGAGTATCACTATAGAGAGGTTTTACTGTATATGGATTTCAACTTTATAAAAGTTTATTCCATTATCTTGATGCCACCTATCAAAGAGAAAAAACTTTCCAACTTATTGAATATCAATTTGACAAGTGTTATGGACCACACAATATCTCATAAAAGGAATAATGACAGCTCATGAGAATATTGAAATACAAAACATATTTTAACAAAATATTTGCCAGATGCATTGTGATCACTNTTTTTTATTAATTTTGATTTGTAATGTGCTATAGATTTTTAGAATCCAAGTTTAAGTTTGGCTAATTTTTTTCTTGATTGTTTAAATAAACTCTTTATCAAATAGAAGTTTTTGGAGTTTGAATCTTCACGTGTATGAATACTCATCCTCTTTTGGAAAATATCTTTTATTAAAAAAATTAAAAATTTGACAAAGTTCTTATGTGAAGAAATTGTTACAGGACAAAATATTTTGTAGTTTTCAAATTTTTTTTAATAGCTTCATAACATATAAGTAAACTTGGTCAAAATTAAAAAAAATTAATTAATTTGGAGTTCGGAGTTCGGATCTTCACATGTAAAAACTCATCCTCTTATATATATATATATATATATATATATATATAATTTAGACAAAGTTCATATGTGAAGAAATTGTTACAGGATAAAATTTTGTAATTTCCAAATTTGGTTGAAATTTTGTTTTCCAGTAGCTTCCAAACATAAGTAAACTTGGTCTAAATTATTTATTAAAAAATTTCTATATGTATATATTTGGAACTTATTAATTTGTAGTTGATACCCTTAATTATTATTATTATTTAAATTGCTATAATCGAGGGCCACCAGATTAATATAGCCTAGAAATTTTACATGGTCCCCATCGAAATAAGGTCCGTAAATCACTTTAACTAAGAAAGATATTTGGGCTACTATTCTGTGGAATAATTATTCCGCAGAGTTTTTATGAATTTTCAAAGTTCATGGTTCTTCTGATAGGTTTAACTGCTTTCGGACTTAGAAACTTCTCTTATTAATAACTATTGAGTCTTCAACCTTGAATTTTCCAAAATGACAACGAGTCACGCACACAAACTTATACCTAGCAAACTCTTTCATTTTATTATATCCACCATCTTCCTTCAAAAAATTATATCTAGAGGTAAGGTTTAATATTTGAGCTAAAACATGGGCTAGGTGATGAAATATTAGGCTACTCATGGTTTCAGCTACAGAGTTGCATTTGTTAGATATTAATTATGTTATATGTCTTACAGTCTTAGGGTATTCATTTATGGCAGGGAAATGAAAATTTTAAACAATTGGAATCTCCGTACAAGTAGAAAAACCTCTGAAATGGTAGTGATATTTATCTTAAAACTTACAGTATATATCAATAGAACTAATCTTAGAGTGCATATAATGTGTGAAAACATCTTCATCCAACAGTTTTCTCATTTCACATTGTGCTCAACAATGATAAACAAAATTGCAAAATTCTTACCAAATATTGTTTGAACAAATGAACTCCATTCATATGAGATTGAGGTCATCATAAGAGATTCAAAGAGAAAAACAAAAAGAAGAAAAGGAAATCTGCAGATCTGTGAACAGTAGTTTTCGTTTCTGATTTTTACCAACTGATACAAAGAGAAGTCTACTCTCTTTTATATATAATAAGAGAGAGTCAAAACGACATCATTTATGGAGAAGTGGAATTTACAACTTTACCCACTTTCATTCTCTTTAGCTTTGGTCAACATTTCCCCTCAAACACGGCTGGAGTGTCAACCTTGCATCTAAGAGATTCTAGCATTTCCCCTCAACTACAGCTGGGGTGACATTTCAACTGTCCAAGCACTTCCTTTCAAATACCTAAAGGAAAGTCAATCAAGTAAAAGCAAAATACAGTAATTCTTCACTTCATCATTGACAAAAGTAAGAAAAGTAAAATGAACCAGACTCAGTTTTTTGTTTTCATTGCTTCAGTTTCTGATTCTGCATTATGCCTGCTTCAGTTTCTGATTCTGCAGTACACCTTTAGACTCAAAGATGCAGAATGTTCAGTTCAGACTTCATTCTGAAATCTTCAAAAAATCATTCTCAAATTTTATACATCATCAACTTCACCATCAACTCCTTCCTACAGCTTGAGAGCAAATTTTCAGATTGCAAGATTTCAGATAGCAGAATCACTACAATCAAAACAAAATCACCACAAGCAAAACTCTATGGCAATATCAACTTCTTCAGTTTGCAAGATTTTAGACTGTCATTTTTAGCAACATCAACTTCTCCAAACCATTTCTTCTCAAATTGCACAGCAACATCAACTTCTCCAAATTGAAAAATTTTTAGATTACAATTTTTTCAAATTGCACAACAACATCAACTTCCATTTTTCAAGTTGTACAACAACATCAACTTTCAAGTTAAACAACAACACCAACTTCTTCACAGAATTATCATAAGCAAAACTTCACAGCAACATCAACCACCATCAAACACCATTTTTCAGCATTACAGAATGCTTGTACAACTTTCAAGTTGAACAACAACACCAACTTCTTCACAGAATTATCATAAGCAAAACTTCACAACAACATCAAACACCATTTTTCAGCACTACAGAATGCCACATTTCAGCACTACAGAACACCAAATTTTAGCACTATAGAATGCCACATTTTAGCACTACAGAACACCACATTTCAGTACTACAGAACACCACAATTCAGCACTTCCAGAACACCACATTTCAGCACAACAAGGCACTATTTTTCAGCATTACAGAACAACTACAGAGCACCATTTTTCAGCATTACAAAACACTATATGTCAGCATAGAAATATTTAACACAGAGCACCACCCAGAACACCACTCAACTAATTACTTTGCACAGCAATTCTCAAACTCAGCAATTAAGATAAAAGCACACAAATTCACAAAAAAAGAAAAATTCAGTTCAGATTTTTTTTTCAGCAGAAATCTTCACCTCAACAACATTAAATTCAGTTCAGATTTTTCCAGCTGAAATCTTCACCTCAATAGCATTGAGTTTCTGTTTCAGCTCTTGAAATTGAGCTACTGAGAAAGACTTTGTTAACACATCAGCAATCTGCAATTTTGATGGAACATACTGTCTTATGACTTTCTTGGCCAGAACCTGATCTCGGATGTAATGTGTATCTATTTCAATGTGCTTAGTTTTAGCATGAAATACAGGATTAGCTGCCAAAGCTCCTGCACTAAGATTATCACACCAAATCACATGAGTGGCAGTTAATGTAATTCCTAGCTCAGAAAACAGGCTATCTAACCAAGCTAATTTAGTTGCAGTCTATGCAAGGGCTCTGTATTCAGCTTTTGTTGAGGATAAGGAAACAACTTTCTACTTATGAGAGCTCCATTGAATGAGGTTGGGTCCTAGGTAAATACAATACCCACTTGTAGACCTTCTATCATCAAGATTACTTCCCCAATCTGCATCGGTATAGCACTCAACACAGAGGGCAACTACTGGTTTGAATTGTAATCCATAAAACTGAGTTCCTTTAAGGTACTGTAATACCCTTTTGCAAGCCTGACATTGAAGTTCAGTTGGAGCTTGAAGGTATTGACTAAGCTTGTTAACTGTGAAGCTTATATCTGGTCTTGTCAAAGTCAAGTATTGTAGAGCTCCAATTATGCTTCTATATAGACTAGGATCCTTGAACAATTCACTATCAGAGGAGAAAAGCTTTGTACCAGTAGCCATGGGAGTTGGACAAGCATAAGCATCTTGCATTTTAGTTTTAGTCAATAAATCACCAATATACTTAGTTTGCTTCAAGTGTATACCTTCGACATTTCTAGTTGCTTCTAAACCGAGAAAGTAACTTACTGACCCAAGTGTTTTTAGAGAAAATTCACTGTTAAGATCTACTACGAGTTGTAAAATAGAAGCATTGTCGGATCTAGTGATAAGTATATCATCTACATAAATGAGGATGTAAAGAATCTGATTTGTTTCCTTAAGAATAAAGAGACTGGAATCTGAAACTGAATTCTGAAATCCTCTATTCAACAAAGCTTGCTTGAGTTTGTCAAACCAGGCTCTCGGTGCTTGTTTAAGACCATACAAGGCTTTATTAAGTTTACATACATGAGAAGAAAGTTGAGGATGCTCAACCTAGCAGGCTAACTCATATAGACTATTTCACTCAAAATACCATTGAGAAAGGCATTGTTGACATCAACTTGTTGGATATCCCATCCTTTGGAAACAGCAAGAGTAAAGATGATCCTAATGGTTGAAGGTTTGATCACTGGACTGAATGTTTCAAAATAGTCTAAACCAGGGGTTTGTTGAAAGCCCTTTGCCACTAAACGGGCCTTATATTGGTGTAGTGAACCATTAGCGTGATACTTGGTTCGAAAAACCCACTTACTCCCAATAATATTCATGTCAAAGATCCTGGGAACAAGATTCCATGTTTCATTTCTCATAACGGCAGTGAACTCATGATGCAAAGCTTCTCTCCATTCTTTACAAGCAAGGGCTTCACTGACTGAGGTGGGTTCAGGTTGAACAGATAAAGGGATGGAGACTATTAGGACAGTTTTGTCTGGATCAGCAGGTTTGGCTTTATTTTGATTAGCAAGTTTAGTTATGGTGATCATGGGATGAATATTGGCAGACTAGAATTATTATTTATGTGATCATGTAACAATTCAGAGGATAACACAATAGAATCATTGGTATGATCAGTGGTATAATTATTATGAGCAGATAAAAATTCAGGAGATAGCACAGTGCAAGCATTAGAATCATTAGTGTGATCAGTTTTATAATTATTGTGAGCAAATAACAATTCAGAGGATAGCACAGTGCAAGCATTAGAATCAGAGTTATAATGATTAGCATGAACATTGGACAATTCAGAATGTAACACAAGACAATCATCAGGATTGCAATCAGAATTATTATTGATAACATTGTGATCAGGAACAGTTTTATTTATTGAATTGGAATTGTAACTAGTGACATTATCAAATGAACATGTTTGTGGGCTGAAATCAAAGGTTCCCAAGTTACAATTATCACCAGTAATTGGCAATGTGCATTCAGGAATGACACTAGAGGTAAGATTCCT
Source organism: Pistacia vera (assembly GCF_008641045.1). Classification (NCBI taxonomy): domain Eukaryota; kingdom Viridiplantae; phylum Streptophyta; class Magnoliopsida; order Sapindales; family Anacardiaceae; genus Pistacia; species Pistacia vera. The sequence continues at coordinate 1,322,421 of NW_022196516.1, read as the reverse complement.
GTTATCTAGTACAGAATTAAAGACTTAAGGATGTAGACTGTTAGGAGCTAGTTGCACAATGTACTTAGGTGAATTATGAATAGGAACAAGAGAAGATGACAAATTATAAGGAACATGCAACTGATACAGGCCAACTTTAAGACCTCCTTACAGAAGCACTGTTCTGGTATCCTTCTCCTTAACAAGACAACAGTTAGAGTTAAATTCTACTACCACATTATTGTCTTTCGTAAATTTTGAGATACTAAGAAGGTTTTTAGTTATTCTAGGTACACATAGAACATTTTTTAAATACAAGCATTTAGAGTGTAAAGCACTAGGTAATAAAGAAAAACCAACATGAGAGATATTAAGAGACTCATCACTGCTGACTTGTAATTGATCAGTACCATCATAGTTTCTGCTGGCTGCCAGGTGATGGGGATTAGAAGTAACATGATCGATAGCTCCTGAATCCATGTACCAGGCTGGATCAGGTGGTGTGTTTGTTGAAATAGTTCATAGGGACGAGCGAGTTGATAGCTGGTGAAGATTTTAATGGGATACAAAGTAGGCTTGATTATGAGTGGGTGAGTTTAGTTGTTGGCTTGGGATAGGAAAGCTAGGCTGTGATAAAGGTTGCTGTTAGTGGAGGAGAAAGATATACCATGAGGTCCTTGTCCATGAGACAGATTGTTCCCAAATGAAACACCTCCAAGAAGTCCAGAACTTGAGCGAGAATCAGGATCCCCATAATGTGTAAATTGAGGATGAGGACCTCCATACTGAGTTACTGAGTGAGATTGAGCAGGAGTGCCAAACTGAGATTGAGCAGGTGGAACCCCATTATAGGTTAAATTGTACCTATGATAGCATTGTGCTGCTGTATGGCCAACTTTGCTGCATACTTGACACACTGGTCTGCCTCTATCAGCACCTCTGCCTCGACCTCTGCCAAAGGAGTTATAACCAGATGCTCTATAAACTGGAAATCCAGCACCAATAGGTCATTTAAAATGACTCTGATGTGCAGAGGGAAAAATAGAATCATTGTGTGTAACAGGAAAGGAATTGGCTGGATAAGTAGGTGCAGAATAAGCAGTTGGTGCTGATGGATAAGCTGATGAATAATTTGGCAAAGAATGAACTGGTGCTGGAGGCAGACTATTCGTCAGAGCAGGTATATGGTGCATTGTGTGGAGACCTCTAGCACCATCAGTAGGATTTAGAGATCCCTTTGTACCAATAGGCAATAACGGTGAATCATTAGGATTATTGAGAGATGCCATATGTACTGAACTGTTTGGAAAATCAACACTCTTAAACTTCTCCAGTCTCATCTCATATTTCTGGAGCAGAAATTGAGCTTCTTGTAGAGACACTAAGTCAAATTTAGACTAAATCTGAGATGTAGATTGACCATGGCAGCATCAAATTTTGGCCCAAGGCCATCCAACACATATTGAAGTAGATCTTCATCACTTATCACCTGATTACTTCCTGATAGACTCTCAGCAAAACTTTTCATTTTCTTGACAAATTCACTAACACTCATACTTCCTTTCTAAGTAGTCTGAAGTAAATTCCTTAGGTGAAGAACTCTTGCTTTGGAGTCAGTAACAAATTCATGTTCAAGATTATACCAGATTTCAGTGGCAAATTGATATTTAGAGATGTTACTAAACATACACTCAAAAATTGACGCAAGAAGCCAAGTAACAAGAAATTTATCAATCTTCTTCCAAGCTACATAAGCTGGATTGATTTTTTCCTTAGTTATGGTTTCACTTGATTGAGTTGAGCTATCATTATCAGAAACAATTATAGGACCAGGACATGGAATTGAACCTGTGAGATGGTCTTCCAGTTCATGAGCTCCAACGGCTGAGAGAACTTGAGAACACCAAAACCTATAGTAGTCCTTGTAGTTATCTATGGTTAGTTTCGGTGTGATTACTTGCAAAGAGGATGAAGAAATTGAAGTCTGAGCTGAGCTGAGATTCGCCAGTTTCTCCATAACACCTTTTTTGGAACGAAAAAACTAGGATTCTTAGCTGTAGACGTGAGTCTTCAGCTCTGATACCAAAAGAGATTCAAAGAGAAAAACAAAAAGAAGAAAAGGAAATCTCCAGATCTGTGAACAGTATTTTTCGTTTCTGATTTTTACTAACTGATATGAAGAGAAGACTGCTCTCCTTTATATAAAATAAGAGAGACTCAAAACGACATCGTTTACAGGGAAGTGGAATTTACAACTTTACCCACTTTCATTCTCTTTAGCTTTGGTCAACAATCATTTAATAATAGGTAATCCTTTTTTTTAAGATGTTTATTATTTGTTTTATATACGATTGAATTGTATTAGGGAAGTTTTTGGTGGTGTTTGTCTAAACTTATAAGCTGGTCAAACTAGTTTATAAGCTCTAAAATTAAGCCGATTTGTTTGTTTATAACTTTTTTAAGCTTATAAGTTGAGTTTATAAGCCAAAAAAAAGTAAGTTGGGGGGGGAGGTATTTTTTTTTTTTTTTTTGTTTATAAGCATTCTGCTTATAAGCTAGTTTAATCAAGTGTATTACCATATTATCCTTGTTTAATTTTAAAATTCTTTAGTATACCCTTGTTTAATGTAGTACATTTTTTAGTCATTTTATAATAAAATATACTTATAAGCCATATTTTGCTAAACACGTCAACTACTTATTAGTCACTTATAAGTATTTTAACCAAACATGTAATTACTTAAAATTTTAAATGCTTATAAGCTAAAATTAGCTTATAAACACTTGTTGTTTATAAACTAATTTTCATAAGCTTAGACAAACACCCCCTTTATATAAATCGAGTGGATAATATTATCAAATTTAGATTCTAATTAAGGAGGTCTGAATTTAAAAAATGAAAATTAAAACTAAAAGAAAAAGTCTGACTACTCCTGTATATATATATATATATATACTACAAACTATAAACTCTTCAAGATTCTCAACATCAAAGCATTTAGTATGCTTTTAGCTTATTATTTGACTTCTATATATAGTCTTCAGCTAGTGACTTGAATTTTCCTAGTTGGAAATTTGTTAAAAATTGACATCTANCTAAAGTAAATTCCTTAGGTGAAGTGTTCTTGCTTTAGAGTCAGTAACAAATTCATGTTCAAGATTATACCAAATTTCAGTGGCAAATTGACATTTAGAGATGTTACTAAACATACACTTAGAAATTGACGCAAGAAGCCAAGTAACAAGAAATTTTTCAGTCTTCTTCCAGGCTACATAAGCTGGATTGATTTTTTCCTTAGTTAGGGTTTCACTTGACTGAGTTGAGCTATCATTATCAGTGACAATTATAGGATCAGGACATGGAATTGAACATGTGAGATGGTCTTCCAGTTCATGAGCTCCAACGGCCGAGAGAACTTGAGAACGCCAGAACCTATAGTTGTCCTTGTAGTTGTCTATGGTCAGTTTCGTTGTGATTACTTGCAAAGAGGATGAAAAAATTGAAGACTGAGCTGAGCTGAGATTCGCTAGTTTCTCCATAACACCTTTTTTGAAGCGAAAAAGCCAGGATTCTTAGCTGTAGACGTGAGTCTTCAGCTCTGATACCATGAGAGATTCAAAGAGAAAAACAAAAAAGAAGAACAAATCTGCAGATCTGTGAAATAGTGTTTTTCGTTTCTGATTTTATTTGCTGATACAAAGAGAAGACTGCTCTCTTTTATATGAAATGAGAGAGAGTCAAAACGACACCGTTACAGGAAAATGAATTTACAACTTTACCCACTTTTACTCTTTTAGCTTTGGTCAACATTTTCCCTCAAACACAGCTGGTGTGCCAACCTTGTATCTAAGAACTTCTAATCAGTCAGCATCTAATAATAGTAGATAAAACAAAGTCAGCCATCTTTAGGACTAATACACAATATTATAGTTATGTTCTATCAATAATACTATAATGTTGTGGTTTTGGCCAGATAATCTTGAGTAATGACTTTCTTCATTGCGTAAGCACTACCAATTTGGTAGTCATTCTCAAGTTACAATTATTATTTTTAGTTATTATTAATTTGGATGTATTAATTAAATGAAAGGAGCGTGTCCATGACCTGTTCATAAAATAAACTATAACGAGAAAAGAGGAACTGGGCTATTTCTAGAGTTGGAAAGGAGGCAAAGAGATATCGATCAATTTATACAGATTTAATTGTCACCATAGTAGCCGCAACTAACTGATTCCCTATTAATTGTGGCGTTTTCCAGTTTTCATGTGAGTTGATTACTGTTAATTGTTTTATTAATAATACTATACTTACAAAGATTTTTATGCAAAGTGAGATAACAAAAAATGAATAAAAGAGTGAAACAAAAAGTCAAACTCATTATATTCACTCTTCCATTTATTTTTTGTTACATCATTTTGTATCAAGATCTTTATAAGTATAACATTACTCTTGTTTTATATGGACAGTCAAAAATGTTTCCTTTTGTAATAACTTATGACAGTGGTCATTCATATTTTCTTGTTCTGATGCAACTGAACACAAATGTTATTTAGATAAAGAATGGCTAGATCAATTAGTGATCATTCTTATTTTCTTGGACTTCTTGTATATTCCTTTATATGTAATTCCAACTTTAGTTCTTGATGTACATGTAACTAAGAAATCTCTGGGTTTCCTTTAATTCTTCTGAAAGGAATTGCATATTGAAGATTCGGAGCAAAACGAAACATAAAAATATATATTTTGCCAATTTTAACATGAAAACATAATCATGTCTACCGAAATCTTATGTTTGGTCATAATTGACTAGTAAAAACATTCAATGAACGAGTGCGTAAATTATTTATATGGGCGCATTTAGGAAAATGATTCATCAAAAATTTCTTATTACAATTGATTATAATTATTATCATTTAGAGTACAACTGTTTTCAAATTTTACAGTAAATAGAAGTTTCAAATCATAAAAAAGAAATTAAAATATGTAGCATAATATTATTTATTCATAAACGAAAATACATAGCTTTTACAATCCAGAAAATCTTATTTTAAATAACCACACAATGCAGTAAAAAAAAACCAAACCTAAAAACTGTCTGAAAATTGACTCTAAATCAAATCATATTCAGACTTATTAAACAAACATGCCACAGTGATAGTCTTATTTCGAAATGGTGGAACATATCGTCATAAACAAAACAGCCATTAATTGCTTTCATTTGAAGCTATGGATGATAAGGAATGGGAATCAAACACAAATCATCTTTTCTCCTAGCTGTCAGACCAAAGGCCTCGGTCATGTCTAAATCTTCATGTTTCATTCCATTGGGAAGTTTCCAATCAAAATGGTAGAGCAACATTGCAAGCGCAATCTCGACGCTGGCGAGAGCATATGAAGTTCCTGGGCACATCCTCCTTCCAGCACCAAATGGGATGAACTTAAAATTAGTTCCCGTATATTCAATATCCAAATCAAGGAACCTCTCTGGTTTGAAGATTTCGGGTTCAGACCAATATTTTGGATCCCTCGCAATCGCCCATGCGTTAACAAGGACTCTGGTTTTGGCAGGTACGTTGAATGATTTAATTTCACATCTCTCTATGGATTCTCTGGGAAGTAAAAAAGGACCAGCAGGATGTAATCTCAGAGTCTCTTTTATTACTAGCTTCAAGAATTTCATTTCATTAATGCCTGTTTCATCGACTTTTCCTTTTCTATTGAAGACTTCCCTCACCTCATCCTGCACCCTTTTCATCAATCCAGGATTTTTTATCAACTCAGACATTGCCCAATCCATTGTTGTTGCAACGGTGTCACTGCCACCCACGAAAATGTCCTGGAAAATAGAAAATAAAATTTGGAATCACAGTTATAGCAAAAGATTTTTCCAAGAATGGAAACGTTAACGTTAAAAGATGTAGTTTTGTGATTTAAGTTGAAAGTTGTAGAAGTTCAGTGAATTAAGGAAAATCTTGAGTGATTTTGTAAAATATATTTTCCAAGAAAATAAATGCCAGATTTCAAATATTTTATTTTCCCTGGATTTGTTGTAGATAAATAAGTTGAAACTTGTAGAAGTTTAGTGAGTTGAGTTCATTTTCTAAAAAAATTTACACCTGAAAGAAACTTTAACAAAAAAACTAGGGTCGTCCGTTTTTGATATTTTGTTGATTTTAAATTAAAAACTAGTGTACAATGAAAACTGAGTTTTAATTATTTTGTAATTTTACATTAACTTTTAGGATTATATTGCCAAATTGTTTTTAAAAACATTTCGGCTCGTTTCTACCAAATACATTTCTCTAAGATTTTTTGCACTCTATATTTTCAAAAACTAAAAACCATATTCAAATTCTATATCAAACATGCTCATTATTTAAATGCTTGATTATCCATGTTAGATGCTTTCAAAGAAGCCGTACACATAGTTTGAAAACTTTGTAGTAATGCTGAGAAAGTTAAAACCTTGCAGTTTTAAAGGGAATTATAAAAAGTTCTATCTAAGGATGTAGACAAAGTGCTGTACATAATACCAATGTTTTAAATATTTACCCGGACTATAGTTCCATGTAAGAATTAAAAATACTTACAAAAATAGTGGCTTTGATGCCCTCGGTAGTCAAACAAAATTGAAGATCATCACGCCCTTGTAATTCCAAGAGAATATCAACTAGATCTTTATTTTCTTCCATCTTGTCTGACTTCTTATGTTCATTGATGATGTTTTCAAGTATTCTGTCTAATTCTTTATGCAGTCTCTCTAATTTAGACCGGGTTCCACTGATCGATTGGAGAAATTTGATTGAAGGAAACATATCCGCAATATAAAAACCTGCCATCAACCTTATAGTTTCTGTCGCAACAGGTATTAACACTTGATTATCTTTGCATTTTCCCCCAAAAGCTGCCCTTGCAGTGATTCCATAGGTTGATGTGAAAAAATTGTCTGTGAGGTTGATCACCGATCCCGATTTCGAAGCAATTGAGTTGACGAGACTAGACATCTCTTCTTCTCTTAAAGATCGAAAAGATTGGACTTGTTTTGGGCTCAAAAGTTCCAACCTATAGAGATTCCTCAGTTTTCTCCAATAGTCTCCACAGGGTGAAAAGGCCACATCACTATAATTATAACTGGCGATTCGTACGATTTCATTGTGAGGCCTTGATGCAAATTTAGCATCATGAGTTTTCATCACCTGTTCAGCAAACTCAGGCGAAGAGACGACAACGACAGAGATTTCTCCGAGCTGTAAGTGCATAAGGGGTCCATATTTTTTGGCTAAATCTCTTAGTCGATAATGAGATAGAGACTCAGCGGAAACAAGCTGGTGCAAGTTTCCAATAAGGGGTAATTTCCATGGCCCTGGGGGGAGATTTGAAGTTCCGTCGTTGGTTTGGGATCTTTTCATTATTTTCAACAACATGAAGAGAAAGAGAAGAAAGATTAGAAGGATTGGGAAAGAGGGGAAGACGAGCTCCATGTAAAAGATCAATAAGAGTACTTAGTGTTGGATACTTTTGGTTGTTGGTATGTTAATGAACTGAGTGCTGGTGCATTTATAAGGTTGATATCCCATAAAAACGCATGTGCCGTTCAATAATAGTCCATTGTATTATGAATAATGCTACATGTAACTCCTTATACAAGCTAATGTGTTTTAATGCGATTAGATGATTTTAAATTAGAGATTATTTAAACTAATTAGATTAAATAATATGTGAAACATACATGATTATCACAGCAGTTTATGAGAAATCATTTGAATATGTAGCATTATTCTCGTATTATATTAGGTAGGATCGCACCTCTTTATATGAACATATTTTCCTCAATTTTAACTAAAAAAATCAATGTGGCAAATCCCACGAAAATTTTATGAAGAAAACGGTATTGTCGTTTGACATTTGTTATGGTGAACTATATATTAGTATATAAAATGCCAGATTGGGCACTCTTCTTAAGCCATATCTTCCTCAATTTAATTTACAGAAAATGTCGTTAAGAGAGAAATATAGATGAGTTTAATGTTTCTAGAAGTATATCTACGACGTTGATGTTCCATGTGAAAATCAGCATTCACTTCTCTAATGAGATCCCATCCGTGACCAAAGAAATTTTGAAGAAAAAAAAAACCAAAAGCATAGGTGGAACATAAACATGACTAGCGGGACTATTTTGATGAGGACAATAGTAATACCTAATGATAATGATATAATAATTTGGTTATTATAGAAATATGTAAATCCCAAAAACAATTTTTATTTAGGTTTGCACAACTATCTATTGAGTATCTTTATATTGAATTGAAAAATAGTCTATTTTAAAAAGTCCTACACTCTATAATCCTCTTTTTATTCTATTGGCGATTTTACCCTTATTATAAAAATCCAAGTTGTTCATCTATCAAAACACAATTTTTCTCCCTAACGATCGACAACAAATCAATCATTTATCACCAATTCACCATTGAATATATATATTTAAAAAAAAAAATTCGTTCTTTCATCTATTGTAAGCTATAAAATATAGGTTAGCTTTTATATGCATAAATTAAGTGGATAGGATTGTAGAATCCTCAAGTCAAGACATTCAAATGTCAAGAGGAAAACAAGTTATTCAACCTTAAGCCACTCAAAAGAAAGATCCTAACCAGAAAAATCAATATCATCAATCCCAAAGAAAGATCTTTAGTTATGTCATCTTCAACTTCACAAGAAAAGATTGTTAACAATAGTTGATTTATTAAGTACTGTACAGTTTAGTTAGTTTGTTTAAAATGTAAAGTTAGTTACTGTTATTGTTAAGAGAGTTAGTTACAAGTTTGGTTAGTTATTATCTAGAGTTAGTTAATTGCAGTTAGTAGCTTACTGAGTTAGTTTGCAAGTATAACAACAGTGTACAAATTGTATTTGATAACCCGATGAAATACACAGTAGTTTCCCCAATTTTCTCTCTTCAACATGGTATCAGAGCAGGAAATTTCTTGCAAATTTTCTAGAAATTGGTTCGATTGAACCTCCATATTCTTCTCGTTCAGCTTGAAAAGGCTCAAGACTCGTTAATTTGTTTCAATTTGAGCTGTAGACTTTGGAAGCTAAGCTCAATCAACTATGGCAGAAGAATCAGTTCTACCTTCGATTGACTCAAATGCGCCCCTCTAAGTTCATCCATCTGATACACCAGGGTCAGTATTAGTATCAAAACAGCTCATAGGAACGAAAAATTACGGTATTTGGAGCAGAGCTATGACCGTTTCCTTATGTGCCAAAAACAAGCTAGGTTTTGTTAATGGAACTTGCACAAAATCTTCAGTACATGATCGTTTAGCTCCATAATGGGAAAGGTGCAACTCCTTAGTTCTTGCTTGGATCTTTAATTCAGTTTCCAAAGAAATATTCAACGGGATTGTGTATTCAACCAATGCTTCACAAGTCTAGCAGGATCTGAAAGAGCAATATCACAAAGTGAATGGCACTAGGGTTTTTGGTATCCATAGAGAAAACGTGAATCTTACACAGGGAACCAACACTGTGGCAATTTATTTTAACAAGCTTAAGTCGTTATGGGACGAATTGGATTCTCTGGTAAGTCTTCCTACTCTAGATAGTGCTTCCGCAAGGACATATCTTGAACATATTAATCAATAAAAGTTATTAAAATTTTTGATGGGTTTGAATGAGTCGTACTCTATGGTCAGAAGCCAAATTTTGTTGATGAATGCCTTGCCGAGTGTGAGAAAAGCATATTCCGTAGTGAATCAAGATGAGAGCCAAAAGACTTTAGCAGGATTGAATGCTAATGCAGATGTAACTACACAACTCTATGCTCAGAATGGTAAAAATTAGAATTCAATGCAGAGATATAAGGGAAAGAAACCTTATATTGAATGCGATTATTGTCACCTACCTAGTCACAAACGTGACAATTGTTACAAGCTGAATGGTTATCCAATAGATTACCAGTTTACAAAAGGAAAAGGGAACTCAAAATCCAAATACTCTACTAATCAGGTGCAATCACAGGATACAGTTGCAGAAACGACAGATGCAAAGTCTCCTAATATTCCAGCTGGACCTGTTTTCACATCAGAGCAGTACAATCAGATTTTGGAGCTGTTAGGAAATGAGAATGTACCCTCTACAAATCATTCAGTTGCAAACCTTATAGGTATCTTTAATAGTACACATGATATTACATTGATTAATTTAAATAAAAATGTTTGCATCATAGATACAGGGGCCACTAATCACATGACCTATGACCTTAGTATTCTACAGTCTCCTATTGCCATAAAACCTTCTTGAAAATCTATTGTAGGGTTACCTAATGGCACTAAGACTCATATTGCACATGTAGGTTCTGCAATTTTGGACAATGGCATGCATCTCTCAAAAGTTCTGCACATACCAACTTTTAGACACAATTTGCTTTCCGTCTCCAAATTTACAGTTTCTAATAATTGTACCATCAATTTTTACCCTAATTTTTGTCTAATCCAGGACCTTTACAGTGGCAAATTGAAGGGGATTGGTAAGCATAAGCAAGGCCTATATTTCCTTGATCCAATTTCACAAAAATCAATAATGTCAGTAGATGCTTCACATAAAGCTGTTCGTAATATTTCAAAAGGTATTTGTTCAAATAATAATGTACTATGTCATTTTCAGTTGAATAAAGACTTTGAATTTCCAAATACTTTTCTTGCTGCAAATGTTTCTAATAGTGCTAAATTGTGGCACCAAAGGTTAGGACATGTTCCTTATATAATATTATAGCATATGCATAAAAATTTTGATGTTTCTAATCCTCCTCACTACACTATTTGTCCATTAGCTAAGCAAACTAGGGTTCTTCTCCATCATAGTAATTCAATTTCTACTTGCATTTTTTATTTGTTACATATTGACGTTTGGTGTCCATATAAGATTTCAACACATGGAAATGCTAGGTATTTCCTTACTTTGGTTGATGATTTTTCAAGAGTAACCTGGTTATTTCTCATGCAATACAAATCTGAAGTTTTCATTACCATTAAACATTTTATTACAATGATAGAAACTCAATACCATTGTACTCTGAAATGCATTAGAAGTGACAATGGCCTTGAATTTTTTAATAAAGAATGTCATGATCTATTTATTAGTAAAGGCATTGTCCATCAAAGCTCATGTGCTTATTCCCGTCAACAAAATGGAGTTGTTGAGAGGAAACATAGACACATCATTGCAGTAGCTAGAGCCTTGAAATTCCAGTCCAATATACCAAATCATTTGTGGGGATATTGTGTGCAAACAATAGTTTACCTTATACATAGGTTTCCTTCATCAGTTCTCAAAGGTATATCACCTTTTGAAAGATTTTTTTGGTCACCCTCCTTCATTGGATCACATCAAGGTTTTTGGTTGTTTAGCTTATGCTACCATTCTCACCCCTAAGGACAAATTGTCACCTAGATCTACCCCTTGTGTCTTTTTGGGTTATTCTTTGACTCAAAAGGGATATTTTCTTTATGATCTTTCTTCTCATAAAGTTTTTGTCACTAGAGATGTTCTTTTTCATGAGACCATTTTTCCTTTTACTTGGCCTATATCTCCATAATCACCTTTTCCCTTTGATCTTGAATTTTTGGATATTGAGTTGCCTTCTACAACTACAGCCCCTACTGTCCCTTTATCAACCGATTTATTACATGTTGTCTAACATGCAGAATCTACAGGACCTCCCTCTCCATCTATTACTTCCTCTCCACCTCAACCTATCATTCCTCTTAGGCAATCCAGTCGAATTAAAAGGCCCCATATCTGGACATCAGATTTTGTTTGTCCATCTATTTCTCCTTCCACTTCAACTTCAGCAATTGCCTCCCATATCCTATCTTTAATTTTGTATCTTATAGTCATATTTCACCAAGCTACCAAGCCTTTTATCCCATCTCAATCTAGTAGAACCCTCTTCTTTCAATAACGCTTTTCAAGATCCTAATTGGGTAGCTGCCATGCAAAAGGAGATACAAGCCTTGGAATTAAATAAAACCTGGTCCTTAGTCCCTTTACCCCAAGGTAAGACTCCAATTAGTTGTAAGTGGGTCTATAAACTCAAATATAATGCTAATGGTTCCTTGAAAAGATATAAGGCAAGATTGGTGGCAAAGGGGTACACTTAAACAGCAGGTGTAGATTATGTAGAAACATTTTCTCCTATTGTTAAAATGGTTACCATTAGGTCTATTTTTTCACCCGCTTCCATGCATAATTGGCCACTTTACCAAATGGATATGGATAATGCATTTTTGCAAGGGGATTTACAAGAAGAGATTTATATGACTTTGCCTCAAGGTTTTGCAAAGTGGGGGTGGGGGTGGGGGTGGGGTGGGGCATCTTGGGGAGCAGCCTATAGTATGCAAGTTACACAAGTCTCTATATGGACTTAAACAAGCCTCTAGAGCCTAGAATTACAAGCTTACTCAAGCCTTACTTGTTGGAGGATTTACTCAATCTAAAGCTGATTATTCTTTGTTCATTAAGAGGATGCATTCTCATATTGTGCTAGTTTTAGTCTATGTAGATGACATTGTTCTTACAGGGGACAATATTGACATGACCAACTCCACCAAATAACTATTGCATTCTCATTTTAAACTCAAGGATTTGCGTGTTCTAAAATATTTCTTGGGTTTAGAGGTAGCCAGGTCATTCAAGGGTATTCACTTATGTCAAAGAAAGTATGCTTTGGAACTTATATATGAATCAGGTCTGTCTGCCTCCAAGCCTTCTGTAGTTCCTATGGATTCTACTTTGAAACTTACATCAGTTGTTTGTGATGACCTTTTCCCTATTGGTTATGATCCCTCTCTTCCTAATCCGAGTGTTTATTAAAGGCTAGTGGGTAAGTTGTTGTACTTATGCATGACTAGACCAAACTTAAGTTTTTCTGTCAATCTCTTAAGTCAGTTTATGCATAGTCCCAAACATTCACATATGACTATAGCACTTAAAGTGGTGAAATATCTTAAGTCTGCTCCTGGTTTAGGTCTATTTTTTCCAACTGACAATCTTATGAATTTATCTGCCTTTTGTGACTCTGATTGGGGCTCATGTCTCATGACAAGAAAGTCAGTTACAGGGTACTGCATTTTTCTTGGCAAGTCTTTAATTTCATGGAAATCTAAAAGGCAAGCCATTATCTCTAAATCTTCATCAGAGGCAGAGTATAGAGCTATGCCTCCACTGTATGTGAGCTGCTTTGGTTAATTCAACTTTTTCAGGAACTTGGAATTACTAATTTGCTTCCTATACCTCTTCACTGTGACAACCAGACTGCTAATCACATTGTATCAAATCCCATCTTCCATGAGAGGACTAAACACATCGACATTGATTGCCACATTGTGAGAGAACAACTTAAACTGGGAGTCATTACCACTACCTATATTCCGTCATCTGATTAGCCTACAGACTTGCTCACTAAAGCTCTTGTTAGTCCACTGCATTCCAGATTGTTAAGCAAGTTGGGTGTGCTTGACCTTTACCACCCTCCAACTTGAGGGGGGGTGTTAACAGTAGCTGATTTATTAAGTACTATACAATTTAGTTAGTTTGTTTAAAATGTAAAGTTAGTTTCTGTTATTGTTAAGAGAGTTAGTTACAAGTTGGTTAGTTATTAACTAGAGTTAGTTAACTGCAGTTAGTAGCTTACTGAGTTAGTTTGCAAGTATAACAGCAATGTACAAATTGTATTTGATAACCCGATGAAATACACAATACTTTCCCCAAATTTCTCTCTTCAACAAAGATAGTATCACCGATTAATCCCACAAAATGAAAATGAAGAAATGATTCCATACTATCCCAGAGTGGGGAGGGCCAGAACTAAGTGGGAGCTAACCCGTGCTATACCCAAGTCAAATTTTTTTTAAAAATTCTTAGGGTAGGCTGAGTTTTGACATATATATTAGGTTTTAATTCACATTGAGCTTTTAATTATTATTATTATTTTTTTTTTAAGATTAGTATATTTTAAAAATATGGGCTACTAAAAGGATTTTGAACCGGACTAGTGTGATCATGTTTAAAGAGGTATAAGCCCGTTTGTTTGCTAATACAATTTAATAATACATAATCAATTTATTTCATGTATTTCTTTATCCATCATACATCAACATTTATTCGAAAAAAATTCTTCTATTTTATTATTCCATATCAAAGAATTCATACTTCTTAAGGGGTAATAGAAATTTATATTCCAAACCTTATTTGAAAAAAGATTCTTTTATTTCATCAATCCCTATTTAAAAAAATAAAATAAAAAAAATCTTTCTTTCTATTGCTCCTTAAGATAAAAGGATTTTTAATCACTTATCCCCCTAGAAAATTAGTACATCTCTCATAGCGCACAAATTAAATGAATTCTACTTCATTGCATTACATTTCTCTTTACTTTATTATTTATAATTAGAATCTAAGAGTGATATATAAATGGATTTAATGTGTTTGGGAATATATCTGTGCTGAAATGTTCCATTGAAAGTCAACATTCAGCTCATTAACGGATATCTATGATGATAAAGGAAATTTGTAATTGGTTAGTAAATAAGAGCCTTGTTTAATTAATTAGTCCGGAAGAATTTCTTTAAACTGGTGGAATTTTCAAGGAGGTTACTAAATTTATATTGTATAATCTGATTTGTGTATGATTGGTTCAAGTTTTTTGCTTATTAATTTTAAAAAGGTCAATAAATGAATATATCCAAAAGAAAGAAAAAGAGAATGATAGCATCATTTTATGTTATGTATGCAGCAATAGTTTTATAGTTACTATACCAACCGCAAAGACAATAACGAAGGAAATGATATCATCATTTACAGTACAATTTTTTGAACTGTCGTATATTCTATACAAAAAATTTCACACTTCCGAAAAATATTTTACATATTGTTTTCCAAATTCATGAGACGAAAGGTCAGGAAGTCAGTCAGCCTTTGGCTCCACCATTGGCTAATAAAATATTAAATTAGTTATATATAATTTAATCTTTATATCTATGGTAAAATATAACATTATTACAGTTTGAATGTGAAAATCAGGTTTTACCAACTTTAGGGGTATTATATGAATATCCATCTGCTAAATCTAACCATGAAGGACAAACGGCTAATAAATGGAGAAGGGTTTATAGCTATTATTGGATGAGAGATAGTTTATTGTCTAGGTACAGGATAGGAGGAATTTTTCTAGAGAATAATAGGGAGAACTATTATATAATATTATTACAATGAAAATTAGGGATTATTAACAATAAGAGTTGGTTAATATCCTGCTCTAGAAAATCTAGAAAAAAGCCCTCCTTCTAGGATGCAAAAAGGGGAATTTTCTTAATAACATTTTTTTAATTATACTATAGAATCCTTAGACTATTATTTTATATGAAAATGCAATAACTAATATAATTCATTAAAAGTTATTAGATCAAATCTTTGACTTTTAACTGAAAGCAATTTATCCTTATTAATAGCATAGTACACGTTTATAATTTCAATGTGGCTTTAATTTACGTTTATAATTAACTATGTATTGAAATAACTTATATTTTCTTTTCCAAGATTTCATGAGAGCGAAAGCCCAAAGGAGGCAGTCAGCCTTTGGCTCACCCTGGGTCAATAAAATATTAAATATACCATTTTGTTACATAATTTAATTTGCTACATCAACTATCACGAGAAAGAAAATGGAAGAAAACGATATCATCATATTACATATGTCTGTTTTGATAATCATATATTCCATAAAGATTTTAAGATTTTTGAAAATATTTTAATTTTTTTTTTCCAAATTTCAAGAAAGCGAAAGCCCAAGGGGGTCAGCCTTGGCTCCACCTTTGGTGAATAAAAACTAAATTATACTATGTTCTTACATAATTTAATTTGCTACATGAATTGTCCCAAGGGAAGAAAACGAAAAAAAAAATGGTACAATCATATGAATAAATAATAGTAAAAAAATAAAAAGAAAAAAGTTAAAAATAATACTACACCAACAACTTTCTTCACAACCCTGACGTGGAACTCGCAATTGGTCAACTCGCAATTAATTATTAGAACCCATTATGAACTGACCAATTATAAGCTGCCAAGCAGGGTTGTGGAGAAAGTTTGTGAGAGAGAGAGAGTTGTTGGGGTAGTATTATTCAAAAGTTAAAGCATGCTGGCAAAGTTGCTAACCAACTATTTTCGGCGGTGGTTAGTTGTTGTTGCCAACGAATTCGCTGGTAGCGAGTATATTCATTGATCAGCAGTGGGTTTGGGTGGGGTATCAAACGAGCGAGCCACTAAGCTCGAGCTCGAGCCGCTCGAATAAGGGAGTCATGCCAAGTTTGCTTAGCCCAAGCTCGGTCATCGAGCTCACGAGCTTCAGCAAGCTCGAAAGGGTCAAAATGATATAGTTTATAAGTATTAGGGAGTACATGTATATGAAGTTATAAAAAGGTTTTGAAAATGACAAAGACACCCATGACCCATTTTCCCAAATCAAATAAAAGTGGAATTGCAAAATTAGATTGTGAAAAAACCCTAAACCTAAATCAAGTCGAATTGAACTCTCTGCTAATGCCGACGGCACTCAATGTCACCACCCTTCGCTCCGATCATTCTCGCTGATGTCTCCAGACTTCATGGATTTTGGCTCTCTCTGTGATTTCGTCACTTGTCTCACCAACTCACGGTATGAATGTCGCGATTTTTATTTTGCTAGTGAATGTTGGTTTCATGTGCTTGCTTTTTGTATATGGACTATGGTTTTGTTTTAATACAATAGAATAAACAAATAGTTGCTGCAAAATAGTTATTTATTTTGCGATTTTCTTCTTTTGCTTAGTGAATGCTGGTTTCAGGAATAATGTTCTTTTTGGTTGATTGTTTTGGTAGATGTTATTGTGAAATATACAGAAGAGCTGAAATGAAGCTAAAATGAATTTGAGAGAACAAAGCTATCTTGTATTCAATTGACTAAGTTTCGATACAAATGAGGAAGAACACTGTTCTTTTTATACTGATATAGAGAAAAGAGTAAAGTGAAAGTGAGCTGAAAGTTCTACTTAAAGTTCTACTTAAAACAACACCACTTTGGCCTATTATCAAAAGCATCCAATCACTTAACAACTTTGCACTTTCATCCTCTTATATCAACATCTCCCCTCAAACCAAACCTGGTTTAGGATCTTCATTCCCAGGTTCAGTTCTGACTTTTCGCTGTCAACTTTAATTCACAATCCAGCAGAGGGAGACGATTAGTTTTTTTTTTTTTTTTTAATTATTAGAGCAGTCCAACATCAGCTCGTCTCATGCAAATGCAGCAGCTCGTGACGAACTGTCTAACATTAGCTCGTCTCATGCAAATGCAGCAGCTCGTGACGAACTGGTTGCTACAAGCAGCTCGTCTCATGCAAATGCAATAGCTCGTGACAAACTGGTTGCTACAAGTAGCTCGTCTCATGCAAATGTAACAGCTCGTGGTGAACTGGTTGCTACAAGCAGCTCGTCTCATGCATCATCAGCTCGTGACGAACTAGTTGCTTCAAGCAGCTCGTCTCATGCAAATGTAGCAGCTCATGGGGAACTGGTTGCTACAAGCAGTTCGTCTCATGCAAATACAGAAGCTCGTGGCAGATACACAACTCATAGCTCAATTTTGATTAAAAATCCACAACTCTAATCAGAATTGCTAACTCTTGATACACAGCAGATACACAACACAGCAGCTCAACACTTGATATAGCTTGTTTTACCAAAAAAAACAACACCTTCTTAACATATTCTGATCCTACGTTGCCAAACTCTCAACACAGCAGCACACTCTAATTTTTTACTGCTAAAGTGAGTTATAAGTAACTCCACCAATATTCAACCATCAGAACTTCACCAACAAAAAAAAAAAAAAAAAAACTTCATCAACCTTCACTTCAGCAACACTCATTATCATTAAAAAAAAAACTTCAGAAAGTTACTACAAAGTCAGTAACCAGAACTCAAACCTACACCATCAAAATACTGCATAATCAGTAACCAGAACTCAAACTGGCAACATCAAGAACTATCATTTTTTGTCTGAGCTCACTAAATTGAGCAGCTGTCAAGAGATCAGCAATTTGAAGTTTTGATGGCACATATTGAACCACCAGCTTCTTAGCTAAAACTTGTTCACGAATGTAGTGTGCATCCAGTTCAATATGTTTGGTCCGTGCATGGAAAACTGGATTAGAAGCAAGCGCTCTAGCACTCACATTATCACACCATACCACAGGAGTTGTAGGAAAATTTAGGCCCAATTCAGAGAACATATTCTCTAACCAGGCCACCTCAGTGGCTGTTTGAGCAAGTGCTCTATATTTAGCCTCAGTTGAGGACAATGCTACAACTTTTTGCTTGCGAGAACTCCATTGAATAAGATTTGGACCTAAGAAAACATAACACCCACTTGTAGACCGTCGATCATTAGGACTACTTCCCCAATCGGCATCAGCATAACACTCAATATTTAATGATACTGCTGGCTTAAAATGTAACCCAAACTGAAGAGTACCTTTGATGTATCTAAGGATCCTCTTGCAGGCTGGCCACTGCAGATTTGTTAGGGCTTGCAAGTGTTGACTGAGTTTGTTAACCGGGAAGCTAATGTCAGGACGAGTAAGGGTTAAATACTGCAGAGCACCAATAGTGCTTCTGTATAAACTGGGATGTTCAAAAAGTGGGCTGTCTAGTGAAGATAACTTGGTACCAACAGCCATTAGAGTGGAGCAAGCATGAGCTTCAAGCATATTAGTCTTCACAAGTAAATCAGTTGCATACTTAGTCTATTTAAGATGAATACCAATTAAAGTTCTGGTTGCTTCCAAACCCAAGAAATACTACAAAGACCCCAAAGTTTTCAATGCAAATTCATCATTCAAATTTGTCATCAATTGACTAATATAAGTAGAATTGGACCCGGTAATGAGAATATCATCAACGTATACCAAAACATAAGTGACAGTAGAATTTTCCTTGAAAATAACAAGCTAGAATCTGAGATGGAGTTCTGAAAACCCTCAATCTGTAGTGCAATTTTTAACTTGTCAAACCAGGCCCTGGGAGCTTGCTTCAACCCATACAGAGCTTTATTCAGTTTGCAAACAAAAGAGGGATAGTCAGATGATTCAAAACCAGGTGGCTGGCGCATGTAAACTGTCTCATTTAGTGTGCCATTAAGAAAGGCATTATTCACATCAATCTGCTGAATGTCCCAAGCATTAGAAACTGCCAACGTGAGAATGATACTAATGGTGGATAGCTTGACAATTGGACTGAATGTTTCAAAGTAATCCAATCCTGGTGTTTGTTGAAACCCCTTTGCCACTAGCATGGCTTTGTACTTTTGCAAACTGCCATTTGCATTGAATTTAGTCCGGAAAACCCATTTGTTCCCCACAATATTCATATCAGAAGAAGGGGGAACAAGAGACCAAGTGTTATTCTGGACAAAAGCATCGAACTCAACTTGCATGGCTGCTTTCCAAGCTGGACTTGCAAGTGCTTCAACTGCAGATTTAGGTTCAGGTTCAATGACATCCTGGCCAATGGTAAGATAAGCTGAATGCAGCAAAATGTCATCTTCATTTGAAACTAAACCAGCTAAACCATATGAATCAGATTTATTCTGCACAGCTGCTGTCAAGGCTGAACTTTCAAGAGCTTTAACTGATTTTAGAACCGTAGCACCAGACTTGGATCTTGTAATCATAGGGTGCAAATTGGAAACATTTTGTGATGGCATGAGATCAATAGTAACTTGTGCTAATGATAAATCAACTTCAAGATGGCAGGTGGGAGGAACACAATCTGATCTAATTACAGGTAATGAAGAAACTGATGGTAACAGGAAGGAGTCTAAAAGGCTGCTACAAGATGTTGTATGTAGTGGTTCTATAGATTGTGAGGTAACAGTCATGAGTGCAGGTGTTAGTGGTAATGTAGGTGAGCTGATATGTTGGTTTGGAGGGTGTAAGTTTGAATTTGTGACTGTATTAGAAGAAGTGATATGACTAGCAACTGTTGAATCATTAAGAACAGTCTTGTCTGTAGGCTTTGTTACTGCATGAGGACCAGGAGAAACTGAAGAAGAGACAGGTAGGATGAAACAAGGTAAACGAGACAAGGAAGTATTGAAACTATCCTGTTCATTAAGAGAAATCTGTTTGAGGGAAAAAGTGTCATAAGGATCAATAAACTGTTTATTTTGGAATGGAAATTCTATTTCATTAAAGGTGACACTAGGTGTAACAAAAATTTTCCCATCTTCTCTTAAACACTTGTACCCTTTATGAACTAAACTATATCCTATAAAGACACACTTGGAGGAATGAAAACTAAACTTATGACTGTTAAAGGGACGAAGGTAAGGAACACAAGTACATCCAAATACTTTAAGACTCTCATAAACAGGCTATTTGGGAAACAATTTGAAATAAGGAGTATCACCGTGTAAGACATCAGTAGGCATTCTATTAATTAAGAATGTAGCAGTCTCGAATGCTAACCACCAATAATGCAGGGGCATATATGCATGTGCAAGCAATGTTAAACCGGTTTCTACAATATGTCTATGTTTGTGTTCACTATGGCTATTTTGTTGGTGAGTGTAAGCACATGAATGTCTAAATTGAATGCTTAAGTCATTTAGATAAGGAATAAGAGTTTTATTCTCTCCTCCTTGATCAGATTGAAGACACTTTAGTTTAGTGTTAAATTGCCTTTCCGCGAGGTGATGAAATTTAATAAATACAGATTTAACTTCAGCTTTTGTTTTTAAAGGAAAAACCCATGCAAACCTACTGAAATCATCTAAAAACTGAACATAATACCGGAAACCTTCAACAGACACTGCAAGGGCAGGACCCCAAACATCATTATGAATTAAAACAAGTAGTTCAAGAGCATGTGACTGGGAGGCAGGAAAGGTGTTCTGATGTTGCCTAATTGACATGCATCACAAAAGAAAGTTTCAGATTTTTGTAACTAGGAAACTGGTGAGTGAGAACCTGAAAAACTGGTCATGATTTTTTGAAAAACAGTAGAGTTCGGATGTCCTAATCTTCTATGCCAAACCATATGAGTAGAAGGTTGTTTATTAACAGCAAGGCAGTGAAGACTGGATTGAAGTTCAGACTTAACATGATTCATCTCATGCAGATTAATATGTGAAACATTGGATGCATTTTGCGTAGGGAATTGCACAATTTCGGGCACACTTAGGTTATTCTGAATATCATGAGACAGATCAGACCTAGAATATAAAAGTGCATCACTAACAAATTGTGTTTTAGGCTCATGAGACAGTTCAAACTTAGAAAATAAAAGTGCATCACTAACAGATTGTGTTTTTGGCTTATTCAAAGTAGTTACACAAGCAGATTGAAGTTGATCAGAATTATGCATGTTAGAAGCAGACATATGAACAGCAAATTTAAAATCAGAAACTAAACCAGGTTGTGAATCACAAAAATGATCAATTTTGTTATTACTAAAAACATTGCAAATTTCTTTACATGATGTGGATGAACAGTTATTAGTAGTTTGCATTTGAGACTGAGTACACCTGAGAGTATCAGCAGCAGATACAGCTAACCTATTTTAAATACTAGGCCTATGGGACTGACTAAACAATGCATCTCCTGAGAATTGGACAGAAGGAGCTGCTTTATTAGATGATGAACTATGGGTAGGTGACACGTGTGAAGCTTTGGAGGTTGAAACAGCAGAAGGAAACAAGGCAGGTGGAATATTTAGCTAGTACAGACCTCCCTTAAGGCCCCCTTACAGTAACATTGCCTTTGTGGATTTGTCCTTAACAACATAACAATTTGCATCAAACTCAACAATAACATTATTGTCTTTGGTAAACCTAGAGATGCTAAGTAAATTTTTTGTAATGTTTGGCACACAAAGGATATTCCTAAGATGTAAACATTTAGAATGCAGTGTAGGTAAGATAGAATGGCATGTATGAGAGATAGAAAGGTGCTCACCACTGCCTACTTGAAGTTGAGCATCACCTGCATAAGCCTTGCTGATTTGTAGCTGTCCAAGATCAGAAGTTACATGATCAATAGCTCCAGAGTCCATATACCATGCTGGATCAGTGGAAGAGAAGGCTATAGCACTATCAAACACATGAAAAGGTGGACAGTAATGATTCCCAGGTTGTCCACAATTTCCACCAATATCAATATGAAATCCAGCCCCTGGTCTAGTAGAAACAAAATGGGCTTGACTATAGCCAGAGTTATGCTGACTAGGTACTCCAAAACAGCCAACACCTAAAGTAGGAGCAAATGTATTGCTTTGAGCAAATGTATTGCTTGGCTGTCTAATGGTGGAAGAAGGAATGAAATGTGTTGAACCACTGTTTAGGACTGGTGATGAGTGGTCATTATGCAGTTGATTAGCAGTAGAGAAAACATTGTTTTGAGCATGCTGAGAATGCTGAGCAAGCTGAGGATAAGTTGAGCTCTGATAATGCTGAGATACCACATTTTGGTAGCCTGGATGAGAAAAACCAGAGTGCTGCTGTTGAGGCACATGAACAGAGTGCTACTGTTGTGAACTACCACTGTAAGCTACATTAAAACGATGGTAACACTGAACAGCAGAGTGTCCAGCCTTATTACAGACTTGACAAATGAGTCTATTTCTTCCATTACCATGGCCTCTGCCTCTTCCATAAACAGGAGGTCCAGTCCAGTTTTGATTCAGTCCACTACCAACAAAAGGCATAAAATTTTGAGGCTGAGAGGATGTGAAGGCTGGTGGAGTGATATAAGTCTGTGAACTATGAGGATTTCCCAGAGACATTAGGGCTGGTACAATATGCTCAACGTTTGTAGCTTTGTTGTAACTAGTTTGCTCTTATGCTCCAGAAATGCCAGGTACATTAGGATGACTAGCTAAGGCTACATTAACAGATCTATTGTAGAGATCAACTGAGTTAAATTTTTCTAATCTCAACTCATATTTCTGAAGTAAAAATTGTGCCTCTTGAAATGTAACATTATCAACTTTGGACTCTAATCTGGAAGTGAGAGTCATAACAGCAGCATCATACTCAGGCCCGAACCCATCTAATACGTATTGAAGCAAATCCTCATTAGATACAACCATTCCACTTGCTACTAAACTTTCAGAAATCTTTCATCTTTTTAACGTAATCACTAATACTAAGACTACCTTTTTGAGTAGTTTGAAGTAAATTTTTAAGATGAAGAGCTCGAGCCTTGGAATCTATTACGAACTCGTTTTCTAAGGCTAACCAAATATCAGTGGCTAATCTACATTTTGAAACAACAAAGAACATGCTTTCCGAAATTGATGCGAGTAGCCAGCTAACTAAACATTTATCAATTCTTTTCCACAAAACATAAGCGGGACTAAGTTGTTCACTAACCTCAGATTCATCGATTAGAACTAGCGAGGGGCAACGAGCTCTACCTAAGAGGTAATCTTCCAATTCATGAGAGCCAACAGCAGATAACACTTGAGAGCTCCAAAACCGGTAATTATTTCGTGTCAGCTTAGGGTTTATAACTTGCAAACTCGAATTGAAGAATCTTGCAACACTTCTCGATTGTTGTTAAGCGTGTGAGAAGCAGAGGAATCCTTAGCCATTGACGTGAGTCTTGGCTCTGATACCATGTGAAATATACAGAAGAGCTGAAATGAAGCTAAAATGAATTTGAGAGAACAAAGTTATCTTGTATTCAATTGACTAAGTTTTGATACAAATGAGGAAGAACACTGTTCTTTTTATACTGATACAGAGAAAAGAGTAAAGTGAAAGTGAGCTGAAAGTTCTACTTAAAACGACACCACTTTGGCCTATTATCAAAAGCATCCAATCACTTAACAACTTTGCACTTTCAACCTCTTATATCAACAGTTATGAACTCTCAATGGAATAAATGAGCGTTTTGGTAGATATGAAACTGGAGAGTGAAATTTAAATATAATTTCTAGCTTTTGAAAATAAGAGAGACAATAAATTTGACTGTAATTATGAAAACTCATATTGTTTTGAAAAACAAAAATTCAGCTAAATTAATTCCATANATTTACATTTTTATCTAACTTTAGAAGTACAAAGATTTTTATTTGAATATTTAGCTTTTATTTGAATACAAAAACATCTATTATTACCCATTTGTATATGATTTTACTCAATGGTCCCACAATTATAATCACATTTGATCAATTAATAGCGTGAAAATAATAATTATTAAAATGGTAATTTCTTGACAAATGTGATTGTTTTTAGAAAAGAAAATGAATTGAAAAATTTCAAGCAAAATTAAATTACTGGACAAATTAATTACAAATTATTATTTAAGTGAAATGAAATGTCACAAATCAATTAATATATAGAGTTTGATATTTTAAGAAAAAATTAAGAAGTAGTTAATTATGTTTCAAATTCATTAATAAATGTCCTCATAACTCTACTATGAAAATAATTATTTAATTAAGGATTAGAATTATTAATTTATGTGCATTTATAATTGGGGTGGCCAATTTAAAAAATCAAATATTTTCTTCATAAATGCATATCATATATCACATAAATGATAACGAGGGTTAACTGCATTTTAGTCTTTATGATTTTAGTCAATTATTAAGAATAGATTAATTTTCTACTTTCAAAATCTTCATCAAACTCAAAGGTGGTACGCTGAAGTCTGAAATGAACAGTGAAAGGGCACATTTGACTTTCTACACTAAAATAAAATAATTAACATAGTAAACACAATTTATTTAAACAAAAAAATTAATTTTATCCACTTAAATAAAATATTTGACTTGCTGTCGATTTACCAAAATAGGCCAAGGACTACCCATGTTTGTCCACCGTCACCACGCCTTGCCATCTCTTAGTAAACAAATTTGTTTTGTTGTTGGATTGAATTAGGAATTGGCTTTTTATATGACCATGGTGGATTATTGTGATGATACTTAATGCAGTTGATTTTGATTTAATGAAAGTGATGGTTCATGCCCTAAGCTAAAACCTCACTGATATTTCAACCCAGAGTCAAGTTTTGTTTATGAAATTTTGTCTTAATTTTTTCAATTTCAAGATAAAGTTATGGATTTAGAGACTAAGTTTGGGTTTGATTTATTATTTTTAATGTTTAAAACACTATTTTATTACATGATTTAACATTTCAAGTGAGTTATTCCACTATCAGTATTAATTATTAATTTTATTATTTTTAAAATTTCTATCCAAGGCTATTTTAGACTTTTCATCGAAAATCATTTATCAAGCAAGGAAAGTGTGTAACCGCCGTTAAGTTAGAGTACTATTTTAGAAAGAAATTAATGTATCCTAAATTGTTAATGAAAACATAAACCAAGCACGGCAAAGTTTTTTTTTCCATGATGATTCAAGAAAAGCGGATGCATTAAGGTGGCTTATGAAGTTTATTGTGGGACGGGCGAGGGAGGATAAAGCTGTACTAAGTAGATTGTTTTCTAAGTATATAATAATGAATTTTTTTTTTAAATAATGCTTTTTTTTTTTTTTAATGACCGGAGATGTCTATGTCAGTTTATGCGTATCTCAACTATTACCTTCGAGATCTTAAAACTATCGGTCGGATACAAGCTCTAGTGGCCGCCTTTATTAACAATAGTAAGAACTCAAACTAAAGAAAATAATGTTATCTGGTTATTAAAAGATCTATATTCAGTTGACAAAGAAAATAAAGTAAATGACGTTATAATTGGATGGAATATAGGAGAAGCCGCTACTTGGCAATGTGTTTTCTATTTGAAAAATAAAAATTATGGTTCTCAACACTCAGCAGCAAGAGTAAAATATTTAATCGTGAAATATATACTAGTAAACTATTTCAGGAGTGTAAAATCTTGTTAAACTTTTTTAGTTAGAGTTAACTTATGTATATGTACATTGACTGTTTACTTTCTACATCATTTTATTTTATTTTTAAAAATCGTGATCCTAACTGGAAGCATAAAAAAAAAAAAAACATTTGCTTTAAGCTAACTTTGTCAATGATTAATAAACCAATACTATAACGAGACCTTAGGATGCTTGGAATGTGTGCTCATACGTATATAGAATCCGCCATATACCATTCTTCATTTGATATAATTTTAAGATCTTACCCCTTTCATCACCAACAAATAACAGTAAAAAGAACGAGTGTTTTCAGCAGACATTACCTCTTGTTTGTGTTACTTGTAACAACAACTCGAGTTTTTTCAAGGCGTGACAGAACTATGGTAAAATTATGAACAGATTACTGTTCAGTATAAATCAAGAGGTGATGGTCATGGAAAACATGTAATTAATGATCCACTATGTTCTTACACATTTTCATTTGAACCTAACCAATATGGTGGCACGATATATCACTGCATTTTCACTCGGAAAAATGAATCCCATCAATTTGATATTTGGGAACATAAAAGAAATTATAGAAGAGTTTTGCTCTTGGACGATAAAAGCAAAGGGCCCTTGTTTCAATGAAAAAGATCAGGAAAAGTGTCTTGACTGGATAAAAATTTACCATTACAGGGCCATTTGGATCAGGGGTATATAAGAAAACGTAGGTAATCTTAGTTTATTTTGTAAGATTTCTGTATTTGGTTTGCAAGTAATAAAATATTATGGTAATCTTTTTTTGCAAATATTGTTTATTATTGGTAATGTGGGGGGTAATCTTATTATCTTGTTAGGGGGTTATTAAAACATTACCGGATTAATATGATTTTTCTACCCATTTGCCCTTAATTAAAAACCATTTCAAACACAACTGCCCTAAAAAATGTCTACCAAATAACAATTACACAGTCTCCCTACATTTGAGCAATTAGCTAAAACACCCCAGCCACAAAAAAAAAAAAAAAAGTTCAAAAGTTAACAAAATATCCCCAGCCACCCAAGACCACCACTGGTTGCTACCGTCAGTCGTCGTAATGATGCACAATCGGTAGAATCTGGTTGGTCGTACACTGGTGAGGTCTTTTATAGCCATGGATCACAGCCGGAAACGACTAGATCCGGCATTCTTATGGCTGTTTCACGACCAAAGATGTGGCCATGAAACAACTATAAATCTGGCAGTGAAATGGAACGGCCAAAGATCTGGCCTTTTCACGACCAGATCTGTGGCCGTTTTTCGGCTATGGATTTGTGATCCATGGCCATTTCTAGCTTTGCCGGCACACAAGCAGCCATATATGGCCAGTCGTGTGCCACAAGCGGCCATATACAGTCGTGTGCCACAAGCAGCCATATATGGCCAGTCGTGCGCCATTCCATTGACTACCGATAGCGGCCGGTAATGGTGGTGGTGGCTGGCTATCGGCAGTGGCTTGGGGTGGGTGGGGGTGATTTTGCTACAAATTAAAGGTTTATATGGCTAGGGTGTTTTAGCAAAATTTCAAATGTAGGGGGTTAAAAGAAATGATTCAAAAAATAATAAATAAAAAAAATACTATTATATTATTTAATATTTAAAAAGGAGGCCAATTTAGTAATCTATATAATATACCCACCCATTTATGCTCCCAACTAAACATATTATTCACCAATTTATTCGAATCAACTAAACACATTTTCTAAATATTCTCAATAATCTTTCTTGTCGTTGATATAATATACCCCTATAATAAAACATTATATGATCCAAACGCCTCCTACAATTAAAAACATATGATTCTTGATCGACATTGTGTTTTTCATCATAAATCAATGGTTCTTAGCCAGAATTTAGTTGTATTTGGAATATAGTTGAATATACTATGTAGTTCTCATATTTGAGTGCATATATAATATATTTATTTGGTTACATTGCTAATGTTGAAGTTCGTTAGGAAGAGGTATTGATAGTAGGTTTTTTTTTTTTTTTTTTTGTTTTAAAAAAACCCATATATAAGAAAGAATTTTCATTCAATGATGTATGACTTCTTGTATTATTCAAAATTTTCGTCATTATTATTGAAGTGTGTTCATGTCATCTTATCTTAACAAAAACCATTTACAAATCCATAAAGTTTCAAGGTTTCCTTAGTTTTAATTAAAAACATGGATTAATATGATCAACTATTATTGGTTTCTTCAAGTACAGTCGTAAAGGAAAAGGACTACACTACAATGAAAATTTTTTATTCACGTATTTTGATGTTATTTCTCTATAGAAAACAAAATTCAAATAGTAGGTGCTTGTTAGAAATATTTTGTTTCATTTGTATCTAACACAATATACTTGCATATTCTTTCAAAATCATTATTTTGGCAGGAGTAAACTTGAACTTTATATGGAGTCAAAAGGATTATCATTAGGGAAATATCAACAAAACGGAACTTGTTTTAATTTGTCTTTATAGTGTAATAATGTTTATATACGCTCCATTTGATTCACTCTTCAAAATAGCATTATAAGTTTTCCCAATAAAGTTAAACAGTAAAATTGGCTTATTTTCACAATATTATTCAATTTCTTTTAAACATCCTAAATTTGTTAATTTAACTAAACATCCCCAAATTTTTTTTTAGAAATTGCAAAAATACCCCAACAACTCACATTTACTAGATTCCGGCCACCACTGCCGGAAGTTGGCTAGGATCTGGTATAATGGCGCACTACCGGATAAATCTGGCCGGTAGTGCTCCGATCTAGCCTTTTCCAGCCAGATCCATCAACGATGGTCGTATCTTTGGCCGTCGTAAATGACTAAATACGGCCAGATCTTGTCATCAATGGCCAAATCTAGTAGTTGATCTGGCCTTTTCTGACCAGATCCACCATGGATCTGGCCAGAAAAGGTCATATTAGCGCACGACTGGCAAGATCCAGCCGATCATGCACCGATATGGAGACTCCAGCCACCTTCTGGCAGTGGTGGTTGGCTGTCCGTATTTAATGGGTGGGTTGGAGGTGTTTTTGTTAACTTTTAATATTTTATTATAGGGGTGTTTAGTAAATAAACAAATATAGGGAGTATTTTTGTTAATTTCCAAATCCTGTATCGTATTACCCACCCAATATAACTTTTTTCAAACTATTATTCTAAAAACTATCAGAGTAATGAACCAAATCATTATTTTGGCAGGAGTAAACTTGAACTTTATATGGAGTTAAAAAGATCATCTTTAGGGAAATATCAACAAAACGGGACTGGTTTTAATTTCTCTTTATAGTATAATAATGTTTATATAATGTCTTTATAAGAAAGAGTACATAGTTTAGAATTTCATAAGTTCTTAAATATTTCTTAAACTCTTAGAATAAAAAAATGAAGAGATTTGGAGAATTATGATTAGTTCTTCAAAATAAGTATCAATGTGTTCTTCGGAA
Source organism: Pistacia vera (assembly GCF_008641045.1). Taxonomy (NCBI): domain Eukaryota; kingdom Viridiplantae; phylum Streptophyta; class Magnoliopsida; order Sapindales; family Anacardiaceae; genus Pistacia; species Pistacia vera. The sequence goes on along the minus strand of NW_022196516.1, from coordinate 1,293,035 downwards.
GTAAATCTTTCAGCACTTGAAATTGGTGGTAAATATTTACGGGAGATTTACGTATGTTGGTTGTCTTTTGGTATCAATGATATTCAGAAATAACCATCATGGGGTGGTCTGTCGGTAAAAGAGCAAAAAAATGTTCTATAAGCTCCTGGTTCAAGTCCCCTCAAACCCTAATAAAGCTGCAAACGAACTGAGTTATTCGCGAACAGCTCAATGTTTGTTCGATAACAACTCGATTCAACTCGATAATAAATTGTTCGCGAATAGTTCGATATTCATTCGATAATGTGTTCGATTCAAGTTCGAACATGGGGTGTTCGTTTGATTATGTTCGCAAACATACTGCATTCGAGTAATCTATCCGTTCGCAAACACTCTATTCACTTATTCGTTTGTTTATGTTCGAAAACATGATATACATTATATATATTTATATGATGCTAAGTTTATTAAGGATTTTCTATGGCTTAGTGTTAAAAATGCAATTTTTTTGACTTTAAGGTCCTTAATTCGAGTTGCATTAATAACATATTTATATGTTTTTCATTTTTTTTCCTTTTTATATAATGTTTGGTTTAGTTTGGATGAATTTTTTTAATGGTAATCAATGATAAAATATTATAATGCTTTTGTTTTCTATATATAATAAGTTTGGATTTTTTTTTCAAATGTCATCAATAATTAAATATATAAGTATATAGCATTTTAATTAATAAATAATAAATTATTATGATACATAACATGACAAATTTAATAACATAATAGATTTTATAATCAAGTGATATATAACATAGCAAATCTAATAACATAATAGCTTCATATTTTTCCAAATCTAATCAATAATTAAATATTATGAGATACCATTTCAATTAATAAATAATAAATATAGTATGGTAAATTGATAAACATAACATATTATATAATCAAGTGATAAATAACGACAAATTTAATAACATAATAGCTTAATTAAATATAGTATGACAAATTTATGAACACAACATATTGTATAATCAAGTGATATATAGCATGACAAATGTAATAACATAATAGTTTAATTAAACTTAAGTCATATATATATATAACAAATTAATCATACGTTTGTATTGATCATATATTACAATAGACCCTCGTACCACTGTGAATTTATAGATGTTGATACAAAATATATATGTAGACATTTAAAATATTTAAAATATTTATGATAATTTATATAATGATAATATATATATGATAAACTATAATTTTAATAATTTAATAACATATTAAACATATTTAATATATGATTAATATATGTATGATAATAATTTTGTATATATACAATTACACAATTACAATATATATAGATGCAAAAATCTACCGTTACGGAAAGAGGGATTGATCCCGTGAGGTTGAGACCACTAGCAATCTACTGCACTTACACACGTGAGAAAACAAGCGTGAAGCAGACGGACAACAATGGGGTGGTGTTTGCCATAGGCACTCTGATGCTCAAGATAGCAAGGCTGAGTGAGGCTAGTTTAGTGAGGGTTAGGGAAATGAAAAGTTACCAGAAGTCTAGTTGGGAATTGTGACTACGGCTGTAATGCGAAGTTCTTCAGTGGGAACTCTAGGGTCTGAAGGTGTAATGTTTCTCTCCTTTGTGAGAGGACTAGCCTCTATTTAAATAGTGGTTGTATGGTCTTCGAATCCTAGTAGGACTGGGAGTCCTTATAGTGGTAGTCCTCTCAAAGGGTGTAGCCTTTGGCTCCCTTATCTCCGCAGGAAATGGAGTTCATACATGCCTCGGATATGAACCTTGGAGGAGTCGGGATAGTAATTGACTTCCTTAGCAGAGTTCAAGTAGAAGTATAGTTCGTAGGCGACTGTGGGTCTCGAGTTGATTATAAGCTCAGAAGGTGTTTTAGGGTCAAGAGGCTTGGGTCTAGATGGTGAGGGGCTGGCAAAGCATATTGAATGGGCCTCATCTGTAGAACTCTAATTTGGGCCCCATCGGAATTGGGCCTAAGCTTTTAGCTTGGTTTGAAGGTGTCTTCGTCTTTGGGCCTATTTGGGTCAAAGACATTTTTGACCCTAATTGTTTGCCCCCAACTCTCTCAGTTAAGGAGTACTTAGCTTAGAGAGTAGGCATGGCTTGGAGGTGTATCTGGTCGGCCTTCGCGGCCGACCAGTTAAACTTATGAATGTATTGCTTCTCTACTCTCGGGAACGAATGGTATAGCTCTTATTGTCATCGAGGCACTAGGTTCGCCAGTGTATCGAGTCGAGGTGAAACAATCATGGACGCCTTTGGTGCATCCGATCGAGTGAAGGAGTAGAGTTGATCCTGTTGGATTCAACTGATGTACTGAGTCACGGGGATTACGAAAGGGTCTCCCTGACATACACTAGCTCGGTCTATCCTCTCGAGCGGGGAGGTGTGCCAAAAATCCAATGGCAGTGTACTCATTCGGTATGTTAGAGCAAATGACTGGCGCGAGTTGTCCCGTGGATGTGCCTTCATTCAGTGTACGGGACGAGTGAGTGGGTAAGAGGAGCATCTCATGAAGTTGTGCTCACTTGGTACTTTGGTTGTGACTGGTTCGTTCGTCCGTGAGGACTGAGTGGCTTGGCCCTTTGACTTTTAGGCGATGCTTGTCTAGGATCCCAAAGGCAGGGTTAACGATTCCGGTTAGTTAGGAAGGTATCTTAAACTGAGGAAGTGCAAGATTGCATTGGCTTGCCTGCGGACAAACGGTATGCATGATCATGCTAGGTCAATTAGGTCGGCCGTGTGATCAAGAATGGCAATCGTGTGGGATCGCTATTTCTAAGCGTGTGCGGATTCACTCCACGTTTACGGTGGAGATTCATTCTTCTTTTGGGTGGAAATTTGAAAAGATGACTCACCTAGGGCAGAGCGAATACTGCCACATGGAAGGCCGATGGGATAGCCATTAAATTCATTGTCTGAACTCTTTGGGATAAACATATTTTGGAGAGTTCTTTTCTTTTTCTTTTTTTTATTTTTGTAACGCTTCGCAGGGAAAAGGTTTTCACGATTTTGGGGTTTTTTCGGTCAATTTTTCATGGTAATCGCTTCTTCTGGTCCTTTCTTTTGATTTTTGAATTTGTTATTGCTATTGGTTTGTTTCTAGAATAGTCTCGTGCTATTTTAAGGTGATTTCGAGTGTGTGGAGAAAGGAATCAAAAGGAAACAAAAAAAAGGTTTTGGGGTTTTCTTTGTTTTGGAAGAGACTGACTTGATCGTTTGAATTTTATGGTGATTTGTGTATCCGGTGGAGCGAGGTTGTGCTTGTATTTGGGTTTTTGGAAAGATTGGGAGTGATTTAAGTGAGTTTGTCTAGTTTTTTGACGTTTTTGGATTTTGGGACAGAAGTGGAAGATGAAACTAAGTTATGGGGTGTTGCGGTTTGGCCTGTCTTGGTCTGCCTGACCGAGTCGAGTGAAAGGGTCTAGGCTAGGTTTTGAATAGCTGAGAAAGATAGGATACGTAGATTTCCCGGTCATCCCGATCGAGTGGTAAGAGAGTCGTGCAAAAAGCTAAGTTGAGCAGGCATTTGGTCGCCCAGGCCGAGCAGAGGGTTATACGATTGCATCCTATTGTTTTGAGTAGTCAGTTGGTGATTCAGGGTGCGGGAAGCTATAGAAGGGAGTTGAGCCCTAAACTAGAGAGGTCGATCATCTGGGGCGAGCGGGATCAACTAGTAATTGGTTTTGAAAGGACTAGGTCGGTCAGTGGTGAAGGACGAGCGGTGATCTGAAACTTGGGTTTTGGCGAGTATAGGTTCTAAACTGGTAGAGGTCGGTTAGTGGTACAGGGTGAGCAGGGTCAAGTAGGAATAGTCGGTCAGTGTTGCGGGGCAAGTGGGATCAAGTAAGCTTTGAAGGGAATAGGTTGAACAATGTCCGAGTCAGGGTCCAGCAGTTCAAGTGGGGCCGAGGTAGAAGTCAAAAATGAGTATGAGAATGCCTCGACTATGGTGATGATGCCTGAAGGTAAGGGCATTCTGATCGGTATACCAACCAAGGTGAACGTAGCTACCCTTAGGACGAGTGGGGCTAACTCGAGTGATGAATACCTTGACAGGCAAAGGGGGAGTGGGGAAGACTCTGAAGGAGTTGGTGATTTTGGTAGTTCATCATCTACCGGTAGTGGCTCTGAGGATAAGCCAAGTCGGTCAGGTGGTGGGATACTGAGTCGAGATTATCTGCCCTTATTGAAGGACAGTGATATGTGACAGATCCGAACAATGTATCATATTCTGGAATCCGTTGAGATTAGGGTTGCTCGGTCGTACAAGCAAGTTGACTGGGAAGCGAAGGGATGGGTGAGCGCCTATGAGGAGTGGTTCTATGATGGGCTTAGGCTACCTATCCCTCGCCTTGTATGGGAGGTCCTAGACCATTTCAGGATTGCTCCGTCCCAACTCATGCCAAATGGGTGAAGGTTATTGATGGCCCTGGAGGACCTTTGTGTGAGGCATCAGGTGATGTTTGGGTTGCACGGGTTGCTTTATTCGTACTTCCTAAAGAAAAATGATAAGGACAAAGGTCGATAGCTACTGAACCTTAGGCACGAGCGGGCTCACCTCGTGACCGATCTCCAGTCGAGTGACAAGAACTATAAGGATTGGTACTTTTTCGTGCGGGTGATGCAGTCTTCGGGGAGAGAGGCCAGGGCGACATTCCGTTCACTTGGTGAGCTACTAGTGAGAAACTTTGTCTTTGTTGAAACAAACCTAGAGTGTGCTGCTAACTCGCTACTGTAATCATACCTTGTATGATAAGTCGAGGCTGAATCCACTAACTATTGGAGAGTTTGTGATTATAGAAAAGCTAATGAAGAAGTTGACCGTCCCAACTGCGAGCGAGTCTATTGTTAGGCACCGGGAGAAACGGAAGAGGGAGTCTTCGACCAGAGAGGAGAGAAGAGTAGAGGATGTGGTGGCGACTCCACCAAGTCATCAGCTTGCGGCTGAGGCTAGGTCAATCTTGGATGAGGAGACTGAGAGGATCGCCTTCAGCATCCCAGCTTCTACGTTGACCTACTTAGGCCCGGTTTTCATGAGTCAGTTGGCCGACTCATTCCTATTCCTAGCTGAGAGACTCATTTAAACCAGATGGGTGCGATCGCGGCCATTGACTAGGGGGTTTCCCATGCTTTCCAGGTATGAGTTGGAGTTTTACTTTACTGTGCTTATTGTTGACGTGTACTGATCAAGTTGTTTTGTTATATTGGCATTCACAACAGTCTGTACCTGAGGAAATCCATCATATCGTAGGAGAAGAGGATACAAGATGTAACGAAATCTAATGCCAATCTGCGACAGAGAGAAGCGATAGCCCAAAAAGCTCAACGGGAGAGCCAACAGCATTTGAAGGAAGCCGAGAGCGAGTTGGAGCGGTTAAGGAGAGAGTTGGCCAAAAGGACTGCAAAGGTCGAGTCCCTGAGGGAGCAGTGCCTGAGTATTACTGATGACTCCATCATTAGGGCGAGGGGAGAGCTCATGCTTGAGTACAAGGTTGGGAGCACCTCTCATTGGAACTCGGATGAGGACATCTAGCTTATACAGGAGATGATGGAGGAGGAGGATGTTGGGCATACGGAGGAGCAGATTGATAAACAGGTGCTTGATTTTGCTAGCTAGCAGCCATCGATTACTGAGGATGTGAGCGACTAGGTTGCAAAGGCGAGTGTTGGGGCTGGTGATAAGGTGATCGAGTTAGAGGTAGGTGAGACGACTGACACCGATGATACTTAGCTTTTTTTTATTGTTTTTGCCATGTATTTTTTAGGCCTGTGATGCCCTTCCTTGGCGTGTGTGCCTTACTCTGTACTTGGTACTTAGCTGCTTGAGGCTTCTTTTATATTAAACTTGTGATTTTGTTTTTGTGCTTTCCTTATAAGTGAATGAGTTGATTACTTGTTTGTTTGTAGATGCACTAAGGGTTGAACCGCATGCTTGTGTTGTGATTTTGATACGGCCAAGTGAATGAGTCGTATGGACTCTCTAGTAGGTTAAGTCGATGACTCATCGGTTGAAAGTACAAGTATTCTGTTCATTCTGGGCCGAATAGAGATGTAACTTTATGAATCGGTCTATGCCAATCAAAGGTTTGAACTTGTGAATCAGTCTGGGCCGATCGAAGGTATAAACTTATGAATCAGTCTGGGCCAATTGTAGGTGTAATGCTTATGAATTGGTCTGAGCCAATCAAAGGTGTAATACTTATGAATTAGTCTGAGCCGATCAAAGGTGTTATACTTATGAATTGGTCTAGGTTGATCAAAGGTGTAAACTTATGAATCGGTCTGAGCCGATCGAATGGTGTTATACTTATGAATTGGTCTATGCCTATCGAAGGGTTAAACTTATGATCGGTCTGGGCTGATCGAAGGTGTAAACTTATGAATCGGTCTGAGCCGATCCAAGGTGTTATACTTATGAATTGGTTTGGGCCAATTGAAGGTGTAAACTTATGAATCAGTTTGAGCCGATCAAAGGTGTTATATTTATGAATCGGTCTGGGCCGATTGAAGGTGTAAACTCATGAATTGGTTTGGGCCAATCGAAGGTGTTATACTTATGAATCGGTCTAGGCCGATCAAAGGTGTAAACTTATGAATCGGTCTAGGCCGATCAAAGGTGTAAACTTATGAATCGGTCTAGGCCGATTGAAGGTGTAAACTTATGAATCGATCTGAGTCGATCAAAGGTGTTAATAGTTCTATTGTTGAATAATACTTTATTGTATTCGGGCCATGAGATTGACTGATGGTAAAAGAGGTGGATAGGCCCACTCATCCTTTTAAAAATAGAAAAAACAAAAAACAAAAATGTTGATGACGGAGTTAAACTAAAAGTAATGACATTTGAGATGGACTGCATTCCAACTATTGTTGATGTCTTTGCCTTTAGGAGTTTAGAGTCAGTAGGCGCCCATCTCTACTTCCTTGGCGATCTTGTAAGGACCCTCCTAGGTGGGGCCAAGCTTGCCAAAGTTGACCTCCCTGGTGTTTGGAAGACCTTGCGGAGGACCAAGTCGCCAGTTTTGAAAGTTCTGATTCGGACATTGCGATTGCAGTGTTAGGCAGCCTACTGTTGATAGACTACATTGCAAATTGCTGCCCGCTCGTGTAGTTTGTCGATGGTGTCCAGGTTGTGGCAGAAGTTTTGACTATTGGTTTCTCCGTCTGCCCATCGAAGTCTGGTGGAAGGGATTGATGCTTTCGCTAGGATGATTGCTTTATATCCATATGTGAGGGAGAAAGGGGTTTCACCCATAGATGAATGGGCTGTCGTACGGTAGGACCAAAGAACTCTGGGTAATTCATCTACCCATGCACCTTTGGCTTTCTATAAGCGTTTCTTTAAAGTCTGCATGATAGTTTATTTGATGATTTGGCCTGGCCGTTGGATTGGGGGTTGCGGGGGGGTAGAGAAGTTGAGCTTGATTCCCCACATGTCGTAGAAATCTTTGAAGCCTGAATTGATGAATTGAGATCTATTGTCGACGATGATTTCTTTCGGTATTCCAAACCTGCAAATGACATGCTTCTAGATGAAAGCTTTTACCTCTTTGTCTCTGACTTGCGCGAGTGCTTCGGCTTCAATCCACTTAGTAAAGTAGTCAGTGACGGCCAACATGAAGACTTGCTACTCGAGCGCGGTCGGGAGCTTTCTGACTATATCCATTCCTTACTTCATGAACGACCAAGGTGTGAGAGTGGAGTTGAGTCGTTCGGGTGGGAGGTATGAGATGTGGGCGAACCTCTAGCAACTGTCACACTTCTTTATATAAGCTACTGAGTCAGTGCGTATAGTTGGCCAATAGTAGCCAGCGGTGATCACCCGGTGGGCAAGGCTGCGTCTTCCGACGTGGTTTCCACATTTGCCTTCATGAAGTTTGACAAGAACTCATTTGGCTTCTTCTAGGCTCATGCTTTTGAGGTTGGGACCAGAGAATGACTTCCTAAGGAGTTGGCCTTCATATATAGTGAACTTGGCGGCTTTCACTCTCAGGCGGCGTGCTTCATTCTTGTTAGCTGGGAGCTCATTGTGTTCCAAATATTTTACTATCAAAGTCATCTAGGTATCAGATAGTTCGATGTCCATCACTTCTTTGGGCGGCTTATTCTTTGGTCCTTCCTTCTAGTCAGCCGGCCATTGGAGGAATAACAGAGGGATGAATGACGAAGAGGAATATTGAAGGGCTGAGCCGAGGTTAGCAAGGGCGTCAGCATAGGTGTTCTCCATTCGTGGGACTTGGGTGATGGAGAACTCTTCAAAGGCGCTCTGCAATTCTTTGACTAGGTTTAGGTAGGTTGTTATCTTCGAGTCATAGGCTTGGTAAGTGCCTTGTAGCTAGTTGACCACGAGTTGGGAATCGGACTTTACCTCCAGTTTCCTTACTCCAATTTTTTTGGCTAAAGAGAGTCCAGCGATGAGAGCATCATATTCAGCTTTTTTGTTGGTGCATTTGAATCCACATTGTATGGCCCATTGGACGACGTCTCCTTTTGAAGTAGTAAGTACGATGCTGAGCCCGCTCCCATTCACGTTACTTGAGCCATCCACTGAGAGTGTCCACTTTGAAAGCAATCCGCTATTCATGAACAATAACTCTCTTTCTTCTTGGATGGTAGTGTTCGGAGTAAAATCAGCAATAAAGTCTGCCAGCTCTTGGGATTTGACGGTGGTGCGTGGTTGGAAAGATATGTCAAACTCTCTAAGCTCTACTATCCATTGTGTGAGTTGGCCTGATAACTCTGGCTTGTGTAGTATCTTCTTGAATGGGAAGGATGTGAGTACGACTATGGAATGGCATTAAAAATATGGTATGAGCTTCCTAGATGTATGGAGGAGGGTGAGTGCAAGTTTCTCCAGCTAATTGTATCATGTCTCTACGTCGATGAGTGACTTGCTTACATAGAAGACCAGTAGCTGCTTCACATTATCCTCCCGAACTAACACTACAAAAATTGTTGTCTCTGAAACTACCAAATAGGTGTAAAGCTTTTCCCCATCCTTAGGCTTGGAGAGGAGTGATGGGGGAGTTTAGGTATCTCTTCAGCTATTGCAAGGCCTGTTCACATGAGGAGGTCCATTCAAATTTCTTAGATTTCTTGAGCGTGTGGAAGAAATGGTGGCACTTGTCGGCGGATCTAGAGATGAAGCGACTTAAGGCGACCACTCGTCCTACCAAGCGTTGGACATCTTTGATGCAAGTTGGTGATGGTATGTTGAGGATTGCTCGAATTTGATCGAGGTTGGCTTCTATCCCACTTTGAGTTACCATGTATCCTAGGAATTTCCCTGATGAAACCTCGAACGAGAATTTGGTTGGATTCAGCTTCATGTTATACTTCCTTAGGATGGTGAATGCCTCGTTGAGGTGGTCGAGGTGCTGCTCGGCCATGAGGGACTTGTGAAGCATGTCATCGATGTACACTTCCATGGTGTCCCTGAGGTGTTCAGCGAACATCCTATTGACTAGCTGCTGATAGGTAGCCTGACATTCTTGAGGCAAAACGGCATTACTTTGTAGAAATAGGTCTCCCTCTCTGTAATGAAAGCTGTTTTCTCCTAGTCGTCTAGGTGCATCAAAATCTGATTACACCCTGAGAAGGCATCCATGAAACTTAGGACTTCATGGCCTGCTGTCGCATCAACCATCATGTTGATATGCGGGAGCGGGAAGAAGTCTTTAGGTCATGCTTTGTTTAAATCCGTGAAGTCTATGCAGACCCTCCATTTTTCGTTCTTTTTCTTCACCACTACCACGTTTGCCAGCCAGTCAAGATAGTGGACTTCTCTGATTAGGCCATCATTTAGTAATTTGTCGACCTTTTCATTGATGATCTGGTTACTTTCTAGTGCAAATTTCCTATGCCTCTACTTCACTGGGGGGTGATCCGGATCTACTTTGAGGTGGTGGATGATTGCTTTTAGGCTAACTCCTGTCATGTCAGTACGGGACCAGGCAAAGCAGTCCTAGTTTTTTCTAAGGAATTCTATGAGTCTCTCTCTTATTTCGGGCCCGGGCGTGAGCCTATCTAGGTCTTCCTTTCGGGGTCGTCCGGGTGTATCTGCATTTCATCCAACTCATCCATAGATGGTTGATCTGGCTTGGTCGGCAGGGTTGGATGAGATTATAGTTATTATAACGCGTGACCTTTGCTTTTGAAGGCATTTTTGTAGCAATCTCTGGATGCCTTGGTGTCACCCTTGATTTCCCTTACTCCTCATTTCGTTGGAAACCTGATGGTTTGGTGGAAGGTGGATGGAACAGCTCGCATGTCGTGGATCTAGGGTCGGCCCAAGATGACGTTGTATGGTGAAGGATAATCGAGCACCAGAAAGATGGTTTGCTTGTTGACTCTGTTGGTATAGATAGGCAGAGCGATTTCTCCTATGGTGTACTTCTGCTCGGAACTGAACCCTACCAATATAGTTGGTCATCTGCTAATGTTTGTTTCATCCAGTCCAATGGCCTTCACTGCTTCAAGGAAGAGAATGTTTACTGAGGATCCCTTGTCTATGAATACTCTTTTGACCAAGATGTTTGCGATCTGGAGGGAGATGACTAGAGCGTCATGATGAGGGGCAGCTAGGGTGACTGGCTCATCATCTTCAAACTGGATTACTTGGTTAGTGTGTAATCGGGAGGGCAGATGGATGGATTGGACTTCTAGGTGATGGTTGGCTCGGGTATAGCGCTTGGCTGAGGAGTAGCTTACCCCACTGATTTTTGACCCTCTAGAGATAATGGAGCAAATACCCTTTGGCGTAGGTTCTCGTGGGGGGGAAGGGGGGGAGATGCTTCCTTCGAGCTTTTCTGGTTGATTATATTCTTCCCTTTATCAGTCAACAGATCTCCTAGATGTCCCCTCTTCAATAACGCGACGACTTCCAACCATAAGGCGATGCAGTCCACGGTGTTATGACCATGGTCACCATGGAATTAGCACCACTTGGACGTGTCCCTCCTTGCTTTGAGATTGAGCTTATTCAGCCACTTAACGGTAGATCTCATTCCTTTCATGATTGTCACGACTTGCGCTGGTTCGACATTGAGGTTGTACTCCAGAATTTTGTATTGGCTCGACCCGGATGGTCTGTTGTTAGTTCTAATTACCAGGAGGTCATATGGTCTCTTTACCTTGTTCAGGTTGCACAGAGGGGTTTGGTAACGGGGCTCAAACAATCTGGACTCTAACCTTCTATCGTTTCACCTTTGGGGACAGTCTTCTTACCTAGCATGCCTCATCCGGTTCATTTCATCTTCCTCCCACCTTATTTGAATTACGGCTCTAGCTAAGACGTCTTCCATGGTGGTGCAACCAAGCTTTGTCAGGTCTTTGTATAGCTCTTCGTTCGAAAGGAGACCCTTTCTGAAGGCGTCTACTGCTGTCTCTGGGTTACAAGAGGAGATGAAGATTTTTTCTTTGTTGAACCTACTGACGTATTCTTTCAGCAGTTCCCCCTTCTTCTGATAGACTCTGTACAGATCGACCGATAGTTTCTCAAGCTTCTTGCTGCTGATGAATTGTTCAACGAAGGTGTCGGTGAGCTGGGCAAAGGAGTTGATTGAACAGTTTGGGAGGTTGGTGTACCACTGAAAAGCTGGGCCAGATAGGCTTGAACCAAAGTTTTTATACATGCAGGCTTCCCTTAGTATTTGGGGTATCGATATGATGAACATCTATTGCTTGTAAGAGGCTATGTGATCGTCTGGGTCGGTTGTTCCATCATAGGGCTTCATGCTGGGAATGGTGAACTTGTGTGGTATCTCAGCTAGCGCAATTGCATCTACAAAGGGTGAATCGGCATAACAGTGAGGTTAGCTCTTTTTTGTTGGGATTGGCATTCCAGGTATGCACCTCATCACTACTTCTATGTCGGCTAGTCTCTTGGCCAATATCTTTTCCATAGGAGATACAGATACCACTAGGTTGTCCTGGTTAACTTGGTTGGCCACGCGATTAGCACCTAATGCGTTTCGGTGGGTCAATCCGCGTGGTGTAGTCTGACGAATCACTCTATCATTCGTCGCTTGGTAGCTTTGATCCTCATTTATTCCCTTCTATTAAATGACTTCCCTTGTGACCGATCAGGTGTTTCGCCCCACATGGATTGTAAGTGGTGTTATTTGGGATTCGTTCGGCCCATTAGGATGAATGGACTCGAGCAGGGTAGTTTGAAGGAGAGGGGAACCGCTCGACCTGCGAGGATGAGTTGAGCCAAGTGGTGTTTGGGTAGGGATGACTGACTGAAGCTGGGATAGGATGGCAAGGATGGGTGGTTCTTGTTGTGATGGGCTTTCTGTCACTTGGACTCCTTGATCTCGTGCCTGAAGCAGATCGATCGAGAGTGGCTCTATCGGTGGCCCTGTTCCCTATCAGTTAGGGGTGAATCGTCAACTAATGACGAACATAGATGGCGCGACCTCGTATCCGAGATTGCGGGTCCGTGCTCTGGAGTCTGGAGAGGTTGCATAGACAGAACCAAGGCGCGAAATTGATTAGGTGGTACCTGACAAGGCAGAAGCTCAAGATCATAAAACTGACTTATCTTCTCTTTTAGAGATTGGTTCTTGGCCCTGACGGAGGCGTTTTCAATTCGGATGGCAATGTTCTCAGCTTCTAATGCAACCACCTTGTGAGTGCTGTTGCATGAGGGCGGTCAGAGCTTCCAGTTTGGCCTCGAGGCTAGGATTAGTGTTATCAGAATTGTCAGTCATGATAGTTTCTTCACGTAGTAGGATTTATTGAGACGAATGATTGCCAGAGGCCCCACAGTGGGAGTCAAAGTGTAGATGCAAAAATCTACCGTTATGGAAAGAGGGACTGATCCCATGAGGTTGAGGCTACTAGCAATCTGTTGCACTTGCACACGTGAGAAAACAAGCGTGAAGCAGACGGAAAACACTGGGGTGGTGTTTGCCCTAGACACTCCGACGCCCAAGTCAGCAAAGCTAAGTAAGGCTAGTTTAGCGAGGGTTAGGGAAAGGAAAAATTATCGCAAGTCTAGTCGGGGACTGTGACTACGGCTGTAATGCGAAGTTCTCTAGTGGGAACTCTAGGGTTTTAAGGTGTAATGTTTCTCTCCTTTGTGAGAGGACTGGCCTCTGTTTAAATAGTAGTTGTATGGTCTTCGAATCCTGGTAGGATTGGGAGTCCTTGTAGTGGTAGTCCTCTCAAAGGTATAGCCTTTGGCTCTCTTATCTCCGTAGGGAAGGGAGTTCGTACATGCCTCGGATACGGACCTTGGAGGAGTCGGGATAGTAATTGACTTCTTTAGTAGAGTTCAAGTGGGAGTATAGTTCGTAGGCGACTATAGGTCTCGAGTTGACTGTAAGCCCAGAAGGTGTTCCAGCGTTAGGAGGCCTGGGTCTAGATGATGAGGGGCTGGGAAAGCATATTGAATGGGCCTTATTTGCAGAACTCTGATTTGGGCCCCATCGGAATTGGGCCCGAGCTTCTAGCTTGGTTTGAAGGTGTCTTCGTCTTTGGACCTATTTGGGTCAAGGACATTTTTTGCCCTAAAATATATATATATATATAACAAATTAATCACACATTTGTATTGATCATATATTACAATATACTCTCATACCACCTATGAATTTATGGATGTTGATATAAAATATATATGTAGACATTTAAAATATTTATATAATTTATGTAATGATAATATATATATATATATATGATAACCTATAATTTTGATAATTTAATAACATATTAAAAATACTTAATCTATGATTAATATATGCATGATAATAATTTTGTATATACACAATTACACACACACATACACACACATATATATAAACCCAATAACCAACAAACTAACCCGGCCCAACCCAAATCTGGTGTATATTTTTTATTCAAACGAGTTATTCGAATGATTAGTCGAACGATCACGAACAGCTCGTTTTGTTAATCGAACGAGTAATTCGAATGATTAGTCGAACAATCACGAACAGCTCGTTTTGTTAATCGAATGAACTCGAACAGCCATTATGTGTTCGTTCGAGTTCGAACACAATTTCGAACAACCCTTTGTGCTTATCGAACGACTTTCGAACGAGGATGTTCGTTCGTGTTCAGTTCGTTTGCAGCCCTAGACCCTAATAGGGGGGGTTAGGGAACTTAACCGGCTGACATTTCCAAGGACCCGCGCAAGTTAGCCCAGACACTCGGTGATAAAAAAAAAAAAATATATATGGTCCCCACACAACCAAAACAGCAAAAGTAGTTGCTGATTTTATGACCGAATTCACCAACTTTCAATGGGGACCAAGGAAATAGACCTGAGAAATCATAGCAGAAACGAAAACTGAAATATGGGACATGGCTTCATTCTTGTGATAAATTCTTCCGAGTCATAAGCTCTTAGTGCTGGTAAGATTTGAAACCGCCAATAATATATTGTTTCTCAGTAAGCTTCATTGAAACTATAAGCAAAGAAGCATGAATAGAGAAGATTAATAACAAAGAAGAGCTGACCATGTGAGGAACTGAAGCTAAAGGAGTACTATAAGAAGGATCCATAATTGACATAAGTCTACAACTCTGACACCATGAAGACTGTTAGAGGAGAAATCACATGGCTTCCTAAATGATTCAATTCACAAATTCTTGGGCTTGGACTGCAGAATAGAAAAAGAAGTAACAGTATTGTAAAAACATTAAGACTACCCACGCATGACAGGTGTTTGATGATATGCTTCATTCAGAATTTCAAAATTCCAGACTAGGAGTGGCAGGTGTGAATAAAGTCTTATACTTTCCAAGCACGACATATGTGTTCCTTCATGAGGTAGTTGCCTCCATGCGCTCTGCCATCCACCAACTTTTCCACCCTCCCAAGATTGGTCTCCACCTTGAAGTTATAATCTACCAAAAAGTTTTGCTTCTTTCCTCTCTGAACCTTCCGATAATCCATTTCATCCTAATCCCTTCTTATATAGCCAATTGTTCACATAGACATCATATATGTTAAAATCAATGAAGCAAACTACAGAAAAAGACTTAACTTATGTCGCAACGATCTTTTTGAGAGGTTAATTCTGCCAAAAGGTTTTGCACCAGTCCCTCTTGTTAGCCTCAAAAACATATTTCACTCTGTTTGGGAACTAA
This sequence comes from Pistacia vera, assembly GCF_008641045.1. Lineage (NCBI taxonomy): Eukaryota > Viridiplantae > Streptophyta > Magnoliopsida > Sapindales > Anacardiaceae > Pistacia > Pistacia vera. Next base: position 1,277,890 of record NW_022196516.1, on the reverse strand, counting down.
CTACGTCCGAGACAATGAAGCCATTCCCAAAGGACTTCTATGCTATTCATTTTCCCTTGGAAGATCACATCATAAAAGCTTCGAGTGGTCACTCCTACAAACTAACTACGAATTTTTTGTCTCTCTCAATGGACACTAGATTTTGATCTATACACTACATCTCAAGATACCCATGCACATGTATGGATAAAAAAATTTGGTTTAGGCTATGAATGTTGGGATCCGCACACTATTATGGAGATAGCAAAAGGGGTAGGTGTTCCACTTCAGTTAGATAAGTTAACAAATGAGGGTATCTACGGATAATATGCTAGTCTTAGTGGATGTTGAACCTTCAAAGAATCTTCCATCATTCTTAATGGTGGAGAAAGTCAATCATGGCTTCAAAGTTGATATTGATTATGAGAACCTTCCTCCTAAATGCTCTCACAACTGTTATGTTGGTCATTTGTTGTTGGATTGTCAGTAGATCAAAAACTCTAAAGCTCAGACATAGAGTGGTCGATCAAAGTCCCGAAAACCTCGAATGGAGTATAGACCAAAACCTACAGCACAAATTTTAGCCAATTCAGTCCAAGGGATCAACCCTCCACCCTCATAGAATCTATAATCTGATTGTAGATGCAAAAAATCTACCGTCATGAAAATAGGGTGTGATCCCGTGAGGTTGAGGTCACTGACAATCCGTTAGACCTGCACACATGAAAGGGCAAGCGTGAAGCTTCCGGAAAACACCGAGGTGGTGTTTGCCGTAGGCACTCTGACGCTCAAGTCAGCAAGGCTGAAAGAGATTTAATAAGAATTAAGGAGAAGAAGAATTACCAGGAGTTTTGTCTGAGTCTAGGACTACGGCGGAGGCTTCGGGTTCTTGGGAGTAAGAACTTAGGAGCAAATAGATGGTTTTGAGTTGTGTAGATTGACTGTGTGTGATTTCTTTCTTAATGAGAGGGCAAGCCTCTTTTTTTATAGTTAACCTAATGGGTTGGAATCCTAGTAGGACATTGAGTCCTCTTTTGGGAGATAATCCCTATCATTAAAGAGATATGATTTCTTGACCTTATCAGATTAAGTTTAATAGTTTGAGTAAGATTTGAAATCTTAGTAGAAGAGGAAATAGAATGAGATTCTGATTTCCTATTTATACTCTGTTGCAGGCTAATGGGCTGAAACCCAGTTTAGCTTAACTTATAGGATAGCCCAACTCATAAAGCGGGTAGGTTGCAAGGTGATTTTAAACGTGGGCCCAATTGGGATTGGGTTGAGGCCTTGGGCCGTGATATGTTTATTTCGTTATTGGGCCCCGTTAAGCCCAAGACGATTTTTGGCCCCAACACTGATCCATAGCAATCTAGCGAGCCATCCCTTAAACCCTTTAGTCCCATCAGTAAGGTATCATTGGTGAATGCTAGCTTTGAGAATATGGTGGATGTAGGACCTAGTAAAGAAGACCCTCAATGCAACAATTTTCAACTACCTAGCCTATCCTTTGCAATGGATCTTATGATTATGGATACCAACATGAAAATGCTGACAATGAGTTAGATTTGGTGGCTACCAAACCTTTGCTTTATCATGCTCCTCTTGCCTCTAGTCGAAAGCTTATTATGGACCTTAGAAATGTTGTTGATGAGAATGAGGTTGCTAGGAACAATAAGTAGGATTCTTCCTTTGCTTAGGAGATGGAGATGATTGTAGCAACAGTACAACAAGATTCTGAGGGATTTTAAATAGTGTTATGAAGGTCTCGATGGAAGAAGTAGAAAGAGAAGTTGAGGCACCCTCCCTTGACTAGCAATAAATCTCCCACCTCTTCTCGATGCAATTTATTTTTTTTGGAATATTCAGGGTATTGCTAACACTAATTCTCAGTTGTAGTTGGCTAACCTTTGCAACCTACATCATCTTGATTTTTTATGTATAATGGAGCCAAAAATTCCAATGGATAGGATTTCACATTCTTTCTAACAACCTTTCAACTTGTGAGGCTTATTGCAACCAATTTAGGATGTGTTTGGTTGGGGGGTAATCCCCCCATTATTGAGGTAATATCATCTTATATTTACTTTAATTACCACGTTTGGTTGTCAAGTAATATAAGATTTCGGTAATCTTTACAAAACCAACAATAATTATTGTTGGTTATATAGGTGGTAATCTGATTACCTCCATTTTCTTAGGTATTTTAAGATTACTTGGTAATCTTAATTCTGTTACAATTTTACCCTTAACTATTAAAATTTTAGACAATAATGCCCTTATTTTGAAATTAATTTACATGAACCTACCATTACAATTTTAACCATAATTAATTAAGTTTTTGGACAATAATGTGTTAGAGTAGGTGCCATAGAGCCAATCAATTATTGTAGAATTGATTCTTTGTAATAATGTTCATTGATCAATAAAAGGCATTTTATTTTATATCGTGTAAATCATCATTGTATGTATTGGTATATATCCTTAGAATGGTAGAACCGTGACGAGGGTATCAAGTGTTTCAATTCCTGATCATGAGAACCCTATGAGCACATATGATGGCTATTCTAAAAACGTCCGTGGCCCCAGTATTATTCTGAAGTAGGGGCACAGATAATACAGTAAGGTTATCATAGTGTTGAACGACCCTGTCGAAAGGTAGTGACTGATCTCACTTGTCAAGGTTGTTTGGTGACAACCTGGTGCAACACATGGGTGCTTGCTATAGGCAAGTTCACTGGACTGACCCACCAGAGGATTGCATATGGATGGTAACTCTAATGTCTATGGAACAAATCTTCTAACGAATGGTGGTGCATGTGATCTTTAAACTTGAGATCACCGGAGCGCCTTGTGCACCGATTGATGTAGTTTGACACTAGCCTAATGCAGTTCTATTCAGAGCTGTCAATACGGTAGTGATTGGCTACATCAAGAAGTGTATCAAGACTATGGTGGATCGACAGAAGATTCATCACTCCTGGGTAAGGGGGATGTTATCTCACGGTGCAATTTAGTAAATGACAATGACACTAAAACTGTGGCCACAGTAGGATTGAGTTGTTGCTTGATCCAGTTTATAATTCAGGTCATTGGATCAATAACTGAATACATACATATCGAGAGTAACTGAGGTTGACACTATTTCTATGCCTCGGTCTGGTTGAGATAACCAATGATGAAAGGATTGAATTGTACGATAACCATATCGTTGACAGGTAGCTGCTTCGCTAAATCTGAATCTATCAGATGGCCATGATGTCTTGCTAGGGGCCAATCTTGGTCTGTGTGTAGTGAGACAATTAATTGGTGTTAATCGCGATACTACACACTGCCGGTATGATAAGGAGCCTACGAGTCACACACATAGAAGATAATTTAAGAACCAGTTTATAAGAAGGGCGTTTTTGTCTTTTTAGGCGAAAAAGGTATTTTGGTAATTTCATAGTGCAATTACTCCAAGAAACTAAAGAGGGATTTGCTAGATCCTCTTTAGCCTTAAGAACCAAGATGAAATCAAAAGAGATTTGATTTAAGCAAAAAGGCAATCTAGCGTGGGAAGAAGAGAAAGGGGCTGGAATATTTTATGTTAATGATTGAATGAATTGATTAATTAATTCACAAAGTGTTGCACTTATCTAGTGCACACTTTGCCCTATTCCATCTTGGTTACATTGGAAAATCTGTTCAGAGACAAGTTGGAGGAGCCTCCAAATGTGCGTATGATTTCTTAACTTTAGACTGAATTTTCTACAAATTCTTATTTAATGTATAAACTGTATATTTGTGCCTTGATCTTGGTTCTAAGGAACAATCCATGTCGTAAATAATTTTTGTTTCCGTTGCCATGACATGATCGTTTCCAAATAGTGGTATCAGAGCCCAGGGTACCAGATTTTACAGTTTTTGTGAATGGTTGATTACATGTATTTGACTGATAACATGTTGTCTTGATGAATCTACACAAAATCTGCCATGAAAGCATGTTTTAAGAAATCAATTGATTGATTAATTTAATTTTTTTGAAAGCATGTTTTTAATCTACACAATATACAGGTATATTGGGTTATGGATTTTTGTTGAAATAAGAAGTTAAGATTGATTGCGAAATCCGTTTAGCGTATTTTTGGTGGCTGGTTGAACTGATATGATGCTACAGATTAGTGTACATTGGCCGCGGCGATATAAACCATCATCGCGGCGTGCGTTGTTTGCTGTACTCGCTGATTGCAAAATCAGCGCTCACCGCGGCGATGGGCTTAGCGCAATCGTTGATTAATATCAATGCTCGCCGCGGCAATTGCAATCTAAGGTGCGCGGTGATGAAAATCAGCGCTTGCCGTGGCGATATAACCCATTGCCACGGCGATCGCACGTGATGCATGTACGCGACACAAATCAGTGCACGCTTCGACGATCTAATCCATCGCCACAGCGAGCGCACTTTCGAGTGCGTAGGGCCAAAGTGAAAAGTTTCAAAACTTTTGAACCAAATGTAGATTTGCAGATTGTCAGGGGGTAATTAATAATTAACCCACCCAATTCAAAAATTGATTGTTTTTTAAATGTATACCATGTACTTGTTTATATATTGCATGGTGCCCGGTGGATGAGCCTTAGACCTAAGGTGAATGTTTTAATTTTTTTGGGTATATATGGTTGTAATTTATTAAATAGGGCCTGCGTGTCATGCCTTTCTCCCCTTCTTGATGCACATTCTTTTCTCATCTCATTCCTCTCGAATGTAAATCGAGGTTTCTAAATTTATTGATGTAAAGAATTTTATAAAATTATTCTCACTGTAAATTTAGAATGATATTTTGTAATGTACTTGAAGACGGATCAATGAAGAGACGATCATACTTGAAGACTCATGATTTTATTACAGGACCCCTAAGTGACCTACCGATTCCTCTAGGCTCGAGGAAATCGGTTTTTGTTGGGTCATGTACTGGCATGTTTTAATATTTTGTTTAGAATGCATGCTAAGGTTGAATGTTCAATAACATGCCAAACGATGTCATTCTAACGAAGATAATAATCTGGTGAGACATTAAATAATAAACTCTCAATTAAAGTATATTAAGTCACGTATGCCTTCCATCACCATGGTTTTAATCAAACCACTGTTCGTTGGAACCTTGTTCGCCAAAGCGAATGGTACACTTCTACCAGTGGGAGGTTAAAATTCATTGGAGTTTTCCTTAATGCTGATGGGTCGACTTAAAATGACGGTTTTGCTTGTTTGCCAAAGTGAAGGTTGATAAACGCGTCGTAGGCATAGTAGAGAAGTACACATATTGTGTGTACATGGTGGCATGTATTGTCTACTCTACTGATACTGAGAATCATAATTGAGGACGATGGTTGGGGCCATTGGATTGTGTGATTGGCTTGTTGGCTTCTTCACATTTGAGGTTGATAGTAGAAGCTATCAACTGGCGTGGATTAAGTTTGTTGGCCTACCTAATCAACCCATTTTGGCTTGTTCGCCAAAGCGAAGGTTTGAAATGGGCTGGATGGGATCTCAGTCCACTAGGAAAGCCAACGGGCTTTTCCAAGTTAATAGTGAGGGCTATTGACTTGAGGAAAATAGTGGGAGCGTCGTTTAATAAAAGAACATATTAAATAATAATGAACTTTATAATAACTTTATCTTTTCTGCAATTGTAGATTCACCAAAATGAGCATTATGAACCTGCGACCGATAGTCAAGAAAGAAAACAGGTTGGATGGATCCAATTTCTCAGACTGGTATCGTAATCTTCAGATTATACTCAAGTCAGAAAAGAAATTGTATATTCTTGAAAAGCCATACATGGCTGAGCCTGATCCTGATGCCAGTTAGGAAGTAAAGGACACTTATCAAAAGTTCCTTGATGATGTTGATGGTGTTCAATGCTTGATGTTAGCATCGATGACACCAGTGTTGCAAAAGCATCATGAGAATATGGACGTTGTTGCCATTATTCTACATCTCAAGGAGTTTTTCGAAGGGAATGCTCGACAGGAGAGGTACAAGGTGTCAAAAGCACTGTTTGGAAGTCGTTTGACTGAGGGAGCCCAAGTTGGTCCTCATGTGCTCAAGATGATCGAGCACATAAAGAGGCTTGAGACTTTGGGATTTGAGTTGGATGCAGAATTACAAATGGATTTGATTCTGCAATCCTTGTCTGACTCTTATGCACCGTTCATAATGAATTTCAATATGAACACGATGGTGAAAACCCTGTCGAAGCTTTTGAACATGCTGTGGACTGCAGAGCAAGACTTGAAGAAGTCTAAGCCTGTTTTACTAGTTGCTGCCAGTAAAGGAAAGGGTAACGGCAAGGGTAAGGCCAAGGCCAAGGCCAAACCCAAGCCCAAGCCCAAAGGACAGGGTGCTCTTGGGCCTGAGAGTTGCATAGGGAAGGGCAAAGTAGTCTGCTTCTATTGTGGCAAGCCTGGCCACCGAAGGAAACATTGCAAGGCTTTCCTCACAAGCAAGAAGAAGTCAGATGCTATGACTTCAAGTGTATTTATGATTGAGATTAATTTCTCTCCTATAACATCTTGGGTCATTGACACAGGATGTGGTACTCACATTTGTACTGATATACAGGGACTAAGGCAGAGTAGAATGCTCACCAAGGGAGAGGTGGACCTACAAGTTGGAAATGGAGCACATGGTTGCATTGGCTGTGGTTACTTACTGTTTATCTTTGCCTACCGGCTTGTTGTTGGAACTACATAACTGTTATCTATTTCTAGAAATATTATTTCAGTATCCGCTTTGGATAATATGGGGTATCATTTTGAGATATCTAATGGATTGTTATTCTTTAGTTTAAATGGTATTCTATTTGGAATTGCAAGGTTATATAATGGGTTATATGTTCTTGATTTAAACAATAAAGATATTCTCAATGTTGAAACCAAGAAAGTTAAACATAGCAATCAAAACCAGACATATCTTTGGCACTGTAGATTGGATTATGTTAATAAGGCCCGCATTGCAAAACTTCAAAGGGATGGAGTTTTGGACCCTTTTGACTTTCAGTCATTTGAGGTATGCGAGTCATGCCTGTTAGGCAAGATGATCAAGTCTCCTTTCACAGGACAAGGTGAAAGGGCTACTGAACTGTTAGGCATCATCCATAGTGATGTATGTGGTTCACTAATAGTTGAAGCCAGAGGTGGATATTTATACTTCATCGCATTTACTGATGATTTCAGTAGATATTGTTATGTCTACCTTATGAGACATAAATCTGAAGCATTTGATAAGTTTAAAGAATTCAGGAATGAAGTACAGAATATGTTGGGCAAAAGTATTAAAGCTCTTCGGTCGGATCAAGGAGTTGAATACTTAAGCTCAGGGTTTTCTAAATACCTAAAATAATGTGGGATAGTATCACAACTCACCCCTCCGTATACACCCCAACACAATGGAGTGTCTGAAATGAGGCATATGACCTTACTTGACATGGTTAGGTCCATGATGAGTTTTAGTGATCTACCTGCATCTTTCTAGGGTTATGCCCTAGAGACTGCGACTTACGTTTTGAACCATGTGCCATCAAAGTCTGTAGATAAGACTCCATATGAACTATGGAGTGGGCGAAAGCCCAACTTGTCTTATCTAAGGTTTTGGGGTTTCGAAGCTTATGTTAAGAAATTAACTTCGAACAAGTTGGGCCCAAAATCCTATAAATGTATATTTGTGGGGTATCCAAGGGAGACCAAATGATACTATTTTTACCACCTAGAAGAGCACAAAATTTTTGTTGCTCGTTCTGGTGTCTTCCTAGAAAATAAATTTTTTCTAAGAAGTACTAGTGGGAGAAAAGTAGAACTCGATGAAGTTTTAGAACCACAAAATATACTAGACGAAAGACGGGATGATGTGCCACAGAAGGTGGTTGAACATTATGAGGAGGTTACTCCACAACTTGTGGATCAAAGTGAACCACCTCAGGTAGCACAGGAGCTACGTAGATCTCGGAGAGTACGCCATGAGCCCGAGAGATACGGTTATCTCATGACTCAACATGGAAACATACTAGTCTACCAAGACGATGAGCCCAGAACCTACGAAAACGCTATATCGGATCCAGATTCCGTTAAATGGCTTGAAGCCATGAAATCTGAGATGGACTCCATGTACCAGAACCAAATATGGTCTCTGGTTAACCACTTGAAGGGGTAAAACCCATAGGGTGTAAATGGGTCTTCAAGAAGAAGACTGACATGGATGGCAAGGTGCATACTTATAAGGCACGACTGGTTGCCAAAGGTTTCAAACAAATTCATGGTATTGACTATGAAGAAACCTTTTCGCCGATTGCCATGATTAAATCCATCCGAATTATGCTTGCGATAGTTGCATACTATGACTATGAGATTTGGCAAATGGATGTCAAAACAGCTTTTCTGAATGGAAACCTTGAAGAGGATGTGTATATGACACAACCTGATGGTTTCGTTCTTGATGGGCAAGCTAATAGGGTATGCAAGTTGCAAAGATCCATATGTGGACTCAAGCAAACTTCTAGGAGCTGGAACATTCGTTTTGATGAGGTCGTAAAAGAATTCAGTTTTATCAAGAACAAACATGAACCCTGTGTTTACAAGAAAGTGAGTGGGAGCGCAGTGGCATTCCTAGTGTTGTATGTCGATGACATACTTCTGATCGGGAATGATATACCGAACTTGCAGTTGGTAAAGACTTGGTTATCCAAGTGCTTCTCCATGAAGGACTTAGGGGAAGCAGCCTACATCCTTGGAATAAAGATCTATCGTGATAGATCATGTAGGTTGCTTGGCCTAAGTCAGAGCGCATATATTGACAAAGTACTGAAAAGATTCAGTATGGAAGAATCCAAGAAGGGAATTCTTCTGATGTCACATGGTGTTTATCTCTCTAAGGAAATGTGTCCTAGAACACAAGATGGGAGAGATAGGATGTATGACATGCTATGTACTCGGATTGATGTCTCATGTGCTTTGAGCACTTATAGTAGATATCAATTGGATCCAGGTGAGCGTCACTGGATGGTTGTCAAGAACATTCTTAAGTACTTGAAGAGGACTAAGGATATGTTCTTGGTTTATGGAGGGGGAAATGAGCTCACTATAAGAGGATATAGTGATGCTAGTTTCTAAACGGACAAAGAAGATTATCGATCACAATCCGAGTTTGTACTTTGTCTCAACGGGGGTGCAGTGAGCTGGAAGAGCTCCAAGCAAAGCACTGTAGCGGACTCTATAATAGAGGTTGAGTATATTGCATTATCAGAAGCGGCTAAGGAGGCAGTCTGGATTAAGAAGTTCGTCACCGAACTTGGTGTGGTTTCCACGATTGTTGATCTAATAGACATCTATTGTGACAATAATGGAGAAATCACTCAAGTTAAGGAACGACGGTCTCATTAGAAGTCCAAACACATACTCAGACGATTCCATCTCATCAGAGAGATAGTTAAGAGGAAAGATGTGCAGATCAGTAAAGTGCATACTGACGACAATCTCACAGATCCATTGACAAAGCCTCTGTCGCAGCAAAAGCATGAAAGGCACTTGAGATCATTTAGTATTAAATATATAAATGATTGGCTATAGTGCAAGTGGGAGATTGTTAGAGTATGTGCCTAAAGCCAATCAATTATTGTAGAATCGACTCTTTGTAATAATGTTCATTGATGAATAAAATGCATTTTATTCTATATCGCGTAAATCATCATTGTATGTATTGATATATGTCCTTAGAATGGTAGAACCGTGAAGAGGGTATCAAGTGTTTCAAATCTTGATACTGAGAACCCTATGAGCACATATGGTGGCCATTCTAGAATCGATCGTGGCCCTAGTATTATTCTGAAGTACGGACACAGATAATACGGTAAGGCTATCATAGTGTTGAACGACCCTATCGAAAGGCAGTGACTGATCTTACTTGTCAAGGTTGTTTGGTGACAACCTGGTGCAACACATTGGGTGCTTGCTGTAGGCAAGTTCACTGGACTGACCCACCAAATGATTCCATATGGATGGTAACCCTAGTGTCTATGGAACAAATCCTCTAACGAATGGTGGTGCATGTGATCCTTCGAATTGAGATCACTGGAGGGCCTTGTGTTCACCGATTGGTGCAGTTTGACACTAGCCCAACGCAGTTCTATTCAGAGCTGTCAATACAGTAGTGATTGGCTGCATCAAGAAGTGTATCAAGACTGTGGTGGATTGACAGGGATTCATCACTCCTAGGTAAGGAGAAGTTATCTCACGGCATAATTCAGTAAATGGCAATGACAAAAATTGTGCCACAGTGGACTAGTTGTTGCTCGATCCAATTTATAATTCAGGTCATTAGATTAGTAACTGAATACATACAATATCGAGAGTAACTGAGGTTGACAATATTTCTATGCTTGGTCTGGTTGAGATAACGAATGATGAAAGGATTGAATTGTACGGTAACCATATCGTTGAGGTGCTGCTTCACTGATCCAAATCTATTGGGTGGCTATGATGCCTTGCTAGGGCCAATTTTGGTCTATGTGGGGTGAGACGATTAATTGGTGTCAATCGCGATATACACATTGCCGGTATGATAAGGAGCCACGGGTCCACACATAGAAGTAATTTAAGACCAGTTTAAAGAAGGGCGTTTTCGTCTTTTTAGGTAAAAGGGTATTTTGGTATTTCACAGTGCAATTAAATTGTTGAGGTCATAGCCTTGATTAATTTGTTAATAAAATTAAATAAGTAAAATACGTTAAATATGGTTCGCTTATATTAATAAATTATCATATTGTTAATGTTATATATATATATATATATATATATATAATTATATATAATTTAATTAAGATAATGATAATAAAATTAAAATATTTAAATGGGGTGTGGATACAAGGTGTGTTGGGTGGAGCCCAGCCTATTCCATGAGGAATAGGACAAAGTGTGCACTATATAAGTGCAACACTTTGTGAATTAATTAATCAATTCATTCATCATTAACATAAAATATTCCAACCCCTTTCTCTTCTTCCCACGCAAATTGCTTTTTTGCTTGAATCAAATCTCTTTGATTTCATGTTGGTTCTTAAGGCTAAAGAGGATCTAGCAAATCTTCTTTATTCTTTGGGATTATCTTTGTGGACTACATTGGTTCGATCCTACTTGGGTCGGTAGTGAAATCCGTTCAGAGCAAGTTGGAGGAGCCTCCAAACGTGCTATGATTTCTTAACTCTAGACTGATTTTCTGCAGATTCTTATTTAATGTATAAACTGTATATTGTGCCCTGTCTGGTTCTAAGGAATGATCCATGTTGAAATAATTTTTGTTTCCGCTGCCATGACATGATCGTTTCCTAACATAATGCACTATATTAAAACAAATTGCAAGTCACCCAGGACCATTGCCGCCTGCCGGCCACGATTACCGGTCATTGGCCAACCATTACCGGCTGTCATGCGCCAATCTTGTCATTTTCGACCATATGGCCATAGATCTGGCAAAAAACGATCTGATCTATTTTGGTTGTTTATAGCCGATTGATGGATCTAGCCAGAAATAGCCAGATCCATGACACATAACAGCCACAATATGGTCGTTCCCAGCCATTGATGTGGCCGAAAACGGCCATATTGACGCACGGTTGGTGGATCCAGTCATGTACCATTTTTCGACAGTGGTTGACGGTGGTGGCCGGCGACCGACAGTGGCTTGGGGTGGGTGGAGGTGATTTTATTAAAAATTAAACTTTTATATGGTAGGGTGTTTTAGCAAAATTTCAAATGTATGGGTTAAAAGTGATTCTAAAAATAATATTATATAATATTAAAAAGGAGGACAATTTATTAATCTACATAAATACCACAATTTATTCTAACCTAACCAAACACATTTCTAAAAATTCTTAGTAATCTTCGCATTTATCATTCCAATTTGTTCAAGGCCTTAGAGGACTAGTTGAGGTACACGCAAGTTAGCTCGGACACCTTGGTACCAAAAAAACCAAAAAAAAAAAAAAAAAAAGATTTTGTATTACCATTTTAAATTTAAAAAAAGAATAACTTATACGAAAATATACACTTTTGTATATATAAGTTAGTGTACAAAATGTCTATCATATTATCATAGTAATTAAAAAATAACACTAAAATTGTATAAAGTTACTTTCTTTTCATCAATTCATTGTATGCATGAAATTGTCAATTAACAAATTACTAAGCAAGGTAAAAGAAACGTCTACTTTCCAATCATTGTTTAAGCTATGCATTAGTTATCACCATGAACATATTGAAGTGAAAAATGTAATATCTCTTTTAAGCATTTTATCAGACACCTTGCCTCATCTGTCTACCTTCGATGATCCAACCAACTGTTAATTATCTACAACTTAGAAACTTCAGAAGGAACAGGTCTTCTGGTCTCTATATTATCAATATTTTTCCTCTGACCGCCTTTTTTTTATATATTTTTTTCGAGCACTAAGATTCCTCTCTCGTTGACTTGCTCTCTTACAGTTTGTTGGAATAGAAAGGTCCAAGAAAGTCATAAGAAGTCGCGTAAGGGCAGCATTCCTTATGGTGAAGTTCACTTCTTAAATTGAGAATCTCTTTGGTCTGTTCACTAATTTTGCATCATACAATCTTGTATTTTCCCTTTATGGCTTCTTCATTATCATGGTTGTCTTGTAATTCCTCTACCCTTCAAGCCAAATTCGATCTCTTAGTTTCAGAGGCGAGGATATCGTGATAACTTTACTAGTATCTCTATGCCGCTTTGCGGCGAAAACAGATTGAAACCTTATTGATGACAGTGGACTTCAAAGAGGAGATGAAATTTCACCTGTGCTTTTGAAAGCAATTGAATCATCCAAGATTTCAGTAGTCATTTTTTCAAAAGACTATGCGTCTTCCGCATGGTGCTTGGACGAACTTGTACAAATTCTTGAATGTAGGAAATTGAATAACAAATGGTTATACCAATTTTTATAATATAAATCCTTCGGATGTACGGAAGCAGAGTGGTAGTTTTGAGGATGCTTTTGATAAACATGAAGAACGTTTCAAGGAGTGACCAACAAGGTTCAGAAATGGAGAGTTGCTTTGACTGAAGCAGCCAATCTATCAGGATGGGATTTCTTCTGTGACCAAGTATACGCTCTTCTCTACATTTTTTTTGCGCTTAAGATGATACATGACTTTCTATTAATGTTATTTAATGTGTAGATTTAGTCTTCTTTAGAAATCTTTTTGGAATTTTAAATGAAGTGAAATAAAGGGACTGTTTTTTGAGAAATGGGATTTGCAAGTCAGTTTTAAACCTTTCTGTATGAGAAAAGGGAAAAGAACATTTCGTTTTCAATCATATGTTTTTTGTGCGTTTCTGAACTCGTATTGTTTGCCTTACATTTGCTAGGCCTGAGGCAAAACTCGTAGATGAAATTGTGAGAGATATTTTGAAGAAATTGAAAAGATATCAACCTCAAATGATTTCGAGGCTTAGTTGGACTAGAGTCACGCATTGAGCAAATTAAATCACTGTTATGCATTGGGTTGTCAGATTTTCGAGTGGTAGGAATTTGGGGCATGGGTGGTATTGGTAAACAACAATTGAGGAGCATTGTTTAACCAAATTTCTTGTAAGTTTGAAGGTTTTTGTTTCATGCAAATGTAGGGAAGATCAGAGAAACAAAGTGGACTCTGTGGTCTGCGAGAGCAAGTTCTTTCGCAAATATTAGAAGAAAATCTCAAAATAGGCACTTTGATATACCTCAATATATTCAAGAGAGGCTTCGACGCAAAAAGGTTTTCATTGTACTTGATGATGTGGATAATTTAAGACAATTGGAATTTTTAGCCGGAGGGCTTGATCGATTTGGTGTAGGAAGTAGAATAATATAACAACTCGGATAAACAGTTCTTATAGTATTGGGGTGGATAACATATAGAAGTTGAGGGATTCAATGACCATGAAGCTCTTTTGCTCTTTGTAAATATGCCTTCAAACAAACCATCCCATTGAAGATCTTATGTCGCTTTCAAGAAGGTAATAGAATATGCCAATGGCAATCCATTACCTCTTAAAGTTTGGGTTCCTCCTTATCCATAGAGCAAACAGATTGGGAAAATGCAGTGCATAATTAAAAAGGATTCCTAATCCTGAAATTCATAAGGTACTGAAAATTAGTTATGATGGACAGATCGTGAAGGGCAGAATGATTTCTTGACATTGCGTGTTTCTTTAAGGGGCTAATATTATAAAGTACAGAAATACTAAATGACTGTTACCTCTCTGTTCATTCAGCATTGGGTGTCCTTTGATAAGTCACTCATAACGATCTCACACTATAATAACCTACAAATGCATGATTTAGTGCAAGAAATGGGTTGGGAGATTGTTCGTCAAGAATATGATAAAAAGCCGAGCAAACGTAGTAGGTTGTGGTATCACGAAGATGTCACCCATGTATTGGAAAATACAAGGTAATAGCCTTATTAATTTGATTTGGTTTCCTATAGTAGATGTGAATAAATAATCAACTCATACAATTTTTGCCTTCACTTGATATAAATTTAGGAAACCTTTTGTGTATTTTATGTTGACTTATTATCTGCTTTGGTTATTAGGGGACTGATTCAATTGAAGGTATATTCTTAAATATGTCAAAATAAGTGACATACAATTACGATCTGGAGCCTAAGAAGATGTCAAATCTTAGATTGCTTGAATTCTACCATCCTCAGCTTGATGAAGGTATTGCCGATATTTCTAAAGTGCATATTCCCGGAGGCATAAAATATCTTCCTGGAAAGTTGAGGTATCTCTATTGGGCAGGGTGTCCTATGAAATCATTGCCAACCAAATTCAGTCTAGAGAATCTTGTTCATCTTAAATTGCCTTATAGCAATGTTAAACAACTTTGGAGAGAAGGAAAGGTATGGTTTATTATTCAATACATGTTTCAGTGATTCATTGAATTAAATAGTGTGATTTGCTTTCTAATTTATTCTAGTCATTTATCTTTTCTCACAGCATCCTTCAAGTTAAATTGATGATCTCCGTAATTCCAACATTTGATTGACATTCCAGACCTGTCAGAGGCCCACAACTTGAGAGTATTGGGCTTAGGGATTGTAAAAGCTTGGTTGATGTTCCCTCATCTATTCAATACCTCCACAAGCTCAGTACTTATATTGTCAGGCTGTGAAAGTCTAAAGAGCTTTCCAAGCAACATTCATTTTAGATCTCTTATAACTCTTGATCTCTCGGATTGTATCAGTCTCACAAAGTTTCCCAAATTTCAGGAAATGTAAAGGAATTATTTTTATCTGTACGGCAATAGAAGAAGTTCCCTCGTCAATCTCCTGTTTGATTGAGCTGGCTATATTAGATCTGAGTGATTGCACAAGGCTCAAGAGTATTTCAACTAGCATTTGTAAATTGAAATCTCTTCGTGATCTTTATCTTTTGAACTGTTCAAAACTTGAGAGTTTCCCAGAGATCTGGAGGAAATGGAACATTTAGAGGATCTTTATTTACTGAATCACCAACAATTAAAGAGCTGCCATCTTCGATTGAACATCTAAATGGGCTTCATCATTGGATTTGACAGGTTGTAAAAATCTTGAGAAGATTCCGAGTAGCATCTGTAATGACATCTCTAGTAAAATTGATCTTTCTGGTTGCTCAAAACTTGACAAATTGCCAGAGAACTTGGGAAATCTGAGATATTTGGAAGCACTCATTGCAACAAGAACTGCTGTTATCAACTACCATCATCCATCATAGGTTGGAAGGAAATTAATTATTTGGATTTATCTTTGCAATCTAATGGAACTCCCCGAAGACCTTTGTTGTTTATGCTCACTGGAACTTTTGGATCTTAGGGGAAACAATTTTGAGAGCTTACCTACTAGTATCAATAAATATCTAAACTAGAATACTTTACCTAAGCAATTGCAAAATGCTTCAATCATTGCCAGAGTTCCATCACATCTAAGGTATTTAGAAGCAATGAACTGCAGGCGACTCCAATCATTGCCAAAGCTTCCATCAAGTCTAGAAGAATTAGATGTAGCCGAACTGGAAATAGTATTTGGACTCTCTGGCCATCTCCATTATTCTCATCCAAGTTTGTATTTACAAATAGTTTCATACAAGATAGAATGCATACAACAACATTTTGGCAGATTCACAATTAAGAATTCAACACATGGCTACATCATTACTGAAACTTTGTTATGAAAAGGTTATCTCTTCTCTCTCTCTCTCAGACACGCATTAGAATTCATAACTTTCATTTTTTGCAGGTATACATGAAACTCTATGCAATCGGCTTTTATTTACCTGGAAGCGAAATTCCTGACTGGTTCAGTTATCAAAGTTCG
Organism: Pistacia vera; assembly: GCF_008641045.1. NCBI lineage: Eukaryota > Viridiplantae > Streptophyta > Magnoliopsida > Sapindales > Anacardiaceae > Pistacia > Pistacia vera. The sequence goes on along the minus strand of NW_022196516.1, from coordinate 1,261,531 downwards.
GGATCTTCGATAACTTGTAAGCTACCTCGGGATTTGTGTTATAGAAGCTTCATTGGATTTGCTATATGTGCTGTTATTGTATTTGAGAGTGGATGTTATGCTCATGAATTTTATGTCAGTTGTGATTGCCAATTTGGAACAAAGTATGCTGACAGGGTCAAATTTGAGTGTCATTTTAATACTGTCAGTTAGGCAAACATGGTAGTTGATGCGGATCACATGGTTCTAGGATATGTTCCGTTTTGTGATACTTGGCTAGGTGATGGTGACCATACAACTGCCTCATTTGGGTTCAGCCCAACTCAGTATTTTCATACAGCTGACCCCATTGAAGGTTGCAAGTTGAAGTGTTGTGGGGTCTGTCCTCTATATTTACAGAGTGTAATGAACCAACTCAACACTTTTAATGAGAGATTTTCTGCCACCAATGAAGATTTACCTGAGATAATGTCAGAAGAATGTGCTAAAATTGGGGAATTCCATGATGCCAAGATAAGTGGAAGTAGCAGTGGAAGATCAGAAGAGAATGAAGTGGAACCACATCCTAAGAGAATTTGCAGAAACCAAATCAATGCTCTTTAACCACAAAGAGCAATAGAAGGGGTTTAGTGCTCTTCTCTTGTTGGACTTCTGCAGCAATTTATGGTTTCTCTGTTGAGTTTTAATGGTAATTTACATGTCATAACTTTGTTATCTATTATTGATATACATAGTTCTAACATAATTAATAACAAAATTATAATATTATAAATTAGTGTTTCAATTTCTTTCTTTTAATTATGTATGGCAACTTCTTATCCTAAGAAAGATTGAATCTTACATGTTTGTTTCTATTTTATCATTTTCCTTGCTGAATAGGTTCGGGATGTGACCTTTATGTTAGCTTACATTGTCATTCATGCACTTAATTTTATGTTAGCTCAAAATATAAAATATTCACCACTGTTGACACTTTATGCACTTCTTTCATTTGGAGTAACTAACCAAACAAATTTTAACGTTTCATTGATGCTGGTGGCATAGACTTTTCTTGATGTAGGAAAAATAGGAATTTTTATTATTGAGTTATCTTAGTTAAATTAACCTTCTATTTCATTGATTTAGGATTAGGATTAGAATTATTAATTATTGTTTTATTAGAATTGTATTTTGATTAGGATTTGGTTTTTTAAGCTTTTCATGCTTAATTTATGGTTATATGATTGTGGAATAAGATATTGATTTTTTCCCCTGAAGATTATTTTTTTCTTTCTTGATTCTTATTTGTCTTCTAGATTTTCCCTGCTTTCTTCTTTTCTCCCTATTTATCCGTCTATCTTCATCTATTTCTCTATTCTTGAACTAATTCTCTTCTGCTCCTCTTATCATTTCCAGTTCTCTGTAAACTATATCATTTTGCCTCTGCAATGGTCATTCAACTCACTGTTTTACGTTAGACTCTTATTTTATGCTAGTATTTTAACTTTTAACTTTTATAGGTTTCTATATAGGATTAATATTTTCTTACCTTATCAATTAAAGTCCCTATTGTTCTAGAGTTAATAGATTTAAGTTTCTCATATATGGATTTTCTAGAGCTAGAATTAGGGCTGTTCAAAAAAATCCGATATCCAATATCCGATCTTAATCCGCTCCGCTCCGATCCGAAAAAATCGGATATCCGAAAATTCGGATAGGATACAGATCATAATTTTAGAAAATCCAAATATTCGAATCGGATACCGGATCGGGATTGTTAAAAAAGCGGATATCCGTATCTGATCCGGATTTTACTAAAACTACGTCGTTTTGATTTTTAAAATAACCCTACAAACACAATTTTAATTTAACTCAAACTCAACTCTCTCAGTCTCTCTCGCTCGACACTCAACAGACAACAGTCACAAACTCACGACTCCACCTCACCATCGCCATCTTCATTCTTCAGTCTTCACTTACAGTCACCAACTCACCATCGCCATCTCTCTCACTCACTCCTTCCACCATCAAAGCCAAGATCGTCAACAACCCCAAATCGTCAGTTCCTCTCCTAAATCCCTAATTGAAGCCCCAAATCGATCGTAGAATAGAAAGGTCCAAGAAAGTCATAAGAAGTCGCGTAAGGGACAGCATCCCTTATGGTGAAGTTCACTTCTAAAATTGAGAATCTCTTTGGTCTGTTCACTAATTTTGCACCATACAATCTTGTATTTTCCCTTTTGGCTTCTTCATTATCATGGTTGTCTTGTAATTCCTCTACCCTTCACCAATTCGATGTCTTTCTTAGTTTCAAGGCGAGGATACTCGTGATAACTTTACTATTCATCTCTATGCCGCTTTGCGGCGAAAACAGATTGAAACCTTTATTGATGACAGTGGACTTCAAAAGGAGATAATTTCACCTGTGCTTTTGAAGCAATTGAATCTCCAAGATTTCAGTAGTCATTTTTTCAAAAGACTATGCGTCTCCGCATGGTGCTTGGACGAACTTGTACAAATTCTTGAATGTAGAAATTGAATAACCAAATGGTTATACCAATTTTTATAATATAAATCCTTCGGATGTACGGAAGCGAGTGGTAGTTTTGAGGATGCTTTTGATAAACATGAAGAACGTTTCAAGGAGATGACCAACAGGTTCAAATGGAGAGTTGCTTTGACGAAGCAGCCAATCTATCAGGATGGGATTCTTCTGTGACCAAGTAATACGCTCTTCTCTACATTTTTATTTTTTGCGCTTAAGATGATACATGACTTCTATTAATGATTTAATGGTAGATTTAGTCTTCTTTAGAAATCTTTTTGGAATTTTAAATGAAGTGAAATAAAGGGACTGTTTTTTGAGAAATGGGATTTGCAGTCAGTTTTAAACCTTCTTGTATGAGAAAGAAAAAGACTTTCGTTTCATCATATGTTTTTTGTGCGTTTCTGAACTCAGTATTGTTTGCCTTACATTTGCTAGGCCTGAGCAAAACCGTAGTGAAATGGTGAGAGATATTTTGAGAAATTGAAAAGTATATCAACTCCAAATATTTCGAAGGCTTAGTTGGACTAGAGTCACGCATGGAGCAATTAAATCACTGTTATGCATTGGGTTGTCAGATTTTCGAGTGGTAGGAATTTGGGGCATGGTGTTATTGGTAAACACCAATTGCAGGAGCATGTTTTAACCAAATTTCTTGTAAGTTTGAAGGTTTTTGTTTCATTGCAAATGAAGGAAGAATCAGAAAACAAAGTGGACTCTGTGGTCTGCGAGAGCAAGTTCTTTCGCAATATTAGAAGAAAATCTCAAAATAGCACTCTTGATATACCTCATATATTCAAGAGAGGCTTCGACGCAAAGTTTTCATTGTACTTGATGATTGGATAATTTAAGACAATTGGAATTTTTAGCCGGAGGGCTTGATCGATTTGGTGTAGGAAGTAGAATAATTATAACACTCGGATAAACAATTTCTTTTAGTTATGGGTGGATAACATATATGAAGTTGAGGGATTCAATGACCATGAAGCCTTTGCTCTTTTGTAAATATGCCTTCAAACAACCCATCCCATTGAAGATCTTATGTCCTTTCAAAGAAGGTAATAGAATATGCCAAGGGCAATCCATACCTCTTAAAGTTTTGGGTTCCTCCTTATTCCATAAGAGCACAAGATTGGGAAAATGCAGTGCATAAATTAAAAAGGATTCCTAATCCTGAAATTCTAGGTACTGAAATTAGTTTGATGGACTAGATCGTGAAGGGCAGAATGTTTCTTGACTTGCGTGTTTCTTTAAAGGGGCTAAATTTAAAGTAACAGAAATACTAATGACTGTTACCTCTCTGTTCATTCAGCATTGGGTGTCCTTATTGATAGTCACTCATAACGATCTCACACTATATAACCTACAAATGCATGATTTAGTGCAGAAATGGGTTGGGAGATTGTTCGTCAAGAATATGATAAAAAGCCGAGCAAACGTGTAGGTTGTGGTATCACGAAGATGTCACCCATGATTGGAAAATAACAGGTAAGCCTTATTAATTTGATTTGGTTTCCTATAGTAATGTAATAAATAATCAACTCATACAATTTTTGCCTTCCTTGATATAAATTAGGAAACCTTTTTGTGTATTTTATGTTGACTTATTATCTCGTGGTTATTAGGGGACTGTTCAATTGAAGGTATATTCTTAAATATGTCTAAAATAAGTGACATACAATTACGATCTGAGCCTTCAAGAAGATGTCAAATCTTAGATTGCTTGAATTCTACCATCCTCAGCTTATGAAGGTATTGCCGATATTTCTAAAGTGCATATTCCCGGAGGCATAAAATATCTTCCTGGAAATTTGAGGTATCTCTATTGGGCAGGGTGTCCTATGAATCATTGCCAACCAAATTCAGTCTAGAGAATCTGTTCATCTAAATTGCCTTATAGCAATGTTAACAACTTTGGAGAGAAGGAAAGGTATGGTTTATTATTCATCATGTTTCAGTGATTCATTGAATATAAATAGTGTGATTTGCTTATTCTAATTTATTCTAGTCATTTATCTTTTCTCACAGCATGCCTTCAAGTTAAAATTGATTGATCTCCGTAATTCCCAACATTTGATTGACATCCAGACCTGTCAGAGGCCCACAACTTGAGAGTATTGGGCTTAGGATTGTAAAAGCTGGTTGATGTTCCCTCATCTATTCAATACCTCCACAAGCTCCAGTACTTATATTTGTCAGGCTGTGAAAGTCTAAAGACTTTCCAAGCAACATCTCTTTTAGATCTCTTATAACTCTTGATCTCCGGATTGTATCATTCTCACAAAGTTTCCCAATTTCAGGAAATGTAAAGGAATTATTTTTATCTGGTACGGCAATAGAAGAAGTTCCCTCGTCAATCTCCTGTTTGATTGAGCTGGCTATATTAGATCTGAGTGATTGCACAAGGCTCAAGAGTATTTCAACTAGCATTTGTAAATTGAAATCTCTTCGTGATCTTTATCTTTTGAACTGTTCAAAACTTGAGAGTTCCCAGAGATCTTGGAGGAAATGGAACATTTAGAGGATCTTTTATTTACTGAATCACCAACAATTAAAGAGCTGCCATCTTCGATTGAACATCTAAATGGGCTTCATCATTTGATTTGACAGGTTGTAAAAATCTTGAGAAGATTCGAGTCATCTGTAATAGACATCTCTAAGTAAAATTGATCTTTCTGGTTGCTCAAAACTTGACAAATTGCCAGAGAACTTGGGAAATCTGAGATATTTGGAAGCACTCATTGCAACAAGAACTGCTGTTAGTCACTACCATCATCCATCATAGTTGGAAGGAAATTAATTATTTGGATTTATCTTTCTGCATCTTGGAACTCCCGAAGACCTTTGTTGTTTATGCTCACTGGAACTTTTGGATCTTAGGGAAACAATTTTGAGAGCTTACCTACTAGTATCAATAAAATATCTAACTAGAATACTTTACCTAAGCAATTGCAAAATGCTTCAATCATTGCCAGAGTTTTCCATCACATCTAAGGTATTTAGAAGCAATGAACTGCAGGCGACTCCATCCATTGCCAAAGCTTCCATCAAGTCTAGAAAATTAGATGTAGCCGAACTGGAAAAGTATTTGGACCTCTTGGCCTCTCCATTATTCTCATCCAAGTTTGTATTTACATAGTTTCATACAAGATCAGAATGCATACACAACATTTTGGCAGATTCACAATTAAGAATTCACACACATGGCTACATCATACTGAAACTTGTATGAAAAGGTTATCCCTCTCCCTCTCTCTCTCTCAGACACGCATTAGAATTCATAACTTTCATTTTTGCGGTATACAATAAACTATGCTTGGTTCTTAAGGCTAAAGAGGATCTAGCAAATCTCTCTTTAATTCTTTGGGATTATCTTTGTGTGGACTACATTGGTTCGATCCTACTTTTGGGTCGGTAGTGAAATCCGTTCAGAGACAAGTTGGAGGAGCCTCCAAACGTGCATATGATTTCTTAACTCTAGACTGAATTTTCTGCAGATTCTTATTTAATGTATAAACTGTATATTTGTGCCCTGATCTTGGTTCTAAGGAATGATCCATGTTGTAAATAATTTTTGTTTCCGCTGCCATGACATGATCGTTTCCTAACATAATGCACTTATATTTAAAACAAATTGCAAGTCACCCAGGACCATTGCCGCCTGCCGGCCACGATTACCGGTCATTGGCCAACCATTACCGGCTGTCATGCGCCAATCTTGTCATTTTCGACCATATGGCCATAGATCTGGCAAAAAACGATCTGATCTATTTTGGTTGTTTATAGCCAGATTGATGGATCTAGCCAGAAATAGCCAGATCCATGACACATAACAGCCACAAATATGGTCGTTCCCAGCCATTGATGTGGCCGAAAACGGCCATATTGACGCACGGTTGGTCGGATCCAGTCATGTACCATTTTTCGACAGTGGTTGACGGTGGTGGCCGGCGACCGACAGTGGCTTGGGGTGGGTGGAGGTGATTTTATTAAAAATTAAACTTTTATATGGCTAGGGTGTTTTAGCAAAATTTCAAATGTATGGGGTTAAAAGTGATTCTAAAAATAATATTATATTAATATTTAAAAAGGAGGACAATTTATTAATCTACATAATATACCCACCAATTTATTCTAACCTAACCAAACACATTTCTCTAAAAATTCTTAGTAATCTTCAAGCATTTTATCATTCCAATTTGTTCAAGGCCTTAGAGGACTAGTTGAGGTACACGCAAGTTAGCTCGGACACCCTTGAGTACCAAAAAAACCAAAAAAAAAAAAAAAAAAGATTTTTGTATTACCATTTTAAATTTTAAAAAAAAGAATAACTTTATCGAAAATATACACTTTTGTATTATATAAGTTAGTGTACAAAAATGTCTATCATATTACTCATAGTAATTAAAAAATAACACTAAAATTGTATGTATAAAGTTACTTTCTTTTCATCAATTTCATTGTAATGAACATTTAACTGTCAATTTTAACACAATTACTAAGCAAGGTAAAAGAAACGTCTACTTTCACAATCATTGTTTAAGCTATGCCATTAGTTATCACCATGAATCATATTGAAGTGAAAAATGTAATATCTCTTTTAAGCATTTTATCAGACACCTTAGCCTCATCTGTCTACCTTCGATGATCCAACCAACTTGTTAATTATCTACAACTTAGAAACTTCCCAGAAGAGTAACAGGTCTTCTTGGTCTTCTATATTATCAATATTTTTTCCTCTGACCGCCTTTTTTTTATATATTTTTTTTGGAGCACTAAGATTCCTCTCTCGTTGACTTCTGCTCTCTTACAGTTTGTTGGAATAGAAAGGTCCAAGAAAGTATAAGAAGTCGCGTAAGGGAGGAGCATTCCTCATGATGAAGTTCACTTCTTAAAATTGAGAATCTTGGTCTGTTCCCTAATTTTGCCATACAATCTTGATTTTCGTTATGGTTCTTCATTACATGGTTGCTTGTAATTCCTCTACCCTTCAAGCCAAATTCGATGTCTTTCTTAGGTCTAGAGGCGAGGATACTCGTGATAACTTTACTAGTCATCTCTATGCCGCTTGCGGCGAAACAGATTGAAACCTTATTGATGACAGTGGACTTCAAAGAGGAGATGAAATTCACCTGTGCTTTTGAAGCAATTGAATCATCCAAGATTTCAGTAGTCATTTTTTCAAAAGACTATGCGTCTCCGCATGGTGCTTGGACGAATTGTACAAATTCTTGAATGTAGGGAATTGAATAACCAAATGGTATACAATTTTTATAATATAAATCCTTCGGATGTACGGAAGCAGAGTGGTAGTTTTGAGGAGCTTTTGATAAACATGAAGAACGTTTCAAGGAGATGACCAACAAGGTTCAGAAATGGAGAGTTGCTTTGACTGAAGCAGCCAATCTATCAGGATGGGCTTCTCGTGACCAAGTAAATACGTCTTCTCTACATTTTATTTTTTGCGCTTAAGATGATACATGACTTTCTATTAATGTTATTAATGTGTAGATTTAGTCTCTTTAGAAATTTTGGAATTTTAAATGAAGTGAAAAAGGGACTTTTTTTTGAGAAATGGGATTTGCAAGTCGTTTTAAACCTTTTGTAGAGAAAGGGAAAAAGACATTTCGTTTTCAATCATATGTTTTTGTGCGTTTTGAACTCAGTATTGTTTGCCTACATTTGCTAGGCCTGAGGCAAAACTCGTAGATGAAATTGTGAGAGATATTTTGAAGAAATTGAAAAGTATATCAACCTCAAATGATTTCGAAGGCTTAGTTGGACTAGAGTCACGCATTGAGCAAATTAAATCACTGTTATGCATTGGGTTGTCCGATTTTCGAGTGGTAGGAATTTGGGGCAGGGTGGAGGTATGGTAAAACAACAATTGCAGGAGCATTGTTTAACCAAATTTCTTGTAAGTTTGAAGGTTTTGTTTCATTGCAATGTAAGGGAAGAATCAGAGAAACAAAGTGGACTCTATCTCTGCGAGAGCAAGTTCTTTCGCAAATATTAGAAGAAAATCTCAAAATAGGCACTCTTGATATACCCCAATATATTCAAGAGAGGCTTCGACGCAAAAAGGTTTCATTGTACTTGATGATGTGGATAATTAAGACAATTGGAATTTTTAGCGGAGGGCTTGATCGATTTGGTGTAGGAAGTAGAAAATTATAAACACGAGATAAACAAGTTCTTATAGTATGGGTGGTAAACATATTGAAGTTGAGGGATTCAATGACCATGAAGCTCTTTTTCTCTTTGTAAATATGCCTTCAAACAAAACCATCCCATTGAAGATCTTACTTCGCTTCAAAGAAGGTATAAGAATGAATGGCAATCCATTACCTCTTAAAGTTTTGGGTCCTCCTTATTCCATAAGAGCAAAAAGATTGGGAAAATGCAGTGCATAATAAAAAGGATTCCTAACCTGAGAATTCATAAGGTATTGAAAATTAGTATGATGGACTAGATCGTGAGAGCAGAATGTATTTCTTGACATTGCGTGTTTCTTTAAGGGGCTAATTTATAAAGTAATAGAAATACTAAATGATGTTACCCTCTGTGCATTCAGCATTGGGTGTCCTTATTGGAAGTCAATCATAACGATCTCACAGTATAATACCTACAAATGCATGATTTAGTGCAAGAAATGGGTTGGAGATGTTGTTAAGAATTGATAAAAAGCCGGCAAACGTAGTAGGTTGTGGTATCACGAAGATTGACCCATGTATTGGAAAATAACAAAGTAATACTTATTAATTTGATTTGGTTTCCTATAGTAGATGTGAATAAATAATCAACTCATGCAATTTTGCCTTCACTTAATAAATTTAGGAAACCTTTTTGTGTATTTTATGTGACTTATATCTGCTTTGGTTATTAGGGATGATTCATGAAGGGATTTCTTAAATATGTCTAAATAAGGAATAACAATTACAATCTGGAGCCTTCAAGAAGATGTCAATCTTAGATTGCTTGAATCTACCATCCTCAGCTGATGAGGTATTGCGATATTTCTAAAGTGCATATTCCGGAGGCATAAATATCTTCCTGGAAAGTTGAGGTATCTCTATTGGGCAGGGTGTCCTATGAAATCATTGCCAACCAAATTCAGTTAGAGAATCTTGTTCATCTTAAATTGCTCATAGCAATGTTAAACAACTTTGGAGAGAGGAAAGGTATGGTTTATTATTCAATCATGTTTCAGTGATCATTGAATTATAATAGTGTGATTTGTTATTCTAATTTATTCTAGTCATATCTTTTCTCACAGCATGCCTTCAAGTTAAAATTGATTATCTCCGTAATTCCCAACATTTGATTGACATTCAGACCTGTCAGAGCCCCACAACTTGAGAGTATTGGGCTTAGGGATTGTAAAAGCTTGGTTGATGTTCCCTCATCTTTCAATACCTCCACAAGCTCCAGTACTTATTGTCAGGCTGTGAAAGTCTAAAGAGCTTTCCAAGCAACATTCATAGATCTCTTATAACTCTTGATCTCTCGGATTGTATCACTACAAAGTTTCCACAAATTTCAGGAAATGTAAAGGAATTATTTTTATTGGTACGGCAATAGAAGAAGTTCCTCGTCAATCTCGTTTGATGAGCTGGCTATATTGACTGAGTGATGCACAAGGCTCAAGAGTATTTCAACTAGCATTTGTAAATTGAATCTCTTTGTATCTTTATCTTTTGAACTGTTCAAAACTTGAGAGTTTCCAGAGATCTTGAGAAATGGAACATTTAGAGGATCTTTATTTACTGAATCACCAACAATAAAGAGCTGCCATCTTCGATGAACATCTAAATGGGCTTCATTATTGGATTTGACAGGTTGAAAATCTTGAGAAGATTCCGAGTAGCATCTGTAATATGACATCTCTAAGTAAAATTGATCTTTCTGGTTGCTCAAAACTTTACAAATTGCCAGAGAACTTGGGAAATGAGAGTATTTGGAAGCACTCATTGCAACAAGAACTGCTGTTAGTCAACTACCATCATCCACATAGGTTGGAAGGAAATTAATTATTTGGATTATCTTTCTGCCATCTAATGAACTCCCGAAGATCTTTGTTGTTATGCTCACTGGAACTTGTGATCTTGGGGAAACAATTTTGAGAGCTACACTAGTATCAATAAAATCTAAACTAGAATATCTTTACTAAGCAATTGCAAAATGCTTCAATCATTGCCAGAGCTTCCATCACATCTAAGGTATAGAAGCAATGAACTGCAGGGACTCCCATCATTGCCAAAGCTTCCATCAAGCTAGAAGAATTAGATGTAGCCGAACTGGAAATAGATTTGGACTCTCTTGGCCATCTCCATTATTCTATCCAAGTTTGTATTTACAAATAGTTTCATACAAGATCAGAATGCATACAACAACATTTTGGCAGATTCCAATTAAGAATTCAAAAACATGGCTACTCATTACTGAAACTCTGTTATGAAAAGGTTCTCTCTCTCTCTCTCTCTCTCTCTCTCTCAGACACGCATTGAATTCATAACTTTCATTTTTTGCAGGTAACAATGAAATCTCTGCAATCGGCTTTTATTACACTGGAAGCGAAATTCCTGACTGTTCAGTTATCAAAGTTCGGGATCTTCGATAACTTGTAAGCTACCTCGGGATTTGGTAATAGAACTTCATTGGATTTGCTATATGTGCGTTATTGTATTTGGAGGGCTGTTATGCTCATGAATTTTATGTCAGTTGTGATTGCAATTTGGAACAAAGTAGCTGACAGGGTCAAATTTGAGTGTCTTTTAATACTGTCAGTTAGGCAAACATGGTAGTTGATGCGGATCACATGGTTCTAGGATATGTTCGTTTTGTGATACTTGGCTAGGTGATGGTGACCATACAACTGCCTCATTTGGGTTCAGCCAACTCAGTATTTTATACAGCTGACCCCATTGAAGGTTGCAAGTTGAAGTGTTGTGGGGTCTGTCCTCTATATTACAGAGTGTGAATGAAACAACTCAAACTTTTAATGAGAGATTTTCTGCCACCAATGAAGTTTACCTGAGATAATGTCAGAAGAAGTGCTAAAATTGGGGAATTCCATGATGCCAAGATAAGTGGAAGTAGCAGTGGAGGATCAGAAGAGAATGAAGTGGAACCACATCCTAAGAGAATTTGCAGAAACCAAATCAATGCTCTTTAACCACAAAGAGCAATAGAAGGGGTTTAGTGCTCTTCTCTGTGGGACTTCGCAGCAAATTAGGTTTCTCTGTTGAGTTTTAATGGTAATTTACATGTCATAACTTTGTTATTTATTATTGATATACATAGTTCTAATAATTAATAACAAAATTATAATATTATAAATTAGTTTCAATTTCTTTCTTTAATTATGTATGGCAACTTCTTATCCTAAGAAAGATTGAATCTTACATGTTTTTTCTATTTTATCATTTCCTTGCTGAATAGGTTCGGGATGTGACCTTTATGTTAGCTTACATTGTCATTCATGCACTTAATTTTATGTTAGCTCAAAATATAAAATATTCACCACTGTTGACACTTTATGCACTTCTTTCATTTGGAGTAACTAACCAAACAAATTTTAACGTTTCATTGATGCTGGTGGCATAGACTTTTCTTGATGTAGGAAAAATAGGAATTTTTATTATTGAGTTATCTTAGTTAAATTAACCTTCTATTTCGTTGATTTAGGATTAGGATTAGAATTATTAATTATTGTTTTATTAGAATTGTATTTTGATTAGGATTTGGTTTTTTAAGCTTTTCATGCTTAATTTATGGTTATATGATTGTGGAATAAGATATTGATTTTTTTCCCTAAAGATTATTTTTTTCTTTCTTGATTCTTATTCGTCTTCTAGATTTTCCCTGCTTTCTTCTTTTATCCCTATTTATCCGTCTATCTTCTTCTATTTCTCTATTCTTGAACTAATTATCCTCTGCTCCTCTTATCATTTCCAGTTCTCTGTAAACTATATCATTTTGCCTCTGCAATGGTCATTCAACTCATTGTTTTATGTTAGACTCTTATTTTATATTAGTGTTTTAACTTATTAAATTTTTTAGGTTTCTATATAGGATTAATATTTTCTTACCTTATCAATTAAAGTCCCTATTGTTCTAGAGTTAATAGATTTAAGTTTCTCATGTATTGATTTTCTAGAGCTAGAATAATATTAAGCCTAGTTTTACTTTGTATTAAGTTATTATGTATGATATGTAACATTTTTACTGAGAATTTGTGCAATCAATCAAGTTTTTGGGAAGAAGACACTAAAATTTGGAATGTCATGACGACTACTTTGATCATGCTGTCACAAATAGAAGTTTAAGTTGTAGATCTGAAGAAGAAATAGTGATTGATTAGAAATTATTGTCACTAAAAGTTTATAGTGTTTAGAAATTGTTCTCAATGAGTAATATCAGTGTGCTATTTTTTTATCTTTGATTGTTGAATATAAGGTATTGCCTGTGTTTATAATTGCAGAAACATAGTTCAGCTCTCTGGTTATTCTTTTTTCCATTAAGAAATATTAAAACTAGAGACCTTCTATGATAAGGTTTATTTAAGTCGCATATTATGATACTTTGATAGCTATGAGAACAAGTAATACATTTTAGAAGCTTATATTGTTTGAAATTTTACCTTCACTTTCATCAAATAGTGTATTTTATTTACTTATTTAATCAACAATATTTCCATTTCATGCAACACAACAAACTTTTGTGTAAGCACTATAATGCTTTTGTTGTGTTCCTGCATTGCAAACTGAGTACTAGTTTTACTGATGGAACTTTTCAGCTTCAGGTAATATGCATTGTGATTAGCTTAGTATCAAAATTTGAAGTTTTTCTTAAATGCTTAATTCTGAGGCTGGCATTCAGTTGATTATGTTTATGTTTGATACATTGCCTGAGTTCTATGGTTCATGGGGAAATTACTGCTTTTATAATTTGTTGTTGTATTCTGTACGTTTTCCCTGCCTAATACTAAAATACTTGGTTCGATCTGATAGATCTTTATCTCGTTTTGATACGCTCCTTTTAACTTTTTAAAGTGCAGAGTTTTTTGTGAAACACATTTCTTGATTCAACTGACCTATGCATGATGCTTGGGGGAATTGAGCTCATTTTTCGTTTTAATTAATTCCTTCAAATATGCATGTTTTTGTTGAAGTAAATGCACATCATTACACCTTGTTTTAGGAGGTTAAGGCCCCAGCTAGAGTAATAAGTTATTATACTGTTCATATATTGTGAATTTACTATGTAATGCTATACTATTGAATTTTTACATTGAAGTTGCAATGTCATAGATGGGTGAGGGAATTAATTTAAGCAGTAAATGGAACTCTAAATCATCTTTGTTTGATAATTTTCAGAGCATATTTACAATTGGTTCAATCTTTTTTTTCTTTTTAAAAAAAGTTATGAAACACTATGATTCTTTTTAGAGTACTCATCAGTTTATCAATTGTGATGTCGAGGTGGGAAATTTTTTCAATTAAATAATTTTAAGTCCTTGGCACTTGGAGAGGTGTATAATTATTGAATTTATTCTATCAAATCATTTGAAGATGCAACACCTATTCCAATGTTTTCTTATTCTTGTTATTTGTTATTTATAAATAAAAACACTAGGTCATACAATAAAATAGAGGATCAAATTGAGCCTTTTTCTTCCCAACTGAGGCTTAAATTATTAGTGATAGCATATGATGATTGGAGCAATGATATTTCTCCAACAACAGCATTCTACTTTTCCCTTCCTGAGAATCGAAAAACCCACACTTGCCAAAGCTATTTCTAATCTTCCTACTGTATCATTCATTAGAGTGGTTGGCTCAGGATTTGTTCATAAGTATGACGGGGAATTTCACAACTTCTTATGTCTTTCACTACGTTGGATGAAACTTGTGCTATAATTTGATAGGTCATCATTAACATTCTACAAATCCTGTGTGCTTGCTGGATAACTGCAAAGCTTGTATCGTTAGTGGAAATGAGTTTTCCCCTTAATTTTGGCAGTTCAATATCATTTATACTTTTAGGGAGTTATAATTTATCATATCTTTCATTTTGTATACATCAGGCCAATTGCATGGTTGGTGTTAGATTCCATCCTGCTAAAGGCAATGCCCCTGCAGTTATCTTTATCAAGGAGGTGGATGCTTTTGCTGCTGCTAGGTTTGACACAAATTGGAGCTGATAGAGAAGTTGGATTAATCCTTTTGAAGCTTATGAATCAGGTATCACTGAATAAATATAAAGAATTCAAAGAACTATTTTTATAGATTTTCATGGGAATTGATTGAGCATAATTATGATTTGGGTTTATAGAAAATTTATCATGAAATGACTTGAAGCTAGTTTGTTTTGTAATAAATTCTTATTAATTTTAGCCTTATAATTAAATGATATTCTGGATGGATGTGTTTGATCACACAACTAATTATGCTATCCCAGGCTTGATCAAAGAAATAAATACCCTGTGGCCTAATAGATGACCTAGGCGTCTCTTCCTGAAGGTAGTTCCCTTCCAAATTCCATTTTTCAATAATCCTATCATAAAAGTCTCTGACTGTTTAATTTACATTAAGGATTTATAATGTCATCATTTAATTAAAAGCTCCTAAAGGTGTGCACTTTGTTATTTCACATAATATACTTTTCACCTGTAAAATGAATCTAAGGTGGGCTTAGAGGATTATGTTTCTCGGCTAGAGAAAATCTCTGCTGCTTATTTTAGTTTCTATAGATTTTACAAGAGATGTTGTGTTTACTGATTAAAAATCTTTGAGTTATATTGAATGCTTGACCTATGCTTTAACTCGGGTAGTTCAATAATTTTCTTGTTGCTGTTACCAATTTCCAAATATGCTTAAACTGCTGAAGTACAATGTTGTGAAACTTGAGAGTAACAAATTAACTCTGGTAGTCTGGTGAACGAAAATATAACATGATGTGGGTGTAAGTAGCCCATTAACTACCACTTAGTTATGGGCAGTTACAATCCACTTCCATTAGAAAATGGATGTAACTTGAGGTAACCACCTTAGTAACCACTTGGCATCTTGGGTGGTGATTATATAATTAGGGACTGGTTTTCCTAATTGTGAGTCTGTTAGGATCCTACATTGAAAGCGAAAAGGGTGGGCATGTGGGTTACGAAGGCTTTGACACCCTCCCTTGGCAAGTCGGTTTTCTAAGGAGAGTTTTATCCAAACCCATGAAAGACTCATGGCCTAGCTCAAATTGTTGAGTTATTGGAGTAAGTTCTTATCAATTGGTATCAGAGCATGATCCTGCGTCTATGTGGCAGCGCACGCGTGGCAAGCTGACCTTGGGCTCGGGCTGTTACACTGAGAAAAGGCATGGAGACCCGAGGGAAAGGGAATTCGCGTAGTCACCCAAGGGGTAAAGAGGTCGACGGGGGTAAAGAGGCCGACATGGACGTCGGTTGCGGAAGCGTGTTGGAATGTTAGGATCGCACATTGAAAGGGAAAAGGGTGGACATGTGGGTTATAAAGGCTTGAAAACCCTCCTTTGGCAATCCGGTTTTCTAAGGAGAGTTCTATCTAAGCTCATGAAAGACCCATGACCTAGCCCAAATTGTTGAGTTATTGGAGTAGGTTCTTATCAGAGTCTGAGAAAAACGCTTAGAAATCCTAAAGTGAATTAAGTCAATTGATTTTTTGTGGAAGTGAACAACAATGGTAGGAATTACACCAGGCCCCGACGGAGGTATATAAATAATTATTCCATATTTACAGAATAATGATGATGATGATTTATAAATTTAATCTTTAATCTTTCATTTGGTATCAGAGTAAGTTTTGAGTATTTTCATGCTTAATTATCACATGTTTCATGTTCATTAAGTGATAATTGATTATTAAGATGTTTTGTGTGGGAATTGAATGAAAATAACATTATTTTTTTTTATTATTATTATTATTATTATTATTTTTTTGTTAATGGTAGTGTATGTTTTAAATATCTAATTGTTATGATTTCATAGTATGTTATGGCTTGTTGATCTATGATACATCCTGGAGATTTTGAAATGATAATTTAGAGTCTATTGCATGAAAATCAAAATAATATTTATAAAACGCGTAACTTTAAATTCTGCGTAACTTTTAGTATAAAGAAAATTAATTTTCGGTTTTGATATCATTGGAATCCTTGTTTCAAGAGGTTTCTAACGATATGTTATTTGTCAAAATCGGAGTTCGGATTATAAAGTTACGATGTTTTAAAGTTTTGGGGCAGATTAAAATATCCTGAAAATGCTTATGTTCAAAGGTTACGATGAACATTTGTTACTGTTCATTCCCAGTCTCACTCCAGGAGGGTAAATTTCACCCCAATGTCGGAATTTGACGTCGTTTTCACTATAATACTTAAGATTGCATGTTATGTGTTGCCATATATTTTCTGGAATTTTATGAACATGTTAAATATTTATTATATATTTTTGAGATATTCTGGAATTTCTTACTCTCAAAAGTACTTGATTTCTAAACATGTTTTAGTGATGCTATTTACATTTCTGGAATGCTGGTTGATGGATCTACTTATCAGTGTATGATTTGTAATTTTCCATAATGTGTGGGTTTTTATAATTATTTTTTGGTGTTTAAAAATGTTTAAATAATTATGAAAATTATTGAATATGTTATTTTGGTATTCTGGAATTTATTGTAATGTTATACATGTCATTTGGCTGACATTAATATACTTTATGTGGTGCATTATAATATATTATGTTATTTTCTTAATTGAGAAATGCATAATATACATTTGGAAAATTTACCGTTATGCCACTGCTACAATTGGAGTTCATGGATTATGTTTTGGGCCCATTTTTCATTTCTGCCCAGCCCACTGAAATGGGCTTAAGGAAGCAGAGTTGGGATCTAGTTTATATTTCTGCCAGCCCACTAAAATGGGTTTTAAGAAGCAGTTTTGGGCTTAGCTTTCCATTTCTGCCCAGCCCACTGAAAATGGGTTTCAAGAAGCAGAAATGGGTTTTTCAGATTTCAAGCCCAGTTGTCTTCTCCTATAGAAAAATTAAATTGGGTTTTTTTCAGTTTTAAGGCCCAAAATTATTTTACTGAATTTCAGCCACATGAATTAATTAAATTTATTATTTGTAAATTATAAATTGATATAATGATATATGTATGACATTATTGGGTGTGTTTGGTATATTATTTTGGATAAGATTTTGGGAATAGTATTGGATAGTTGGATAGGGGAGAATTACAAGATAAAATTTAAAAATTATGAAAAAACCCTCAAGATTTGTTAATTTAATAAACAACCAAATATATTAAAATAGTGTAAAAAGACAAAAACAACCCTACCACCCTCAATGATAGATTTCGGCCACCACCGTCGGAATTTGGCCGGAAAATTACGTTACGACACAGACCAGTTGATCTGTGTCGTAACGAGTCGTTATGGCTTTTTCTGGTCAGATCCACTACGGATCTGGTCGAAAAAGGCCAAATTTAAGGTCGGTTGTGGCCTTCAACTGCCGGAAAAAGGCCAACGACGGCCAAAGATATGGTCATCGTTGTCTGTCAACGATGGCCAAGATTTGGCACTTGGCCATCATTGACAGTCAATGACGGTCATTTCTTTGGCCGTCGTTGACGGCCAGATCTGGCTATTACCGGCTATTTTTGGTGGTTGTATGACTATTGTGACAGATTCCGGCAACTACCTACGGTGGTTGCCAGAATCTGGCAAGTATTGGTGGATGGGGGTGTTTTTGTTAGTTTTTAAACTTTTTCTGGGGGTATTTAATGAAATTAATAAATATCTGGGACTAAAAGTAATTAAAAAAATAGACTAATATTTTGGGAATAATGTGTCAAACAATATTTGAAGAATAGGATTGGGAAAATGGATAAAAACAATAAGCCAAAAGCACCCATTATAATCTGCAACTAGTGCATTTAAATAAATAATGTCCCTACAGGGATTATTTATTTTTTATGTACGATGTTGGAATAAGATAAAATGTAAAATATTAAAATTGTGGGAGTTTTTTTTTTCTTTAGCCCGCAGGCAAGAAAATTTTCATTATTTTATTATGTAATATTTTAGTCTTATTGTTAAATATAATGATTATTATGCATTATAGATTTTGCCTACAGGTAATCTATAAAGTATAATTAATCAAGATTTACTAAACTTGGATTATAAAGTATATCTAGTCAAATGTTTAGTGTTAAGTTTAGCAGACTAGAATGGTTAGGATTTTGCCTACAGGTAAAAGTGTAATTTATTTTAGTAAGTAACTGATTATTAGCATGAGTTGATATCCTTATAAAGTAATTTTACGTTAATGTATCTTGACATTTATTATTCAATTTTGCAGTTATGTTAGTAATCAATTTCGTCTCCCTTTACTGAATAGAGGTAACTATATTGAATGAAAAGAAAAAATCTTTTTGACTTCGAGGTGTATGGATTTAGATTTGGTGCTTCACATTTGTGAACCAGATGCCATTACGGAATTAAGTACGCCAGTTGAAAAAGTCCATTTTGAGAATTGGGAATGCTCGAACCGTTTGAGTCTAATGCTCGCTAAAGCAAACATTTTTAAGAGTATTAAAGGTTCTATCCCTGAATGCACTAAGGCCACTGATTATCTGACGGCAATGGATGCCCAATTCATAAAATCTGAAAGCAAATGGCAAGCACCCTTATGGAAAAGCTGAGTTCCATGAAACATCATGGATTAAAGGGAGTGCGTGATCATATCATGCGTATGAGGGATTTAGCAACAAAATTAAAGGAGTTAGAAATTGACATATCTGAATCCTTTTTGTTACTTTCATTCTTAACTCTTTCCCTAAGGAGTATAGTACCTTTAAGGTAACTTACAACACACAATAGTTTAAATGGTCAACAAATGAATTGTTGGCCATGTGTGTTCAAGGGAGGAAAGACCAAAAGGTGAGGGTATAGAAAGTTCGTACCTCACAACCAGCAGCTCTAAGGGCAAGTCTTTTAAAAATTATAAGGGGAAGATGCCAATGAAGTCATCAGGCATTAAAGGTTCTCCTAAATATTTTTTTTGCAAGAGGAAAGGACATCTAAAGAAGGATTGCTCAAAGTTCAAGCAGTGGTTGGTGAAGAAAGGGATTGACAAGAAAGATACAGGTAATCATTTGTCTATGGTATGTTATGAATCTAATTTATTAGATACTTATTCTAATAACTGGTGGATTGATTATGGTTCTATTATTCATGTTACCAGCATTTTGCAGGGTTTCTTGCAGACAAGAACTCCCAGGCAAATTGAGAAATACATTTATGCCGGAAACAAGACTATTTCTCAAGTTGAAGCTATAGAGATTTATAGATTAGTGCTTGATTTTGGACATGTGTTGGATTTAAAGAACACTTTCTATGTTCCTACTTTTGCAAAGAACTTAATTTATGTATTTAAATTAACTTATGAAGGGTATGAAGTTATTTTTAATTACTCTAATTTTCGTATTTGCAAAAATGATCTAATTGTAGGTCGTGGTTCTTTATTAAATGATTTGTTTGTCTTAAATTTATATCCAACATTTGAAAGTAATTTACTTTCTATTAATCATATTGACACTAAAAGATTATATTTGAATGAGAAATCTGGAAATTTATGGCACTGATGTTTGGGATATATATAAGTTGAAAAAATTAAACGATTGGAAAATGATGGGGTAATTGAGATTCTTGATTACACCGATTTTAATTTTTGTATCAACTGTATAAAGGGAAAAATGACCTAACAAACAAAAAAGGGTGCCAGAAGATATATTGATATTTGTGGACCGTTCACACCTTGTTTAAATGGTCAAAGATGTTTTATCTCTTTCATTGATGACCATTCAAGATTTATGTATCTTTACCTTTTACATCATAAAGATGAAGCATTAAATGCTTTTAAGATGTACAAGATAGAAGTAGGAAACAAAGGGGAAAAATAATCAAAATAGTAAGATCGGATAGAGGTGGAGAATATTATGGTAGAACCACAGAATACGATCAATCACCTATTCTGTTTGCACGGTATCTTCAAGAGCAAGGTATTCAAGCACAATATACCATGCCTGGATCGCCAGATCAAAATGACGTTGTCGAAAGAAGGAATCGTACTCTCATGGACATGGTCAGAAGTATGATATGTAACTCTAATTTACCTTCAAACCTATGGAGTGAAGCTCTTAAAATAGTTATATACATTTTGAACAGAGTACCATCTAAAGCAGTTCCTAAAACTCCCTTTGAGTTATGGAAATGATGGAAACCTAGTTTGAGACACACTTGAGTGTGGGGTTGTCTAGCTGAAATAATAATATATAATTCACATTTTCAAAAATTAGACTCAAGGACAGTCAGTGGATACTTCATTGGTTATCTGAAAAGTCGAAGGGTTACAAGTTCTATTATCCTCAAATTCTCTAACAATTGTGGAATCAAAGGTTACTAAATTTCTAGAAAATGAAAATAATAGTGGGAGTGTTCAATCTCAAAACATTGATCTCAATGGTTCAGAGGCAACTGAAATTTCTCCTACAACTGAAGGTGAAGGATTAATTCTTTTACCTGTGACTCATGGAAAACAAATTCACGATATAATACCACATCAAGAACAAGTTGTTGTCGAACCGGTTGTTCAAATTTAAGAAAATGAAAATTTGGAACAAGGTCTAAGGAGATCCTTAAGAACTAGAAAGTTAGCAATCTCTTCAGATTACCAAGTATACTCCAAGAATCAGAAATAGATGTAGGTATTAATAAAGATCCAACATCTTTTTCAAAAGCAATGGAATGTAAAGATTTCATTTCATGGTATAATGCCATGAAGGATGAAATGGAATCTATGGCAAAGAACCAGGTTTGGGATCTTGTTGATCTACCTAAAAATGCTTCCATTGTAGGGTGTAAGTGGACCTGTAAAACAAAATGGGACTCACAAGGTAGAATCGATAAATACAAGGTCCAACACGAAACCTTCTCTCCAGTATCTAGAAAAGATTATTTGCCAATAATTTTGGCATTAGTAGCTCATTATGATCTTGAGTTACATCAAATAGATGTCAAAACTGCATTTCTAAATGGTGATTTGGAAGAGGAGGTATACATGGATCAACATGAAGGATTCAGTTCAGACAAAGGAGAACATTTAGTTTGTAAACTTAAGAGATCCATATATGGCCTAAAGCAAACTTTCAGGTAATGGTATTTAAAGTTTGATAAAACTATTTCGACATTTGGCTTTATAGAAAATCAAGCTGATCAGTGTATTTACATCAAGATAAAATGAGGTAGTTTTATCATACTTTTACTATATGTGGATGACATTCTCTTAGCTAGCAATGATCTTGGATTGCTACATGAAATAGAACAATTTCTAGCTCAAAACTTCGTTATGAAGGATATGGGTGAAGCCTTCTATGTCTAAGGCATAGAGATTCACCAAGACAGGTCATTAAAGACCTTAGGATTATCTCAAAGTAGCTATATTGAAAAGGTTTTGGAGCGTTTCAATATGAAACGTTGTTCATCAAGTGTAGCACCTATTGTTAAAGGAGACAAGCTTAGTCTTGAACAATGTCCGAAGACTGATTTAGAGCATCAATCCATGAAGAATATTCTCTATCCTTTTGCAATAAGAAGTCTAAATTATACTCAATTCTGCACAAGACCTGACATTTCATATGTAGTGGGAGTTATGGGTAGGTTCCAACAAAATCTTGGTCCGACCCACTAGACAACAGTCAAAAAGGTATTAAGATATCTTCAAGGGACAAAAGATCGCATGCTTGTCTATAAGCATGTTGATGACTCGAGACACAAGAAAGTCTACCTCAGGCTTCATATTTCTCTTTGTTGGAGGAGGAATTTCTTGGCATAGTGTAAAACAGCTGAAGACAACTTCTTCCGCAATGGAAGTTGAAGTAATAACATGTTATGAAGCAGTTTCTTAGGCATCGTGGTTGAGACGATTTATCACAGCTTTAAAGGTGGTCTCATCAATAGAAAGACCAATAAAAATATTTTGTGATAATACAACAGCTGTGCGCTTCTCTAACAACACATGTTCAGTAAGTCGGTGTCATCACATCGAAATAAAGTACTTTGTTGTTAAAGAAGATGTTCGAGATCGTCATGTATCGATTGAACATACTGGCACAAATGATATGATCGCTGATCTCTTCACCAAAGGTCTTCCACCTAAAGTGTTTGTGGCTCATGTAAGCCATATGGGTTTATATAAATCAATATGTTAATAATTATTTTTAAAACTTTGCAAATGTAAACTTGACGATTCCAATTGAAGTTTTCTATTATTAATTTTGTGTATGCATGTAGTTTTGATAATGACAAACGTCTATTGTATTTAAGGCAATAAGTTGACTTAAGAATAAATTATTGAATTTTATTGTATAAAATTTGGTTGTCACTCATCATAAAATGAACAATTCATGTAATGCATGGAACATAGTATTCTGGTAATAAGGCATATACCGTCATAATTCATGACTTGTACTTTTATCATGGATGCGATGAGCCCATTAAGAGTGAACTAAAGTTCTATGTATGAGTATACATCAAAGTCAATTCACTCTTTTATATCAGGTGACAAATAATGGGCCAAGTGGGAGAATGTAAGTGGCCCATTAATTGTCACTTAATTATAGGCAGTTACAATTCACTTCCATTAGGAAGTAGATGTAACTTGAGGTAACCACCTCATTAACCACCTAGGTCCTAGATGGTGATTATATAATTAGGGATTGGTTTCCCTAATTGTGAGTCTGAGAAAAACATCTAGAAATTCTAAAGTGAATTGAGTCAATTGAGTCTTTTGTGAAAGTGAACAACAATGGCAGGAATTACATCAAGCCTCATCAGAGGTATGTAAATAATTATTCTGCATTTTATAGAATAATGATAATGATGATGATCTGTAAATTTAGTCTTTAATCTTACAGTGGGGGAATGTCTATTTTTTGTTTTTAAGAATGATTATAAAACATTTCTTCAACGTAATTGGACCTGATCTGAATGAGTGAATGAGGATTAAGAATCATTTGTAAGAGATACCAATGAGCTGCTATATTTTCTCCCCTGTTTTCTGCATTTTTAGTAATGATTATTTTCAGTTATTTAAGTGGTTATTTGCTGAATCCACAGCCAAACAAAACAATTGTCCATCGGTTGCAGGAGAACAAATCAATGGATATATCATGTTTTCCAAAGACTTTTAGAAGGGTTATTGAACCAATCAGAAGAACACTGATACGGCTTTTAATTTTACAAACAAAGAGGGCTAGAAGTGCTCATGAATATCCTATTGTTTGTGTTTGTTGGAGAGGTATTTGGTTATGTTTGTTCATTTTTATACATTTGGCAGAACTCACTGATGTGATCTTGAAAGATTTTGTTGTAACGTATATCTATCTTATTAAAGGGGCGTTTGTTTGAGCTTATAAGTTGTTGATCTATTTATTTGTAATTTTTTTGGGTTTATAACCTAAAAAATAAAAAAAATAAAAAAAAGTTGGGAGAACTTTTTTTTTTTTTTTTGGGTAACCTTTTTTTTGGGGGTGGGGGAGTTATAAGCACTTTGCTTATAAGTTATTTTGACTAGATATATTATCACATTATCCCTATTTAATTTTAAAATTTCATCATGTAACCTTATTTTTATATTTCAAACAACTCACGCTTTTAATAAAATATTTATCTAAGTATTTGTTTATTTAATTCTAAAATTAAATTATATTGTAATATGATCGAAATATATTTTGATAATATTATAGTAAAAAATTGAGTTAATATAATTTATTATTTGATGGAATAATGCAGTACCCTTTTTAGTCATTTAAATAATAAAATGTATTTAGAAGCCACATTTTATCAAACACATTAATTATTTATCAGTCATTTATAAGTATTTTAACAAAACACATAATTGTTTAAATTTCAAATGTCTGTAAGCTCAAATTACTTTATACGCATTAGTTGTTTATAAACTAATTTTTATAAACTCAGTCAAACAGGCTTTAAGTCCCGTATGAGTAAAACTAGTGTATTTATTTATACGAGGGTTAATGTCATATACACCCCTTCAAAGTAATGTACTTGTGGAAAATTTTTAAAATACTTGTTGATAACTTTAAGGATCTTTTTTTTTTTAAAAAGAATTTGTATTAACTTGATTTTATCCATTAATCTTATCTCTTCTTTTAATCAAATTAAATATGTAATGGATTTTTGTTGTAGGGATGAGAATGATAGAAGCAATAGAGATGAAGATTTATGTGTGAATATAAGATCCAACTTAATTTTTACCTTAATTATAAGTAATACTATGTTTACAACCGAGTCATACAATCAGACAAAAAATAAGAGATAGAGTAGTATTTTACATGAATTTTATGCAGTTTTTGTCTGGTTGTATGATTCAGTTATATGACTCAGTTATAAGTCAAACATTATTACTTAATTATTTAGAGGAACTCGAATAGATGTATGAATTTGATCAGATGTGGAAGTTAATAACTTATACAATCTAAAAGGCTTGAAATGATATATGACTTAACCTGAAGATACTGATAAAAATTGTTCTAAACGTAAATCTCTCAATTTTCTACAAATTTTAATATTCAAAATGGCTTTTAAAATAATATATTAAACTATTGATCTTAGGGTGAGTTTGGGATTGTTGTAGTTTTTTCCATAATCACTTATGGTCAAACACCATCATTAGAGCTGCTTTCAAGCTTCAGCGACACCTCCAACTTCATTGGATAGATCGTCAATGATCTACCCAATGGAGCGATCAAAGAGCTCGTTGGCTAAGACGTTTTGTTGAAGCAGGCTTGAAAATGTTTGATCAACATTTTTCGATCTACTACGACGAAATGTCATAGCATACAGTCTCTCTGATCGCTTCACTGGGTAGATCAGGCGGCGATCTACCAAATGGAGCTAGCGGTGTCTTTGGATGCATCTCTAGTGACAGGATCCGGCCACCATCAACAACTGTCATCCAATGACTCTCCAACAAGTTGTATAGTGCTCCCAATTTTTTTATTTAAAAAATTTATTTTTAATATATTTTAAAAATTAAAAAATAGTTATTTGCAAAAAAAAAAAAAAAAAACACAATTTTAGTCATTTTGCAGATATCAGTTATCATATATCTTTTTCAAGAGTAAAAGCAGTATAAAAAATTTAACAAAACAAACACCTAAAAGTTTTTATCAAAAGCTAATTATTCATAAAAAAAAAAAAAAGGCCCAACTGATTAAAGAATAAGCTAAAGCAATCCCAAACTTAACCTAAGTAAATAAAAAGGTCTTTCGGTATGCATTTTGTAACACGTGGATTTGTGCATAAAACTTTGTATGCAAAATTCCTATGTATGTTTTTGTGTGATAATATAATTTAGCTAAAATATTAGATCACCACAGTGGGTGTGAATTTGCATCACAAAAGATTGGATGTGATTCAATACTTATTATATATGTTTTCGTGTGAGAATTATGTGTATATCTTTTATAACCCTTTAAAGTTTAAGCAACATAAAAGAAAAGGAATTTAATTTGGTTAAGTGGAATGATAATAACTCTTGAGTGTATTACTTAAGAGATCTTAAATTTGATTTCTCTTGATTATTTATGGGGATAGCCACTTAAGGGTATATCTGATTGTTAACTTTAGAGTCTAACAGATTAGTCGAGATACGCACAAACTAACATGAACATCCTCAAATTAAAAAAAAAAAAAAAGGAATTATATTAAATGGCCTACTAGGTGTTTAAAGCAATTTTTTACTTATGCCATTACCACCAGTAAACGGTCATGAATCATATTGAATAACAAAAATGCATTCCTTTTTTAAACATTTTGTCGAACACCTTAGCCTCGCCTCTCTACCATTGATATCCAACCAACTTGTTGATTATCTACTACTTAGAAACTACCCAGAAGAGTAACAGGTCTTCTTAGTCTTCTCTTTAATCAATATTTATTCCTCTGAACGCGTTTTCTCGCTCAGCATCAAGATTCCTCTCTTGTTGACTTTTGCTCTCTTACTGTTTGTTGTAATAGAAAGGTCCAAGAAAGCCATAAGAATTCGCGTGGAAGGGAGCAGCATTTCTTTATGGTGAATTTTACTTCTTAAAATTGAGAATCTCTTTGGTCTATTCACTGATTTCGCATCATACAATCTTGTATTTTCCGTTTATGGCTTCTTCATTATCATCGTTATCTTGTGATTCCTTTACCCTTCAAGCCAAATTCGATGTCTTCCTTAGTTTCAGAGGCGAGGATACTCGTGATAACTTTACTAGTCATCTCTATGCCGCTTTGCGGCGAAAACAGATTGAAACCTTTATTGATGACAGTGGACTTCAAAGAGGAGATGAAATTTCACCTGTGCTTTTGAAAGCAATTGAATCATCCAAGATTTCAGTAGTCATTTTTTCAAAAGCCCAAAATTATTGTCTAAGGAATTTCGGCCACATGAATTAATAAATTTATTATTTGTAAATTATAAATTGATATAATGATATATGTATGACATATTATAATCTGCAACTAGTGCATTTAAATAAATAATGTCCCTACAGGGATTATTTATTTTTTAGTACGAGTGTGGAATAAGATAAAATGTAAAATAAAAATGGGGAGTTTTTTTTTCTTTAGCCCGCAGGCAAGAAAAAATTCATTATTTTATTGTAATATTTTAGTCTATTGTTAAATATAATGATTATTATGCATTATAGATTTTGCCTACAGGTAATCTGTAAAGTATAATTAATCAAGATTTACTAAACTGGATTAAAGTATATCTAGTCAAATGTTAGTGTTAGTTTAGCAGACTAGAATGGTTAGGATTTTGCCTACAGGTAAATTGTAATTTATTTTAGTAAGTAACTGATTATTAGCATGAGTTGATATCCTATAAAGTATTTTACGTTATGTATCTTGACATTTATTATTCAATTTTGCAGTTATGTTAGTAATCAATTTCGTCTCCCTTTACTGAATGAGATAACTATAGAATGGAAAGAAAAAAATTTTTGACTTCGGGGTGTATGGATTTGATTTGGTGCTTCACATTTGGAACCAGATGCCATTACGGAATTAAGTACGCCAGTTGAAAAAGTCCATTTTGAGAATTGGGAATGCTCAACCGTTTGAGTAATGCTCGTAAAGCAAACATTTTTAGAGTATTAAAGGTTCTATCCCTGAATGCATAAGGCCACCGATTATCTGACAGCAATGGATGCCCAATTCATAAAATCTGAAAGCAAATGGCAGACCCTTATAGAAAGCTGAGTTCCATGAAACATCATGGATTAAAGGGAGTGCGTGATCATATCATGCGTAGAGGGATTTAGCAACACAATTAAAGGAGTTAGAAATTGACATATCTGAATCTCTTGTGACTTTATTCTTAACTCTTCCCTAAGGAGTAGTACCTTTAAGGTAACTTACAACACACACAATTTAAATGGTCACAAATGAATGTGGGCATGTGTGTTCAAGGGAGGAAAGACCAAAGGTGAGGTATAGAAAGTTGCACCTCAAACCAGCAGCTCTAAGGGAAGTCTTTTAAAAATTATAGGGGAAGATATCAATGAAGTCATCAGGCATTAAAGGTTCTCCTAAATTTTTTCTGCAAGAAGAAAGGACATATGAGAGATTGCTCAAATTCAAGCAGTGGGGTGAAGAAAGGATTGACAGAAAGATAAGGTAATCTTTGTCTATGATGTTATGAATCTAATTATTATATACTTATTCTATAACTGGTGGATTGATTATGGTTTATTATTCATGTTACCAGCATTTTGCAGGTTTCTTGCAGACAAGAACTCCCAGGAAATTGAGAAATACATTTTGCGGAAACAAGACTATTTCTCAAGTTGAAGCTATAGGGATTTAAGATAGTCTGATTTTGGACATGTGTTGGATTTAAAGAACACTTTTTATGTTCCTACTTTTGCAAAGAAACTTATTTATGTATTTAAATTAACTTATGAAGGTTTGAAGTTATTTTATTACTCTAATTTCGTATTTGCAAAAATGATCTAATTTAGGTCGTGGTTCTTTATTAAATGATTGTTTGTCTTAAATTAATCCAACATTTGAAAATAATTTACTCTATTAATCATATTGACACTAAAAGATTATATTTGAATGAGAAATCTGGAATTTATTGCACTGATGTTTGGGATATATAAGATGAAAAAAATAAACGGTTGGAAAATGTGGGGTATTGAGATTCTTGATTACACCGATTTTAATTTTGTATCAACTGTATAAAGGGAAAAATGACCTAACAAACAAAAAAGGGTGCAGAAGATCAATGAGACTTAGATATATATTGATTTGTGGACCGTTCACACCTTGTTTAAATGGTCAAAGATATTTTATCTCTTTCATTGAACCATTCAAGATTTATGTATCTTTACCTTTTACATCATAAAGATGAGACATTAAATGCTTTTAAGATTACAAGATAGAAGTAGGAAACAAAGGGGAAAATATCAAAATAGTAAGATCGGATAGAGGTGGAGAATATTATGGTAGAAACACGAATACGGTCAATCACCTATCTGTTTGCACGGATCTTCAAGAGCAAGGTATTCAAGCACAATATACCATGCTGGATCGCCAATCAAAATGACGTTGCGAAAGAAGGAATCGTACTCTCAGGACATGGTCAGAAGTATGATATGTAACTCTAATTTACCTTAACCTAGGAGTGAAGCTCTAAAATAGTTATTACATTTGAACAGGTACCATCTAAAGCAGTTCCTAAAACTCCTTTTGAGTTATGGAAAGATGGAAACCTAGTTTGAGACACACTGAGTGTGGGGTTGTCTAGCTGAAATAAATATATAATTCACATTTCAAAAATTAGACTCAAGGACAGTCAGTGGATACTTCATTGGTTATCTGAAAAGTCGAAGGGTTACAAGTTCTATTATCCTCAAATTCCTAACAATTGTGGAATCAAAGGTTCTAATTTCTAGAAAATGACAATATAGTGGGAGTGTTCAATCTCAAAACATTGATCTCAATGGTTCAGAGGCAACTGAAATTTCTCCTACAACTGAAGGTGAAGGATTAATTCTTTTACCTTGACTCTGGAAAACAAATTCACGATATAATACCACATCAAGACAAGTTGTTGTCGAACCGTTGTTCAAATTTAAGAAAATAAAATTTGGAACAAGTTTAAGGAGATCCTAAGAACTAGAAAGTACAATCTCTTCAGATTACCAAGTATACTCAAGAATCAGAAATAGATGTGGTATTAAAGATCCAATCTTTTCAAAAGCAATGGAATGTAAAAATTTCATTTCATGGTATAATGCCATGAAGGATGAAATGGAATCTATGGCAAAGAACCAGGTTTGGGATCTTGTTGATCTACCTAAAAATGCTTCCATTGTGAGGTGTAAGTGGGCCTTAAAACAAAAGGGACTCACAAGGTGAATCGATAGATACAAGGTCCATGTAAAGGTTACAGAGCTAAGTCATACGAAACCTTCTCTCCGTATCTAGAAAAGATTTTTGCCAATAATTTTGGCATTAGTAGCTCATTATGATCTTGGTTACATCAAATAATGTCAAAACTGCATTTCTAAATGGGATTTGAAGAGGGGGTATACATGGATCAACCTGAAGGATTCAGTTCAGACAAAGGAGAAACATTTGTTTGTAAACTCAAGAGATCCATATATGGCCTAAAGCAACTTCAGGTAATGGTATTTAAAGTTTGATAAAACTATTCGCATTTGGCTTTATAGAAAATCAGCTGATCAGTGTATTTACATCAAGATAAAAGGAGTAGTTTTATCATACTTTTACTATATTGGATGACATTCTCTACTAGCAATGATCTTGGATTCTACATGAAAAAGAACAATTTCTAGCTCAAAACTTCGTTATGAAGGATATGGGTGAAGCCTTCTATGTCTAGGCATAGAGATTCCACAAGACAGTCATTAAAGACCTTAGGATTTCTCAAAGGCTATATTGAAAGGTTTGGAGCGTTCATATGAAACGTTGTTCATCAAGTGGCACCTATTGTTAAAGGAGACAAGCTTAGTCTTGAACAATGTCCGAAGACTGATTTAAGCTCAATCCATGAAGAATATTCTCTATCTCTGCAATAGAAGTCTAAATTCAATTCTGCACAAGACCTGACATTTCATATGTAGTGGGAGTTATGGGTAGGTTCCAACAAAATCCTGGTCCGCCCACTAGACAACGATAAAAAGGTATTAGATATCTTCAAGGGACAAAGATCGCATGCTTGCTATAGCAGTGGATGACTCAGACACAAGAAAGTCTACCTCAGGCTTCATATTTCTCTTTGTGGAGGAGGAATTTCTGGCATAGTGTAAAACAACGAAGACAATTCTTCCGCAAGGAAGTTGAAGTATACATGTTATGAAGCAGTTTCTCAGGCATTGTGGTTGAGACGATTTATCACAGTTAAAGGTGGTCTATCAATAGAAGACACTAAAATATTTTGTGATAATACAACAATGTGCGCTTAACAACACATGTTCAGTAAGTCGGTGTCGTCACATCAAAATAAGTACTTTGTGTAAAGAAGAGTTCGAGATTGTCATGTATCGATTGAACATACTGCACAAATGATATGATCGCTGATCTCTTCACCAAAGGTCTTTCACCCAAAGTGTTTGTGGCTCATGTAAGCCATATGGTTTATATAAATCAATTGTTAATAATTATTTTAACTTTGCAAATGTAAACTTGACGATTCCAATTGAAGTTTTCTTATTAATTTTGTGTATGATTAGTTTTGATAATGACAAAGTCTATGTATTTAAGGCAATAAAGTTGACTTAAGAATAATTATTGAATTTTATTTGATAAAATTTGGTTGTCACTCATCATAAAGAACAATTCATGTAATGCATGGAACAAGTATTCTGGTAATAAGGCATACGCCATGATTCATGACTTGTACTTTTATCATGGATGCGATGAGCCCATTAAGAGTGAATAAAGTTCTATGTATGATACATCAAAGTCAATTCACTCTTTTATATCAGTGACAAATAATGGGCCAATGGGAGAATGTAAGTGGCCCATTAACTGCACTTAGTTATAGGCAGTTACAATTCACTTCCATTAGGAAGTGATGTAACTTGAGGTAACCACTCATAACCACTTGGTCCTAGGGTGATTTATAATTAGGGATTGGTTTCCCTAATTGTGAGTCTGAAAAAAACATCCAAAATCTAAAGTGAATTGAGTCAATTGAGTCTTTTGTGAAAGTGAACAACAAGGCAGGAATTCAATAGACCCCATAGAGGTATGAAATAATATTCTGATTTTAAAAATAATGATGATGATGATCTGTAAATTTAGTCTTTAATCTTACAGTGGGGGGATGTCTATTTTTTGTTTTTAAGAATGATTATAAAAACATTTCTTCAACGTATTGACCTGATCTGAATGAGTGAATGGATTAAGAATCATTTGTAAGAGATACCAATGAGCTGCTATATTTTCTCCCCTGTTTTCTGCATTTTTAGTAATGATTATTTTCAGTTATTTAAGTGGTTATTTGCTGAATCCACAGCCAAACAAAACAATTGTCCATCGGTGCAGGAGAACAAATCAATGGATATATCATGTTTTCCAAAGACTTTTAGAAGGGTTATTGAACAATCAGAAGAACACTGATACGGCTTTTATTTTACAAACAAAGAGGGCTAGAAGTGCTCATGAATATCCTATTGTTTGTGTTGTTGAGGAGTATTTGGTTATGTTTGTTCATTTTTATACATTTGGCAGAACTCACTATGGATCTTGAAAGATTTTGTTGTAACGTATATCTATCTTATTGTTTGTTTAGCTTATAAGTGTGATCTATTTTGTAATTTTTTGGGTATAAACTAAAAAATAAAAAAAAAAAGTTGGGAGAACCTTTTTTTTTGTTTTTTTTTGGGTGGGAGTTATAAGCACTTTATTTAAAGTTATTTTGACTAAATAATTACACATTACCCTATTTAATTTTAAAATTTTATCTATAACTTATTTTATATTTCAAACAACTCACGCTTTAATAAAATTTATAAAGTATTTGTTTATTTAATTCTAAAATTAAATTATATTGTAATATGATCAAATATATTTTAATATTATATAAAAATTAAGTTATATTAATTTATTAGAAAATAAGCATACCCTTTTAGTCATTTAAATAATAAATGTATTTAGAAGCCACATTTTAACAAACGCCATTAACTACTTATCAGTCATTATAAGTATTTATAAAAACACATAATGTTTAAATCAAATGCTATAAGAAGCTCCTAAAGGTGTGCACTTTGTCATTTCGCATAATATACTTTTCACCTGTAAAATGAATCTAAGGTGGGCTTAGAGGATTATGTTTCTCGGCTAGAGAAAATTTCTGCTGCTTATTTTAGTTTCTATAGATTTTACAAGAGATGTTGTGTGGCCAAAATGTTTAGTCAAGTTTGGTTTACTGATTAAAAATCTTCGAGTTATATTGAATGCTTGACCCATGCTTTAACTCGGGTAGTTCAATAATTTTCTTGTTGCTGTTACCAATTTCCAAATATGCTAAAACTGCTGAAGTACAATGTTGTGAAACTTGAGAGTAACAAATTAACTCTGGTGAACGAAAATGTAACATGATGTGGGTGTAAGTAGCCCATTAACTACCACTTAGTTATGGACACTTACAATCCACTTCCTAAAGTTACAGTCCACTTCCATTAGGAAGTGGATGTAACTTGAGGTAACCACCTCAGTAACTACTGGGGATCTTGGGTGGTGATTATATAATTAGGGATTGGTTTTCCTAATTGTGAGTCTGTTAGGATCTCACATTGAAAGGGAAAAGAGTGGACATGTGGGTTATAAAGGCTTGGACACCTTCCCTTGGTAAATCGGTTTTCTAAGGAGAGTTATACCCAAACCCATGAAAGACTCATGGCCTAGCCTAAATTGTTGAGTTATTTGAGTAGATTCCTATCAATTGGTATCAGAGCATGATCATGCACCTATGTGGCAGCGCATGCGTGTCAGGCTGACCTTGGGCCCGGGCTATTACCCTGAGAAAGGGCATGGAGGCCTGAGGGAAAGGGGATCCGCGTAGTCACCCAAGGGGTAAAGAGGTCGACGGGGGTAAAGAGGCCGACATGTACGTCGGTTGCGGAAACGTGATGGAATGTTAGGATCCCACATTGAAAGGGAAAAGGGTGGGTATGTGGGTTATAAAGGCTTGGACACCCTCTCTTGGCAAGCCGGTTTTCTAAGGAGAGTTATATCCAAGCCCATGAAAGACTTATGGCCTAACCCAAATTGTTGAGTTATTGGAGTAGGTTCCTATCAGAGTCTAAGAAAAACGCTTAGAAATCCTAAAGTGAATTGAGTCAATTGAGTTTTTTGTGGAAGTGAACAACAATGGCAGGAATTACACCAGGCCCCAACGGAGGTATGTAAATAATTATTCTACATTTTACAGAATAATGATGATGATGATTTGTAAATTTAATCTTTAATCTTTCATTTGGTATCAGAGTAAGTTTTGAGTATTTTCATGCTTAATTATCACATGTTTCATGTTCATTAAGTGATAATTTTTTTTTTATTTTTTTTTTTTTGGTATTTTATTTAAATTATTTTTTTTTTTATTTTTTTTTTTTTTTTTTTTGTTAATAGTAGTGTATGTTTTAAATATTGAATTGTCGTGATTTCTTAGTATGTTATGGCTTGTTGATCTATGATACATCCTAGAGATTTTGAAATGATAATTTAGAGTATATTGCATGAAAATCAAAATAATATTTATAAAACCCATGACTTTAAATTCTATATAACTTTCAGTATAAAGCAAATTAATTTTCTGTTTTGATATCATTGGAATCTTTGTTTCAAGAGGTTTCTAACGATATGTTATTTGCCAAAATCGGAGTTCGGATTGCAAAGTTATGATGTTTTAAAGTTTTGGGACAGATTAAAATATCCTGAAAATGCTTATGTTCAAAGGTTACGATGAAATTTGTTACTGTTCATTTCCACTTTCACTCCAGAAGGGTAAATTTCACCCCCTGCCATAGAAATGTCAGAATTTGATGCCGTTTTCACTATAATACTTAAGATTGCATGTTATGTGTTGTCATATTTTTTCTGGAATTTTATGAACATGTTAAATATTTATTATATATTTTTGAGATATTCTGGAATTTCATACTCTCAAAAGTACTTGATTTCTAAACATGTTTTAGTGATGTTATTTACATTTCTGGAATGCTGGTTGATGGATCTACTTATCAGTGTATGATTTGTAATTTTCCATAATGTGTGGGTTTTTATAATTATTTTTGGGTGTTTAAAAATGTTTAAATAATTATGAAAATTATTGAATATGATATTTTGGTATTCTGGAATTTATTGTAATGTTATACATTTCATTTGGCTGACATTAATATACTTTATGTGGTGCATTATAATATATTATGTTATTTTCTTAATTGAGAAATGCATAATTTACAGTCATGCCACTGCTACAATAGGAGTTCATGGATTAAGTTTTGGGCCCATTTTTCATTACTGCCTAGCCCACTAAAATGGGCTTAAGGAAGCAGAGATGGGGTCTAGTTTATATTTCTGCCAGCCCACTAAAATGGGTTTCAGGAAGCAGTTTTGGCCTTAGCTTTCCATTTCTGCCCAGCCCACTGAAAATGGGTTTCAAGAAGCAGAAATGGGTTTTTCAGATTTCAAGCCCAGTTTTCTTCTCCTATAGAAAATTAAATTGGGTTTTTTTCAGTTTTAAGGCCCAAAATTATTTTACTGAATTTCGGCCACATGAATTAATTAAATTTATTATTTGTAAATTATAAATTGATATAATGATATATGTATGACATTATTATAATCTGCAACTAGTGCATTTAAATAAATAATGTCCCTACAGGGATTATTTATTTTTTATGTACGATGTTGGAATAAGATAAAATGTAAAATACTAAAATTGTGGGAGTTTTTTTTTCTTTAGCCCGCAGGCAAGAAAAATTTTCATTATTTTATTGGGTAATATTTTAGTCTTATTGTTAAATATAATGATTATTATGCATTATAGATTTTGCCTACAGGTAATCTGTAAAGTATAATTAATCAAGATTTACTAAACTTGGATTATAAAGTATATCTAGTCAAATGTTTAGTGTTATGTTTAGCAGACTAGAATGGTTAGGATTTTGCCTACAGGTAAATTGTAATTTATTTTAGTAAGTAACTGATTATTAGCATGAGTTGATATCCGTATAAAGTAATTTTACGTTCATGTATCTTGACATTTATTATTCAATTTTGCAGTTATGTTAGGTAACCAATTTCGTCTCCCTTTACTGAATGGAGATAACTATACTGAATGGAAAGAAAAAATCTTTTTGACTTCGGGGTGTATGGATTTGGATTTGGTGCTTCACATTTGCGAACCAGATGCCATTACGGAATTAAGTACGCCAGTTGAAAAAGTCCATTTTGAGAATTGGGAATGCTCCAACCGTTTGAGTCTAATGCTCGTTAAAGCAAACATTTTTAAGAGTATTAAAGGTTCTATCCCTGAATGCATTAAGGCCACCGATTATCTGACAGCAATGGATGCCCAATTCATAAAATCTAGAAAGCAAATGGCAAGTACCCTTATAGAAAAGCTGAGTTCCATGAAACATCATGGATTAAAGGGAGTGCGTGATCATATCATGCGTATGAGGGATTTAGCAACACAATTAAAGGAGTTAGAAATTGACATATCTGAATCCTTCTTGTGACTTTCATTCTTAACTCTCTCCCTAAGGAGTATAGTACCTTTAAGGTAACTTACAACACACAACAATTTAAATGGTCAGCAAATGAATTGTTGGGCATGTGTGTTCAAGGGAAGAAAGACCGAAAGGTGAGGATATAGAAAGTTCGCACCTCATAACCAGCAGCTCTAAGGGTAAGTCTTTTAAAAATTATAAGGGGAAGATATCAATGAAGTCATCAGGCATTAAAGGTTCTCCTAAATGTTTTTTCTGCAAGAAGAAAGGACATCTGAAGAAGGATTGCTCAAATTCAAGCAGTGGCTGGTGAAGAAAGGGATTGATAAGAAAGATACAGGTAATCTTTTGTC
This sequence comes from Pistacia vera, assembly GCF_008641045.1. Lineage (NCBI taxonomy): Eukaryota > Viridiplantae > Streptophyta > Magnoliopsida > Sapindales > Anacardiaceae > Pistacia > Pistacia vera. Next base: position 1,224,800 of record NW_022196516.1, on the reverse strand, counting down.
TATGGTATGTTATGAATCTAATTTATTATATACTTATTTTCTAATAACTGGTGGATTGATTATGGTTATATTATTCATGTTACCAGCATTTTGCAAGGTTTCTTGCAGACAAGAACTCCCAGGCAAATTGAGAAATACATTTATGCCGGAAACAAGACTATTTCTCAAGTTGAAGCTATAGGGATTTATAGATTAGTGCTTGATTTTGGACATGTGTTGGATTTAAAGAACACTTTTTATGTTCCTACTTTTGCAAAGAACTTAATTTCTATATTTAAATTAACTTATGAAGGTTATGAAGTTATTTTTAGTTACTCTAATTTTCGTATTTGCAAAAATGATCTAATTATAGGTCGTGGTTCTTTATTAAATGATTTGTTTGTCTTAAATTTAGATCCAACATTTGAAAATAATTTACCTTCTATTAATCATATTGACACTAAAAGATTATATTTGAATGAGAAATCTGGAAATTTATTGCACTGATGTTTGGGATATATATAAGATGAAAAAATTAAACGGTTGGAAAATGCTGGGGTACTTGAGATTCTTGATTACACCGATTTTAATCTTTGTATCAACTGTATAAAGGGAAAAATGACCTAACAAACAAAAAAGGGTGCTAGAAGATCAAATGAGAACTTAGGAATCATACATATTGATATTTGTGGACCGTTCACACCTTGTTTAAATGGTCAAAGATATTTTATCTCTTTCATTGATGACCATTCAAGATTTATGTATCTTTACCTTTTACATCATAAAGATGAAGCATTAAATGCTTTTAAGATATACAAGATAGAAGTAGGAAACAAAGGGGGAAAATGATCAAAATAGTAAGATCGGATAGAGGTGGAGAATATTATGGTAGAACCACAGAATACGGTCAATCACCTAGTCTGTTTGCACGGTATCTTCAAGAGCAAGGTATTCAAGCACAATATACCATGCATGGATCGCCAAATCAAAATGACGTTGCCGAAAGAAGGAATCGTACTCTCATGGACATGGTCAGAAGTATGATATGTAACTCTAATTTACCTTCAAACCTATGGAGTGAAGCTCTTAAAATAGTTATATACATTTTGAACAGGGTACCATCTAAAGCAGTTCCTAAAACTCCTTTTGAGTTATGGAAAGGATGGAAACCTAGTTTGAGACACACTCGAGTGTGGGGTTGTCTAGCTGAAATAAGAATATATAATTCACATCTTCAAAAATTAGACTCAAGGACAGTCAGTGGATACTTCATTGGTTATCTGAAAAGTCGAAGGGTTACAAGTTCTATTATCCCTCAAATTCCCTAACAATTGTGGAATCAAAGGTTGCTAAGTTTCTAGAAAATGACAATAACAGTGGGAGTGTTCAATCTCAAAACATTGATCTCAATGGTTCAGAGGCAACTGAAATTTCTCCTACAACTGAAGGTGAAGGATTAATTCTTTTACCTATGACTCGTGGAAAACAAATTCACGATATAATACCACATCAAGAACAAGTTGTTGTCGAACCAGTTGTTCAAATTTAAGAAAATAAAAATTTGGAACAATTTCTAAGGAGATCCTCAAGAACTAGAAAGTCAACAATCTCTTCAGATTACCAAGTATATCTCCAAGAATCAGAAATAGATGTGGGTATTAATGAAGATCCAATATCTTTTTCAAAAGCAATGGAATGTAAAAATTTCATTTCATGGTATAATGCCATGAAGGATGAAATGGAATCTATGGCAAAGAACCAGGTTTGGGATCTTGTTGATCTACCTAAAAATGCTTCCATTGTGAGGTGTAAGTGGGCCTATAAAACAAAACGGGACTCACAAGGTCGAATCGATAGATACAAGGTCCGACTTGTAGTGAAAGGTTATAACCAGAGAGCTAGATTCGTTCATCACGAAACCTTCTCTCCGGTATCTAGAAAAGATTCTTTGCCAATAATTTTGGCATTAGTAGCTCATTATGATCTTGAGTTACATCAAATAAATGTCAAAACTGCATTTCTAAATGGCGATTTAGAAGAGGGGGTATACATGGATCAACCTGAAGGATTCAGTTCAGACAAAGGAGAACATTTAGTTTGTAAACTCAAGAGATCCATATATGGCCTAAAGCAAGCTTCCAGGTAATAGTATTTAAAGTTTGATAAAACTATTTCGGCATTTGGCTTTATAGAAAATCGAGCTGATTAGTGTATTTACATCAAGATAAAAGGAGGTAGTTTTATCATACTTTTACTATATGTGGATGACATTCTCTTAACTAGCAATGATCTTGGATTACTACATGAAACAGAACAATTTCTAGCTCAAAACTTCGTTATGAAGGATATGGGTGAAGCCTTCTATGTCTTAGGCATAGAGATTCACCAAGACATGTCATTAAAGACCTTAGGATTGTCTCAAAGGGGCTATATTGAAACGGTTTTGGAGCGTTTCAATATGAAACGTTGTTCATCAAGTGTAGCACCTATTGTTAAAGGAGACAAGCTTAGTCTTGAACAATGTCTGAAGACTGATTTAAAGCGTCAATCCATGAAGAATATTCTCTATGCTTCTGCAATAAGAAGTTAAATTATGCTCAATTCTGCACAAGACCTGACATTTCATATGTAGTGGGAGTTCTGGGTAGGTTCCAACAAAATCCTGGTCCGGCCCACTAGACAACGATAAAAAAGGTATTGAGATATCTTCAAGGGACAAACGATCACATGCTTGTCTATAAGCATGTTGATGACTCAAGACACAAGAAAGTCTACCTCAGGCTTCATATTTCTCTTTGCTGGAGGAGGAATTTCTTGGCATAGTGTAAAACAACCGAAGACAACTTCTTCCGCAAGGGAAGCTGAAGTAGTAGCATGTTATGAAGCAGTTTCTCAGGCATTGTGGTTGAGACGATTTATCACAGATTTAAAGGTGGTCTCATCAATAGAAAGACCAATAAAAATATTTTGTGATAATACAACAATTGTGCGCTTCTCTAACAACACATGTTCAGTAAGTCGGTGTCGTCACATCAAAATAAAGTATTTTGCTGTCAAAGAAGATGTTCGAGATTGTCATGTATCGATTGAACATACTAGCACAAATGATATGATCGCTGATCTCTTCACCAAAGGTCTTTCACCCAAAGTGTTTGTGGCTCATGTAAGCCATATGAGTTTATATAAATCATTGTGTTAATAATTATTTCTAAGACTTTGCAAATGTAAACTTGACGATTCCAATTGAAGTTTTCTGTTATTAATTTTGTGTATGCATATAGTTTTGATAATGACAAATGTCTATTGTATTTAAGGCAATAAAGTTGACTTAAGAATAAATTATTGAATTTTATTTGATAAAATTTGGTTGTCACTCATCATAAAGCGAACAATTCATGTAATGCATGGAACAGAGTATTCTGGTAATAAGGCATATACCGCCATGATTCATGACTTATACTTTTATCATGGATGCGATGAGCCCATTAAGAGTGAACTAAAGTTCTATGTATGACCATACATCAAAGTCAATTCACTCTTTTATATCACGTGACAAATAATGGGCCAAGTGGGAGAATGTAAGTGGCCCATTAACTGCCACTTAGTTATAGGCAGTTACAATTCACTTCCATTAGGAAGTGGATGTAACTTGAGGTAACCATCTCATTAACCACTTGGGTCCTAGGTGGTGATTGTATAATTAGGGATTGGTTTCCCTAATTGTGAGTCTGAAAAAAACACCCAAAAATCCTAAAGTGAATTGAGTCAATTGAGTCTTTTGTGAAAGTGAACAACAATGGCAGGAATTACAATAGACCCCAATAGAGGTATGTAAATAATTATTCTGTATTTTACAAAATAATGATGATGATGATCTGTAAATTTAGTCTTTAATCTTACAGTGGGGGGATGTCTATTTTTTGTTTTTAAGAATGATTATAAAACATTTCTTCAACGTAATTAGACCTGATCTGAATGAGTGAATGAGAATTAAGAATCATTTGTAAGAGATACCAATGAGCTGCTATATTTTCTCCCCTGTTTTCTGCATTTTTAGTAATGATTATTTTCAGTTATTTAAGTGGTTATTTGCTGAATCCACAGCCAAACAAAACAATTGTCCATTGGTTGCAGGAGAACAAATCAATGGATATATCATGTTTTCCAAAGACTTTTAGAAGGGTTATTGAACCAATCAAAAGAACACTGATACGGCTTTTAATTTTACAAATAAAGAGGGCTAGAAGTGCTCATGAATATCCTATTGTTTGTGTTTGTTGCAGACGTATTTGGTTATGTTTGTTCATTTTTATACATTTGGCAGAACTCACTAATGGGATCTTGAAAGATTTTGTTGTAACGTATATCTATCTTATTGTTTGTTTCAGCTTATAAGTTGCTGATCTATTTGTTTGTAATTTTTTTGGGTTATAAGCTAAAAAATAAAAAAAATAAGTTGGGAGAACCTTTTTTTTTTTTTTTTTTGGGTGAGGAGTTATAAGCACTTTATTTATAAGTTATTTTGACTAAATATATTACCACATTACCCCTATTTAATTTTAAAATTTTATCATATAACATTATTTTTATATTTCAAACAACTCACGCTTTTAATAAAATATTTGTTTATAAAGTATTTGTTTATTTAATTCTAAAATTAAATTATATTGTAATATGATCAAAATATATTTTGATAATATTATAATAAAAAATTAAGTTAATATAATTTATTATTTAATGAAATAATGCAATACCCTTTTTAGTCATTTTAATAATAAAATGTATTTAGAAGCCACATTTTAACAAACGCATTAACTACTTATCAGTCACTTATAAGTATTTTAATAAAACACATAATTGTTTAAATTTCAAATGCCTATAAGCTCAAATTACTTTATACGTACTAGTTGTTTATAAACTAATTTTTATATACACGGTCAAACAAGCTCTATGTCCCATATGAGTAAAACTAGTGTACTTATTTATACGAGGGTTAATGTCATATACACCCCTTCAAAGTAATGTACTTGTGGAAAATTTTTAAAATACTTGTTGATAACTTTAAGGATCTTTTTTTTGAAAAAGAATTTGTATTAACTTGATTTTATCCATTAATCTTATCTCTTCTTTTAATCAAATTAAATATGTAAATATGTAATGGATTTTTGTTGTAGGGATGAGAATGGTAGAAGCAATAGAGATGAAGATTTGTGTGTGAATATGTGATCCAACTTAATTTTTACCTTAATTATAAGTAATACTATATTTACAACTGAGTCATACAACTGATTCATACAACCAAGCAAAAAATAAGGGATAGAGTAGTATTTTACATGAATTTTATGCAGTTTTCGTCTGACTGTATGATTCAATTATATGACTCAGTTATAAGCAAAATATTATTACTTAATTATTTAGAGGAACTTGAATAGATGTATGAATTTGATCAGATGTGGAAGTTAATAACTTATACAATCTAAAAGGCTTGAAATGATATATGACTTAGCCTGAAGATACTGATAAAAATTGTTCTAAACGTAAATCTCTCAATTTTCTACAAATTTTAATATTCAAAATGGCTTTTAAAATAATATATTAAACTATTGATCTTAGGGTGAGTTTGGGATTGTTGTAGTTTTTTCCATAATCACTTTTGGTCAGACACTATCATTAGAGCTGCTTTCAGGCTTCTGCGACACCCCCAACTTCATTGGATAGATCGTCAATGATCTACCCAATGGAGCGATCAAAGAGTTTGTTGGCTAAGACGTTTTGTTGAAGCAGGCTTGAAAATGTTTGATCAACATTTTTCGATCTACTACGACTAAATGTCATAGCGTGCGGTCTCTCTGATTGCTTCACTGGGTAGATCAGGCGACGATCTACCAAATGGAGCTTGCGGTGTCTTTGGATGCATCTCTAGTGACAGGATCCGGCCACCATCAACAACTGTCATCCAATGACTCTCCAACAAGTTGTATAGTGTTCTCAATTTTTTTATTTAAAAAATTTATTTTTAATATATTTTAAAAATTAAAAAATAGTTATTTGCAAAATTGAGAAAGGATTCTCAAATCACAATGGAGTTGATGCAGTGTTAAGAAGCCTACCCAACCTGATTTGAATTTCTGTTTTAGTTTTTTAAGTTTAGTCTTACACATGGCCCAATTCCATATTATTTTCTAACCTCTTTTTATTTGCGATATGACAATTTTACCCCTTTTCTGGTTAAATTAAACAGCTTTTTACCCTTAAGTGTAAAGTGTCCCTTAAATGTAGTTTATAAAACTTGTGCCTTCTAAGTGTTATGTTAGAAAAATATGTTTACTCTCAATGATAATATCCCTTGTTGAAACCCTAATAATTTCATGAATATTCCTTTATCCTAGGAAAATTCTAACACAATTCATCATTTCATGGTGCAATTAATATATTGTGTTAAGGGTGTGTTTGGTTCAAAGAATATTGAGAATGTTATATTAATGGAAATATATATCACATTGAAGATTACTGGAAGGGTGTGATTGGTTAGGGCTTTGGAAAGATAACTCTGATAATTTATCGTTAATTTCGGGCATTCCCTTGTTTGGTTATCAAGTAATAAAATATTTCGGTAATCTTTCAATACCAATAGTGATTACTGTGAGGGCGTTTGGATCATATAATGTTTTATTGGAGGGGTATATTATATTAAAGGAAAGAAAGATCATCTTGAAGATTACTGAGAATGTTTAAAAAATGTATTTGGTTGGTTCCAATAAATTGGTGAATAATATGTTTGGTTGGGAGGATAAATGGATGGGTATGTTATATAGATTACTAAATTGCCCTCCCTTTTAAATATTAATATAATAGTACTAATTATTATTATTTTTTTTTGAATAATTTTTGTTAACCCCATACATTTGAAATTTTGCTAAAACACCCTAGCTATATAAAACTTTAATTTATAGCAAAATCACCCCCACCCACCCCAAGCCACTGCCAACAACTAGCCACCACCGTTGGCCGCCGCTGGCAGTTGACGAAATGGCGCACAACTGGTCATATATGTTGGTCGTGCACCGGCAAAGCCATAAATGACCATGGATCACAAATCCATGGCCGAAAAACTGCCAGATCTATGGCCATTTCAAGGCCAAATATGTGGCCATGAAACGGCCACAGATTTGGCCGTGAAATGGCCAGATCTTTGGCCATGCCATTTCACGACTAAAGATCTGTGGTCGTTTCACGTCCACATCTTTGGCCGTGAAACCGCCATAAAAACGCCAGATGTAGTCATTTCCGACCATAGATATGTGATTTGTGGCCAGAAAAGGTCTTACCGGTGCACGACCGACCAGATCTCACCAGTCATGCACCATTACGGTGACTGACACAGACGGCCGGTGGTGGTAAGTCACGGTCGACGATGGTCTTGGGTGGCTAAGGGTATTTTGTTAATTTTAAACTTTTTTGTGGCTAAGGTGTTTTAGCTAATTTCTCAAATGTAGGGGGGTTGGGTAATTGTTATTTGGTAGACATTTGAGGGCAATTGTGTTCGAAATCATTTTTAATTAAGGGCAAAATGGGAAGAAAAATCATATTACCCCGGTAATATTTTAATAACACCCCCTAGCAAGGTAATAAGATTACCCTCCATATTACCAACAGTAACCACTATTTGCAATAAAAGATTATCGTAATATTTTATTACTTGTAAACCAAACACAGGAATCTTGCAAAATAAACGAATATTACCCCTCCTATCTTATTTACCCCCAATCCAAACGGTCCCACAATTGCCCTCAAATAGGGGGTAATCAGATTACCTCCTTAAGGGGTGGTATTTAAAGATTACTAGGGTAATCTTTATTTTATACCCATTTTGCCCTTAATTAAATACCATTCAAGACATAGTTGCCCTCAAATGTCTACCAAATAATAATAACCTAGACCCCCAACATTTTAGAATTAGCTAAAACACCACAACCACAAAAAGTTTAAAAGTTCATAAAATACCCCCAGCCACCAAAGACCACCATCGACCGCTAGCCACCACCATTAGCCACTGGAAATAGTAGCCATATTGACGCACGACCAGTGGGATTTGGCCGGTCGTGCGCCAATCTAGCTGTTTCTAGTCAGATTGAAGGCTGAAAACGGCTAAATCGTTGTGGATTTGGCTAGAAATTGACAAAATAGATCGACCATTTGTGGCCATTTTTTACCAGATCCACGACAATTTGACTGTTTTCGGCCTTCGATATGGCCGAAAACAGCCAGATCCACAATGATTTAGCTGTTTTCAGCCTTCGATCTGGTTGAAAACAGCCAAAAAGGTGCACGGCTAGCCTGATCTCGCCGGTCATGCATCGTTTTGTTGACTGACGTTGATGGCCGGTGGTTGGCAGTGGTCTTGGGTGGCTGGGGGTATTTTGTTAAAATTTAAACTTTGTTGTTGGGGGTGTTTTAGCTAAATTATAAAATATAGGGGGTTAAAGAATTTATTTAAATTATTATTATTATGACATTAAAAAAGAAGGGCAATTCAGTAAAAGTCTTTATCAATAATATTTTATTCTTCCCAATCAAACATCTTAATTATTTATACCCACTAATCTAACTAAACATATTGGTATGACATTCGCTCGTAATCTTCAAGGTAATCTATCTTGGAGGTAATCCTAACTTTTGAGCAATAAAACATTCCCCGAACCAAAAAGGAAATGTGTTTGATTGGTTGGAATAAATTGGTGAGTATGTTATATTGATATGTTTGGTTGAGAGAAAGAAATTGATGGGTATGGTATATAAATTACAAAATTGCCCTCCTTTTTAAATATTAATATAATATTATTTTTTGAACCATACTTTCAACCCCCTATATTTGAGATTTTGCTAAAACACCCCAACCACATAAAAGTTTAATTTCTTAGCAAATCACCCCCACCCACCCCAACACTACCGATCATCTACCACCACCAACGATGGTGGCGAAAGTGGCCGAAACGGCTCCAACTGATCGTGCATCGATTTGGCCGTTTTTGGGGAATTTGCTAGATCTATGGCTAGAACTGGCCATCACGATCAGAAGTCATAGATCTGGCTAGAAACAGCCAGATCAGAGCACAGTCAGCCATATCAGGCCGGTCATGTGTTGTTCTGGCACCTGAGATGGTGGCCAACTGTCTGCCACCGGCGGTGGCGGCCAGATTCAGCCACCAGTCTTGGGTAATTTTGTTCAAGTTCAAGGGTATTTATGTCCTAAATTTTTTTTATATAAGGATAAAATAGTCGATAAATATATTTGTCAATTGTTTTCAAAATAAGAGCATTATTGTCCAAAAATTTTAATAGTTAAGGGTAAAATTGTAACAAAAATAAGATTACCAAGTAATCTTAAAATATCTAAGAATATGGAGGTAATCAGATTACCTCATGTATCACTAGCAATAATTACTATTGATTTTGAAAAATTACCGGAATCTTATATTACTTGACAACCAAATGTGATAATTAAGTAATATAAGATGATGATATTGGATTACCCCCAACTAGGGTGCGTTTGGTTGGGATAATGAGAGATTACTGAGATAATGTCATCTTATATTACTTGATTATCACTTTTGATTGTCAGATAATATAAGATTTCAGTAATCTTCCAAAACCAATAATAATTACTGTTGGTAATATAGGATATAATCTGATTAACTCGATTTTCTTAGGTATTTTAAGATTACTTAGTAATCTTATTTTTGTTACAATTTTATCCCTTATTAATAAAAATTTTGGATAAAAATGTCATTATTTGAAATTAATTTACAAATATATTCATAGACTATTTTGTCCTTGTATACAAAATTTTTAAGACATAAATACCCGTGGACTTTAAAAAAATTACCCAAGGGTGGTGGCCGGATAGTCAGCGGTTGTCGACCGATGACGGAACGGCACACAACTGGTCGTGCGCCATTAAGGCCATTTCACAACCACAGATCTGGCTGTGAAAAGGCTAGATATTTGGCTGTGAAACGACAATCATTTCACAGCCAAAGATCTGGCCTTTTTCGGTTGTGATCCGTGACTGGAAAAGGCTTTATCGATGCACAGCCAGTTAGATTCGGCCAACGTGTCATTCCAATGATTGCCTATGGCGGTCAGCGGTGGTGGCTAGCTGCTGGCCGTTGATGAAGGTGATTTTGTTACAAATTAAAGTTTTATATGATTTGGGTGTTTAGCAAAATTTCAAATGTAGGGGGTTAAAAGAAATGATTCAAAAAAAAAAAAATAGTAATAATATTTAAAAATGAGGGCAATTTAGTAATCTTTATAACATACCCACCAATTTATCTTCCCAACCAAACACATTAATATAACATACCCACCAATTTATTCCAACCTAATCAAACACATTTCCCTAAACATTCATAGTAATCTTTAAGGTAATATATCTTTTCATTAATATAACATTCTCAGTAGTACAACAGTACCTGAACTAAACACATTGTAGGGTGCATTTGGATCAGGGTCATATAAGATAACGGGGGTAATCTTTGTTTATTTTTGCAAGATTCTGTTGTTTGGTTTGCAAGTAATAAATATTATGGGTATCTTTTACTGCAAATAGTGTTTATTGTTGGTAATATAGAGGGTAATCCGATACCTTCCCCAGGAGGTGTTGTTAAAAGATTACTACGTAATTTGATTTTTATAACTATTTTACCCTTAATTAAATACCATTTTGGACATAATTGCCCTCGAATGTTTACCAAATAACCATTACCTAGCCCCCTTACATTTGAGAATTTAGCTAAAACACCCCAGCCACAAAAAGTTTAAAAATTAACAAAATACCCCCAACCACCCGACCGCCGATGGTAGTCGTCGTAATGGCACTTAACTGGCGGGATCTGGCCGGTAAGGCCATTTCTATTTGGCCGTTTTATGGCAAAAGATCTGGCCTTTTCACGGCCAGATCTATGGTTGTGAAAATGGCTTTGCCGGCGCATAATCAACCATATACGACCAGTCGTGCGCTATTCTATTGATTGCTGGCAGCGGCCGACGGTGGTGGCTAGTTGTCGGCAGTGGCTTGGGGTGAGTCGGGGTGATTTTGTAAGAATTCATGCTGAGAAAGGGTAAAATTAGTGTAAAACATGGTATAAAGTCATATGACATGTTATTGAAACTAAAAGGGTGAAATTGTTACCTTTTATGCTTTACAATTTTTGTAACTTGAAAAATGAATTCAAGATCTTCAACAAATTCAATGAAAATCCTCAAAGTAAAGTCAACTCTAAGATGAAGAAGAGAGAGTTGGCCATGAGAGCACAAGAGAGAGATTTTCAATCAAAATGAAGATTAATTAAATTTGGGAATATCACTTATTTATATACAAGGACCATTTTGCTATAATTTGAAATTGTTCTCAAGTCCTTGAATTAATATGAATCCTATATTAACACTTAATACAAATTCAATATTACTTTCAAGTCCTTAAAATAATTTCAATTTAATATTAACTCTTAATATTAAATCCTTGATTTAAACAAATTTATAATCAAGGGATATAAATTAATCCCGTCTAATATTTAACCCATTATTGAATCCAATTCAATAATATATTTTAGTCTATCATTGAAACTAATCCAATAATGACCAAATTACCTGATTACCCTTGGTAAGTGCTAGCTTTCCATGAGTAATCATTTCTCACCAATACATAAATTCAGATGCACATGTTTACATCTGAACATCGTTAACCTTTAACGGTATGTATTATTCTCTCTTCTCATACTTGTTTTTAGGTGTGACCGCTTAAGTTCACTGTAACCTAGTCATGGGCCTAATATCACAATCCGATATGTTTCGTCATAACTCTTTGTGATCGAAACTCCCATCGATCATGGTAGGCACCTAGCAATGCTCCATAACCCCTAAGCCACAATGAAGTTAAACTCCAATGAACCTTTTTTTCCCAATCATACATTTTATGTAGTAAAATCCCTCCGTCATCTAATCCTGATTATGTTGGAGTAGGTGCCCTAGAGCCAATCAATTATTGTAGAATTGACTCTTTGTAATAATGTTCATTAATCAATAAAAGACATTTTATTCTATATCGCGTAAATCATTATTATTGCAATATGTATTGATATATGTCCTTAGAATGGTAGAACCGTGACGAGGGTATCAAGTGTTTCAAATCTTGATAGTGAGAACCCTATGAGCACATATGGTGGCCATTCTAGAAACGTCCGTAGCCCCAGTATTATTCTGAAGTAAGGGCACAGATAATACGGTAAGGCTATCATAGTGTTGAACGACCCTGTCGAAAGGCAGTGACTGATCTCACTTGTCAAGGTTGTTTGGTGACAACCTGGTGCAACACATGGGTGCTTGTTGTAGGCGAATATACCGCAGCAAGTTCACTGGACTGACCCACCAGAGGATTCCATATGGATGGTAACCCCAGTGTCTATGGAACAAATCCTCTAACGAATGGTGGTGCATGTGATCCTTAGACTTGAGATCACCGGAGCGCCTTGTGCACCGATTGGTATAGTTTGACACTAGCCTAACGCAGTTCTTTTCAGAGCTGTCAATACGGTGGTGATTGGCTGCATCAAGGAGTGTATCAAGACTATGGTGGATTGACAGAGGATTCATCACTCCCGGGTACGGGAGAAAGTTATCTCACGGCGCAATTCAGTATATGGCAATGACACTAAAACTGTGGCCACAGTGGGATTGAGTTGTTGCTCTATCCAGTTTATAATACGGGTCATTGGTCCAGAAACTGAATAAATAATATCGAGAGTAACCGAAGGTTGACACTATTTCTATGCCTTCGTCTCGTCGAGATAACGTATGATGAAAGGATCGAATTGCACGGTAACCATATCGTTGACAGGTAGCTACTTTGCTGAATCCGAATCTATCGGGTGGCCATGATGCCTTGCTAGGGGCCAATCTTGGTCTGTGTATTAGTGAGACGATTAATTGGTGTTAATCGCAATACTATACACTGCCGATATGATGAGGAGCCTAAGGGTCACACACATAGAAGACAATTTAAGATGCAAGAAGAAAGAAGGGCGTTTTCGTCTTTTAAGGCGAAAGGGTATTTTGGTAATTTCACAGTGCAATTAAATTTGCTGAGGTCGTAGCCTTTATTTAATTTGTTAGAAAAATTAAATAAGTGAAATTACGTTTAAATGTGTGTTCGCACATATTTAAATATATTATCATTATTGTTAAATGTTAATATATATTTAAATATATATATTAATTGATTTTAATTGAGATAATGATGGAAAATAAAATAAATCAAATTGGGAGTGTTTGGCAACATGGGGCGTTTGGGTTGAAGCCCAAGCCTATTCCGTATGGGATTAGGGCAACTTAATTAACTATAAAAGAAAAATGTGTTAATTAAATTAGATATGATTTTTCCTTTGAAAAATACAGCAGCCCCCTTTTGGAAAAACACTCCCATGGCAGATTGATTTGGCCTTGAAATCAATTTCATTGATTGCTTTTCTTCTTAATCTTGAAGCCAAATATGATCTAGCAAATACCTCTTTGGTTCTTTTGAGATTGTCTTCGTGTGGACTACACAGGTTCGATCCTACACTTGGATCGGTAGCAAAACATTCGTCGACAAATTTGGAGGAGCCTCCAACGTGCGTATGGTTTCTAAACACAGATTATTAATTTATGCAGATTCTTGCTTTGATAAAATTATAAAATTATACCCTTGATCTTGGCTCATGTAAACGATCCTGTTATATTATTTTTGTTGTTTCCGCTGCGTATACAAGACCGTTTTACTAACAGATTAAGTATAGGTTCATGGTATGTCAAAACTCTTAACTTAATCTTTATCCGAATTGACAATCAATACAATGGAACATGCCATAATGAAACTCCTTTTCATATGACTATTTTGTACTCTGACTAGATATTTTCTTTTTCCAATGTTTATTGACATTCGTCTGGGAACTTGGGACCAAACTATTTTTAGTCAACGAATCCCATCTTGACCATCACTTGTCTTTGCACATGAATAACATATGACCAAACTGGCTTCTTACACAAAACATGACTAGTCTCGTGTATATACATCATATGAATCATATGCATCCTATGTCAAGTCCAATAGTGATGTCTCAGGTCTAAGGATTAGTGGTACACTAGTACGATCCTACGATGTATCATTGACAACATTCTAAATGTCTATGAGATTCATCATAATCGGTCATATTTGATAAACAGTTCACCAATCTATTATCCATACTAATGCCCTAGTGATATACCTATTATAATCATTCACGCTAATACCATCACATGATATTCAATGGAGGCATTCAACATGACTACTATTTAATTTTATTGCTCAATTAATATTACTTACGTAGGGAATGCTTTAATGATTTGATCCGTATCATCCGAACATTTCACATGCATTATAAATAGTATAAATGAAGTAGTAAATAACATGTGAAATCAGTACTCTTTCTTCCATTCTCAAAAGAGTATTTACAAGATATAATGCCCTGAAACCGACAACACGATTGATTCATAGGACATAAACTAACAGATTTTGCTACAAATGAAAGTTTATATGGTTGGGGTATTTTAGCAAAATTTCAAATGTAAAGGGTTAAAAAAAATTATTCAACAAATAATATTATATTAATATTTAAAAAGGAGGGCAAATTAGTAATCTATATAACATATCCACCCATTTATCCTCTCAACCAAACATATAAATATAACATAATTACTAATTTATTCGAATGAACCAAACACATTTTCTTTAACATTCTCAACAATCTTCAAAGTGATCTATCTTTCCATTAATATAACATCCTTTATAATAAAACATTATATGATCTAAACGCACCACTAAAGGCATCTCCAACCCAACACCAAAGCCACACCAAATTGGTGTGAACGAATGGTATCACACCAAATTTGGTGCAGCACTATTCATCCACACCAATTTGGTGTGATACTATTCATCTACAACAAAACATGTTTTATTTCCTTATTTTTGTTATTTATTTTTTAATTTGTATTCATATTAATTTAATTATTATTTATATTAATATTTATAATAATAAATTCATAATAATTATATAATTAAAAAAATGATGAAAAATTAAAAACAAAACTTCATTCAATGTAAATATTAAACTACAATAACTCAAAATAAATTAATACTAATTTAAAAACATTAAAATTAAAAGAAAATACAACATGAACAAAAATAACAATATGAAATTTTACTTTTATGTTGTTTTTTTTTTTTTATTTTTTGTGGTATTTTATATTAGATGTAATGTTTTTTCATATTAAATGTAATGTTTATTTGATTAAATAAATAAATAATTTGATTAAATTAATATAATTTTTAAAGTTATTATTATTTAATAAAAATATCATTTTTAATATTTAATTAGTATATATAAAAATAATCAGTGAAATAAATTAATCGTTAATTATTAGTAAAAAGAAAAAAAGAATATTTTAAAGAATATTCTTTTTAATCTAATATTTGGTGCAATGGATTGAAGATGTAATAGTGAAATATACAAAAAAAAATCACATTAATATAGTGTAAAAGTTTCATTAATTTGATGTTTGTAGTTTGAGATGCCTAAAAGTTTATTATCACTTTATAATGTTCAATATGTAAGGTCTGGTTAATTTTTCTTGGTAAATGTGTGGTGCCAGTTTTAAACAGTGGCCATAACTAAGTTTATGATATTAAAAAATGGGTAATGTTAAAACCACCAAAAATAGTATATTAAAAATATGTATGGAATGATGCGATAAAATCATATTGATTAATATTTTATTATAATTGATTAGAATTTTATAATATTATTCTATACATATTTTCGATGCACTATTTTGGCTGTAACATTTTCCTAAAAAAAATTGATTTAACTTAACGTGTGAGAAACTGAGAATATTAGCAGGCACCGATCACTAAAGCCAAACAACCCGTCCTGTCCTAAATCCTAATCACAAATGACTATGGACTCTATGCTGTGCTCAGAAATTTCCGATTGTTCGGGGACTTCGGGCTGCTTTTAGTTCCCGCTCTCAACTTTCTGTGATTTTAACCTTCGAAATTTATTCTCTAATACCTCCAATTTCACTTATCTTTCCTCTCCCAGATTCATCTTCAACTCTGCCACCTCTGCACTACAAGTCCCTGTAGTATGATTCCTGCTATGCACACCATCTGTTCGATGTAAATTCTCTTTTAAAAAAGAATAATCATCTCCCATTTTATTTCTTAAATTATTTATTCTTCTCGTAAATTTGAGAGTAGGATAGTAGTATTGTTGACAAGGTTAGATTTATTATGATGGCTTTGAGGAAGAAATCATATTTATGGATAAATGTTTTGGGAGAGTGGGGTGGGCTTCGTTTTTACAGTTCTAAATTCGACTTGAAGAAGCTGAGACCCATGATTCTTAAGAGAATTGAAAATCGTGCCAAGGACTATCCGGTTCGAGGCATGGTCCCTGTTGCACTGGAAGTTCTTAAAGCCAGAGCTCTATTGATTCAAGGCATCTCCACCCTTATGAAACTTGTTCCTGTTCAGGCTTGCAAGTAAGCTTAAGTCTCTATAACAAACACCTCTTGCTGTTATGTCACGTATTGCGATAATCTCAATGTTTTCAACTGTGGGTGTCGGGGCATGATTGTTTTGCTTTACCTTGGTTGAGAGCTTGTGAGGTTTAAAGGCTTTGTACCTGTAGCTGAGATTGCTTGACATGTGGCATGGACACGTTATGGGAAATTTCTCATTTATATATTGACAATTTTATCATTTGAATGAGAATTCATATAGTTTAGCCGCAACTTGCCACCGTTTTTAAGCTTAGTTCTTTTTAGTAAAATATTAGATGCTCTTGTGTTGCAGGTTCTGTCCAGAAGTATATATTGGAGAGAAAGGTCACTTGATTCAAACTTGTCATGGTTACAGGCGCCGAGCCAAGAATCGGGTTCATGAATGGGTCAGTGGTGGTTTGAATGATGTACTTGTTCCAGTGGAAACATTTCACCTGCAGAGAATGTTTCAACCTGTGATACAGCACAACCAACGGTTTGATTTTGATCGTGTTCCTGCTGTTGTTGAGCTATGCTGGCAGGCAGGGGCTGACCCCAACGATGAAGATTTCCACACCAGTGCTGGTAACTCTGATCGTCCCATTAGAGGGGTTAATGAAGTAGAGTCTTTATCACCCGAAGATCTGTCATTGATAGCCAATGGAACCTTAAAGGCATGGGAGACAGTTAGATCTGGTGTTGAGAGATTGTTGTTGGTTTACCCAGCAAAAGTTTGTAAGCATTGCTCAGAAGTTCATGTTGGGCCGTCTGGGCACAAG
The DNA here is from genome assembly GCF_008641045.1 of Pistacia vera. Lineage (NCBI taxonomy): Eukaryota > Viridiplantae > Streptophyta > Magnoliopsida > Sapindales > Anacardiaceae > Pistacia > Pistacia vera. Next base: position 1,207,425 of record NW_022196516.1, on the reverse strand, counting down.
GCTCGGCTCTGTGGAGTGTTTAAATATGAAAGCTGGCGAGGAACGCACTTTTGGAAGAAGGCAGAAGTAGATGATTTGGTGCCTCTGAAGATTGTTTGGCGGCGACGGCCTCAGGATCCCCCTGTACTTTTGAATGAGGGACGGGACTACTATGGGCATGCACCAGCAGTGGTGGATCTATGCACACAGGCTGGTGCAATTATTCCAGCTAAGTATTTTTGTATGATGAAAGTGAAAGGTCTACCAGCAACTGTTTGATTTAATTCACGCCATCTGCAAGTTGCTTCTCAAGGGGGTTGAGTTGATCTGATGCATTTTAATTTTCAGATCACTTACTGCCACCTCAATTGAGCAGAGCTTTATTCACTTCCATATCCGCATTTTTGATAATTTATCTGGTATATCTCTGGATGAATCTTGCCTCTGTTAGCTAGAAATTTTGTTAGCAAATTTAACATTCTTTATCTGAATAAATTCATTCAGGGATGAAACAATATAAAGTAATGATTTTATGTCTACATCTTGGCTAATAATATTGCATGGCTAGTGCATTAACCCTGTTTTTGACCCTTGAGTTGAGATCCTAAGATAGTGTTTCTCTCTCTCTCTCTCTCTCCATCCTTCTGTGCGAATTTGTTTGTGACACGCAGAAGTACGGATGGTTCTCTATGAAATTATCAAATTTACGGTTAAGGCTATGAATCTAGCACTTGCCTCACACCAACAGCAGTTTTGTATCTATATTCCATGCTTCATTTCTGTTTTTATGTTAGTGTAAATCAATCATGCACTGAGAAAAATCTATTTTGCAAGCTATTAACATTCAATTTTTACTTGTGAGCATATTCTTTCTTTATCAAAATATATCAGTTGATATGCTCCAACTTCGTGACAGAAACAAGAACTGAGTAAATATTTGCAGGTAAGTGTCGGCAGCCATAATTTTGTCCCAATTTTTGGCAGAAGTAATGCTTCAACGGATGATCTTTGGAAAGAAGATACGTTGTTGTCAACAATTTTCCCACCGGAGGGGAAACGGTGAACTTAAAATAATGTTTGATGATTTTCTTTCTCTGGTGAAATCCAATCATCTTTTTTACATGATTGATGCAACACCACCATGAATATCCCAACACAACATCATAAACTCACACAAAAAGAAAATTCGGCCAAGCAAAAAACTTTCACAACTTCAAACCCGATTTCACCAAACAAGAGATTTCAATTTCCAAACTTGCACAAACACAACACAAGGCACTGAACCAGATTTCAGATAAGTCTAAAATAACCACAAGGATCTCGGTCAAGGTAAGAACAAGAGCACAAGCTACTTACTTGTATGTAAAGGATAGAGACAAGAAGAATCTTCAAGCATAAAAAATCTCTCCGCTAATTTAAAGTTGAATCACCACTAAATCCCTTATCAAGACTTGGATAAAGATTTCAAAGTAAAAGGAAAATCATTCCTCTTAAGCGTTTAATTTATTTTCATTGTTTAACCTTAACAAAATGAGAGAGAGATTGCTTTTATAGTAGCATTACAAGAGTAATTAACTAATTAAGTGAAATAAATATGCCATCTAGGATAATTAACTAAATATAACAATACTTAATTAAATCCTACTAATAAGAGTACATGTGTTTGGGCCTTGGAATTCATTTAAGTGGCCTCAAAGTGAAATAGCATGGGAATGCTCTTTAGGCTTGGATAATGGGCTGTTTTAGACCTCTTGAATGCTTGAGCTTTTTCTTTGTTGGACTTGAACCTAGATGAATTTATGCTTGAATGGGCTTGGGCCGAAATGTCTCCTTTGTACACATGGGCTGAGTTGTTTCCTTTCATAATTTGGGCTAATTCCTCTCGTTGAGCTTGGGCCGAATCTGACTTGCCTTCTTGGACAACTTGGGTTAGCTTCTTTCCTCGGGCTTGTGTTGAATTACAATTCTTGTGATCCACATGCCATGTACCAAGTGTTTTAGGACTTCGATTGACTATTTTTTATTCAACCGAATTTGCAAGTGTGTTATGACTTACAATTCCATTTCCACTCAAGTTCACAAGTATTTTAAGACTTGTGAATGGATCACTAATGTGGACCATGTGGTACATATTCACAGATCATGTTGAATGTGGATATACTTTGAAGATGGTTGAACAAACCCTCTGGCTGTAGTAGTCTTCAGTGGAAAACATTTTCCCTAGTATATATATGTCATGTTGTGATAAATTACTTTCTAACTTCGAGGTTCTAAGATTGATCTAATCTGAAAGCTTTGTAAAAGTAATCAGAATTAACACTAAGGGGGTGTTTGGATCATATGGAGATTTAATTGCTATTATCAATTAGGATGTCTTTTAGGACTTATTGCATATGCAATGCACCTCACAAATTAAATATAATTTACCTCCATAAAAAGGGGGTAATGTGTATGGGCCAAAAATCATCTTGGGCCTTATCAGGACCAAGCAAGTAACTTCTACTGTGTAGGCCCAAGGTCGTGGCCTAATTCCTGTTAGTTCTATGTTAAAGTTCATGTCATGGGCCAGACCCAAGGCCTAAACCCAGCCCCTCTTCATATTGGGCTTCACCACTAGCCCACCTAGGGCCAGGCCTATTGGTCCATGGTAACTTCTAAGGATCTAAAATCCCACTAAAATACTAATACATATACTTTCTATTTGGGTTTACCCTAATTCATTCAAGATCATGTATCTTATGTGAATTAAGACTGTCAATCTTGAAAATTTACTGGAACTTTGCCAATACGGATTCAAAGTCCTACTAGGATTCAAAGATCCTATGACCACTATATAAACAGAGGTCATGCCTCTCATTAAGCATTCAATCGCAATACCACCTATTAGCTCCTAGGCTTTTGCTCTTAAGAGCTATACACCTATGTCGTCGTTCTAGTCTTCGACTAAACTTCCAGTAATCCTTCATTCCATTAGCCCTCACTAAATAGCCTCATTCAGCCTTACTGACTTGAGCGTCAGAATGCCTATGGTAGAGACCAAACCGGTGTTTACGTAAGCTTCGTGCTTGTTTACTTTGTGTACATGTTCAGTGGATTGTCTGTGGCCTCAATCTCATAGGATCAGACCTCTTTTCGTAATCGTAGATTTTACTGTTTCCAGTTTGGCATCTACTGTGGGGCCTCTGGCAATCAACTCCCGTTTAGGAATCTGCTCTACAGAGAATTGCAACATGACTGAAACCACAGACAATGCCTTAGCAGACCTCACGGCTAAGGTCGAGGCTCTTTTTGCATTAATGTAGCAACACGTTGACAAGGTCATGACATTGGAAGTCGATAATATCAACATTCGAGCCGAGAACCAAAACTTACGGGAAAAGGTAACACGGTTCTACACTCTTAATTTCCCAATTAACCAAATACTAAAGAACCGCTTCCGTGTCTTAGTAAATTCCATGCAGCCTCTCATGACCCCAGATCCTCGGCTTCAGAGCCTCAGTCTTCTAAGCTCCAATCATCCTTAATGGATGGCTCGATCCCCACCATTACAAACACAACTAACCAAGCCATGCAAACAAGAACCCTATCAATCGACCCATCAATCACCCATGACCAAATTACTCAAACCATCCCCAGCCAACAACAACAAAATATCACCACCATCAACCATCCCATCAATGTGAGTGACCCACCTTATATCCAAGTCCCACTTAGTTCGACTATTCCTTATGGGTCGAGCAGTCACCCTTACCAAACACCACTCGGCTCGACTTATTCTCATGGGTCGAGTGGTCCCCAAACTACCCCCTTACCATCCATGTTGGCAGAAATATTCGAACTATTACACTCGCAATGACTCATCCTGAAGGGATCAACGGAGAACCCAACACCCTGTTAACCAACCACCAAGCTACACCCTCTGACTTGGATTGACCTAATATGCCAAGTAGGAGACAAACCCATCACCAAGCCATCAATGCAGATCTCCTATCCACCGCCACACTTCTTAAGCAAATACTGGCAAAGAAACTTGTCGACATGGAGGCCATGATGAGGCGTATACGTGGAGTCCTCAACCTAACCAAGAAAAATCTTCCCTATAGCTATGTCGACTCACCCTTCGTAGACTCCATAGCCCTAGCTGAGATGCCTCACAAATTCTCCATTCCAAACATGAGGTCCTACGATAGCACGACCGACCTAGATGACCACATAGCGTCGTACAAACAGCGGATGTTTGCCGCTTCAATACCAAGAAACTTGAGAGAAGCCTTCATGTGCAAGAGTTTCAGATCCAATTTCTCAGAACTGGCTCTACAATGGTACACCAACCTCCCCCACAACACTATAGGTTCATTCGCCAACTCATCGACACATTTGTCAATCAGTTCGCCAACCACAAGAAATTAGAAAAGTTATCAATTGACCTATATCAGGTCTATCAGAAATGGGGTGAACTGCTTCAAGAGTATGTTAGTCGGTTCAATAAAGAGAAGATATATGTCCCATCCTACAATCTTGAAACAGTAGTGGACGCTTTCAAGAAGAGGCTCCTTAATGGGGAACTCTATAAAGATCTTACCAAGCTCGGTTGCAATACCATGGAAGATGCCCTAGCCTGAGCAATCATCCATATTAGGTGGGAGGAAGACGAGATGAATTGTAGGAGATACACACCCTATGATGACTGCCGACAAAATCGAAATGACAAGAGCCCTGAACCTCATCAGTATTAAGCAAATTATCCACCTCTATCACGCGGCTTCAACAGAAACAGTCGAAGACCATATGATTGCCAACTAGCCTGACTTGCAAACCAACCCTCTAGTTCTACACCATTTGTAGTCCTAGAGTACAACCTGGGTATCAAGCCGACCCAAATGGTAGCAATAATGAAGGGGATGTGTCAAACAGTCAAGTGGTCGGCCAAGCTCAATCTTGACGTCAAGAGGGACACTACCAATTAGTGCGAGTTCCACCATAACCATGGCCATGGCCATAACACAGTTGACTGTATTGCTTTAAGGTTAGAGATGTTGCATCCTTACTAAAGAGGGAACACCTTTGAGACCTGCTGACAGACAAAGGCAAGAACACCATGAACCATAGGAATTAGGGCTGTGCAAAACTGGGCACCCGAACCAGTTTTGACCAAAAAATCGGGTACCTGAATATTCAGGTACCCCACAAAATAGTACCTGCAAACTGAACCACTTTTTAGAGTAATCGATTTTTCGGGTACCCGAATTTGCATAACTTTGCATGAATTTTAATTTTTTGCATTTCAATTTTCAATTTGCAGATACAATTCCTTCCATATACTACATCAACTTTTAATTTAATAACTTAATAACTTAAATACTTAAGATTTAATATACACCAAACATCAAATGTTTTGCAAACAAATACAAATCACTGGATAGTTGGAAAACATTACAAATGCTGATTACAGCTACATAACTAATTAAATAATACATCTGCTAAAAAGGGCCAACGCGCACAATGACTAGTCTAAAGATTCCACCAACATGATGAGCTATATCTTGGTGACTGGTGCCAAAACTTATGTTTACACATTATTGAAAAAGAAGATTATGAAATTTATCAGTGTTGTTTATGTATGATACTTGGTCAATGAAATGAGAAATCTTGTTGCATTCAAAGAATATTTTCATACAAATTTCAGTGGAGAGGGCTAAGAATAACAATACAATCAGGCTTAAGGAAGCAAACAAACGATTGACAGAAAACTGAGTGAACAACTCCAAATTTAGTAAAATTGTAATGTGCAACGAATGTTGCATTCAACAAAAACTTAAGCTTGTTATCACCAAAATATTAACCACCGGATAATTAATAGCAGTAAATATCACAAACTTTAAGTACGATTTTGTTAGCACATGCATTCATATAAATGGATGATAAACTTGCTCAGTTTTGGAATTCATTTGGTGACAATGTTTGTTATTTATTTGATTATGATTAGATTTATGGGTTTTGGGTCAACAACAAGAGAAAAAGAGTTGAAGTAGAGTCTGGGCAAATTTACCTTGAAGATGGAGAATGAAAATCAAGCCAACGACGGCGACAGTGACGACAGTGCAGAAAAGTGATAGAGCAAAGTGAAGCGGAATGATTGAGAACAATTTAGAAGCAGCTAAAGTGTTTCTATGTTAAAAATGATAATAATAGGGGAAAAAATGACTAAGTGAGAGGAAGATTTGAAGTTTGAAGAAGAAATCAGTGGAGATTGGAGAATTTGAGAGAGATGAAGTCTAAATTTTTAGGGCAAATGTATTTGGGGCTTTTGTTTTTCCTTTTGCGGTCTTGCCCTTTGAAAATTGAAAGTAAAAAGATATATAAAAACTGGGTTTTTTTTTTTTTTTTTTTTAATAAAACCGGGTACTGGGTACCCGATTCTCTTAAAATAAAAACCCGAACCGAAAATTCGGGTATCCCATAATAATTACCCAAAATCGACCCGAATTTTTGGGTACCCAAAAATTCAAGATCAGTTCGATTCGGTTAACGGTTTTTTTTTTGCACACCCTTGATAGGAATGACAAAGATCGCTCTTCCCCTCCCCCATATCCAAAACCAACAAGCTTCTGTAATGTCATATCTGGTGGGTCAGAAGTCAATGGTGTAAGTTAGTCCTCAACCAAGAGACATGCCCAAGGTAGCCATCACCGCTCTGTCTGGCTTTGTTGAACAAGAGATTTGCAAAATGATTGAAGATAAAACTCAGTCATCAAAATACAAAGATAAGTAAATAAGTCACCTGTGGCTCTCCAAGTGAATGGGATGTCACCCTGTCCCCTCTTGCCGAAAATCCTCTCTTCCCTTAAGAAAAAGAAGTTCCCCTTTCAATTCTTGTCACTTGACCTAAGGCATGTCGTTAGGTGGAGTCGGTCATGCTTCAAGGTGATAGCGTACCGCCCTTTGTCCTTGTCATGCTCTTTAAGATAGTAAGAGTAAAGGAGCTCTTGCAACCCAAACCTTACTCAGTTCATTATGCAAAGAAGCTCCAACGCCATTAATAACCTTCACCCATTCAGCATGATTTGAGTAAGCATGATCATAAAGTGATTCAGCACTTCCTAGACTAACCGGAGAATCGGTAGCCTGAACCCATCGTAGAAGTAGATATCATACATGCCGATCCATCCTGGCACGTCCCAGTCGACCCTCTCATAATATCTTGGAATCCTAATCTCCACCGAGTCAGGTATATAATACATGGTCTTTATCTTCCATTAGTCGTCTTGCTTGAGCTTTGAAAGGTAATCCATTGGTAGGATGCCACCACCTGGCCGGTTCAGCTCGCCCCCAAAACTCCTACTCGTCGAGGGCTCATCCTCGAAACTATTACGTGGTTCTTCATCGATCTCTTCCCCACTCTCCCTTTGCCCATTAAAATCATCACCACTTGACTCAGCGGGAGTCGGTTTTGCCACAACCACACTTAACCCTTTTGGGGCGTTTGGTTGGAGGGTATTGGAGATTACTGGGGTTAAGTAATCTTATATTACTTGATTACCATGTTTGGTTGTCAAGTAATATAAGATACTGGTAATCTTCAAATACCAATAGTGGTTACTATTGGTAATATTAGAGGTAATTTGATTATCTTCATTTTCTTAGATATTCTAGGATTACCAAGGTTATCTTTTTTTGTTACAATTCTATCATTTATTAATAAAATTTTAGGACAATAATACCCTTATTTTTAAATTTATTTACATGAATATGGCTTTTATTATTTCACCCAAATTAATTAATTTTTTGGACAAAATTACCCTTGAATTCAAAACAAATTGCAGCCCACCCACGCCACCACCCCCACCCACCTATTGCTGGCAACCATTGCTGTGGCCGCTGCCAGAACGGCGAACAAAAGGTTGAAAATGGCCGCCATGCACCGATATGGCCATTTTCGGCCAGATATTTGGTCGAAAATGGCCAGATCTAGCCAAATCCGTCGATCTGGTAGGAAATAGCCATACGACGCACAGAGGCCATCTTCTGCCTTCCGTGCGTCATTAGGTTGCCGACTGTCGGGGCTTGCTGTGGTTGCTGACGACCGACAGTGGTTGGGTTGGTAGAGGTGCTTTGTTGATTTTTCAAACTTTTATTATGGGGTTGTTTTTGCTAAGTTTTTAAATGTAGGGGGGTTATAATAATCCAAATAATAATCAATATTAAAAAATAATATAATAATAATATTTAATTAGAGGACAATTCAATAATTTAAATAACATACTCACTAATTTATTCTTCCTAACCATACATATTAATATAACATACCCACCAATTAACCAAACACATTTTCCTAAAGATTCTCAGTAATCTTCAAGGTAATCTATCTTTCAAGTAATCCAATATTCCTTGAACCAAACGCCCCCTTTGGGTATTCACATTGGTACATTACCTTCTTCTAGCACTACCACCATAGTTGGAGCACTCTGATACTCATCTCCCATTTCCATTTCCTTTTCCATTTCCATTTCCATCTCCGTCGGACTCGCCTCACCTAAATTAGTATGCAACATTGAAGAAACCTTTACTTCAACTCTCACTTCACTCTACTTGGTTTGGTTGACTGACTAAATGACCGAAGCAAACTTAACCTCATCTAGCCTCAAAACCACTCTAATCCTAAAGATTATCACTCGACACGGTCAGGCACACCGAGACAAGCCGAGTGGAGACACTGGATAAATTAATCTTACCTTCTTTCCTCTAAAATTCTCAAATGTCAGTCGTTCTTAGCCACACACTCCCCAAATACCCCAAAGATTGAGAAAATCGTCCTACAGCATAACACTCGTCTCAAAATCTACCCCAATTCAAAATGTTTCTAGGAGAACAATACCATCACTCCATAACTTTTCCACTTCTCAAATTTTCTTTAAAGAACCCCCAGTAGAAACCCAGAAATCCCTTTTCTAACAAATCTCCTCCAAAATCCTATATATTCTAGCTTAAAATTGCATTACGAAGCTACAGGGAAGATGAAATACACTAAAAAGATGATGCATAAAGCAAATTGCCATATAAGTGCGTCGAAAAGGGAAAAACCCTTGAGACATCGAATTCTTCTTCTGCAAAAATTCTCTTCAAAGCTTTCTCTCTCGCATTTGAAATGGAGAAAACGAACTTGAAGTGAAACATTTAATGCCTTACAAAAAGTGTTTGTTAGGCATTAAATGCACGTCCTCTTGCATGAAGCCACGTGGAAAAGTCCTATCATATCTTGGGATCTCTAACCTTTCAAATTCCCGCTCAAATCAAACCAAGATCTCAACCTTACACATGTCACCTGATAAGATCGTCTCGAGAATTGGAATCCTTTTTTCCCACTCAAAGCGTGTAAGAATCCTATGTTACACGTGTCTCATTCTCTTGACATCACCAGCTTACACTCAAACAAAAATCAACTCGCCCGATCAAGCCAAGTCGAGGACTAGTTCTTGGAATGTTGAAACTCTCCACTCAAAATTCACAAGCAGATGACACTCGCACTTGGCTCAATTAGTTGAGTGGAGACATCTTCAAAGGATGCACCTTGCATCCTCCCACTCGGCTTGGTCATCCGAGTGGGGACATCTACAAAGGATCTCTGTTTTAAAATCCAAACCCGACTAGGCGGCTCAACCGGAACTCGGATAGGTGTCCAGTTTGAGATAATATAAAACTTGATTATATTCGAAAAACTGTTTTGACCTGCTATAAAACCAAATAAAATGTGAAAATCGTTCGGTCCAACCAGACCGCCTAAAAACTGGTTCTCTATTTCAAAAAGAAAAAAAAAAAAAACCCTGATTTTGGGTTCATTATTTGTTACGGTGAAGAAGAAGAAGTAAGGGGAAGGGAAGGGAGAAGTGGTCGGTCCGATTTGGATCTCGTTTGGCCAGATTGCGATGGCTAAGACCTTCTTAACCATCAAGTGAAGTAAGGGGGAGGGGAAGGAAGAAGAAAGAGAATAGGAGAGGAAGAGAAAGAGAAAGATGAAGGAAGAAGAAAGAAAATAGGAGACAAAGAGAAAGAGGAAAGAAGAAGAAAGAGAAAGGAAGAAGAGAGAGAAGAGGAAAGAAAAAAGTTACAGTAGAGAGGGTGGAAAGTGATAGAAAAGAGAAGAAAGTGATCAGGAGAGAGAAAAAATAAAAAAGTGATGGGGAGCATGGTTTTAAAACTTGGCCCGACCCGATCGGTTGAACAAGTTTGACCGAGAACTGGTGGCCAGACTAGGTCGGTTCACATAAAAAACCAAAATCATTAATTGACTCACTTCAAACCACGGTTGGACATGTTTTTTTTATGATGAACCATCGGTCCAATCAATATAAACCGGGTCTACCACAGTAAAACAAAAAGGGAATAATTAAAATTAAAACCCTTTTCTCCCTTTCCCAATTTCATTCGACAAAACCCAACAGAAAAGGAAAAATAAAAAAACCAAACAGCGAAATCGGCTTCTTCAACTTTGGGTTCTTTGATTCTGATCTTCAATCTTCAACCAATCTTCAATCTTCGGGCTTTGGACGACTTCTAAATCTTTGATCTTCCAACTTTGGCTTTGATAACTACTTCTTCTTTGATCTTTGATAGCTCTCACGAGGTTGTGTGTTTCATTGTTGTTATTGTTATTGTTCTTAGTAACTTTTGTTTGCTGTGAGATTGTTTGAGATAGAGTCACAGAGATTGTTTGACATTAAAGAAGTGCGTTTGAAAGTTGATATTGGAGCGGTGATTGTTTGGTGTGAGATTGGTTGTATTTGAGAATTAAAGAGTGCAAAAATGACTGGTTTGATTGGTTATGTGCAGTGTGCAAAAATGGACTACAATGTGCATTTGCACACTGCTGTGTGCAAAAATGGGTGTGCAAATGCACACTGTAGTGTGCAATGCATTTTTACATTGCAGTTTTGCATACTATAGCATACAAAAATGGGTGTGCAAATGCAAACTACAGTTTTGCACACTAAAGTGTACATTTGCACACTGCATAGTGCAAAAATGGTGCACATTGCTATGTGCAAAAATGGGTGTGCAAATGCACACTGTAGTGTGTGAAATCGCACATTTTAGTGTGCAAATTCACATACTACAATTTTTGGCACATTGCAGTGTGCTATTTCTCATATATGCAATGTCCCAAATTTATTTGCAATTTTTTAATTCATTGCTTAAAGAGTATAAGATAAGTGCTAACATTTATCTTTGTTGTTGTTGGTTGCTAGGGAATCGACAAAAATCAAGAATGTCATCAAAATCTGCAGTTTTTAAACTCTTTTTGGTTTTTTGCTAATGTCATCATGTTGACATCAAAACCTTGATGGGGAGAGAGAAAAATAAAAAATAAATATAAGAAGTGAGTAATTCTTTCGGATGGTGTGTTGTACATCAGTCAAACCGAGAACCGGCCCTTGACCAGGTCAAGGAATGGTTCTGTTTTTAAAACAATGCAAAGGATGCACCTTGCAACCTCCCACTCGGCTCGGTCAACCGAGTGGGGACATACATGATAGAGGTACTTTACATCCTTCCTCAGGTGCATCCTCCCACTCAGCTCGGTCAACCGAGTGGGGACATACATGATAAAGGCACTTTGCATCATTCCTCAACACAAAACATGTTCACTCGGCTGAGGGTACACTCGCTTAACCTAGGACACCGTCATCCGGCCTAGTTAACATACATTAAACCGATTACTTTCCAAGCTAAGTACTCCTTAACTTAGAGAGTAGGGGGCTAACTATATGGGTCAAAAATCAGCTTGGGCCTTATCAAGACCAAACAAGTAACTTCTATCGTGTAGGCCCAAGGCCATGGCCCAATTCTGGTTGGTCCTACGTTAAAGTTCATGTCATGGGCCAGACCCACGGCTTAAACCCAACCCCTCTCCATATTGGGCATCACCACTAGCCCAACTAGGGCTAGGCCCATTGGTCCATGGTAACTTCTAAGGATCCAGAATCCTATTGAAATACTAATACATCTACTTCCTATTTGGGTTTACCCTAATTTATTCAAGATCATGTATCTTATGTGAATTAGGACTCTCAATCTTGAAAAGGCAAATAAATCAGGGTCTTTTCTATTTACTAGAACTCTGCCAATACAGATTCAAAGTCCTACAAGGATTCAAAGATCCTATGACCACTATATAAAGAGAGGTTCTGCCTCTCATTAAACATTCAATCTCAATACCACCTACTAGCTCCTAAGCTCTTGCTTCTAAAAGCTATACACATACGTCGTAGTTTTAGTCTCCGACTAAACTTCCAGTAATCCTTCATTCCCTTAGCCCTCACTGAATAGCCTCATTTAGCCTTACTGACTTGAGCGTCAAAGTACTTACGGCAGACACTACACTGATGTCTACGTAAGCTTTGCACTTGTTTGCTTTGTGTGCAGGTTTAGCGGATTGTCAGTGGCCTCAATCTCATAGGATTAGATCTCTTTTCGTAACTGTAGATTTTACCGTCTACAAAAGGATAATTCACCCTAACATTATGGTTAATTTTGAAGATAAAAATGTACCAGGTAAAATTATCATTTATGACTATATATTTGTTGAATTGTATACTACTATACTGCGCCTATCATTACTAATATGTAACAATAAAATCAATCACTGTTAATATGAAAACTTCCCATTTCTACCATGACCAAAGAGAGAATATAGGCTTTAAATAGTTATAAATTTTGTTTATTTCCTGTTATATAAATTATTCAAATCTTTGTTTTTCAGTAGTGTAGCCTTAATAATGCCTTATACGTTTTGTTTCAAATTATGGCAAGTGTTAACATATGGCAACAGTTAATTAAGTTGCCCAAATAAAACCAAAATCCCCATATCAAAAGCATGAAACTAGAATGCCGCAAACGTGAACACCTTTCCAAGTTACACTTACACTTGAATTCTTCAAACCCAGATCTCCTTATATCTCTCTCTCAAATCAAATGACAATGATTTCATTTAACTCGATCTTAACAATGAAGGTGGTGGTGGAGATATTGACAGGAACACTCTTCTACATTCAAGTTGGAAATGATGCCACCGTTGCTGATTTAAAGAAAGAGATTGAAACCCAGCAAAAGCTCCCTTGTGACCGTCTCATTCTACTGCTGGACAATGATAAAAGCCATCTGATGAGCCAAGATCAAGATGAAGTCTCTTTGGTTGATTGTGGGGTCAAAGATGGATCTCATATCTATCTCTTTTTCAACCCGATTGATGATGGGTCCTCTCAACATCTTGTCTGTACTTTACCAGATTCTCTATCGGCGTAGGCCTAGTTCTTCGCTACTAGAAAGAAATTAATAGCAGATTAGATGAGATTACTTACTGTTTATTATTGCTTTGATCATGTTTATATATATATTTGGTCTCTGGTTATTTCATTGATTATATAAACATATATAATTTTAAGTGTATGCGGATTGAATTATCAGCAGAATTATATTGGCTATGACTATGAGATGTGTATGAAGATACAAGAATGATATGCAATTGGACCAGACATAATGTTTTCGACAGAACTAACTGCCGATATGTCGTTCACGTATGCGAGACGGGAACTTTATGTCAGTTCATATTTAAAAAAAAAAAAAAAATGAAAATTTTGTCGTTTTACTCAAACACGGACCCTGCTTGATTTTCAGGATCAGTGAAAATTTTCCTTTTCAAAGGGGAAGTCTACAACTTCGGAAAAATATCTTTTAGATAAAACAGTAACTTAGGGTTATTGATCTTTCTAAAGGTTTATCCTTATCTTAATAGCAAGTGATAATATTTTATTTAAGTGAATAATAATGAATCTACAGAGATTTTCAAATTAAAATCATGGATTTATTACCTTTTATTAAGATTTGCATTCCATAAATTCCTCTTTCCAGAAATTGTAAATTGTAATGTATTATCAAAATTAAAACCTTGAAAAGCCAGGCTTTTCTATTAATAAATCACTGAATTTGTTTAATAATATGATTAAAAAACAATTATGAAGAAGACACTTACCACGTAACTGGAAATTACACTTACTAATAAACTTCCTATATACGACCTTTCTTAAATTTCAAGCATAAAATTAATTCCCACCTCGACTGACAGTTCCTTTAAACACATAGAGAATATCCCCATTTTCGACCCCGTGCCACCGGAGGCTACAATTGTCACGCATGATCCTTTGCTTGTGTATGAATAAATAATCCTCTTGCGGAAGAATTTTTCTGCTCAATAACACTTCCCTCAAGTCTCTAACAGTACTTGAATCTTGTATTTCTACAGGAATGCTAGCACCATTAAGCAAGCTAGAAGCTGTTTGCACTATTATACTGAGCTTCCTTGTTGGAGGATCATCCCTTCCACGGTTCATCGATTTCAAGTACACAATAATTTCAGATGATTCACGGATGCCATATTCGGATAGATTGCGAAAATCTTCATCCAATTCTATCCCAGAAAAGAAAAGTAACATTCTTTTAATAGGAGTACTATCAATGATGTGGATTTTTTCTTTCAGGCTACGGACAGTTTCAGTTCTGTCAACTGCTATCTTAATTTGTCTGGCAGAAAATTTTACTATAATTTGGATTTTACTTTGCTGGTTTAAATATGGATTTTCCAATGTGGGTTTAAAAGTTAAGTCAATTTTGGTACCTTCAGTGACAATTGGGTAGTCTTCCATGTCTAGTCCATCAACCAGCTCCCAACCAGAAACAGCTAGAGCTTGAGAAGCCGCCGGGATGCCGAGGATTTGTTCTATCTTTCTTTTGATTTCGAGGACGGGTTCTTGGTGACCCACTTCAATGGAAAATTCATGTTCCCATGCAACAATAATAATCCTCATGATGATTGTGCTGCTAAATGGAACTTTCCTTCTTGCTCTGTTGAATTGTCAAAAGATAAGAGCAACTTATCAGAATATGAGATAATTAATTAAAGATGACCAAATATGGCAGCAAATTAATTCCATTAGTTTTTGTTTTCGGGTGAGATATTTGATACTGTGAAAAGAATGCGCGTCGTTTAATTATAATGAGTCCAGTCCAAGGAAGAGGAGGAATATGAAAGTTAATTAATGGTGATAGTCATGTTTGTTGAATGAGTATTTTTATTTTCATGTTTAATTCATTTTGAAGGTATTTTATTTGTTTTGAGCATGATTTCATGCAATACTCACTTGTGAAATAATCATGCTGCAACTCCCTTTTACATTCACATGAGCAAACCCATAATTGCATAAACATGTTAATTTGGTTGCAGTAGGCACCCGTTATTTTTTTATAATTTTGAAATCAAATAAATGAGAATTACATATGAAATAACACTTTAACACAATAAAATTTTAAAATTATATGCCAATAATATTTAAATGATGCTTACAAATACATTCACATTATCCAACCGTATTCAATGTGAGTAATGAAACAATATTCTGCAGAAATATTAGTCAGAAATTGATTTGGTGGTATTGCAAGGACATCACAGTACTACTGTACTAGCATATCAACTTCGAACAGATACAAAAGGGTAGCATTTTACATGCATACATACATAAGATCAAATTTGAACATGGAAAGGTTATTATAAATGTGCTTTGAACAAGGATGATGAATAAGGTAGGTTTTGCATCAGAATGAAACTTAGTAATCATAAGCCGCAGATTAATTAGAGCTGAGCTAAAGTAGTAGTATACTCAGGAAATAACCAGCAAATATTTTTAGCAAATAAATGAGAGCTGTTGGTTATATATTATGATTCAAATGATGAATCTTCTGATAAATTGATTACAGACCAGCTTATAATTGAGTGATTAGCTTGGTTTGGAGAAGGCTCTACAGGATTGTGCACACGATACATCAATAGAACAAGTTAATAAATCCATGAGTCGTACGTCAAAGATATTTTTAATTATTATAAAATAAATAATCGTTAATCGTTATGATAGGTGAACTAATAGTAAGATAATATTTGTTATACAGATGATATCTAATTATCCAAGACTTTTTCTTATTTGAGCTAAGGAAATGAAGGAGAGAAGCCATAACTGGTTTTTTATAGTATAATATCATTTGTCTAAACAAGTTGGCCAGTAAGGAAACGTGTGAAGGCTAATTAAATATTTAAATCTGAGACATTTCTGCCATTACATGTTGTAATCTTGTTTTTTCATTTTTTCATTTATCCAAAACCCATATTATATATTGACTTAAAACTCTCTATTTCACACTGAGAACCAGAAAGCAATCGTCCTCGTTCAGGGGCAGTTGGTGTTGTCATGATTAAGCTTCAAATTCCATGATAAACATGTAAATATTGGTTCATTTATATTTTACATGTTGATGCAAATAACGCCATCTTTCTTTACTTTCCATTCATCATTCTCGACTAGCCACGAAATCCATATACAAAACCAACAACATCTAGTAAGATGTCTGCACGTGGAACTCGTCGTTTCATTCCAATTATATATGCATATACAATTTAACAATGTCTTTGTTGGATTGAAAAAATGTTAATTAATTCATTGACCACCAATGGGGAAATTATAATGTCAAGTTGGAATATGATTATTATAATTGTAAGATTCTTTGAGCTGGCTCATGTTTAAGCATTTACCACTTACCAGGTCAAGCTATTTCAAGTCTTCATATTTCCTTTTCTAGTTTAAGAACACTTGCTCAACGTGCAATAGTATTATTCTTCTATATGGACCGACCTCTAAATTAACTGTGCTCAACTACCCACAACTTAGTTTTAATTTAGTTTTAAAACATGTTGTTTCTTACAAGACACGCCAAGTACATCTGAAATCTTAGTTGGTTTTAATGTTTTATATACATATATTTGTGTAATTATAAATGAAAAAGTCGTTAAAAATAAATGGATGAGCCATAAAATAATGTAAACTATTTAAGTTGATCTTTCTAAAATGTCTGAAGGTCAGCTCTTAAGTTATTGACCTTATGATAAAGTTATTATTATACATTTTTTAGTTTAGTGACAGTTTGTCAATGAAACTTTCAAGAGGCAAGAGCTCTGCTATAAAAGCGTACAAGTAATCCATATGTTACACACCACCTTCGAGCTGAGAATCAACTTCAAAAATTTCTCTCTAGCTACAGCAATGGCTATCAAGAAACTGCTTTCATTTCTCTTTCTTCAACTGACCCTCTGTCTTCTTCTCTTAGACCTCACTAATGCAGAGAGCTTGAAATTGGGATTCTACAAAAAGACTTGCCCCAACATGGAGGATATTGTTGTTAAAACAGCATACCGATACATTTCTCGTGCTCCAAGTCTTGCAGCTGCTTTATTAAGGCTGCACTTTCATGATTGTTTTGTCAGAGTAAGTCTATATTATAAATTATATATAGTGATTTATTGTTACGTTGTCATGAAGTCTAAGCACTTCTAACAAGATTACTTCTGCAACCAGGGATGTGATGGTTCTGTGCTACTGGATTCTACAAAGAACAACAAAGCTGAAAAAGACGGAATTCCCAATTCAAGTCTAAGAGGGTACGACGTTATTGATGCAGTTAAATCTGCAATAGAAAATAAGTGTCCTGGTGTGGTTTCTTGTGCTGACATCTTAGCCATGGTTGCTCGTGATGCAGTTTCGATGGTATTTAACTAACACAATTGATTAATGAAGTAATTAGAAGTCATATATGCACCATTTGATTGGTTTAATAAATCGATATTAATTATTCGTTCAGATTCATGGACCATACTGGGATGTTCCCACCGGACGAAGAGATGGAAGAGTGTCATTAGCCTCAGAGACTATCCCAAACTTACCTCCTCCTTTCGCCAATATAACTTTACTCAAACAAATGTTTGCTGCAAAGGGTTTAAACGTAAAAGACCTTGTTGTTTTATCAGGTAATTAATTTAATACAAGTCCACTTCGTTATTTATCTTTATATTTATTAGGAGAGTAGAATTTAATTAAGCCAGGGTAACTATTTTTGTATACAGGAGGGCACACGATTGGGGTATCTCACTGCAGTTCATTCACTAGACGTTTGTACAATTTCACTGGCAATGGTGACGCAGACCCTTCATTGGATCCAAAGTACGCAGCACATTTGAGGGTTAAATGCAAGCCTGAAGACGCCAATACCATTGTTGAGATGGACCCTGGAAGCTTCAAAACATTTGATGAAGATTACTACACTCTTGTATCGAAAAGAAGAGGGCTCTTCCAGTCTGATGCAGTTCTTCTCAATGACGAATACACAAGAAATTACGTGAAACTTCAGGCTGCTACACATGGTTCTTCCTTTACTAATGATTTTGCTAAGTCCATGGTGAAGATGGGGAAGATAGGAGTTCTCACTGGTAGAGCTGGTGAAATCAGGAAACAATGCGCTTTTGTTAATTAATAAAAGGCATTGAAATATATATTTTGTTTTTCTTTTCCAAAATCAACTTGTGATTGTATAATTAGCAACCAAGTTTATTGCATTCGGTTGTGTGAGTTTTGTTTTCCAACATTCAGAGCCAAAAGGCTGCGGAATGTGATTTGTAATAGCTCGTGTAGAGCCTTCATCTTGTTAATTGGGCCTTTCTCTTTTTCGTGTAATGTATTGTTCAATTATTATTTTTTCCTATGAATAAATATTATTTTAATTATCTGTGAATATGTTAACTTGGAGGCTTAAAGAATGAAAAAAAAATTAATAAAACATTGTAATCAAATCCATTAATACTGCTATTGATTTCTTAAAAATCAACAAAGTTGTCCCTTCCATATATGTGTCCTCGTGAAGGCAGATTATCAATTAGTTGCTTAATTTTCAATCCTTAATACTATATGCCAGAATTTTATTTTTAATATTTTAAACTTCTCTCATACCTAACCTCATTTTATCCCTTCTCAAACACAAATTGAGTATATTTAATAAAAAAATATTATACTAGAGTAAGAGATCTAACCAACAAGAATATTCCTTTAAAAGATACTCTAAAACATGATTCTCAATTTCCTTGATTTATTGTCATAAAAGTTTGATTAAATACACTTGATAATGATGATACGGTAAAGCATCACTGGGTGGCCTA
Source organism: Pistacia vera (assembly GCF_008641045.1). Taxonomy (NCBI): domain Eukaryota; kingdom Viridiplantae; phylum Streptophyta; class Magnoliopsida; order Sapindales; family Anacardiaceae; genus Pistacia; species Pistacia vera. The sequence continues at coordinate 1,188,365 of NW_022196516.1, read as the reverse complement.
GTAGTCAACTAGGACTCTTGAATATTTTACTCAATAGGTCTTAAGTTCGATTCACTTAAGGTTGCTAATAAGGGTAGTCACTAAGAAGATTTACTCGGTTGTTAACTTCAGGGTCCCTAGAGATTAGTTGAGATATGCGCAAGTTAGCCTGGACACCCCCAATCAAAAAAAAAAAAAAAAAAAAAAACCACAAGTTTGACCACAAGTGATCAAGGGTAGGCCAGTTAATTTAATTAAAGTTACAAGAATTATTGTTTTGATTTCTTATTTTATAATTCATGTTTTAATAATATTAGGATTTCAATTCATTATTTTAGTAGCATTAGGATAGTATGGAAATTGATATCAAAGAGTCAATGTAAAATTGAGTGATCAGATTCGATAACTTTACTACACTAATCAAATTGATATTAATGTCTTTCTCAATAATCCAAATGAGCAACAAGTCGTGTATGTTTTAACTGAAAAAGAAATCATTACTGAAATTAGACAATAAGATGAAGGAGGTAATCTTGAGGATAATAGTATAGAAATACCAAAAATTTCATGTCAAAAAGCTCTAAATATGCTTGAGAGCTAGAAATATTTTGGCTTCAACAAGAAGATGTTTATGCTGGTGGCTTATTATGTATCCGCAAGATAAAAGATGTGATAATAACTCTAAAGCATAAATTATTATCCCAAGCAACTTTAGATAAATATTTTATTTCATCTTAAACATTTAATGTAACATAGCATATATTTTTTGTAATATACTTATAATTATTACTATGTAGAGACAAATTCCTTAGGACAAGACCTAGAAAAATTATAACTTATTAGAATATAAAATTTATTCTTATTTATAACTAGTCTAAATTGAGACCAAAAATTTTTATAACTACATTCAAGTTATTCTATATAGAATATCATTACACAAATTACTACTATCTTATTATATATACAAACATTTATTACTGCCCTAGTACAATTAACAAATGGAATCCATGTGAAAGTCCATCTGGCAGTAGGCCCGGTTAATCCATTTCTTGCTTTATGAGTGAGTATTAATACATTGGGTGGCGGCTTGTCTAACTGCCTACTGCTAAACCATTACTCAGTCCCATAAAGAGGTTTTCCCAGGTAAAGTAGAATTTAATTACACCTCTTTTTCATTAAAACTTGAGATTCAATTATCAATTATTTAATCAATTAACATACTCTATAATTACAAATTTCATTATACTTGAGATTCTACACAAATTGTGTGAAGATTAACTCGGATTCGTTAATTCCTATATAAAATATAAAATAAATTCCCTTGCTTGATTATCAATTAGTTTATTTACAGCTCTACTATCCTTTGTGTTGGCTGTTAATTAATTTTGCTCTTGAAGATTTCTCAGGCACTAAGCGATTACTCAGAGATCTACAATATATAAGACTACTTATTCAGGTATGTAATTAAGTTTCAAATTCTATATTTAGCCTTGTAAAAGGCATTTTGCATTATTATGATATGTTTTAGACTTTAATCGTTACAAATGATTAAATTGTGAGTTAGTAATTGATTCAAAAATATTGGATGCATCAAACAATTTCAGAAATGAAGATCGAGTAATTCATTTGATTACTTTTCTTCATTGAGGTGGGATTCAATTTTTGTTTTGAATAATTTGTATCTGAATACAGTATAAACTGTACACTATCCAGTGCTAATATAATCTTTAATATTTTGTGCTTTTTCTTAACATGCCAGTTAAGATATAATAATTTTGGGTTTTTTTTTTTTAGAGAAATCTATACTGTTTATTCTCTATATAGTCAAATTTTTTAAATTCTATTTTAGATATACCTTGATATATGTGAAATTATGAACTATATGAATCTATTTTATCACATTTTTCTTTGTTAATAATTTTACGTTTATGTATATCTACACTCCTCAAGTGTTATATTATCCTTTCTTTTAATTAATTAATTTTCACGTGTGTATATGTATATATCATTTCTCATTAACGTTGTGCTTTATAAAGAATATATATACTTTTATTATGCTTTTTTTATATTTGATTTTCTTTAATTAATAATTATTGTATGTATAAACGTAGCACTCTATGAGGGAATACATATTCGTATGTACGTATGATCAAACGTGGCGCATAATAAATGTAATTAATTATATTGTACATATATAGTATACTCTTCATAAGTCAAATATTAATCATTAATGAATTTTTGAATTCTTATAGAGTGGCCTTTTATGACAAAAACTTGAGTATATATTATTATTATTATTATTATTATTATTATTATTTTCTTGTCGTTACATTTTTCTTCTTAATTTGAATTCTTTTGTGTGATAACGTATCATCCATTCTTTATATGCTTAATTATATATATATATATATATATAATTATCTTGACGTGATAATGTTATTTTTTTTCATATGCATATTTATTCACTGTCGACATTTATAGCTTGGCATAAACACATTTTAATTTCTTTGTCCTTATAAATCGTTGTGCGCATAACCTTTAAGAAATGATATTATTCATTCCCTTAATTTAGCATGCCAATTTAATGAATTCAAGGAAAATCTTTTGAACCAGCATTTACGTTTAAAAATAACAGTTTACTTTCAAGATTTTCGCCATTTATCCTATGCTATTGAATTTTCTTTACACAAAATTTTCATATTAGTGTCATGTGTCAACAAGTTAAATAAAAAAAAATTATATTAGAATAATTATGAGTAATATATAGAAAACGGCCACAATCTTAATCCATTTTCGACACTAAAATGCGCGCCTTGACTTACTACAAGTGGATATATATTGTTATGCCTGGGAACTTAGGTCTGACGCGGCGTCCTGTTAAGTGCGCAAGGTCAGACCTCGGGAAGAGCCTACTGCCATCCTGACGCAGCTGCTTCGTGTAATCACGGTGGCACCCACAGCTTGCTTTCTTCAGAGTAATGGGTGCACGTCAGGTTAGCAAGGAGTTGTGATGATTCCGCGTGTCCAACCCCTGTAGCAAATCACGTGAATTACTCCAAACGAAAGATTTGCGCGGATCATCCCACCAACTTTCAGATTCAGTGATGATTGCCTCAAGGCATCCCACTATAAAATGGGAGTTCCTCTCTCATTAAAGGGATTCGCAGATGTTACTCTTGATAAGAACTCACTCTGTAGAAAAGACAGTCTTCAATACCTTGCATTATCAGTGTAAAGTCAGTCATCTAAAATGACCTGACCCTTATCATTAATAAAAACATCAGTGGACGTAGGATTTGCTTCCTTAGCATCCGAACCACTTTAAAACTCCTTTCTCACTGCATTTACTTCCATTCTCCTAAAAACCTTTCACATGTGTCTTTTGGGGTCAACTCAACATTTCACATGTGCTTTTAGTTGGTGTCAAAATCGTGCATCAACAGTTTGGCACTAGAAGGAGGACTGATTTAGTGTTCATCCTTCATCCGGAGAATCTCCAACCTATCAGTCCTACAGCAACAAATGGCCTGTCAACCAAAACCTGAACAGACCAACCAGGGCGTTGAGGGGCTCCCCTAAGTTCAGGGAGACACCTCTTCCAGAAAACCTTCAGCCCCGCAAAATGCTGCAAGAGATATCCCGTCAAGTTCACATCTTGACCTTGCTATTAGAAGCTACTTGGAGAGGTTTGACAATACTCCCTAGACGGTCAACCGAAGGTTGGACCGTTTGGACCAAGGCGTGCCATCCACGTCAGCCGTGGCGGTGCAACCGCCAAAAACGTCCGCAGGTTGCGCAAAAGCGCGGCAACGGGAAATAGCCCGTGCCGCGAGCACTGCAGCGCGTAGACGAAAGGGAAAACAAGTGGCAAAAAGCAAGCCCACGGGCTCCAAAGGGCTAGCGAACTCTGACCGCATCCCGAGCAGAATACCGATCTCGCTGAGACTCGGTGAAAGGACGCAGCCTGAGCTGTTCCATGCCACATCGCAAAAGCACACACATAAAAGCGCTGGTCGGGGCGATTCCTATCACTACCAGCAAAACAGTCCTGATCGTCACCGTGTGAGAAGGTCCCACACTTCGCGGGGCGGTTCTTACCACCGCGAAGGTCGTGAAAATACCCCGGACCCTTCATCGCCATCACACGCTTCCAGCCGACGTGTGTTGAGAGTGGCTGGAACAGCTGGCTGAGGCGAAGAGGAACCCGACCTCCGGACATTCCTCAACCGTAATCGCGAGGGTCGAACTTGCATAGGTGAAAGCAATCCCCAAGCGGCTCCAGTACAGCAAATTGAGGAGCTGCAGCGAGCTCTAGACAGATTGCGAGCTCAGCAAAACGAGCGAGAGCAGGTCGCATCTGCGTCCCCCTTCTCTGCCGAAGTGTTAGTAGCTCCACTCCCACCAGGATTTAGGATGCCCAACATGCTGGCGTTTGATGGGAACTCCGATCCGCAGGATCATTTGTATGAATTTAACGACCTGATGGAGCTTCACCAGGTCTCAGATCTAGCCAAATGCCGTTGTTTGGCAGTGACCTTGACCTCCCATGCCAAACGGTGGTTCAGGTCGCTCCCAACAAGATCGATTAGTTCATGGCCTCAGATGAGCGCGACGTTCCTGAGGCATTTTCAGGCAAATCGGAAGTTTTCAATGCCTTTGAGCTACCTTAGCAATATAAGGCAAGAAATGGATGAATCCCTCCAGTCCTACATTGATCGTTTCCATGGAGAGCTCAACAAGGTGGCTCATACTCCTGAAGAGTTTGTTCGGACTCTCATCATAGCTGGGGTCCGTCCACAGATCGACCTGTGGAAAGAATTACAGGCTGAGGAAGATGTCTCCCTCACCGGATTCTATAATCTCATGGAGAAGTACCTCCGAATAGAGAATTCAATGGCGGCACTCCGCCGTCGCGACCAAGGCACTTTAGGCAGTGCACTTGGTCGATGGGATAATAGAAGAGCTGGTCGAAGTGGGGACGTGGACGATCAGCGAAGAGGGAAGAAACCTCGTTACGAGCTCAAAAATTCCTACGCCCCCGTCCCTCGTCGCGATCACGACAGAAATCAATATACTCCGCTGAACGCATCCGTATCGACTATTCTTGATAAATCCAAGGAGGCCAGCCCACTCGGAGAGCCCGAGCCTATGAAAACTCTAGCGACAGCCAGAAATAATAAAAAATATTGTTGCTACCATCGGGACAATGGACAATATACCAATGAATGTCGAGCTTTCAAGCAGGCGATTGAAAACCTAATCAAGCAGGGACATTTCAAGGAGTACATTGATGACTCTGCTCCCCTACAAGAGAATCAGGGAGAGTCAAGTAAGAAACGCCGCGACCAGAAAGGTCTGTGCAACCTCAATTTAATTTTCGAGGGACCGCACTTCGCGGGAAACTCGCGAGGTGCCCAAGAAAGGTATACTCGCGACGCACACCACGAGCCCATCAGAGCGATGAGCGTGGCGCGGTGACCGACAAAGGTTCGCCGGGAGGAGGAAATTTCCTTCTCCGAAAAGGATGTGGCCTGGCTACATCATCCTCATGAAGATGCCCTTGTGATAACGCCCCTTATAGGGTGCCATAATGTCCAGAGAATGTTAGTGGACAATGGAAGCGTTGTGAACATCCTGTTCGCTTCAACTTTCGAGAGAATGAATCTGGACGAGGCAAACCTGAAGCCCGCCTTGTTCCCCCTTTATGGCTTCACAGGGGACCACCTGCTCCCCAAAGGCACGATCTCGCCCCCAGTCACGTTGGGTGACTTCGACGAAATGGCCAGAGTAATCGAGTTCTTGGTAGTTGATTGCCCATCCGCCTTTAATGGAATTCTGGGGTGACCTCTGCTGAGACACTTCAAGGCAGTCACTTCGGTATACCATTTAAAAATGAAGTTCCCCACCCCGATGGGGATCGTAAAAGTTAGCGGGTCTCAGCGTGTGACCCAGGGCTGCTGTATGAAATCAGTTCAGATGGCGTGCAAAGGCAAAGGCACTTCGCGCGGCGATCAGAACCAGACAATGGCGATCAGCCGGATAGAGCCACAGCCTGGCCCAGCCGAGGATAATATAGATCCTCGCATTTAGGACTGCCCTTCCAGTGGGCCAGTTGAGGACTTGGCTGAAGTATTGCTCGACCACACGGAATCGAGCAGGGTGCTAAGGATCGGTAAAAATCTCAATACCCAGCTCGCTAACGAACTGACCAGCTTCCTTAAGGAGAACATCGATGTGTTTGCATGGTCGCACGCAGACATGGTCGGGATCAGCCTGAATGTTATTTGCCATGCCTTAAACATCGACAGTGAAGCCAAGCCAGTTCGCCAAAAGAGGAGGGCGATGGACCCGGAACGATACGCTGCCTTGAAGCTTGAGGTAGATAACCTCCTTCAAAATGGGTCCATCCAAGAAGCACTCTACTCGACCTAGGTTGCTAACTCAGTTCTAGTAAAAAAGCCCAACGGCAAATGGCGGACCTAAGTCGACTTCACCGACCTCAACAAGGCGTGTCCGAAGGATAGTTTCCCCCTGCCAAGAATTGACCAGCTCGTGGATGCCACCTCGAGGCACAAGCTGCTGAGTTTTATGGATGCGTACTCGGGATACAATCAAATTCTGACGTACGGGCCAAACGAAGAGCATACATTTTTTATTACAGATCGGGAACTGTACTGCTACAAAGTTATGCCCTTCGGCATCAAGAACGCTGGTGCAACTTACCAGCGACCGGTTAACCGGATGTTCTCCGAACAGATAGGCAGATCGATGGAGATCTATGTAGACGACATGGTGGTAAAATCCCATGTTGCTTCAGATCATGTAGCATATCTTGCTGAGATGTTCGGTATCCTTCGGCAGTACCGAATGAAGTTGAACCCCCTCAAATGTTCATTCGGATTATCCTCGGGAAAGTTCCTAGGGTACATGGTTAACCAGTGGGGTATTGAGATCAACCCCAAAAAAATCCAAGCTCTCCTCGATATGAAGAGCCCAACCAACAAAAAACAAGTTATGAGCCTGAACGGGCGTATAGCGGCGCTAAGTCGCTTCATATCAAGGCTAACAGATCGCTGCTTGCCATTCTTCAATGTACTTAGGGCCAATAAGAAGTTCGAATGGACTCCCGAGTGCGAACAGGCCTTCTAGAGGATAAAGGAACACCTCGGTAAGCCACCACTCCTGTCCAAACCTCTCCCACAAGAGATCCTCCTTTTGTATTTGTCCGTCTTGCAGTTCACGGTCAATGCAACTCTTGTTCGGGAAGAGAGCAGAACGCAATAGCCAGTGTATTATACGAGCAAGCATCTGCTCGATGTCGAGATGCGGTATCCAGGAATGGAGCGATTAGCCTATGCCCTGCTGATCGCATCCCGAAAGCTGCAACCTTACTTCCATGCCCATACAGTCCATGTATTGACTAATTACCCGCTTAGGCAGGTCCTCCAAAAAGTGGAGGCATCGGGAAAATTGCTCAAATGGGCCATGGAACTCAGCCAGTTCGATCTCCATTACAAACCAAGAGCAGCTATTAAAGGGCAAGCTATTGTCGACTTCATCTCAGAGTTCTCGCATCGTCCTGCGAACGAGTCAGAACAGCCCAGCGAAGTCATCCAGGGAACCGTTCAAAATCTCTCGACGTGGACCCTCTACGTCGATGGATCATCGAATAGAAAGAGGGCTGGAGCTGGCCTTCTCTTGTTGAGTCCCGAAGGGGCCTGCATTCATGGCATTCTCCGGTTCGGTTTCAAAGCAACTAATAATGAGGCCAAGTATGAAGCCCTGCTCGCTGGACTTAGGTTGGCCAGGGAAATGGGTGCAACTGTGATCAGCGTCCACAGTGACTCCATGCTAGTCGTTAACCAAATTTTGGGAGAATACCAAGCCAAGGAAGATAACATGATCAATTACCTGAAGAAAGCTCAAGCCGCACTCAAGCCGTTCAAGCACTTCGCAATCACTCAGATCCCCAGAGAAAACAATTCTGTGGCAGACGCCTTGGCAAGGATAGCCTCATCCTTAGACTCAGATGCACCGGAGAACATTCTAGTTCGATTCATCGAAATCCCAAGTATCAGCCCAAATGAACATGCCGTGAATGTAACGAGCCCAGACTCATGGATGACCCCCATTATTCAGTATCTCAAGGATGGAATCTTGCCCGACGATAAGGTCGAGGCAAGAATTCTACAAACTGGATTTGCTCGCTACACCCTCATCGGAGACCAATTGTACAGGCGAGGATTTAGTGCCCCTCTCCTCCGATATGTTACTAGCGAAGAAGCAGATTATAAAATGTGAGAGATACATGAAGGGATCTGTGGTAATCACACCGCCGCGAGATCTCTTGCGAACAAAGTTGTTCGTCAAGGGTACTATTGGCCCCGAATCCAATATGACGCCTACAACTTTGTCAAAATGTGTGATAAGTGCCAGCGGTTCGCGAATATACCGCGAGCTCCCTCCCACGAGCTGGTAACCATGACTAGCCCCTGACCTTTCTCTATGTGGGGGATCGATCTCATCGGTCCCATGCCAGTCGGAAAAGGGGGAGTCAAATATGTCGTGGTCGCGGTAGATTACTTCACTGAATAGGTTGAAGCTGAACCTCTAGCCGCGATCACAACCAAAAAGCTCAAGGACTTCGTTTTCAAGAATTCGTTTTCAAGAATATTGTGTGCCGCTACAGAATTCCTCATACCCTCATCTCGGATAACGGGAAACAGTTTGACAACGAGGAATTCAAACAGTTTTGTGACGAGCTGGGAATCCATAAAAAGTTTGCCTCGGTAGTAAGGCCACAAGCAAATGGCCAAGTTGAAATTGTCAACAAAACCATCAAGCACACTCTGAAGGTCAAACTTGGCGCGACCAAAGGGAGTTGGGCCGACGACCTCCCCGAAGTCCTATGGGCGTACAGAACTACTCCAAGAACCTCCACCTCAGAAACACCTTTTTCACTAGCATACGAATGCGAAGCGATGATCCCTGTAGAGGTGAGAACTGGTTCACTTCGGATGGACTTGTATAATGAGGCCAACAATGAAGCGCTTATGAGAGCAAGCCTAGACCTTGTTAAAGAACATCGCGACAAGGCATCGCTAAGGATAGCAGCCTATCAGCAATGCGCAAAGAGGTTCTTCGATTCAAAGGTCAGGCGAAGAGATTTTCAGGTCGGAGATCTTGTGCTAAAGGAAGTTCTTCTCGGTACCAGGGAACCAAGTGCAGGAGTGTTGGGACCAAACTGGGAAGGTCCATACCGCGTCGACAAAGTGATAAGACCGGGGACTTATCATCTCAAAAGGCTGAACGGTTCCAAGGTACCCCGAGCTTGGAATGCTGAGCACCTTCGACCATACTATCAGTAATTCCGAACTCAGCTTTCCTTGTAAAATTAACTTGTGATTTTTGTGAATAATTTTCTTGTAAAGTGTCATTTTGTTCGCATGTAATCTTGTTCGTGTGAATGTATTATGCCATCACACTTGTTTCAATAAATTTAAGCAATCCAGAAGTACACATGTATAATAAAGCGAACAGAAAATTGTAAAGGCAAAAAATGTATTTCATTACTGAAAAGTACAGCAGGCAAAAAGACGCGATTACAAGAACTAATCCGGCCCTTGGGGGGCCGACCTCCCTGTCCCAGGGCTGGTCGGTTGAAGGTTTGTCCATCGCGTGTCCCGAACCTTCTACTCGGGAGGCCGCCGCTTCATCATCCTCCCGCGCCGTGGACATAAGTGTGTCTTGCCAGTCTTCCGGGAGGTCGGACATGTCAAGTCACAGGTTCTTCGGTCGCAAGGCATAAATAGAGTCAATTGCCCAGTCGGCAGCCTTCTCCTCAACCTCCGCGGCATGATCCTGCATCTCTTGCGTTAGGGAGGCAACTCTCTCTTGAATTTCCTGAAGTTCAACTGCAACGGCTTGCCTTTCCCTCTCGGAGGCGTCCCTCTCTTGCTCTGCTCATAGGACCTGTAGAGAGGTCGCTTTGAGCTTCTGGTCCCTCTCCCTGGCCTCCTTGGAGAGTCTAGCTATGGTCCTTTGTAGCTCTTTTACTTCCTCTCCCTACTTCTCGAGTTGCACCTTCTGGAAATCCACCGTGCGAAGAGCTGCGTCTCTCTCGTTCAGATACCTGTTCGTCGACTCAGAAGACAGGTTTCTCTCTGTTTCTACAACTTTCAGGCTTCGCTTGAGCACTGTGTTCTCTTCCTTCAGAGCAACACCTCCCTTCGCGGCCCCCAGTTGGACCCTTTTGATTGACATTCTCATGGAAAGAAGAGTCTGCGAACAAAGAAAGATAGAGTTAGCTAATGAAAAGAAGCTAAGGGAAGTCCTCACCGAGGACAGTTCGCTCACCTTGCTCAAGTGTTGGACCGATGTGGACATTAGGTCCACCTCGCTGGAATGCAGACTCTCGGAATATCTGGAACTTGCGAACTGCTCGAAATATTCCGAGAGTCTGCATTCCAGCAGGGCGTACACCACCAGCTGCAGATACTCCAACAGGTTCCCCAGCGAGTCCAACACTGGGGTACCCTTCTTCGCGGCCTCAACAGCCGCCGTGTCGTCCATAGGTGCCTTGCCCGACTTACTCGCGTCCGGCCGCAACCTCTTTGATTGGTCGCCCTCAGACTCGGTCTCTGATTCTTCGACCTGAATCTGGTTCCTCTTCTTTCCCTGGGCCGTTGTCTTCAACCTTGGCCGAGCAGGGGACGGCTCGAAAGCCTTCGTTTTTCGCGTTGGTACGTCCTCTGACGGCTGCGCTTGAGGAGTCTCAGGAGGTCGCGCTGGTGGGCCCGACGTCGCGCCTTGGGCCAGGGGAATTGCTGAAGCAGCTTCGGCTGCTTTGGCTTTCTTCGTCCGAGGGAAATTGACCTGCCTTCGTCGCGGCTGTTCTGAGTCCTTCGGAGGCATGGTCGCTGCATGCAAGACATCGTTAGCAAAAATATTTCATTTCACGACCAAAAGGGGGTCAGTTAGCAAGACTTACTCAACGGGGGCTCTAGCGACGTTTGCGTTGAAGAAACCGTATTTCTGTAAGCTCACGGTCGTCACAAGTTTCTTTGCGTTGCACTGATCCTCTGGTAGGGAGCCGAAATGCACGATCCTACATCTATCGAAGAGCAGCCCTAGGTCGGTCATCTTGTTAACTGTCCGAAAGAAACCAGGTCATTAGAAAAGCACATTTCAAAAAAAAAAAAAAAAAGAGAGAGAGAGAAAAAGAAGGCCTATTCGGATCCTAGAAGCAGCAATGGCCATCATAACGAAAGAAGAAAAACTTCGTTTCGTAGGCACCCGCGTTACTCGGATAGCTGTGTATCTCATCGACGATAGTAGTTCGCCTGGACAAGTAGTAAGAATCCTTGTCCTTACTCTCTTTCAAATAATAAGAGCAGCCGACCTCCATTGCGGTCAGCTCGCCCAGTCCGTTCTCTTGGCACACGATATATATTGCAACATCAATGACGTACGCATTCGGGGTCAACTGCATCGGTGCAACCCCGAAGTGGTCCAAAAACGACTTGATAAACGGGTGGAAGGGGATCAGTCCCCCACCCTTGATGATATCCTCGGAGACCGCGGCCAGACTGTTTAGCGGGTACTGCGATGAGTGCGCCACGTCAAGGAAAGCATCGACCTCGATAGCGTATTGCTTTATTATCCTCTCGAGCTCTTCCCCGGTGAACACCAAGAAGACCTCGATAGGGACGGTTGGAGCACCTTGTGGGGGTGAACTGATTCCCTGTTCGGGTCCAATTGTTGAGGGGTCCATTTTGTCGGTCTGCAAAAGCGACAAACAGAAGGGTNAAAGAAAGAAAAGGGACCTACTCGTATCCTGGAAGTGGCAATGGCCATCGTAACGAAAGAAGAAAAACTTCGTTTCGTAGGCACCCGCGTTACTCAGATAGCTATGTATCCCATCGGCGATAGTAGGCCGCCTAGACAAGTAGTAAGAGTCCTTGTCCTTACTCTTCTTCAAATAATAAGAGCAGCCGACCTCCATAGCGGTTAGCTCGCCCAATCCGTTCTCTTGGCACGCGATATACATTGCAACAGCAATGACGTACGTGTTTGGGGTCAACTGCATTGGCGCAACCCCGAAGTGGTCCAAAAGCGACCTGATGAAGGGGTGGAAGGGGATCAGTCCCCCACCCTTGATGATCTCCTCAGAAACCGCGACCAGACCACTTAGTGGGTATCGCGATGAGTGCGCCACGTCAAGGAAAGCATCCACCTCAATAGCGTATTGCTTTACTACCCTCTCGAGTTCTTCCCCGGTAAGCACCGAGAAGACCTCGACGGGGATGTTTGGAGCATCCTTTGGGGACGAACTGGTTCCCTGTTCGGATCTGGTCATTGAGGGGTCCATCTTGCCGGTCTGCAAAAGTGACAAGCAGGAGGGTCATTTAGCCATCGTACGCTATTTCGTACAATGATGTGGGAAAAAACAAACTCCCAAAATCCCAAAGGAAACCCTAACGGTGTGATTCGAGCCGCCATTCATGGCTCGAACCAGGCCTAAGCATCTCGTCTCCGATAAGCTACTGGAAGACAGACGCCACTCAACTATGGAAAATAACAAAACAGAAACTGGGAGAAGCTCTTACCGTACGAAGTGTGAGAACGACTTCCGCTCCGAATGCTTGAAAACACTGGTTTGAAAGGCAGAAATCCCAAGTTTGCGCAAACCTTTTACTCTCTAAGGAAAAAGGCTCTGGTAACATTGCCTGAAGACGACTCGAGGTTTTTATAGCATATGAATCGGTGCTTGGGTTTCTCAGAATTGAAACGACGTTTGGGCGGCAAAGGTTTCTCACCATTGATCACAGCCACATGTCGTGCATCAGCAGGGAAGAGTGAGAGTCGCTACTGGATAAAGTCAGACCTTCATCTCTTTCGTTAAAAAGCCCAAACGACAGACATTCTCTCTTTCTCAGAGCGTTAATTGCGTGTCAAATCCACATTTAATGCTCTGGTAAAGGGCATCGTTCCAACATACTGCGCATTTAATGTCCTAATAAGGCGTACTGTGTCGGCGTACAACGCATTTAATGCATCTGGTAGGCACTTATCACGCACAGGGCACGTTTGTCAGCACAGGGACTGCTTCATTAAATGCACCCACGGCGAAAGGACAACAAGTGACGTCTGACAAAACCAGGTCGTTCATCCCCTGCAAACAATGGACATGTGAGGTCGTTCTCGAAAAAGTTCCATCCCAACCTACGTTCAGGCAGGTCGGGGTTTCCAGAATTTCTGGAATTTCCAGAATCTTCGGGAATCATCCAATTGCGGCATGACTTGTAGTTTCCAAGGTTCGGTTCTCAAACCTTAAAAACTAGGGGACTCCTGTTATGCCTGGGAACTTAGGTCTGACATGGCGCCCTGTTAAGTGCGCAAGGTTAGACCTCGGGAAGAGCCTACTGCCATCCTGACGCAGTTGCTTCGTGTAATCACGGTGGCACCCACAGCTTGCTTTCTTCAGAGTAATGGGTGCACGTCAGGTTAGCAAGGAGTTGTGATGATCCCGCGTGTCCAACTCCTGCAGCAAATCACGTGAATTACTCCAAACAAATGATTTGTGCGGATCATCCCACCAACTTTCAGATTCAGTGATGATTGCCTCAAGGCATCCCACTATAAAATGGGAGTTCCTCTCTCATTAAAGGGATTCGCAGATGTTACTCTTGATAAGAACTCACTCTGTAGAAAAGACAGTCTTCAATACCTTGCAATATCAATGTAAAGTCAGTCGTCTAAAGCGACCTGACCCTTATCATTAATAAAAATATCAGTAGACGTAGGATTTGCTTCCTTAGCATCCGAACCATTTTAAAACTCCTTTCTCACTGCATTTACTTCCATTCTTTTAAAAACTTTCACGTGTGTCTTTTGGGGTCAACTCAACATTTCACATGTGCTTTTAGTTGGTGTCAAAATCGTGCATCAACATATATGATTTTGAAGTTTTAGTTGTGGATAGATATACACTTGAGGTTTGAGGAGGATAATGGAGGTGGAAGAGGTGACTTTCCTGATTACAGGAGGTGAAGTGAAGCCAATGATCACAATGCCAACTTCTGCAACTGTTTATCAATTGAAAAAGAAGATAACTGAACACACAGGAGTTCCTGTGAGTAGACAAAATATTTTATACGAGAACATTAAGTTAGTGGACTTCACCACCATCAAGCAATATAACTTCGGAACCATTGCTGAACTTTTTCTGGTTGTTGACCTATATCCTGACGAACGAGTTGTAAATATTACAGTCTCTTCTCCGGCTTTTAAAATAGGGTTAAGGGTGAACAAAATACACAAAGCTATCCAATTGAAGCAGAAACTTGGGCAGATTTGGGGCATTGAAACTAAAGATGTTACTCTTTGGCATCTGTCTAAGAAAATGGAAGATGATGAAGCCTTGTATAAGTACTATATTTCTGACGGTTCTGATGTACAGTTCACTAGGACTGGATTTTACACCTAGATAGTGATCTAGTCGATCATTATCTTTATTTATGTCGAAAAGAGTATCAGTTTTTGTTCTAACTGTAAAATCTTTTTCTGAAGTTTTAATTAGTCAGATGATTTTATTATGTTAGAACCAATCAAATACATTTGCAATCTGCTTTACTGATAGATTTAACATCCAATATAAGGTAATGATGAACAATATCCATAATCTGCAAATTTTTGATGGACCTACCTATATATATCATTTGAAACCCTTTAATTGGCTGAGGAAATAATAAACAACTTAAACCAATCTACATGTGGTTTCTGATAAATCTATAGTCCAATGTCTACTCAAACAATATACCAGAGACTCAATCCCTNATTTTAGTATCGCAAATATAAACTGTTACAAACTCATAGAAGTGAAGAAAATTAAATAAATTTAACACTTAATTGAAATGCATGTTATTATGTTAAGTTGTAAAACCAAATAAAAAATAATTTCATTAAGATTTGCGTTACAACAAAGCAAATACTCTCTTAATTCTTAAAAAAGACTTTGTCTAATTTATTTAAGCATATTTCATCACCTTATTATATTATTACTATTTTTTGGAATACTCATATAAATAGACTTCATGACGACTAATTCTTTTTGTATAATAAAAAAAGACTTTGCATAAAAAGAATTATAAGATGTCATATTCATCACGACTAATTCCAACCATATTATTATTTTGGATTTGTCATATAAAATAGAGTTCATGAGGACTCATTATTTTTGCAATAAATAAAGACTCTGTATACAAGGCCATTTTATTATTATTTTAACACTAAAAATGGGTTAAATAAATAATTGACATTGAAAACCCAAACAAGCATTGGCAACTTCTTTGAGGAACAATATGGAATCCTTAGGATTGGCAACTTCTTTGCGAAACGATATGAAATCCTTGATTCCTCTCTCTGAAGAATGCAGTATTCATAGAGTTCAAGAGAGTCTACGTCAACTAGATGAAAATGCCTATACTCCTCGGGTAGTCTCAATTGGTCCGATTCATCACGGTAAGCAACAGTTAAAAGCTATGGAAGACTACAAACTAAGGTACCTACAAAGTTTTCTTTTACGAACTGATGTACATTTGGAAGAATTTATAAAATTTATCGGGCAAAATGAAACAAAAGTGCGNCCACCATAGCCGCCCTGTATAATATATTTTGGACATTCCAATTAATTGATTTATTCGATTAGACTTATCTCCCCTACTGACTCACGGGTCCTAGTTGACCAACCTGTCATTAATTCTCAAATCCAGCAATTAGCTGCTGAAAGATAATCACAATATTATCGCAGCAATTAAGTAATAGGTTCATGCAAGCATGAATATGCAGGAGTCTAGACATTGGTTTGCTTATTCTTTTTTCAGCGGTATGGATGAAGATATTAATTTTGAATTAATTCTGACAATTCATTCCTCGGAAGGATTAATGTTAAATCAAAATCTTCATGCATGTCTTTTTGCAGGCTTTAAGTGCAGGTCTAGAGGATGGAATTAATTAAATTTAATTCGTCTTAAATTCGGGTCTTTGTTCAAAAATTTTATCCTTAAATTTCGGCCTAATGTTTTATTAAATATTATAAATATAATAATGTCAATCAATCGCATTGACAACCAATGAAGATTAATGCTAATGCATGTATTGCCAACAATTTGTAATAATTAAATTGACGATTCGTTGATGAGCTAACACATGTTTCGACATGTTGCTTGCAATATCAAGTATCATATATCAACTACTCTCCAGATTCTCGACACCGAGTACGTATACAAAGATGGTGCAATGTCCATTCACAGAAGTCTAAACGCTTAACCACACTCACTTGTCGTTCTTCTATATCTTCTTATTATACTGTTCAAGTGGATGAAACTTTTTCACTTTGGAGAATATATTATTGGAATTTCAAGGGTCTAATAATGTTCTTGTAAAAGACTAGTATCTAATTCTTCTTGATTTGTTGAATTAATTATTATTTCATACATCGTTTTACTTTCATGAGTATTATTTGTAGCTAGTACAGAGTTCGTTCAAGTATCTATTCGAACTTTATTTCGTTCTATATAATACTTTGCATTAGTTAAAGAAACAGATATCCATGGATATAGTTTAAGCCCAAAACTTCCAAATGAAATAAAATATTGCAAGTGGCCTTTTTTGTATAACAACCTTTATCGATAATAATTATCAATAATACAATGACATGACAGCCCGGCTATTCATATTTTCATTTTTCAAAAGACTTGAACTTACTATAAATCCAGGACATTTGCTCATGCCTGGCTACACAATTAAGTTGATCAGTACCATTTCTAGTGACAATGGCTATTGATCAAAAACTGCTATCATTTTTCCTACTTCAACTAATTCATCTTCTTTTAGTCATAAATCTCTCGAATGGGCAGGGCTTAAAGCTCGGATTCTACCAGAAAACATGCCCAGCTGCTGAGTCCATTGTAAAAGAAGTTACACATCAACACATTTCTCTTGCACCAACTATTGCTGCTCCTTTGTTAAGAATGCATTTTCATGATTGTTTTGTTAGGGTAAGTTGAGTTATTTAAGTTTCGTGCGCACATGCATGCATATAACAGCTAGCTAGAGTAATAATACATGAATCATTTTGTTGTCGACAAAGTCTGTAGTACAATGAAGTATTAAATTAATTATATCACAAGGTAATGAATATATGTACAGAGATATTCATTTATCAATTATTAATCACATTAATTAGAAAGATAAATAAGAGAAATTTGTTTTCTGTGACATAAAGATATGGATTTATGGTATAAGTAATGTGTTCCCTTCGTGGTATTTTAGATTTTCTCTTTTGTTGTAAGCACGCAATTAATGCTTAGAAATTAAATATTATAGATTAGCATACGGCGATTTAATTTTAGAGAATTTACATGTTCTAATAAGTTGGTTTGGCAGGGATGTGATGGTTCTGTGCTTCTAAATTCTACCAAGAACAATCAAGCTGAGAAGGATGCAGGCCCCAACTTAAGCCTGAGGGGATACCAAGTTCTTGATGCTGTAAAATCTGCAGTAGAAAAGAAGTGTCCTGGTGTGGTTTCTTGCGCTGATATCCTGGCTTTAGTAGCTCGAGATGCAGTTGGAGTGGTAATTAATTAACCAGTTTCATGTCCTACAGTGGCTTATTAATTAAATTAACAATCATTATTTTTTTTTTTATCAGATACATGGACCATTTTGGGACGTTCCTACTGGACGAAGAGATGGAAGAATTTCAAATGGCTCAGAGACAACATCTTTACCACCGTTTTTTGCCAACATAACCTTGCTAAAACAAATGTTTGCAGCAAAGGGTTTAAACGAAAAGGACCTAGTGGTTTTATCAGGTAACATTTCAAATTTTTAATCTCAGAAATTTTTGAAAGAACTGTCAAGACATTTTTACATGAGTCATTATAGATCTTTTTAATTTGTTAATTTGCAGGAGGGCATACTATTGGTACATCTCACTGCAGTTCCTTCTCCAATCGCTTGTACAATTTCACTGGCAAAGGTGACACAGACCCTTCATTGGATCTTAATTACATAGTGCATTTGAAGAGAAAATGCAAGCCTGGTGACACCACAACACTTGTCGAAATGGATCCTGGAAGCTTCAAAACATTTGACGAAGATTACTACACTCTTGTAAATAAAAGAAGAGGACTCTTCGAATCTGATGCAGCTCTTCTTAATGACAATGAGACTAGAGCTTATGTCAAACTTCAGGCTGCTACCCATGGATCTAACTTTGCAAAAGATTTTGCTGTATCCATGATCAAGATGGGAAAAATTGGCGTCCTCACAGGCACAACCGGTGAAATCAGGAAGCACTGTGCATTTGTCAATTAATTTGCCACTACTTGTTTTTGCATAAATTTTGTTGTCACGTGAGTGGATTGTGGAAACTTAAAATAAGTTTGTATTTTATCGGATTCTAATATTTATCCAACCAATAAGATCATTATGTTCCTTTCCAATATTGCCTCAAAAATACGTATACAGTACTATTACTGTACACAAAACGCCAAAAATCAATTCTTCCAGAACAAAGAAAAAAAAATTGAGAAAGAAATGTGACAGCTGCCTAGGAAGGATTGGTCAATTTGAACTCTGATTTATTCCATCTAAATTCTTTTGTCCTACTCTTGAGATACTAGCTAATTAATCTTCTTGTGCCCTTAAGTCATTAATATTCCGTCCTAATAAATTATTACAGCATTCCGACTGTATATGTCGCTCATCCGAATTGTATTATTCAATATTAATTTAAACCAATTTAGTAGCTGTTACTAACCCAAAAATATTATTGAATTGGCATTCCAATCATATTCATAATCATTCATTTTTTTGGACTATTTATCCCTCTAAGAACATCTCCAAATGACTCTTTATATGATTCAAACTCTTTATTATTAAAAATTTATTCATAAAAATAATAGTTCAATAGACTTTTTATTCTTTAAATATAAATTAAAGAGTGAGTTTTACTCTTCACATTTAGAGCATCTCTAATGGTGTTCTTTATTTTGAAGACCATCTTTTATATTAATAAAGAGCATTTTCATTAATTTTTAAATATAAAAAACACAATTTTTATTCAAATCCAATAGACTCTTTAAATTTAATGAGGATATTCTTTATTTTTAAGAAAGAGACTTAATGGGAGAAAGAATTAATAAATAAAATGCATAGGAACTTGTAGTTTATTAATTAAAATTATGATAGAGAGTGAAATTTGACTCTCTAAATGTGGAGAGTCAAACTCACTCTCTAATATATATTTTAAAGATAAAGAGCATGTTGGAGTCTTGTTTTTATGGATAGACTTTTTATAATAAATAGTTTGGGTCATATAAATAGTCATTTGGAGATGCTCTTATAGAGTCAAATTTTACTCTTTATCTTAATTTTAAATAATAAATTGTTAGTTTCTATGCAATTTATTTATGATTTATCTCTCCTATTAAGTTTCTTTCTTGAAAAAACATATTATCTCTCCTAAAATTTAAAGAGTCTATTAGATTTGAATAAAAAATTTGTTCTTTATATATAGAAATCAATGAAGATACTATTTATTTATATGAAAGATGCTCTTTAAAATAAAGAGTACAATTGAAGATGCTTTTAATAAATTACAAGTTTCTTTGTATTTTATTATTAATTTTCTCTCCTATTAAGTCTCTCTTGTATTTATTAAGTCTAATTTAAAGAGTCCATTGGATTTGAATATAAATTTTATTTTTTATATTTAGAAATTAATGAAAATGCTTATTATTTATATGAAATATGCTCTTTAAAATAAATAATACCAATAGAGATGCTCTAACCTGTTCATACATCAATTTTAAGGTAAAATTTTAGGACTCTATATCACAGCTATCGACCTTGTAAGAGGTCGTTTACCAATCCTATGCATGAAGTTAATTAGTCGGTACTTGTTTATATGCAGGCATGTTCATGGATGCAGAGACAAATTAAGATTCAAATGAAATTTTTATCTTAATCGAAAAATGCCATGTGCATGAATGCAATTCAGATCTAACCCAAGTAAAGGAATCTCCTTCTGCTCTGTGACTGAAACAAAGAACCAATTTATAAAGAAAACTCTTCTTACTAAAGTGCTATAATCACGGGGCTTCTACCTTCTATATCATGTCAGCCGTAATTATATATATAAACGACAGAATATAATCATTTAATATACTAGCTTTTTATTTGAAGCAGCTGTAATATGACTTTTCCTTTCCTGAATTTCGATGTCTTCAAATGTCTCGTTATCGGTAAAAGTTTCTATTATAAGATACCTTTAATCTTTATACGATATTGTGGGGATAAAAGTTCAGGTCCCCTGTCCTTATCTTTCAAACTTTATAAAATAATCTGGAAATCTCATTATTCATGTAGAAACTTGCTTTTAACTAATAGTTAAAAACATTCACATTAACATTAATTTGTCATGATGCTAACATATAATTGATGTGCACAATTAATTAAATCTTTCTTGTTTCTTATATGCACGCACATGTAGAGAAATTAATGCACATTGACATATACAGAAACTTAATCATATTTTAAACTTATGCTTTGACCGGCAACAGTTAGATCTGTCACAAAAGGAGCTTCCTTTGCCTTCTATTGAAACGTAATTTCTCATAAAAGTAATGCCCCTTCTAAACTCTAAAGCACCGTAAGCACGATATCAACACGTACTTTAACGAGGTTAATTTAATTAAATATAATCACACAAAACAATGACAAGGTACTTAACTTTATATATATATATATATATATATATGACTAAGAGTGATTATATTTATTTGTACACACTTTAACTAATTTTTCAATATTTTAAAATTATAAGTTAGATAAGAATTTTAATAATAATTCTTTTTAAGACTGGAACTCGAAATACTATATTAAATCTGTTATTCTTTTATTATCAAAGGATTCAAATTTAAAAGATTATATTAAATACTTCCTTACTCTTTTACATAAGTGGTTTGCTTTCAATATTTCTTATGTGTAGATGTCTTATGACTTTTCTTTCAGGATTTTCTTTTCTTTAAACTTTTGATACTTTTTTAAAACTTTAGCGATTCATTTCCATGTAGTTACTTACATATATATGCAGCGATATTCTTAGCCTTCCCTACCAGAGAGGTGTTATCAAGTAATTAACTTGCTTTTACATTTACTAACTAAAAACTAATTCACGGTAAAAACAGGTTTATTATGATGCCAAATCTAACTTAACACTTCTGTTGACAAGTAGCTACCAATATGTAAATGGTTCTACAGAAAAAGGTTAAGAAATATAGTAACTAATTAACACAGTTACCAGTACTAGTGATGGCAGATTCAAGTGCAAGAAAAGAACTACTAAATTCCTTTCATTTAAAAGACTAAGCTACCTACTCTTATATTCCTCCCTTTTTCTGTTTTCTCCAATGGAATTAAGGCAGATTAATTTATGAACAAAAAAAAAAAAAAAAGAATTTGTAAGATAGTATATTGCAAGTCTCTAGTTTCACCTCTGTTCGCCCTTGGCCGGCCATCTCGAGAAAGGCTAGCCAGTGATGTCAATAAGACATTACAGTACATAAATCCTAAAGAACTGCAGCCACAGGATTGATTATATTTTTCTTTTACGTCAAAAGAATATATATTAAAAGAAAAAAATTATGCTTGTCTAAAGCTAAATAATCTATTACTATGCAAAAAGAAAGCAATGAGAGTAGCTTTTACCAAGGCATATTATTTTCTTCATCTCTTGGAGATCGGTTTTTTCGCATACTGAAACAAAGTATATCCCCATGAAAGATTCTTAAATTATTTTTAAAGACAATAAAACAGATATCTTGTAACTCATGTTCTGTAGTTTATAGATTTGATACTCTCAATTTTTTTTTATTTTTTTTATTTGGTCGATCTCTCGTCTTATTGTATATGAGCATCAGTCCATGTGTAGTTATAAGGTCATTTTATAAGATCTATACAGCTCATTACAAACTGTACATAAATATGTCAAATTCTTAATTTGTTTCTCATCTCTTTTAAATGTGTCGGCTGCAATGTTTGCAGCAGGTAGCAAATTATTGATATGAAAAATGAACAGTTCAGCGTATGACACCATAGCCATCCGGGAGCAGGTGAACCCGTTGATATTATTCCACCACATTGTTGTATCTTTGTTGTATAATTTTAGTTTGCAATCGTAAGAGACATTACCAAATCCATTAATAATTTAAGCCGCCACGTCCCGGTGGCGGTGGGACAATTACATCTCTAATTATTTTCAACAATAGTTACCGTTTATACTTAATAAACAGAAAGGATTCCATTTACAATGTAAAAAACAATATTTATCAAAGGTTAAATTACTTCCATTGGTCGATGCTCTGTATATGAATCTTATATCACCCATCCTACAAGGGACAAGACTTAACTAATCGTATTTTAAATGAACTACTTTACATTAAAATATATCAAAGATTCCAAACGAAAGCACATGGTAGTCAGCTAGGTGGACCTTTTTTTATGGTTTACCTTCTTATCATGTTGCTATAATTAAGGTCTATAAATCATTTGGCTTGTGTCTGCAACAAGACATCAAAGCAGCTCCTTATTACCAGTGAAGTTTCTTCCATATCAAGAAAGAAACAATGGGAGGGATGAATCAATTTGGTATTGTGGTCTTGAGTCTTTTCGGACTTATGGTGGGAAGTCAGGCTCAACTGCAGTTGGGATTTTATGCCAAGAGCTGCCCAAAAGCTGAACAGATTGTGCTCAACTATGTTAAAGAGCACATCCCCAATGCTCCATCACTAGCAGCAACTTTCATTAGAATGCATTTCCATGACTGCTTTGTCAGGGTTTGTGTTTTTATTCCCTCTTTGTTTTTCCTGTTAATTTGCAAATCTATCTTCAATTCCCTCATGCTATACTAGTTTTTTTATTGATTAACACCTGAGTGACTTGGTTGTCTTCTCCTCTCAGTACAGTCTGAATAATATTAGACATTAACATTTTGTTAATTTACAGGGTTGTGATGCATCTGTGCTTCTAAACTCAACTACAGGCAACGCAGATGCTGAGAGGGATGCAGTTCCAAATCAAACACTCAGAGGCTTCGATTTCATTGACAGAGTGAAGAGCCTTCTGGAAGATGAATGCCCTGGTGTAGTTTCCTGTGCAGATATTATTTCTCTAGTTGCAAGGGACTCAATTGTGACAACAGTAAGAACTCCGTTCAAATTACTTTAAACCTACTAGTTACATTTTCATATTCTCCAGTTTTCATTTCTGTCTTACTATTCACTGAACAGGGAGGTCCTTTCTGGAATGTTCCAACTGGACGCAGAGACGGGACGATCTCCAATGCCACAGAAGCTGCAAACAACATACCATCTCCATTTCACAACTTCACCACTATACGCGGACTCTTTAATAATCAAGGACTTGATCTAAAAGACTTGGTTCTGCTATCTGGTAAGCCCAACATGTATCACCATTTCCATCAGCTTATGGGACACACTGTTATAATTACATGGAAACTTGTCCAAACTTACTGCAAGAACAAACGACTATGCAACTATTCTCTAACATAAGTGTTACGGAATTGTTTCAGGTGCGCACACAATCGGTATTTCTCACTGCACATCATTTGAAAACCGTCTGTACAATTTCACTGGAGTAGGTGATGAAGACCCTGCGCTTGATAGTGAATATGCAGCAACTCTGAGGGCAAATAAGTGCAGAGTTCGCAATGATACTACCACAAAAGTTGAGATGGACCCCGGGAGTCGCAAGACTTTTGACCTTAGTTACTACACACTTTTACTTAAGAGAAGGGGTCTCTTCCAATCTGATGCTGCTTTGACTACTAACTCTAATTCATTGGCTTTAATTAACCAACTACTCAGTGGATCATTGCAAAATTTCTTCTCTGAATTCGCCACCTCTATGGAGAAAATGGGACGCGTCAATGTTAAGACTGGAACAACTGGCCAGATCAGGAAGCAATGTGCTTTGGTTAACACCTAGAGCTAGACAGACTAAACTTTCGCATTGCCCCTCATTTTTTCAAATTTTGATTTCTGATTTGGAAGTTTTGTTAATGTATAAATCTTGGTGAGACTTGGGCTATGTATTTTATGTTGTGTGAATAATTTAGCCGTTGTGTAATATCTTCCTTGGTACCTTCAGAAGATTGTGTTCATGTAATAACACAGCAATCATGTATAAGATTGCAGTCATTCTCATGCAAAAATAATAAATTTCCCAACTTAATTAATGTTTTTTTTTCTTTTTTTTTTTAAATCACTTTTTTCCCGGCTGTTCTATGATCCAACGACCTGATGGGTTTGGAAATGCTTCTATAAGAAGTATAACATAAAAGAGAAAACCTAAGAAAAGGTATATTTATAACAGCAGTCTAGCCCAATATGATTTTCCATCTTCTGAAAACACTTTTGAAAACTTCAAAAGCAATTCCAAATGCATTTTATGTCTTTTCAAGCATAGCTGGAACCTGGAATGTTGTCTAAAGAAAGCACGACACCCACCCATAATTGAAGGGCAACAAAAACAATTATTTCTGTGGCAAATATATATGAAACAACGGTAACGTTAAAAGAACCTGGACTGTTTTAAAAGGTGTAGAGTCACAGTTTTCGTAAATTGCATAGTTACCAGACTATTAAATTTATGCGTGTGGACCACGAATTTGACAATTGATCTATCACTCTCTCTCTCTCTCTCTCTCTCTCTTCATTTGTCCACATCTCAAATAATTTCTCAGCCGTTTGGATAAGTGCTATAAAAGATGATAGGTTAATTTTTGTTTATTTTATAAGATTTTTATGTTTTATTTACCAGTAATAAAATATAACAGAAATCTTTTATTATAAATAATATTTATTAATGGTAATATAAGAGATAATTTTATTATTTTATTATGAGATATTATTAAAACATTATCGAGATAATCTGATTTTTCTACCTATTTTGTTCTTAATTAAAAAATCATTTCAAACATAATTGCCCTTAAATGTCTACCAAATAATAATTCGTAGCCCCCTTACATTTGAGAAATTAGCTAAAACACTTCAACCACAAAAAAATTTAAAAGTTAACAAAATATCCTCAGTCACCCAAGATCACCATCTGTCATGATTCACCACCGCCGGCCGTCGACGTCAGTTGCCGTAATTGTATACAATCGGAGGGATCTGGTTAGTCGTGCTTCGGTAAGGCATTTTTCGGCCATGGATCTTTGGAAACGGCCATAGATTTGGTTGTTTTCCGGCTATAGATTTGTGATCCATGATCATTTTCAGCTTTACCAGAGCACTGTCGGCCACATATGGCCAATCATGCACCATTCTGTCGACTATTGGCGGTGGTGGCTGGCTGTCAGCAGTGGTTTGGGGTAGGTGGGGGTCATTTTGTTACAAATTAAAATTTTATATGGTTGGGGTATTTTAACAAAATTTCAAATATAGGGGGTTAATAGAAATAATTCAAAAAATAATAATAAAAAATACTATTATACTAATATTTAAAAAGAGGGGCAATTTAGTAATCTATATAACATACTCACCCATTTATCTTTCCAATTAAATATATTATTCACCAATTTATTCGAAACAATCAAACACATTTTCTAAATATTCTAAGTAATTTTCAAAGTGATTATTCTTTTCGTAAATATAATATACTCTTATAATAAAATATTATATGATCCAAACACCTCTTAATATAAAATGGAATTCATTATTGGAGGTCCAGGTGATGACAACTCAAATATATATGATTTCTAATTCTGATAGAATAAATTTCCTACAGGATTGTAAAGGATTCATGTACAAAATTTAAGTATGCTTATTGATAATCATATTTTTTTCATCATCATACTTATTCTCTCACTTAAATGTGTAGTAAAAAGTAATTTTTTAGAAATTAAATTTTAATTATTTTTCTATAATAAAAATTAAACGTCTGGATGGTTTGAACTAGTCTATAGAAAATGGCCTTCCATGAAATTTGAAAACAGATAATACGAAAAAGAAATGCAACCCAACACTTTAGATTGGGCTGTAAGTTACCATATTGGTCGCTAACTTTTTTTCCAAACCCAAATTTTAAAGGCCCAGCCGCCAACAAAACCCTAACTCAACAAACGCACTCTTTGAAACCCTAATTCTCATCCCACCAACACACTTGCCTATATATACGGCACAACGTAACGACCTTTTTCATTATCGCTCTGATTTGGCTGCCTCTTCATCTCATCAACTCGCAGTTTCGTATGTATTTTATTTTTATTTGATCATATGTTCTTAGTTTTTAGGAGGTTTTGTCTTTGAGGTTGTTTTGAATTTGTATGAGATTGGAAGAGTGCTGTGATGATACAATATTTGTGGACTAGAGTTTCTGATCTGGGTTTTCCCAGAAGTTGAAGACTAACCCTTGGCTGTCTGAGCACCTTACTTCTTTTATTTAATTTCTAGGTTATTTCAGTTAAAGGTAACTATCGGATAATTTGGGGAAAGCCCTTTTCTCTTCATCCTTGATATTGGAGGTGGAAGAGAGAAGGCTATTTCCAGATCACCCAGTTCACCTTGTGATTTTTAGAGAATAGAATAGGGGGCTTATGATGATAAATTAAATATATCTTAGCGGATTTCAGTGAGGCAATTTTGTCAATGATCTGATTGTTACACACACTGAAGCCTCTCTTTGTTTTCTTAAGAATGTTTTTATTTTTTATTTTTTTTTTAAAAGCTGAAAGGGATTTTGATGCTATGATGAGATGAAAGCACTGAATGTGTGTTAAGGGTAGTGGAGGGGACCTGAAAATCCTCGCCGTGAACCTACTTATTAAACGACTTCTCCTTCCACTGAGCACTAATAATCCCACTTGTTTGATGAATTAGTAGGTTATGGTCAAAGCGTCCATTACCAATTCTGGGGGATAATTGGTTCCTCTCGGTATAATGGCTCGGGCGCGATATTTATTTCATGTGGCGATCCTGATTGTTGGTTCTACAATGCCATTTAATCGTGGAAACACCACAGACATTACTTTTAATCCTTGAAACACCACTTTCATGTTTAATCCTTGAGAAACCACTTATTTAATTGAGTAGGGTTTGTCTAAAATCATCTAAGCAAAATTCAATCCCTTGGGAAAGACGAAAAGGAAAGTGAATGTGGAATTGAACGGCTGAATAAGAATTAATATTGAGTGATGATTGATGAAGAAATGATTTATGGACAGTGATGGCAGGTTTATGGCCATCGATGATCCATCGATGATTTATGCCCGATGATCATTAGTCATGGACGATTGGAAGTAAGAAAGGAGTTAATGAATAAAAATGTGGTTGATGGCCTATAGTTTTGGGAGAAGCATTTCAGTAAAAGAAATTATTTATTGGTAATAAAATCATATTAACTTATATAAATTGGTAATCAAAATATATTTTTTGGGCGAGGATTGACAGCAGAAATGGATACGAAAATGCTGTTATAATTACTAAAAATCCCTTTTACTCCTAATGAAATGAAGCAAATAGAACTATATGAGTTCGAAGAAAAAAAACTGTGCTCTCTCGACCTGGTTTGGTCACGTGAGTACAAATATTAAGCTTACAAATTTATATTAAATATTTATACTTATAAATTGTTTATTAAAACAGTTGTGACAAAAAATAATTGTATGAAAATTTATTTTTAGTTTAAAATCATTTAATCATATTTTGTCACATTCATTTGTATAAAAAGTTTGTAAGTAAGTATAGTACTATTCTTTTTTTTTTTTTTTTTTTTTTTCAGTTTTTTACGAAAAATTAAAGAGTAAAAGGCCATATCATCCTTTTTACCTTTCTTAACAAAACCATTTAAACATGAGGCTTCTCCGATGAAACCTTCCCCGAGCAAATGGCGACCAGAAATGGTTTACTGCTAGCACCAGCACCATCAATGTGTTAAATGGTACCACTTTTGGTTTCTAAAGAGTTTCCGAATACAAAACAATATTATTACTTAATTTTTGTAGTAAACTAGAACTTTTTGAAAATTCTATTTTGAAATTTAACTAACTTTTCTACCTACCTTATCTTTTTCTTGAAATTTAACTAACTTTTCTATCTACCTTATCTTTTTCTAAGTTATTTGCATACAAATTCATAAATTATATTAGAAATGCTTAAGATTCAATATCAACTAGAAACAAATATTTAATAAATAAGCATACACAAAAAAAATTACAATAGTCATACTAGTTTAAAATAAACAATATGCAATAATATTATATCTCCAAATTGGTTGAAATGATAGTAAAAAAGATTATATATATTATTACTTTTTCAACATCTAAAATTAAAACCAATATGATATAATAAAGTGAAACTGTTAAGTTGAGATTTGAATATTAAAACTGTTGATGCATGATTTTGACATTAACGATTACGCACATATAAAGTGCTAAGAAATTTCACCTGAAGTGATTGTGAGACGTGTTTAAGGTACAGTGATGATGCTTGTTTGTTAGTATGTAAATAACAAGTTGATGTAGATGCAAAAATCTACGTTTATGAAAATATGGATTGATCCTGTGAGGTTGAGGCCACTAGTGATCTGCTGCACCTGCACACGCAAGAAAACAAGCGTGAAGCGGACCGAAAACACTGGGGTGGCGTTTGTCATAGGCACTCCAACGCTCAAGTAAGCAAGGCTGAGTGAGATAATTTAGTGAGGGTTAGGGAGAGAAAAGGTTACCAAAAGTCTAGTCGGAGACTGTAACTACAGCTGTAATGCGAAATCCTCAAGAGTGAGAGCTCCGAGGTCTGTAGGTGTCATGTGTCCCTTGTGAAAGGGTTGACCTCTGTTTAAATAGTGATTGCAGGGTCTTCGAATCCTGGTGGGACTAGGAGTCCTCGCAGTTGTGGTTTTGTGAAAGAGTGGAGCCTTTGACTCCTTTACCTCAGTAGGAAAAGGAGTCCCAACGTGCCTAGGATACGGATCTTAAGATGAATTAGGGTAGTGATTGACCTCTTTAGTAGAGTTCAGATAGTACCGGAGTAAGTAGGCGACCCTAGGCTCCAAGTAGATTTTAAGTCTAGCAGATGTTCTATGATCAGAGGGCCTAGGCCCTGATAAGCTGGCAATGAGGCCTAAATGAATTGGGCCTCTGATTATTGGGTCTAGATGGTGGGCAACTGGGCAGGCGTATCGAATAGGCCTCATCTGCAGAACTCTGTTGTGGGCTCAATCGGAATTGGGCTTTAGCTTCCAGCTTTGTTGAAGGTGTCTTCGTCTTTGAGCCTATTTGAGCCAAGGACATTTTTTTTGCCCTAAAAGTTGATAGGATAGGTTTTCAGAGTGGTTCAGATGATATAAGCAAGTCTTATGTCCATTATAATTATATTATGATTTCTTTTGTGATCGATAATGAAGATTATAAAGAGAGCGATCACTCGTGATTACAAGTGTTTGAAGTGTTCTAAGAGAATGACAAGTCAGTCTCTTTCTAATAATATGTCTTTGCTATTTTTGCTATGAAATAAGTGTGTAAAATCGATCCTATTTGGAGGAGTGGAACTACCTAATTATACTCTTTTTAGCTCAAGGTCATGAGTGTTTTTACAAGTTGCCTTGATTTGGTGAAGATATTCTTTCATTCTAATTCGTTGAGAGCTTTCATCCATTGACAAGCTATTCGCAAGTGTACGAAATCGTGCAAGTAATAAAACTCAAGTAACGAGTGTCAAATCCCAAGAGAACTATCACTTACCAAGTACCAAACTAATATATCTTATTACTATTTGATAAATCAAAATCCTTAAGAAATAAGTATTAAAAGTAAATAGCAGCATAATTATTATCAAACTTTGGTTGAAAATCAATATGACTGAACCTATGACACAAATTTCATACCAATTTAATCCTATACATTGACAATTATTGTTAACCTAATTAAACTTATTCTAAAGGCCAAATTCCCTAGTATTTCACTAACTTTCTCTTGAACAATTAGTGAATTAACTCTTAAGCAACAACCCGAAATATCTCTAAGTTAGATTTAGAAGTTAAAAGATCATTAAGTTCTATGAAATTTACCAGAACCTCATAATCGCGGTAACCGATCTCTAGCATTCGCTCAATCTGTGGTTTTATTACCTTAGACTAATTAGGTTTCATCTCTTGATCTCAATCCAACCCATGATATCATTCAACTCTCGGATCCATAAGAATTGAAAGCATTACACGCAATAATAAAACTTAGACAATGTTCAATTAAAACTAACAACAATAAAATTAATACATATTCATAAATCGGGCTACATCTTTAGCCCTAGAAAAGAGATTTAGTTCATAATTTCAGTTAGAGGTCGGCATTTGGGACTGGGTCCAAAAACCAAACCCTGTCCTAGGACCGGTCCTTGAGAGGACCAGTCTTAGGAGGCCTGGTCCCAAAACGGGACCAGGCCTAAAGAGGAGGGCCCGGTCCTTCCTCAAAGGCCCGGACCTGGGCCCAAATTTTTTGCACATTTTTGGTTTAATCCCTTGTACAATTACATAAAACCCCCTATAAATTTGGAAATAAACATAAATTACAAGGGTTAAAATAAAAATTTACAAAATTTATAAAAAAAAATAAAAAAAAAATTAACTTTTCTCTAATAACCGTTGGCTGTTGCCAACGGTCACATGTCAGCCAACGGTTATAATTTTTATTATAACAATATTTTTTTTCATTCCCTCGGTCACATGCCAGTCAACGGTTATAATTTTTATTATAACAATATTTTTTTTCATTCCCCCCCCCAACTACACTATAAATAACCCTAAAATCTTTCATTTTTTCCACACCAATCAATCTCTCATTCTCTCAATCTATCTACTCCAAATCTCCAATCAAATTCTCATTCAATTTATATTTATATTTATAATTTATTCATATAATTTATTTATTTATTTATATTATTCAATTTTTTCTATTATTCAATATCATCTCTTATTCATATTATTATTTAATTTCTTTTCATTTTAATTATTTATTATTTTATCATAAATTCATAATGGATTCCCGAAATGATGCATTCGGAGGATCATCCCTAAATGAGTTTTACGTTTCATCCACCGAAGAAATTGAAGGGTTCAATCCATTTTCACAATTTCCTCTAGAGGTAGTAGCTGCAATTCCACAATCACATTCGGTCGAGACGAGGTGTAGCCAAACATATGCGAGCTACGAGTCAACGGCCACGGGCATAGCCTAACCCCCCCGACCGTCAAAGAGGGTCGTGTCTGATGTATGACGACACTTCACCAAATTAAAATGGCCAAAGACAAATGGGGAGGGGGAATAATTGTGTGGGATATGTAATTTCTGTGGAACTATTATTGGCGCTGAAAAGGGGACTTCGACGATGCGACGACACGTGGAGAAGAAGCACTCCCAAATAATGGAGTTGTCGGATACATCTTCAAGCGGATTAGGTAGACAAATTCAAACTCAACTTAATTTGAATCCACAATCCTCAACTCTCTCAACATGACAATACAATGCACATGTTACACGAGAGGAAATAGCAAGATTCATAGTTGCTACGGACTCCCCCATTTGTTTATCTGAAAATCCTTATTTTATTCACATGATTAAAACTGCATTTTGTCTAGCATATACCCTTGTTAGTAGAAGTACAAGTAGAAGAGATATACTAAAACTTTATAACAAAATAATTAATAAACTTAAAAACGAATTTCAAAATTTTAGGAATATATCTATTGCACTTACATCAGACATATGAGCTTGTAGATAAAAAACCGACTTTTTAACTGTCACAGTACATTTCTTAGATCATAATTGGGGTTTACAACAAAAATTGATGGGTTTTAAACCATTATATGAAAAACATAGTGCTGAAACTATTTATTTTACAATTCTTGAAGTTTTGCAAGAATATTTATTAGCTGATAGAGTTGTAGCACTAACGCTTGATAATGTAGCTGCTAACACCGCGACAATCTCTTTATTTGAAAAGAGATTGGATCCGCGTGGTAAAGACAATTTTTTTCATTAGAGATGTGCTTGCCACATCATCAATTTGATAGTTAAAGCAGGTTTAGATGCTATACATTCGAAGATGGAGAGGGTGTGCGCGGCTATCAGATTTATCGTTGACGATAGCAATAAAAGATGGCAGGAATACGTCAAATATTGTAAGCAAGAGGACCCACCGGTTCGACCTTTGAAGTTATGTATGGACATGCCTATCCGTTGAAACTACACCTACTTGATGTTGCAATAAAAGCTTTGCCAACCGCGAAACAAATTACAGATTTTGTTAACCGGAAGCACTATCCAGAGGAAGTTGTCAACTATGATGATTGGGCGGTTTGTGAATTTTTTTAGTCATTTCTTCAAAAATTTTATGATGCTACTAATATATTAAGTGATATTTATTATCCGACTACTAATTTAGCATTAGATATTTTATTTCAAATTGCTAAAACTTTTGCTAAACATAGATATAATAACATTTTAAGGGAAATTGTTTTAAAGATGGAAGAAAAATATAAGAGATATTGGTTAGATATTCTATTCTTATATGGATTAGGCCTTGTTCTAGATCCTAAGTTTAAATTACACATAGTTAACTGTATAATTACAAAGTTAGGCCAGCATTTAGGACATGATTATACGTCTTATTTGACTAACTTTAAACAAAAATTGGATAACCTTTTTTCTTTATATGAGAACAGGTACAATGGAAGTGGAACGTTCAAGAGAGAGGATCACGACCTTAATGCAGCCCTCCGTCAAGGATCGAGCAAGTGGACGTATGTGGAACATGACGGAAGTAGCAGCTCCAGCTCGTACGTACATGGACCAAATGAGCTGAATCACTACCTACAAGTACACCTGTCTTTTATGACGATGAAGGAGCAACATGATATGAATATTCTTCAATGGTGGAACCAACATGAAAGTCGATTCCCCATTGTAGCCCAAATGGCACGTGACATTTTATCTACAATTGCATCCGAGTCAACATTTTCAACGAATGGTCGGATTGTTGAAGACAGAAGATGTTCTTTAACCGATGAGATGATTGAAGCGATAACGTGTTTACAGGATTGGACTCATGCAGAAAGAAGACTACAACAGCACCCTGAAGATCCCGAACTACTCAAACTCTTTAGGAATACAGATTTGAATGATGTAAATATTGATGATGATGAAAATGAATAATTTAATAAAAATTATTTAATTGTTTATTTGTGAAGCGTGAATGTGTGAAATGTGAATTTATGTTAAAAATTAAAATTAACTATTAATTTAAATTTTTAGAAACTTACTAATCTACCCTTGAAAAATACTAAAAACCCCCTATAAAATTTTATTTTGCCCCTAAAATATAAAAAAAGATCAGGGGAGAAAAGAAATTATCCAGGCCCATAGGACCAGTCCTAGGGACCGGTCCGGGTCCTAATATTGCTCATGGGCCTAGGACATCCCAAGGCCCATGAGCGACTGGTCCTATTTGGGACCAGCTCTAATTTCAGTATTAAAAACAACCATTGTATTGAGTAACATGAGTACAAGAAAGAAAATAGAAAAACTTCTCTAATTGGTGAAAAAAACTCCAAGAATTCTTATCTCCAAAACAGTGGTTGCTCTTCTCTCTTTTTTAATCTCCCTAAAAACTAATTAAAGACCCTTATTATAAAGGCTAGGTTTGGAGGTTAATCAGGAAAGAATTAAATGCCTCAAATTAGTCATATTTGGACTAGGAAATAAAACAACCCATCTAGGCCCACACTCCATCATTGCTGTGACAGAAAGAACGATTGCTGTGCCATGAGTATAGAATCTTCAGAATTTGGCAAAGTCATCAACACAAACTTTGTAGCTATCTGAATAAGCTTTCCAACTTCACAAGTATCATCAAATTCTGATTTATACAACTCAAGTATGATCAAAACATTGAAGCATGCTCATGTTGAAGAATTTCCAAGTTTTAAGTCTCATCTTCAAAGCATCATAACTTCCTCATTTCAATTCCGATTCTTGCACCGTTTGTTGCTACTTGTCACAAATTTCATTGACATAATCCTTCTTCATTCAAACATTATTTATAACCTGAAAATAGTCAAAATATACCCATGATCTCATAAACGGTATTTATGAAATAATTAATTCAAATTTTGCAATTTAAACTAATTTTGCCAAAATAATCTAATTGAATCACTAACTAAACACATATTTTCAAGCTCTTATCATCCATATCCTTAATTTAATGAAATTTCGGCAATTGTAGGTGCAAAATATCATTCAGAGTCAGTTTAGGGATCAGACAACTAACATGTTTTGTCTTCAAGTGCTTGGTGAATCTTGGATGGTGGAGATACATGCTGAGATTTGATTGGTGGAGAAGTCTGCTGAGTCTTGATTGGTGGAGATGATGTCAGCATATTATTTAGGCATAACAAAAACAATAGAAATTAAATCTTATATTTAGGGGGCGTTTAGATTATATAATGTTTTACTATAGGGTGATATTATATTAACGGAAAGAAAGATCACCTTGAAGATTATTGGGAATGTTTAGAAAATGTGTTTAGTTGGTTCGAATAAATTGGTGAATAATATATTTGGTTGGGAGGATAAATGGGTGGGTATGTTATATAGATTACTAAATTGCCCTCCTTTTTAAATATTAATATAATAGTATTTATTATTATTATTTTTTGAATAATTTCTTTTAACCCCCTACTTTTCAGATTTAGCAAAAACACCAAAGTAACCAAAAACGTTTTAAACTTAACAAAAATACCCCTACTCAGCCCAAGCTACTGCTGGCAGCTAGCCACCACCGGCAACAGTGCCACAGATTTGGTCGTGACGCTGGCGGTGCCACAGATCTGGCTGTGAAACGCTAGCCAGATCTTGCCATTTCCGACAGATCCATGGCTGAAAAATGCCTCACCAACAACACACGACTGGCCATATACAACTGGTTATATGCCATTATGGTGACTTGGGCAGCCTTCGGCGGTGGTTGGTGGTGGTGGCCAGTTCTAGTACAATGACATTTCTGTAAATAATGACAATAATAAGGGCAATGTCATCTAGAAAATTTAAAAAATGAGTACAAAAGGGTCTGCACATTGTTTTAAAACCCGACCCGGCTTGGCTGGGACCCGGCTACTGAGTCGAGCTGGGCTAGGCAAAAAACTGGGAAAGCTGTTTTACCTTAGGGTTGCACCGTATTCACTGTAGCGACCCGCCGATCCAACCGGTTTTTGGGATAAACCGGGTGAAACATTAAACCCTGCCTTTAATACCCTAAACCGATTTTTTCTCCTTTTTTCTTCTTTCCATCGACCGAACTCTACTCTCTCTGTCTCTCATTTGCGATTGCACGTCGATTTCTTGGTCAACATCTTGCTTTCATCTTCATCAGCGGCAGCCGGCAACTTGGTTTCATCTTTATCATGGCTTAAACCGATTTTTCCCCTATTTTTCCTTAACACAATTCACCCATTTTTGTGATTTCCTTCGCACCCACTTTTTGATTTCCCTCAAATCTTCCATCGGTGACTCTCATTTGCACAATTTCCTCTTTTCACCGTCAATCATCTCCTCTTCGTCATCAGCTCCAGATCATCTTTGTCAGGTACTGTCAAAGTCGATCTCTTCCTCTTTCATCTCTCTTTAAGTTTTGTGTTTCATCTCTCATTTCCAATTTATGGGTTTTTAGTCTAAAATCAAAATCAGTGTTGTGAGGAAGAAGAAGAAAAGCAGTAGAGACATTGAAAATTGAAGTCTTGTGGGTGAACAAGGCTCCGTTTGGTTCAAAATTTGGGGGTTTTGGGAAATTTTTTTTGAAAAAAGTTAAAAAAAAGTTGAATTGGGCGGGTATTACGATGTAGAATTTATAAATTAATAAAATACCCTTTTATGTTTGTTTTTTTACAAAATACCCCCTATAATAAAACATTAAAAGTTAACAAAAATACCCCTAACCCACCCTCAAACACCCCCAGCCGACGACCACCACCGGAGGTGGCCAGAGTCGCTGTATGGGCGTATGACCTGTTGGATCTTACCGGTCATGCGTCGCTATGGCCTTTTCCGGCCAAATCCACGGTGGATCTGGCCGGAAAAGGCCAGATCTACGGTCAGATCTGGCCGTATTTGCTTTCAACGACGGCCAACAAACGGTCGTCGTTGATAGTCAACGACGACCGTTTGTTGGCCGTCGTGACCGAGTGTTACGGCCAAAGATCTGGCCGTCAACGGCCAAATCTTTGGCCTTAGATCTGGCCTTTTCCAGCCAGATCCATGGTGGATCTGGCCGAAAAAGGCTAGATCGGCGCACTACCGGCCAGATTCAGCTGGTAGTGCGCCATCCTACCAGATTCCGGCCATTTTCCGGTAGTGGTGGCCGGAATCTGGTAAATGTGGATTGTTGGGGTGTTTTTGTAATTTTAAAAAAAATATTTAGGGGTATTTAATTAAATTAACAAATTTAGAGGGTTTAAAAAAAATTAAATAATATTGAAAATAGTATTCCCAAAAATGAGAGATTTTGGGTATTTTACTGTTTAACTTTTTTGGGAATACCAAGAGTAGTATTCCCAATCTTGAACCAAACGGAGCCCAAATAACCTTGAGACTTGGTCATGAAAGTGACAAATTTGGTTTATGTGCCTATCATTTTCTATTCTTAGGTTTCTTTTTCCAGTTTTTTTGAATGTGTGGGGACGTTTTCTAGATGTGACAATGGCTTCCCTTTCTCTTTATTGAAAATGTTGGAGCTAGGTTGAGAGTGGGGTGAAGTGGTGCTTGTCTGGGTCCTTCCTTGTGTTTTTTTCCTTTTTCTTGGTCTTGGTTGGCGTGTTGTTGGGCAGGAGTGTGGGATGCTGCTGCTGCAGGTTGGAGTGTGTTTTTTTTTCTTGGTTGCTGCTGGGATCCTCCTTGTGAGCTGCGGTGTGGCCAGTTGCAGTTTTTGTTAAGGATTGTATTGATGTTTGAACTTTGATGGTGCTTTGTTAAGGATTTGTAATTACTTGTAGGGATTGTATTGATGTTTAATGACGGTTTGTTAAGAATTTTTTTAGGAATTTGTGATTTGGAATTCTGGAATTTGATTTTTTTTTTTTGGGACGACGTCATTGATTGAACCAGCCAGTTGAACCGGTCAACCCGGGACCCGATCAGTTTACTGGGTTGTGCCTTGGGTTGGTTTTTAAAACATTGGGGTGAATTGGGTGTTCTGTAAATCTTATCCCCCAAATGCCACTGTTTGTCATAAAAGATTTCGGGAATAATTTTCTACAAACCAACCAAACATTGTCATTTGCTCAATTTAAAATATATTACCCTAATTATCTAATATTACCCCCCATCAAAATGGGCCCTTACTAGTATTTAAGTTTACTTAACGGTTATCATGGGAGGTTTGGAATAGTTTTCCAAACTTGAGGGGAGGTGAAGGATAGTATTTCATACTTGTGGGTGTCCTTAACCAAAACCCAAACCCAGGGTAGATTTGGATAGTAACCGTGAAATAATTTTTTTTTGGTCTTAATTAAAAATGGTAAACACTGGCGTCAAATTTGAAACTGCCACGCAAAGACACGTCCGTAATTTCCTCTCAGCCTACATGGCTACATATAATACAAGAACGGAAGCCGGGTCAGTTATCTATACACGTCAGCTTCAGCTACAACATTAAACGTTGAGCATGCCCACACTCCACTCCATCACCTTTTGCATATATAACGCGAATGCCCATCTATGAATCGTTTGGCTCGCCTGGGCACCCCAATCAACTCGTCCGAGTTACGTCGATATTATTTATTTACCACCGCTAAAACCAGAATCCGTCTCCGTCGTTCTATTACTACCCTTCCTTTATCACTCCACAGACAATTCTCGCCCTCATTGATCCTCAAATTTACCTCGTTTGCCACCGTTAATAACCCAAACTTTCCCTCCATGGAACCGAATCCGCCGGAGTCGGTTGAGGATTTTATTCATATCGAGAATCCGAACCCTGACAACGTTGAGGCACTGAGTGAGAGCGTTGTTAGTCTTGGCGAGAGCGTGGTTAGTTATGGGGATGAGGTGAGAGATTCGGGCGATGCCGTTTCGGAGGAGACGAAGAAGGAATTGCCTGAGGAGCTATCGAAGAGCGTGGTTTTCCTCACGTGCGAGTCATCCGCCGAAGGCGGCACTTGCGATGTGTATGTTGTTGGAACTGCTCACATTTCCCAGGTGATCATTTGATTAGGTTAAATCTGTAATTGGGTTAATTACATTAATTGATTTGTTTTAACTTTTTATTATCTTAAAATTTGGTAATTCAGTTAGAATTAGATTCAGTTGTCTTAGAATAAAGTTGATGGATTAGAAACTGAAATGAGAAGAGAAAAATATAATACTTTAGGGAAATTCTTTGTTATTAGAATAATGTGTTTTGGTAACTTGACAATGTTATGCAAGTTGCATCCAGCAATTTGTTACTAATATTCTAGTAATGTTATTGGTCTAGTATGATATTATGACCTGTTATTTAAACACATTGTTGTTACTTTTGCTGATTTTATGATATTGCTTGATGGTTGTGGTAATACTTGATAATACGGTTGCAGGATTCATGCAGAGAAGTGGAAGCAATAATTGATTATTTGAAACCACAGGTGCTTTCTCTTTCAAAATTCACTAACACTTGATTCATGGATGGATCATTTTTTGCAGGTTAGCTACCTGCTTTGGAAATTTATCCTCCTGCAAATATTTTGAACTTTTCTTGGAAGTAAGTTTACATTTATGAATCTGTTTTCATTCATTGCAGGCTGTTTTCTTGGAATTATGCTCAAGTCGGGTGGCTATCCTTACTCCTCAGAATCTAAAGGTTTGCATCTCAGTTTATTAACAAATTCCTTTTCAAGTTTTCATCTGGTTGTTGAACTTATGTGTAGCTCACCAGGTACCCACCATGGGAGAAATGATAGAAATGTATAAGAAGAAGCATAACATGTTTGGAATACTTTACAGTTGGTTTCTTGCCAAGGCATGTTCTGTAATTTTTACGTCTGTCTATGTGTTTGGTTGTTTATCTCGTCAATTGATTGACTCTTTTATTTAAAAACATAATTTGTTTCTTGATTTTCTGTTAGGTCGCTAGTAAGCTCGAGGTTTTTCCTGGTTCTGAGTTTCGTGTAGCATTTGAAGAAGCAATGAAGTATGGTGGCAAGGTGATACTTGGTGATCGTCCTGTACAGGTAAGATATTTGACTAATTGTTGTATGGAATTCTTTCATTTTCCTTTCAGTTCATTATTTTTTCTTTGTTTCTTAATTAATAAAAAATTTGTTTAGCTCCCATATGGGCTCAATTCATGATAACTGCCAGATCAAGGTCTGATTCTAATATACCTGCCTTCTTTTGTTTTGATGCAAACTTCAAATGTTTGACTGTACCAAAGGTTTACTGATGGTTTTTTTTTTTATTAAGTTCACTCTGCTTGCATTATTGAGTGTTCATTTAATTTTTCTTATGCATTTGTATGTATGTTTATTTATTTGTCTATTTTATTGTGGTGCTTATGTTTAGACTTGATTTTAACAGATTACACTGCGGAGGACCTGGGCAAAGATGCCGCTTTGGCATAAGGCAAAATTACTGTATTCCTTGATTTTTCAAGCATTCTTCTTGCCTAGCC
Organism: Pistacia vera; assembly: GCF_008641045.1. NCBI lineage: Eukaryota > Viridiplantae > Streptophyta > Magnoliopsida > Sapindales > Anacardiaceae > Pistacia > Pistacia vera. Next base: position 1,148,607 of record NW_022196516.1, on the reverse strand, counting down.
CTGAGGATCTTAACAAAATGGCAAGATTTACCCTCATATTTTATCTTCACCTTGAAGAGTTATTTTTGGTTAAAATGCATCAACCTTTTGCTCTTTGATGCAAGATAAACTAAAGTTAGGGACCCTTTTAATGCTTTTGAGTTTGGTTAATGTTAATTTGAAGTTGTTTATCCTCAGCTGAAGGACATGGACGACATTGACATGCTGACCCTTGTGATTCAAGAGATGAGCAAAGAATTCCCAACTTTAATGGAAACCCTTGTACATGAGCGAGATAAGTGAGTATTTAACTGGCTTTATATATTTGTTAAATTTGGTATTCTGTTGCAAATACTGCCCTCATGTCCTAAATTTTCTGTAGTGGTGCACAACTTTGGTTCACCTCAGCATTGTTCTTTATTTTTTATTTTTTTCACTTCTGATGAGTGAAATAGGAAGATAATCCTCTATAATAATAATAATAATAATAAACCTGTTGGTTTTTACTACATCTTATGTATTCCCTTGCTTGGTATCTGTGGCACACCCGAAGTGTGAAAATAATGACAGGGTGGCTTAAGATGCTTTTTGAATTCTGTTTACTAAGCAGAATCCAGATTTGAAGTTGAGCTGCCTTATTTTGTGTTTAATCCCAGCAACGATTTTCGTTTATTCTTCTGGGTTCCATTAAATCTTGTCCATAGACCAGCTTCTCTTGGGCACAGTTGATAACACGAACTGCATGTTTCATATATATAATCTTAATAATACTACACTTACAAATACTCTAGACAAAGTCTCTCCCTACAAAATGACGTGTCAGATTATGATCGAATGAATTAATATAAAAAAATCAATTTAATAAATACACATTAAATAATTGTGAATGATATGGTAATGCAAGAGCAGTGCCACATCATTTTGTATGGATGACTTTGTATAGAATCTTTATAAGTGTAGTATTACTCATATAATATGTATTAATGTGGAGCATGTTAACTGATTTAAGTTTAAGAGGTTCATTCTACCCAGCTGGCAATGAATGAAGTTTTTGAAATTTTTTGGGAATACAAATAATTAATATTGTCCATTCAATGAAACTTTGTGAAAAGTCACCCAATTCATATTTACTATATGCTTTTGTACATAAATTTTGCTTTTATTACCCTAGTTAGTAATCCTATGAAAAACTCACTTCTAATTGCTATGGTGATGTTGAGAACTCATACAGGCTTTATATTTGCTTTTGATAAATTACTTTTAGAGATTGTACTTTGTAATTTTACTAATCAATGTTCTCAATTCTCATTCTAACTTATGAAATCACGGGGCTTCACTGTGTTCATACTTCATTTCTTATGTTACTTTGCATATAATTTTGTTTTCCTTATTCTGAATTACTTGCGTGCATATTCAGGTACATGTCATCATCATTGTTAAGAGTTGCTAGTGAGCATAATTCAGTGGTTGCTGTTGTTGGAAGAGGACACCTACAAGGAATTAAGAAGCACTGGAAGCAACCTGTTTCGGTATTTTGCCAATATGCTTTGTTGAAATCGTGTACCTTAACACTTCGAAGCAGTCCATTAGTAGTTAAAACACATATAGGAAGCTTTTGGATGCATAATATGCTGTTGATCCTACCTCTTATACGAAAAAGACTAGTGTCCTATTTTCTCAATAATTGTTATCCTGGCTCGTGATTTATTTTGTTTTGAAAAGTTGAATATAGCTTTACTAAGAGTCATTCTACCATAATGGCTCTATTTTGAAATATTAATAGGATTAACTTTACCCTTACTCCAGGATCCTTCAGAATTCAATATAAATGCATGCAAATATCATAGAAATTTTCTGGCGCAAGCATAAAATAAAAAAATTCTGACATGCATGCCTAGATTTTCATACTATTTATTGCTTTTTCATTTTGTGTCGCAGACAAACGATCTTATGGCAATTCCTACACAGAAGCCAGTGCTTTCTGCCGCAAAAATTCTTACTACTATTGGTGTTGCGGGTGCTGGGGCAGCCATCATCTCGGGCGTATATCTTAAATTCAAAAAATAAATTGCCAGATTTTGTCTGTGATTATATCTTGAGGTTCAGGCAACAGAGGTTTCTTAACTGAAAGAAAAAGTTTTAGAATTGGGAAGCTACAAAACAAATAAGACACATAAAGGACTTCGTACACGTGTAAATTTTTGGCTGGTGATTAGTTCATTTGGTGAAGGTAACAGCTACCTTATGTGAAAGTTTCTTATTAGTTTTGTCTCTGTAATTTGTGAACTTTTAATTGGTAATCACTGGAACATGACAACGTAAAGATAAAATTCTGCGTCGTATGAACAAGTCCATGTTAGTTTATTGCAGATACAATGTTAATAAATAACTCTTGGGTGAAGAACTGAATATTAAACCTGAACCGAAAGCCCATGGGACATCTTATGAATGGCGATAAATTTTGTATAGTCCTTGAATTTTGAGAGAATATTATTAGCTTATTTTCCCAATATTTTTGTTTATGTATTCCTGAAAGAAGGAGATACCATAATATTAATGTATTCCCTTCGTTAGGTTTGATAAACAAACCCATTTATTCTAAGAAAGTTTTTACGTGAATTTCATCCTAATTTAACAACAGGATTAATAAGTAATGCGTGCACATGCATAGATCGATTTTGAATACACATGATTTATCTATAAAACAAATGAATTTTGGATTTTACTTTAATTACGACTAATATGTTACATAATGTTCGTATGAAAACATTTATGTTAATTTCAAACGGTTGATTTGATAATTAAGGAGATTTGATATTTTTCTTGAATTTTTAGGTTCAAACCTTATAATCACTTATCATAATAATATTATGACTTAAGTGATTTTTGAGCTAAATCCAAACTGGTTTGAAAAAAAAAAAAAAAAAAAAAAATTGTATTTTACACTAAGATTCGTATTTACATATCAAGTACAGAACGACATGTCGGTTTAAATACTCGATACGGTCGAAGACCAAGACCAAGAGCCGGGCATGAATGACAGTAAATGCAAAACAAAACCAGAGTACAGAATATAGATAAGATTCCCTCATACCAGGGTTTCGTTTTGCTTTGTTATAGTCTTCAGGCTCTTGGGTTTTCATCACTTCTAAGTTCATGGCTTCCTGGTTTCTCTCAGTTACGGCAATGGGTCTTTTCTCTCTTGACTCTTCTTTTGTTGTTTTCTTTTAATTTCTCAGTAACCAAATAAAGAAAAGGCATACTGTTCAAAATAGTCTCTGAAATTTTTTACTTCTCATATTGTGCGGGGATCATCTTGGCAAGTAAAGTTGTTTATAATTACAACTAGTAAATTCATTTTTTCTTATTCTCTTATTATATCACCATTTAAATATGGTGGAACGAAAGCTCTTCAAAACAAAGTTATGCGTATTGTATCAAAGCGGTCGCTGTACGCGCCAAACTTGCTCCTTTGCTCATGGAGATGCTGAGCTTCGCCGATCTTTTGGCTCCTATAACGGTAACTTTAGCTCATTGTCGCACTATTCTATAATTAATTGCCTTACTAGTTATTTACTTCATCTGGGTATATAGAATATTTGAGGGTTACTTTATACATTTTTAGCATAGATATAAGTTTAATCTTTTCTGTTAATTTTAAGGCATAATAGTTTGAAGATTTAATGACTTTCTGAAAGTTGTGTGTTTTCTTATATGGTCGTTTGCAAATGCTAGAGTTGTTTTATTCCATGCTTTGGATTTTCTGAAAATTTATACTTTGTATAAAGAGCATTTGCTATCAATCTTCACATGTAGAATAGTTTCTCCTCTATATTACGGAAAATAAATCTGCCTTTGAAATATGCTTATTTCTCACTGGTTTGTTGTGGCTGGAATATGTTTTGACTAAGAGACCTTGGCTCAATTAGAATTCCTTGTTTGGAGTGAAATGCAAAGTTATTAATGATAATTTGCTATGAATTTCATGCTTTCTAGTTTTGCACTAGTTTATTTGTTCTTAGTAAATAAATCTTATGGGGCTGGGTGACATCTAAATTGGGTGGATTGTTATTCTTTTAATTGTTTATGCAAAGTAAAGTTCAAAAGAGTCCTCATACACTACAGAGACATGTCTTTTAGGAGATTATAGTGATTGTAGAAATTATCAAAAATATCTTGTTGGGACACTTTGAATTATATAAGCGGAGTGGCTGTTTTGTTAACAAATAAAATATCAACTGACAGGTTTAGTATTGTTTTCCATCAGAATGGATATGCTGGTTGGTAATTCTTAAAGGCGATTATGGTATTTTTCGTGGTGATCTTTTTCTTGGTTTATCTTTGTGCATCTATGAAACAGAAAAGTCTTATTGAAGGATCAATATTAATTTTTCTGGAAAATATATTCTTCCGCACCATTGGGAATTTGGGACCACAGGCCTGTTTGGTGAACAGTTGAATGTAATCCTAATAATTTCTTCACTTTGTATGTTCTTGGAGCATGTGATCATCACTATATTTGTAACATCTCCATCAATGATATTGGGAAGGGATTTCCTGGATGGGGATGAATCACTGTATGCAGTTTTCAGGGAGTGGAATGGATTATAACTATATCATAATATGGCATCGAGGAGAAATCAGTACCTATCAGATTGTATTGCTATTGCTGAAGAGGAATCTGAGGAAATGGAGATTATTATTTTATCAACGCTACTTTGATATATGATGGACAAAAATTTCAAATATGGATTTTCTATTTCTATGCATTATATGAGAGCCCTTGTTTCTATTATCCCTTTGGAACTGGCAAGGAGGCACTATTACTATTCATTATTATGTTAACCATATTTTTTTCTATATGATGGTAAGGTTAGACAAATTATTGTTTGTAGGCTCTCTGTTTTTTCTTTTTCTTTTTTGTTGGTGTGACTGAAAAGGTAGATGAAAAATGACTAGTCTGCTGTATTGGAAACTCTCTGCTTTCACAGTTGCAGGTAGGAGGGACTATAGAGTTAGTGACTTGAGGGATAAGCTTGATAGGAGGCTTTCCCCGCAGCGAAGGTATTCTCCAGGAAGTGATGCAGGAGGTAGACATACATTTCACGGTCAGTAATTGCATCACTATATTTTCTTTTAAATTCCTTCCTGTCATTTTGTTGTATGAAAGAGACCAGTTTAGTTACTTTGCAGATAAATGTGACAGCTCCTGACCACCCGTTTTAAACTAAAACCTTTTTTTTTCCCCCATAGATGGTTTGTCACAATAGATTTTTCCCCCCTTTTTTAGTTACTCTTCTTTATCCCTAATGTCGAGGGTGTAATTCCTGATCAAATTTAAAATTGCAGGACTTAGCCCTTCCAGGTCTCTTGAGAAGGAAAGGTAATATTCTTGTTTTATGATTATTATTATTATTATTTGGTCAGTTTTTGGTGCCGATGATTTTACTGTATTTGAGTAATCTACTGATTTTAAGTGTTTCCTTTTTTGAAATGCTGTCTGCCATATCATCATGTGCATTGTTATCTTGGCATTTACCTTTAATTTCTTTTCCTGTTAGGGTTTACAATATTGTTAAATATCTAACTTCCAATTCTTTTAAAAGAAAAGAAGGATGCAGTAGGAGGGACAGTGGGATAGATGCAGATAAAGGGGATAAATATTCTGAGGTGAGAGGCATAGAATGCAAAGCAACAAAGTCTGAAGGGGACATGAATAGCCAATAAAGTTTTTGTGAGACTTGTATTATGTAAAATGGTACTTTATGACTTGATTAGGCAGATATTCTTTTATTGGGAGTTGATACTGAAGTTGACCGTTATGTGTCTTTTCTTTCTAAATCTCACATCATTCTTAATTATGGTAGAGTAGTTTGCTTATATTCCATTTTGGGAGCTTAAAAGTTCCAGTCCACTGAAATCTTTTGCCAGGTTTGGCAACCAATAACAGGCCCATAAAATTTCCATCAATTGACTTATGTATGAATGACTTTCTATATCTTTACTTTCTGTGGTCCATTAAAATATCAATTTAGAAGTATGAAACATCCTAATATCATCTATTCTTTATGTATGTTCATGGAAGTATTTCATGTTATTTCTTATGCTTACATATATCAGTTATAAAATTACTTTCTATGCAAACTAGTAAAAAACAATAGCATATTCTTTTACTGTGACAGAAAACGCAGGAGGAAGCAGCACATTGATGGGCAAAATGATTCCTCTGGAAGTTTGAAAATCTTGGATGGGATTGGAGATCGTGTTAAAGACAGAAAATTTACTTCTTCAGGTTCCAAAATTATCCTTCAGGAGCAGGTTTGAAGAACTTAGTTTAATTAGTGTCATTTAGACCTTTGTATTTTGAGAAAAAACTTATTTTGGTCTAATTGTTTGGAAATTTGTGCAGTTAAAAGAAGTGCAGTCGGATATTAGCACGCTTGAGCTCCAAAAACATCAATTAGAGGTTAGTCAATCTCCTTCTGGTTGTTGTTACTTATCAATCATCATGTGTGGCCAATCATGTCACCTTTTTTTTTTTTTATTTAATCTGTCTTCTACTTTTTGTTTTCTATCATGCCAAATTTATATTTAGAGTTAGTTTTTAGTTGTTTGGATGCTTAATTTTGTCCGACATTTAAATGGAAATAAACAAATATTAGGTTGTTTTTTTTTGAATTTTTTTTTTTAAGATTTCTACGTTGTCATGTATGCAAATAATTTGAAATGTATATTCTTTAGGGACATTGCGTCTTGCTTTTGTTATTTAAAGTAGTTGAAATAAACGATATGGTTCTATTAGATTCAATTTCTCAACTTCTTTTTGGTAAATTTTAGTTTAAAGTTCTTATCAAATGTAATTTTACTTCAATCCTGTCCTATCCTTTAAGTATTTCAGTTTATTTTTTTGTTTCTTTATTCTTTTTAATGTTTTTTCTGAGGTTTGGTGAACTGCTTGTTCACCTTATTTGTAATCCTTTGTCTTGTAATCAGTAATAAAATTCTCTTGTTTCTTATGGTAAATTTGAACTCCTAGAAAGTGAGTTTAGTGTAAATGAAGATATAAATGAGGCTAGCCATTGAAAATAGATGTGTGAACTTAAGATAACCAAAGATAGCCAACTATAGGTGTATATTTCTCACTTATAGTTCGAGTTGACTGCCTCAGATTGATGGGTGGAAGCATGAGCCACTATGATTTTAATTTGACGCTGTTTGTTTACATCATTCTGTGTTATTGTCATGATGGCTATTAATTTTTTTTCCTGCATCCATGTGTATGAATTTAAGGCACAGTATTCATCGCCTGATGTATTTGTTTTTTAAAGATTGATGTGGATGAGAAGGTTCAAGAAGCAGATATTCTTTCTTCTAGGATTAAGGAGCTTCAGACTCAACTAAATAAGGAGAAAGAGGAGTGTAAAAGGTGATCATGAAAATAGCCCTTTTTTTTTGTTGAAATGTTATTAAACCAGTCTTCAGATAAAAAGTTGGTTCAAAACTGTAAGCAGTCATTTTTTTCATAAACAATTTGGTAGTCTTGTATCAAATGTGTTTTCCAATATTAAAATAATTTGAGAAACAACTCAAAAGTTTTAGATTGTCTTAATTTCTCAAAATTGTTTTCAGGTCACGAACATTCACCACTTTTCTTCTCTTTATCTGATCATGTATCATTTACTTGAATGGACTACTGATTATCCCTCTCTCACCCAGTTCCTATGGCCAATTGAAATATGCAGGATAGCTTTGAAAATCAAGAAATTTATTAAAGAACATAACCGTCACGTAAGGATCCAAGATGAACTTAAGAGGCAAGTTATGGTTTGCATTAAACAACTTCTGTGCAATTCTTTATTTTGTTGATGTGCTTTTATGAATTTTATGGTTTAATATTTTGGTTTATTATGTCTAAATTTGCAGGTCACAAGCACGACTTCAGAAGTTGGGTAATCAACTTGGCTCAGATGCTACTGTAACTGGTGTCAATGAAGAGGATTCAAGCATCAATATTGTAAGTGATGGAGAGACTGCCAATAAACATCTAATCAGCCCACAGAATGATGTCTTGACTATATCTTCTCCAAAGAAAACAAAGCTACATGTTGATCGGGTCACTGCTGAAGAATCCATACAAGAAGGTACTTTAACTGAATTTCTGACATTATGCGGAGTATATAAATTCTGCTGAATTACCTCCCAGTTCCTGGACTTCTCATTGTCTTAAATTCATAAAAGGTACAAATTAAATACTTGGTGGTCAGAATGACCGTATTCTATGTTAATTTAGGAAATTAGGAATGCTAGACCCTAGTTCTTGTGATCTTACCTTATGTGATTTTGTGTACTGATTTGATATAACTGAGCTGACATACGTGTGGTAGAACTGTTTGTACATTTTAGGCAAATAGTATCTATTTTAGAAGTGTTTAAAGTGGAGTGGGGTATTGTTGGACTTGAAGGTCATATATGAGGTTAAATGCCAATCATCAGTGTAATAAGTCCAGCAAACAGTAGTGAAACCCATTTGCTGTTGTGGTCTTTGATATTATATTTGTATTTTCCACCATATCATGTTTGCCCTATTGTTATTTATGCTGTTTTTATGGGTCTTTTAGCCAATTTAACAAAAGATAGAGGACGGTGGACTGAATCTATTCCGTCGGAGAAAGTTTCTCGGTGGAATGTGCACCCATTTCAATCTAATGTTGGCATAGAAGTTGAGGCTGTAAACGATGGAAACAGTAACCATGGACCTTTATTAGATCAAGGCAAACTGAAGAGAAGAAAGAATATCTCTACTAGCTTCCCTGCTGCAGATAAGGTCATCTTTTACTGATTATTTTTATCTTTTTACTGTAGAATCAGAGTTTTCTCACTGTATGTAAATTGTTAATGACGTCTAAACTCCTAGTGTGGGCAAGTGCCAGAGTTTTAATTCTTTTGCATGTTCTTTGTTATAGCTGTGCCTTGGGAATCACCACTTTTAGTAAATTTGTCTTTCTGATCCATCAAAACTCCTTAACAAATTTGATCGATGGTATGAAAAGTATAATAAAATTTGTAAGGAAAGCTGCTGAAAGAAAGTTAAAAGGATATCAAAAGTGAATTATTCATGTTTAACTATCTGTGTTGGAGGATAGGGAAGATTTTGACCATTGCATAATCAAATGTGCAGTTGACGAATTTGGGATCCGGGAATCTATTACCATCAACCAGCATTGCTGCCCATGCAGTTGATGACGAGGTCGAGACTGAAGTGGAGAAGATTGAGCAGGTGGTTGAAATGGCTTCAGCAGGAAATGATAAACGGGTAATATTCAATGCCAAGCGGATGCCATTCAGACTTCCCCCTCCTGCACCAATCTCCCGAAATGCTTATTTACAGGTCAGTTTGTGCACAGCCTTCCTTTTCTCAAATACTTAATGCTAAATGTAATATGTTTTTTCTTAGAAGAAGCATGCTTGCACTAATATTAAGTTTAATCTCGACCATTAATATTTCTATCTTTCAAAATTTTCTATAAATTGGCATCTAATATAAGCAGTTTGACTTGCAGTATGCGGGTGATGATGAGAACGTGGATGTGGTGGGCTGAAGGAGATGATGAATGTAATAATTAGTTGATACCTTAGGGTTTTAAGGATGAAATATCCCTCTCTGAAATATCTCTCATACTTAGCTTTGGCATACATGAACAAGTGAATCAGAAGCTCTGTGTATATATTTTTGGAGTATATTACAGTTGGAATTGATGTATTTCCTAGTTGTCTTAAGAAACATGATATTATATTATGTATATCAGTATTATTTAACATCCCCACCTCCATTTTACCGTGTCCGGGCACAATGTTCGAACACAGTACTATGTTAAAATGAAATTTTTATTTTGGTCATCTTTTGTTCAGATCGAATCAATATGTAGATCAGTAGATGTTACACAGCAAAAGAACGAGAGAGAGAGAGCGGTGGGAGATTTGCAGTCAAGCCTTTAAGTTTTCTGTCCCTCTTGAGTACTAGCTGGAATTTGTCACAAATTCAAATTACAATTTCTGTGAAGTAAACTGAATATAATTTTAACAACGATGACTTCTATGACCGAAGGGAATCGTTATTGTTGAAGAATGCTCTGGAAGAATTTTTTTGAAGAAAGTGTAATTTCATATGAGCAGGGAATCAAATCAGTGCTAACCACTTCCTTTAATTCACCGCGAGAACACGTAATTATTCATTCGATCTCAAATGTCAGTTCTAGTGTCACAATTCACAAAATCTCACGATTTTTTACGTTACCCTAATTTTTTTTTTCTCTCTTAATATACAGATCAAAGAGCAGGTGTACCGGCAAAATTCCATTATAAAATAAGACACAGTTCCCTCGTATAAGATACACTTTCTGTTCTTTGATGCTATAGTCAATTAAATAAAAAGCCAGATACAATCTAAAAGTAGCCATGAGCAAATTAATTAGCAGATTGGGAAAAAGTTGATGTCATGATAGTAAGCGGGCATCTCCTAATGGGTCTCCGAAGAGTCAATATTTTACAAGTCCCACGACCTATATTGCGTATTCCTTTCTATTGGCCACTTCAATGGATTAGGATTCTTCCTTCAAGCACTTGGGACACCTACATTTGAAACCATAATCTGCTAGCAAAGCCTGCCTCTCTTCGTAAGGAAGGTCCTCATCTATGTATGAAATAGTAACCTGAAAATTCCGATTAATTTAGTGGTCTTTAGTCTTTACTCAAGAATGGAAATTCGGTAGATGAAACATGTTAGAATCCAATGCTCCCAAGATGTAGATAATTGGTGACTCTTAATCAAAAAGAAGAATAGGATAATAAGAAGTAAAATTTGCAGCAACTGAGTCAGTGAAGTACCTCTTCTCCCTTACTAATGGGTCCACGTGCAATAATTGTTGCTTGACCATCTCTGTCCTGCAAAAGAGAACCAAAATGGATAAGATACAGAATCATAAAAGAAACTAATAATTCCCAGATGTCCCCTAATGGCATACAACCAGATACTTGGAAGGTTAACATTAACATGAAAAGGACCATGTTGCGTGTCTTTCTGGGCGAGGAGTAAATTAAAATATCTACATCACTAAATGACTAACACAAAATACAGACACTGTATAAGCAGATTGATTATAAACTGGACATACCTCCTCTCTTTTGAATGCTTTCGCATTAGGACAGCAGGAATGGTTCATACAACTCTGCAAAGGAAAGAATGCAGTCCCTAATGCAGAATAAAATAAACAAATAAATAAAGAACTAAATTGTGTTAGAAGAATTAAGATGATGCAGGAATTTCCCCAAAAAGAATGGGGAAACCTTCCAGAAAGAAAAAGTACCAAGCAGACATAAATCAAAGTCTTAGTTAGTACATCCACTCATTGTTTCATTCACACATGGGAAAGTAAGGATTTCTAGGCTTCCATCTCAGGGAAATTATAAATGAAAAGTTTGAAAACAATCATGTTAATAAATGAAGGTTTAGCTTTGATACAGATCCCTTTCAGCTCACTGTTTGGCAATCAACTCACGCACACCACAGAAATTCAAATAATTCCACAGACATGAAATATTCCAGAATTATATTGATAATCAAAGAATTATATATACTGAATTATCAGAGAAGTACATAAACTGAAATACAGAAAGAGTAACTGATAAATGCAGAACAGAATTCTAGCACTTCAAGGAGCTAGAGACCTCCCAGTATTATTCCCTTAACAAACTAACCATACTCACGTCTTAAGACTCTTCCCTTATATTCCCATTGATTCTCACTCAAGCCCCAATCAACTAAGGACACATATACAGTCAACTTAACTAACTCCCCTTCCCTTTATGCACACCCAACGTCCCTCTGCCTTGCCTGTGATAATTCTTAATAATGGGTGGCCTAATAAGCTTGAAGCTCAATCATATAATTCATTCAGATAAAGAATGCAGCAGTATGTCACAAACTGTATGGCTTTTATTTTCTTCTCTTCTGACACAAATTTCAATACAAATACCTCATAATGTACTATTTTTTAAGTATCTGCAAAAAGATGAAAAATTGGATACATTATACTATATAGTCTATATATTATATATTTCACAAACAGACAAGCAACTTCATTTCAATGACAAACCTTGGCAACAAATTGAATAGTCATCACCAAGAGAATCAAGAATCGGCCGTGTAACTAACTCAGCTTCTTTCTGCAGAGATGATAGAATGAATGGTGTCAGCACCCAGAATCATTTATTATACAAAATTTAGGAATAAGAATAAATAATGCATGCATTCAGACCTTTTCCGGATATGGGAGGTCATCAATGTACAAAAAAAAATCCTCCACTGGAGATGCTACAACCAAATCACTGCAAATGTGGAACTTCAAATTATCATTTAAAAGCCCCAAGTAAATAACATGTATAAATTGAGAGGATACAACATCCTCGTCAAATATGCATTGCAGTAGGTCTTGCTGTGTGCATACTCTATTAATTAACAAAAGTAAAAAGACATGGGAGAAGCCTTGGAAATTGCAATGCTTACAGATTATTAAGCTCAAACATGCCAATTATATGCCCATAGACATCAAGGGAGAATACTTTGTTAAATCAAGGACTTCCATCAATAAATTTCAGAAGTGGTAAGAAACAATACTACTTCAAAAGAAGTGCTCCAGTTGAATAAAAACTTTAGAAAGGATACGTGGCTCACACTCCTTCTCAAAGATGGCCTCCTTAAGGAGCTTTAGTGACTGAAAAAATTCAAATGGACAAAGAATTACACATACTGCAACTAGCAACTGTGGCATATTTATAATCTTATAACGGCCAACAACTGATAGAAGAAACTGAGGACATTGAATTCAACAAATATAATAGAAAGCAGAAAGAACATGAGGAGATAAACAAAGCATTTGGTAATATGAGGAACATGAAGTAAACATTTTCTTAAGCAAGCAAGAGCAATTGTAAATTTTAATCCACCATATAAATTGACAATGGGGTTACTGACATTTCTAATATTCCATCAGAATTTGAACAGACTGTTAAAAGGAGAAAACATATTCAATCATTTTTTCTCGAATGCATTTTCTTTATAACATGGTCCTACCGTGAATGCAAGCTCCTTTATTTGCTTTCTGAAAGAAGCTTCATCAGAATAATCCACATCGTCTGGTAATGCAATACAGTCCCACCACCTACAAAAATGAGAAGTGCAGGTGAGTCTCCTGATATTCTTCAGAACTTTAAAACCTTGTATACAGATACATAGATCCAGCAGAAAAGCAACCTAAGGTTGGTGGATATTTTGTTTCTAGGTGTGATATATAGAAGTAGCACTAATAAGTAACTACCTTCTCTTGTATCCCATAGATATTGGCTTCCATGCTTCCAAAAGTAAAGACAAATCAGAACTGTCCAAAGCATCAGGTGAAGTGTGTTTTCCTCCTTGATGAGCCGCTTTGAGCTTCGTATATCTTAAAATGGTGAAAGAAATTGCCTGAAAATAGAAGGCAAGGAATCTTTTTGTTCAAGACTGGGTTCATGTCAAATATAAGCATTAAAGATACTTTCTCTAGACACTCAAATGTTAAGACAAATATGAATTTGTAAAGCAATATGCATCAAAGTTTAGTTTTACAATATTTGAATAGTTAACTTATAACATTAAGTTGTCCTTCTATTGCAATTTCCTTGAGCAAAAGTAAGTCAAGTTAGATCAATTAAGAATGCATTGGTAATCAGTGTTTGGCACCTTACATGAATCATTATGACATATGGATGTGCAGAAATTCTATGAACCTCTCACAAAATAGTTTCAAGTATTGCATAGTAGACTTCAACAAGATGAGCAACAATACACAAAAACAAGAGGTGCTCACTTTCATTATAATTTCCAGGCATAACAACAAAATGGATAATTTCCTTTCATGGTATGACAAGAATTATGTTAAATTTTTTTTAGAATTAGTCAATTCTCATGTCAAATAGAAAATCATGTAACACTCAAATATTGAGGTCAATGTCTCTAGCATTTTCCAACAATTTCTTAGTCCTGTTCTCTTTGGTTCCTCTCATCTCCTGGAAGGTCAACTTGAGAAGTGATATAGATGAAAGAGAAAGGTAAACAGTGGGTGGCAGATCCTATTGAGGTGGAGTTTCCTTAAATTTATATGGGATCCCTCTTCAATCAGAGAAAAAGTACCTATAATGCTAGTTTTGTGGATTTAAAAAAAAAAAAAAAATTGAGTAGGTGATAGCTAATATACAGACAGTGAATATATATATATATATGATAGAACATACCTTGGCAGCTAGAAGGAAAATATCATTTGTTCCTGAGAAAGAAAAAACAATACAAATAATAATAATAATAATAATAATAATAATAATAATAATAATAAGTGACAAAGTAGAAACCAGTAATTTAAAAACAAAAAATCTCACTAGTTAAAAGTATGCTAAGTAGCAATAAATCCGAAATGTTAGAGCCGTACCATTAGCATGTTGTATAAATTTTGAAAGTGCCTCCCTAGATGGTGATTCTGACCTCTCCCCAGTGCAAAGTATGGAATGAAACAATTCCCAATCAGTCTCAGCACATGACTTGCTGCACCATGTTCACATCATTACCCAAAAAAGAGAAAAAAAGAAACATGGTCCATAAGAAAATTGACCGCATAAGAAAGATATTAAACTGACTTACCTACAATAGTATGCTTCTTTGCATCCCCCAGAACAGGAAACAGCCGAAGGCAAGGGAAACTTATTGGAGTAAGGCAATACCAATTCACCATTCATCAACGATTCCACAACCCCGTTAGGTAGAGAGATATTATCTTTCGAACTACTGGAAGCACAATTTTCCAAATTTTGATGATTTTTCACTTGAGATTCATCTTCCATGTCAGATGAAACAGTATCAAAACAGTTATTTGAAACGTGCGAAGAGGTCTCCATATCACAACAATCATTTGCAGAAACACCTAGATTTTGCAAATATAATTTCCTCCCAATTTGAAGTTCTATAGATCCAATAAATCGGAAACAGAAGCTACACACCAAACAGTCTACCTGAAACACGGAAATGAAAATTATAAGAGTAAATGCACAAACTCTCAAGAGAAGATGAACCAAGAAACATATAAAGGATGCTTATAATAAAGAAAGAAGACCTTGTTTGAAGAATGCTGAATTCCCACAAGCATTTGATCCTTCAAAACCAGTTCCTCTTCTCTAAAGTCCACTTCAGCATACACACCTGCAGTTCACCAGTAACAATAAGATAGATTTTGGGATGTTTAGTGCCTCAGAAATATTTCAGTTATCAACTTTATACTAGCAAAAAAGTTTTTTTTTTTTTTTTTTTTTTTTAAGTGATATAAATGAATACATTACAAGGCTCATCAAATGGCAACTTGACTGAGAACTGAGAGAGACACTAAGCACTAAGAAAAGCGTACCCCTTCCAAGGTGGGTATTTTGATGGACTTTTATACCCTGGGAAGGTCTAGTTGATATAAGGTTATCAAAATAATCCTGCAAATAAATTGTAATTGTTTCAAAGGAAGAAAGAAATAGTGTAGAAGAAAAAAAAGAAAAGTGGAGTAATCGAATTGCCTGGACTTGGAGAGGTGAAGGAGGCTGGAGAAGAGAAGAGACTTGACTTGCACACTTTTCGTCGATTGGGCATACACTTGCCATCTCACTGAAACACCTCTCCTCTGCTCCGCTTTGCATGCGACGCCGCAATCAATACTTGCTATGATGAGAGAAGAAAATGCTTGAATACAAGCTTCACTGAAATTACCTCTTATTAGTATCCCAGGGATGGAAGTCTTTACTTTAGAAATTGTGGACTAAATTTTTCACTAAACCTCTCGGTCATTATGTAATTTTAACATTTATAAATATTAATAATTTAAACATTGATTTTTTTCGTATTATTAATGTATAATAAATAATATTTTTTAAATTTTAATATGAAAAAAAGAGTGATATTTTGTTGAAATAAAAAAAATATGAATGTATTAAGATCTCAAAAAAAAAAAAAAAAAAAAAAATCTAAAAGGTTGTTTTAGATTATTTTTTCCTAAATTTTATTTTATTTAATTTTTTCAAAATGACTAATAAACACAACTTTAATTTAATGAAAATCAAATTACAACGATACTAACATTAACTTTTCCATCGGAACAAAGAGTTGTATGAATACAAGTAGATGAAAATCAGTAATGATAGGGGAGAAATTGCAAGTGTTATCACAACCGTATTATTGGACACCAAAATTATTGTTGATCCATACTCTTTAATTTAAACAATATCAACTACAGACATAAATATATTATGAGATTTCCAGTTGACAAAGCCTATTTCACAAATTTCAAACAAATGAAGCTTCTTCTCCCTTCATCTCAAACGCAATAACTTTAAAAGAGCGCCTGAAAACTTTTCTACTGAGCCGGAATACATGAAACCAATGTGGAGAAAAAGATGAGAGATTTATCTCTTTTTACTGCCTCTAGTGTCATACACATCCGAAGAACTGTTCCAATGATGGAGAACAGAAAACATTTGAAGCACTTCTTTCAGGTCTGGTGGACGAAATGTAAAGTTGATATTTGATAAATCTCTGTAACGAAAAAAAAAAAGAACTCAGATGGCAAGCATTATGTAGACTGAGATGAACATGAAAGCAGAACAAAATATAGAAAACTTTAGCTGAGTATTGAAAGTATACAGCTAATTGAGAAATGATTTCAAGATTTGTGTCAATGTGCCAGTCAGGCTCCAGTTGGCGAACGAAAGATGACCGCCCTATCTCTGTGCTACAAAAGAGAACCTGCTTATGCATTGGTTTATTTTAAGTCAGACATAATAAAGTGGTAATTGATTAAAAATAATTAAATATTTATCAATATTATCTCCACCACAAAATTTTCCACAATTTTTTTCTTACGTACTATTAAATATTAATTCATCCAGTCAAACTTTCAAGTTTCAACAATAAAGTTCATGAAACTTTACCTTGTCTTTGACCAAACCTCCTGATGTGAAAACCCCTGCATTTTCCAAAGCCACAAGTATTTTTTTCTGCAGACAACAGGTCAGGATGTAATGGCGCAAAAAGTATACTACAGTTTGAAAAACTAAAATCAGACAGCTAGCAAAGAGCTTATTCAAGTTACTGCCACTTAGCAGAACCACCAAAAGGTTCCTAGACCTCCAATATGAAAGCAGAGATTGAGCGAATCTACAATTACATGCCAAGTATTAAGATAGACCCTCAAAACTGTGTAAATTAGAAGTTAAACAATCCATCTTGGAAAGAGAAATTTATGACCCATTATCTTCGAGTATAAGAGCATGAGTTCTTCGCTTTTAGGTAGTTTTGACAAATTGAAACTCAGGCATCTTACACAGAGATAGACCAAAAGTTTTTATCTTCCTAGTTTAAACTTATACATCAACCGATCATCCCAAATTTCTTTTACAAAATATTTTCTAACGGAAAGAAAATGCTGAAGGTTAATAGAGAGATCAAATAAACATAAAAATGTCAAAAAGATTAATGAAGCTTTACTCATGAAACAACACAAAGAATATAAGCATGGTATAGAAGAATGATAACATGATTACGGTAAGCAATGGGGTTTAAACGCACTTCACTTTCATCATCAAGTACTCTTTCCATAAGATAGAGATCACAAAACTTCGTGATCTCCAACAGAACTTCCAGCACAGATGACCGTACAGTTGCTTGGGTCTGCACATAATAAATGAATTAAATTAATCATTTCTAGAACTCTATTTCAAGTATAGAGCTGACAGGAAAAAAATTCTCACCAGCTGGATCTCCTCTGGACTGCTTTCCTCAAGGATTACTCCAAGCAAACGGCATGTCACCTACAAAAAATTAGTCGATGCATTAAATTTTAATGGGGGTCTAAAAACTCCAATATAGCTTTGCCAAACAACACAATATTGCATTATGTTAACTGAATTCATAAGCATTAAATTCCAGCACACCCAAACATCTATGTTAAATTCCAGTACACCTAAACATTCTATTGGAGGCAAAGACCTATACATATGGCCCGAACAATGGCAAAATACAGCCTTTTGACATAGCCAAGTCCCAGAAGGTAGTTTAGTCATCTATCTTTTAACAAAATAATTTTACAAAGTAGTAGCTTTATAGGTGGTAATTTGTTCATTTAGTGTTTTGCTGCATGGGTTCGGCATTGAATCTACAATGATTTATTAGGTCTTTATTAATGCATTTGGTTGATTTGGGATAGTATTCTTCAAATTCCTTACTAATAAGGTTCAAGCAATCGTTAAGAAGTATTCAAATCTCCATAGATATCTTCATATTCCTTTTTCTTTTTCTAATATACAAAACAATAAGCTTTATGTTAAAATAATACATATATTCTTATTCCTAAGGGCAAAGTTGACTTAATAATAAGAATTTTTATTATTGACAGTTTTGAGTGGTGTGATACAGTGATTGTTTTTCCATAATTCTTCTTGATATTCTTCTATTTCTTCTTGTAGTCTGTCTGCTACAAGATCCAGTTTACTTATTTTTTTACTAAGATTTCAAATTTACTTACTTTTAAACAAGATCAATTATCATGAAAACCCCAACTTATCCTCCTCCAATCATAAACTCCGGAAATAAAAAATCCCGAAAATTATCACTTACTCTACTCTCGGATAATAAGGCACAGCCTACAGATGGCTTTGAGTTGGCTGTCAGTCTGAAGATTATTATCTACTGCTAGACCATCATAATCCTACCTACCCCTAATTCACAGTATATGAATTCCATCATAATTTGTTCGCAA
The DNA here is from genome assembly GCF_008641045.1 of Pistacia vera. Lineage (NCBI taxonomy): Eukaryota > Viridiplantae > Streptophyta > Magnoliopsida > Sapindales > Anacardiaceae > Pistacia > Pistacia vera. The sequence goes on along the minus strand of NW_022196516.1, from coordinate 1,129,756 downwards.
AATGCATTACTTCTCAAAATTTTCAACCCTTTCCATTTGCACTAACTCCTAAATTTATGCCCAGCATAAAGCAAATAACCAAACACACCAAGTTATCAATACATTAAACACCTAGAGTCAATTCAGGGCAGGTTTGAGATTCTACTACAACAAATCCTTCCCAACAGATAACATAAATGCATTAAGAAAACCTGATATTATATGTAGCATATCAGAAAGGATACGTAAATTTACCTTTCTTCCTTCACTCAGTTTCTGCCTAACTATTTGCCCCAAAGTTGGCTGAAAAAGTAAGGAAAAAGATTTTGGGATAAAAGAGACAAATTAATGATGAACCATGTCAATATGAACAAAAATATTCAAAATTTGCACAAAGAGATATATGCTTACCTTTACTGGTTGAAAGAACTCATCGACAACATTTTGTGCTCTTAGATCTTCAGGTGGTGCACTAATTCCGGAAGGTATCACAGTCGTATTAGACTGAGGACTGGCAATTGAATTACTGGTTGTAGGAGCTTGTCGTTTTGGTGGCCTTCTTTGAGGTCCACTTGGTGATCTAAACATCCGCCAGGTAAAGACTATTGCAAGGGCTAGCCCTGCAATAGCCCATACTGATCGTGAATCCTGTATCAATAGAAACTATGAGAACTCCAAATATAACAATCTGAAATCCCTGAATTCCTCGTTTTCTTTTTAATTTAACATTCCCAAATACTCAAAGATCAATGTAAAGCTTCACAAAACAAATAGAAAGGTACCAGTCTGAGTGTCTGAATTAATAACTTCTTTTCCATTGTTATCTAAAAAAATGAAAAACAATATCTTGGTTGGATTCATATATCATTATGTAAATTCTATGTAACAGAGTCCAACAATTACACTTCACAGTTTACGAAAAACTTTGGTAGGAAGCATGCTATGCATCCAAACCTGAGCAGCTTCAGCTAAATTTTCTATGCTTAAGTTGGCTCAAGGGGGGTTTTCATGAATTAGGTCAAGCTTCAACACGCTGGTTCACACTTAGCCACCCAAAAAGTTTACATATAATACATAAATCATTTTCTAACAAAAAGAAACACTTTAAAATAAACCGTAAAAAGTAGTAATAATCATAAATAATTAATCATTTCAGTTAGAAAAAAAAAAAAAATACCTAGATTGAACTTAACCATTCAAAATTTTGCCAACCCATGAAACCCAACTTGCCAACAACCATGAATAGGTTCGTTGAATCAGATAGCTTGTGGAAGATGCGCAATCCAATCATCTTCAACAAAAAGATCATTCTAATCTTAACCACTCTCTTTCCAATACATTTAACATGTAACAAGGCGAAAAGTCCCTTATCTTTAGAATTAAAAAGCTATTAATATTCTAACTTTTCAATCTTCGTTGTTAATTCATGGAAAATCGTTCCACTAATCACTAAGAAACAATGTCCCTAAAATTACAAATTAAATTAAATTAACATAAATTTTGCGGTACAAACAGTCTCAGATCAGCCATAAATTTAACGCAATGTTCAAAAAAGCCAAAGAGAAAAGGGGGGAAGTACCAAGTTATTGAGAGAGAAGAAAGAAATTTGACATCTTGACAGTGAGATAAGCCCCGAACCGTTTGATCAGCTGAATTAGGTCTTCCCTAGATGATGATGACGACGACGACTCCGCCATTTGCCTGAATACGAATTGAAACGAAGTCGTTTCCAATAAAAAAAAGGGGTGATAAAAGCGGTGCTGTTTAGATGTTGCTTGAGGGTTGGGGATTTCAGATTCTTCTTTCCAGGTATTTCATTGCTTAAAAAAATGAAACGGAGGCAGTGGCAAAAATTTTTAGAAACAAAGAAAAAGCTTTGTGCTTTTGCGTCAACGATCGAGAAATAGTTTCTACAGTGATGCGATTTTTTATTTCTTTTTATTTTTTGGGTTTTCGAGTTTCATTATTTTATATTATTTCTATTAATCTTTGATTAATTTTCTGATTGGGTATGTGTCTTGTTCAAGAGCGAGGTGGATAGATATGATTGGTTGTTTGGGAAGATTAGAGTAGGGAGACTACTGTAGAAAGACTTCAGCATAATTGATTAATTTTGAATGATTTTAATTAAATATCAAAATATTGTTTAAATTACTTTTTCTTTGATTCGAGATTTCATTAAATTGAACTACAATATAAAATAGAATTGGACTTGTAGTTCTACTTCTCTACACTCTCCCGTCCCGAACTTCACAAAGTTTTATAGTCCTCGTCTTTTGTACACAATGAACTTGCATAACAACAATATTCATCACATCCATGGCATCTTCTCCTATTATGATATAATCATCAAAATTTAAAGAATCCCTTAGTGACCTTTAATGATATCAAATTAATCTACAAAGTTAACAATATTTTCTCAAATTTTATTGCAACTTTCTATAATCATCCGTCATCTTATTGCCAACTTCCGTTGTCCAATGCTACTTTCGGTGTTTTAATTTTCCTTTTACATTCTTTTCTTCAGTAATGCTATATGGAAATGCATGAATATGTAACAAAGATCACGGAAGGAAATCAAAATCATGACTTTAACTTGAGGTTATATCTGACAAGTATGCACTAAGCCAGCAAAGAAATGAAGAAAATTTGAGTCAGGTGTGTCCACTACTTGAGGGTGGAGAGCAACTCTCAGTATTTTCGATTGATATTTCAGTCACATCGTCTACATTATTGGAGATTAAGGACCTTTCAATCTTCAGGGCAGTGCCATTCATCAGCATCTCCTTTTCCAAGTGCAAGCAGTAGCTCTCAAATACTCTAGAGCTCACAGTAACTCCAAAATCTAGAAGGAAAAGCAGTTCAAGTTCAAGCCGGTTCAATTCCGCATTGCTTACTCCCCCAACTCGAGCATAGAATGCGTTGTTGTAATGTCTACATTATTCCAATATCAAAGAACAAAAAAATCACCAGGATTAATCCTCATCTTGTAATTTAAAAGAGGTGTATGTTCTTGTCAGGCTAAGATTTGTAAACATGAATCATATTAGATTTGCTTCTTAGCCTATATTTAGCTTATATTCTGTCAATATAAAGATACTGCACCGAATAGAGCTGTATAAGATTCAACTGTTTCAGATATAATATTAATCAAAGCCATTACTGGTAAGAAAAACAGAATATAAAAATTCCTTCACCATCCTGAAAGAGAAGTAGAAAACCGATGAACAGATAACTATACGAGCGAGAAAATAACGAAAAAAAGAAGACATAACTTACCAATCTAAATCTAAAAGATGGTCTAATGAGAAGAAATATGTAATACAATTAATAAATGTAACTCCGTTCATGAGGTGAAGCGATGAAAGGAAACTCACATATCATCGATCATCTTAGAAGCAACCATAACACTTGTAACAAGCAGCCTGTGGACATTCAATGATATGACAAGGGAGTCAGGGTGTTTATGCAACAGCCTGTCTATATACACATAACCAACCACAAAACACGATGGGCTACAGTTGGTGTACTTGTATATTCTCTCCAAGTACTTTGGTATGCTTATGCTCGGAGCCCTCACCCCATGAAATGCGTTCAAGCTCTTCCCAACTCTGCCCAAGCTACAACTCACCCCATTCACCGCCTGCTGGCTCAACTCATTAGCTAGCCTGTCGTTTCTTGCCACCAGCTTCTCCACCACCGATGACAGAATGGTTAGAACTCTTGGTGTGGTTGACTCGATTTGGCTCGGCTCCGGCAGCCGGCTTTGGTGGTTACTGTACTCAGTTGCGGCTAGCATTTAGTCCATTTTACTGCTTTCTTCTGATAGGAAGTGTGAGAATTTCTAAGATTTTGGGTGGTTCAGAGTGGCTGTACTGTATCTGTTGTATGTGCATGTTTGTGTGGACCTTCTTAGTCATGAACTGGGTTTATGACAAGTGTACGTTGCTGATTAGTCATAGAAATTACCAAAGATGGTGATAGGATAGACGTTACAGTGTTCGGAGGATTTGGTCGGTCGGATGAAAAGGTGAGACTGGGGTGGGGTAAATCTGAACCGTTTGAATTGAATGGGTCCGAGGAGTCGATGGGTAAAAATTCGAGATAGATATTAATTGGACAGCAACAATTCATGAAATGCTTGGTCGAAAGCCCAAACAATCAGCTTCTGTTTGGTCTTTAAAAAGAACTGACAGCACATAATTCACTTCACCCAGTAAAAATTTCTCTAATTTGTATAATGATACTAAAAACAAAATCAAGTAATGTATTTGTATAGACAATTTTAAGCATCACTTTTCTAAGAACAAAAGAATTTTGATGTCTCTATATAAAATTGAAGTTCAAAATTTTTAATGAAGAATGTTGGTTATGACAAAAGCCTCGGATATTGCTCGTGGCAAGACAACCACTCGGTTGGTCTATATATTGTGGTCACTAGAAACAAGTAATTTGGCATCTTCATTTATGATGTCGTTGGCGGCCAGCTGAATATTGGACTTGGAGGAGTTCAATTTATTCCACTCATTTTCAACACGGAAAAAAGCCCATTGGAAGCGACGGAATATCTCCAAGGCAGTGATTGCGAACACAGTAAGGTAATTATGCCGGAGATGGGCAGACAGCTTGTATGTCCATGTGCATCGCAGGATCAAATTGCTTCCTATAACCCAAACATATACCTGCAAATCCATGGATAAAATTAAGTCAATGAAAAAAGAAATTGATATATACTAATGTTGTGTTGTAACAGAACCAAAGCTGAAGATGTTGCTGAATCATGTCATTTAGGCCACAGATTTTGTCTGGTTACCAACAGTTAACGCAACTTTTTATGCTCCCAGTGTTGTCATCATTCATCATTGTCAATTCAAGTGTCATGCATACAAGGTAAGGAATTTCATTTCTTGGTTTGGTCCAACCAGATAAGTAAGATGAGATCCAGGAGATACTATTCTGAATAAGATAATTATAAAATAGGAGAAAGACATATATCCTTACCCATTTTCGTCCATATAAAAGGTAAGAGAAGAGATTTGGTCTGCTGAACTTAAAAATCCGAGTGAAACAACTGCCAAAAAAAAGAATATTTGCATGAAAATATCGGTAAAAGATACTAAGTAAAACATCAAAATAATATGTGTCTTCTGTGCTCTAATATAACCTGAATTGCCATATATATTAAAGTTAAAAAAAAAAAAATGTAAGACACATAAGCATCAAATGACAGATTTAATGGACATGATGAGTTCCAATCACATAATCAAGTAACTTGGTGATTATCATCCGATAATTTCTCCAAAAAAAAAAAATTCTGACATATATTTCTCTATCACAGGCTCAATATTTGTGTGCATTAGAGGGAAGCAAAAGACAGTGGAGGTGCTAATTGTATAACAGTGCAAGAGTTGCACTAACAAATTAATAGAAAATGATTTGAGTCATTGAGGCAATTTAAGAGCAAGAGCCAAAGAGGCAAATTTACATATAACATTTGTGAAGCGATAGAAAGACATTTTAGCATACCTCAAGTCCCAATCTCTGGTCAAATCCCAATAGAATGAGTACGAAGAGTTCAAAACACTAGAAATGAGCCAGAGGGGCCGATAAAAGTTTGTCCACTTCTCAGGGAAGACATGATATTTAAGGGCTGAAAGAAAAATCACTGGTACTGCTGTCGAATATTTTAAAGCTGAAATCATAAGCACATAAGGTTACTATACCTGACACGAAACTATCATAATAAATCATTGGATACATATATACTCACATGCATCCAATACATACATATTTAGTATCTACAAAAGAAATCTTTTACCTTTAGACACAAAGAAACTATAGCATTGAACAAGAAAAACATTAAACTATTGAGAAAAACAGCAAATAAAAGCATTGGCTTCTACAGAATCAACTCAAAGGCATAAAAGTAGTAACCCAGTTCCTAGATGCATTCTGCTGTCACTTCAAGGATGTAAGAAAATATGGAACCTTGAAATGATTTAAGGTTGAAATGCATGTACATTTAACTTTCAAGTTCTCTCTATTGTTTGGCAGGCAAAGCATGTGGAGGATTTTTTTTTTTTTTTTTTTTTTGTTTTTTTTGGGGCAAAATGTTCACTGATGCATAACATGTATTTCAGCCAGAAGCAGCCTAATCCGATAATGATTCAAACGAATATTCCTCCATGGTATTTAACAACAACCTACAAACTAGTTGGCTCAAAAATATTGCAATACTCAAACACCTATAACACCTCCCAAAGAGAAAGAGGTCCAACAGAAAATGAAGAAATAAATATATAAAAGGTAATCCAACAGATTTTACCATTGAAAAGGGTTGTCTTCTCCCTGGTGTCTTTGTATTGTCGAAGACATTGAAACAAGCGGAATAGATAAGGCAAAACTAAAACAAAGGGGATTGCAATGGAGTGACTGCCACAAACAGAATCAGCTTCAAACCACGCAATAGTGGCAACCTGCATGTTTTAGAAACAGTCTTTTAAAAAGAACAAACAAAGCATGTGTCTATCCAGATACACATAAGTCAATAAAGAAAAAATTATGTGTGATATTTTAATACAATTAACGGCTATAGGTTAAGTAAAATCAGCTATAAAGTACATGTACAAGGTTTGACAAAGTTGTGTTTGCTTTTGCCACTTTATCTTATAATCTAAATATGTTTAGATTTTTGGTTTCTTTTCTTTTTAAATTACCACTTATTTTCAAATAAAACATCTGAATACAAAAGGTTAAATTTTATCACTTAGTCCTAAAATTTTAATGAACTAGATAATCTAAACCACCCTTATTCAATAATAAATATAAATTTTAATGATATAAATAAGATTTTGTAATTTGTTTCTTTTAAAAAATTATAAGATTGTTCACCACCACAGTTGCCAGTCACGGGAATTCAGCCTTTTGCCTTCAGGATCCGGTGACGAGAAAGTTTGCCAGCGTGTTTTATTAATAATATTAGTATCAAAATGATTGTCTCTGAACGATCTATCTAACCATACAATTTTTATAGCAATAGACGCGACATTTAGTCAGGATCTGATGGAGAAAATTCATCCACCCAAACGTTATCTATCAGATCTCGGCCAAACACCACTTGTTTTGCTGTTGCAAGTTACAAAGATAAATAAATATTCAAACACAATCATTTTGATACTGCTATTGTTACCCAAACTCACCAGTGACTATACCAGTCACCGGATACCAGCGACTGGAGTCCAACTGCCAATTATTAAAATCGAAGAGTAATATTGTCTCACGAAAGAGAGGTAAAAGATAGAGCAAAGTTAAACCAAAACATAAGAAACCCTGGAAAAGCAAATGTTAATCTAATATAGTTACTCTACTAACATGCATGAGTACTGGCTCCAGCACAAAACCCTAACCTGTCGATGAACCATTCGACATACTGAACGCTCCAAATCTGAGAACACCTGCACAAGATTCACAATGACAAGTCAGCAAGGATACACCAGGAAATTGAGAGATAAATATCCAAAAAGATATAGTAAAACACAATCAAAGAACTGTTTGATACATCACAAATGAAAACTTAAATTAAAAGAAAAAAGAAGACCTGTATATCTTTTTTTTTAAAAATTAATTTATGGAAAAAAAAATGCAAATATATCAATTTTTTTATAAATGAAACACAAGAATAAAATAAGAGAATACCTAATTGGACAACAGGATGCATACCTTTGCCATGGAGGTCATGATATCGGCCAAGAAGAAGTCAGGAAATGATATTGCCTGTATTCAGCACATGAAATAAATTTAAAGAATAATATGAAACCTAAACTACTTGACATTCAAAGCATTGCTTGAGACACAAAAGGGATCAGTTTGAATGAGACTAATGATCGCGTGGCTCAAGGTGTTCATACTAGGTCATAACAAGGCATGTTGTGGTAGGACACAATTCCACAAGACTATTTTAATCCAATATAACTAAGAATCACTAGTATTAGTTTATAGTGGTCCAACAACATTTTTGCAGTAGAACGTTTTTGGGAGGCTTTGCGATCAAATCCTGTAAGGCTATGTGCAGTTATGCATGTTGCACACTTTCCACTTTGAGAAAGAAATTTAGACAAAGCTAGTAGTTTTAATTATTCCCATTGGAATTTAATAGTAGCATATTTATTTCTTCAAGACGACTTCTGTTAGGATCCCACATCGGGATCTCACACCCATCAAGTGTGGTACTTAAGCTTAGGCACTCTCCCACCTATCAGGCCGGTCTTTTGGGTTGGGCTCTCCCTTGGGCTTAAGTACTAACATTGGTGCTTTCATTGAGACCTGGGCTGCGGAAATGGCTACCTATAGACTAGATTAAAGTGCAATGTGCTCTCCTTGGGATAGGGTGTTGTATCGAATAACTAATAGGTGAGTGAAGCCGTCCAAAGGAGGAAAGGGCAATCGTCGGGTCAGTGGCGATAGAGTGAAAGCCGTCATGGACATCGGCTCTTGAAGGAGGTGCAATGTTAGGATCCCACATCAGGATCTCACACCCACCAAGTGTGGTACTTAAGCTTAGGGGCTCTCCTACCTATCAGGCTGGTCTTTTGGGTTGGGCTCTCCCTTGGGTTTGAGTTCCAACATTGTGGAATGTTAGGATCCCACATCGGAAGGGAAAGGGGTGGGCATGTGGGTTATAAGGGCTTGGACACCCTTCCTTGGCAAGCCGATTTTCCAAGAAGAGTTCTACCTAAGCCCATGAAAGACTCATGGCCCAGCCATCCCACATTGGAAGGAAAAGGTGTGGGCATGTAGGTTATAAGGGCTAGGACACCCTCCCCTTAGCAAGCCTATTTTCCAAAGAGAGTTCAACCCAAGCCCATGAAAGACCCATGGTCCAACCCAATTGTTGAGTTATTGACGTGGGTTCCTATCAAATTCATCCGATTATTAATAATTAAAAATCATTCAAGTGAAACTTAGAAAGAAATGTCAATTTCTATAGAACCTACAAGCAGCTAACCAATTCTTGTATCACTCACTGACAGTGAAAGGGCATAATCCCCTCATAGAATGCAGCACAACACTTTTGACTCTGTGAAGCAGCTAGATATAAGAAAGAAGTTTTACAGGAGGTGGTGGCTTTGAGATTTTCTAGCTTCTTACTCTTTTAACTCGTATGGTTTTGTATATATTGGCTTGGTTGCTAGCCTAAAATGATCTTGTCTCCGTTTGGGTTGTTTAATGAATTTGTTTGTTCCACCTAATAAAGAAAAACAAGACTTCTGTAGGGCCTGACTAGTGAAGTCAGAAGAAAATTTGTACATAAAAAACTAGTTTTCAAAATTCTTTCTTTTTTGTTTTCTGGAAAAATCGCAATAATTGTATATGTTCATCATAAAGCATAAAGATTCCATGGAGTACATAGAACAGGAAGAGAATCAAGTGATAAACTTGCCTGTAGTGGGAGAACTATCCGCCAAAGAGTCCTCAGCAAGAAATAGCGGGATGACAAGTAAAAAATATCAAATGGAAATATCAAAATCATCACAACAGCAAGATATAAAAGAACCTGCAATACAGATCATGAAAAATTTAATACATCTTAAACCAGCCAGTTCAGTGATCACATAAAATGGAAGTTTTATGCTAAACAATGTATACTAACTTATTAACATTAGCTATATGACGAATGCCAATTCATATTACGAAAGCAATAACATGTTGCTGTTCCTATAAGTCGTTCAAACAACAAAATGTTGTTTTATGTACTAAACTAGATCGTTAAATTTAATTTATCTCAATGCATCAATTAAGACATCAATTCAAAAAGTTCAGTTGTCGAATTTTCACAACAAAATAACAATTTAGTTATATCTATATATGGGTGTAAAAAAGGTAACAACAGTTAGATTAGTATATACTTGAAGCAGCCAAAACAGATACCTTAGGTGAACAAATGAAGCAAGCACAATTTTCAAATAAGCTCAGGTAACTAATGGCAGCATAAAAATTAACATCAACTTCCCAGCGTGAAACAAAAATTCAACTGGGAATAGCTCATATGATGTAAAGAAGTAATGCAAAGAATAAAACAATTAATCAAAAAATAATAATAATAATAGTAAGTGTTTTTCAATAACTAGTAAGAGAGGATGCATCTATTACACTGGTTGAGAAGCAGCCAACGATACTTCTCCATGCGAGTATAGATAAAGATATGCTGTCATGCTACTTGGGACAACAATAGTCATCCATGTGGCACACTGCAGATATAAAAAAGGTACAAAGAATTACTCAGGGATGATATAAATAATAAAAAGAGTCACTCTAAAATCATATACATAATAGAACTTATTATAAATGGACAAGGCATTAACCAATGATGGTATTAAAATTATTAGCAGATCAGATTGTGAAACAATTACCTTAATGGACTTATTTCTCGGTCAGGAAGAAGAAAAAGAATTTTATGCTACAGTATATACTTGTAATTTTACTGCACTCCATAATTAAAACAGCAAAATCATATGAAAAACTCGGCTGAAATCCTTTCATACTCCAAAAACAAGCTATTAATGATACAGATAGTGCCACTCATCTTTAAATCCAAAATACGTGAAAGCGGTTTTACCATCATTTAATACATTTGCAATTCCAATTTCAGTTCATCTCTAGGTCTGCAAACAAGATTGTTATTCCTATACAACAAGGTAGAGAACTGGACCCAGAGCATATTTAAATAGTAGTATACCGCCACAAGACTATATTTCGCAGATCTCATAGGATATCATAATAGAAAGGATATTGGAAGTTCTAATAAGTATAGGCCACTTGTAGTGGAAACAACTAAAAAGTGTCAGCATGTAACATCAACAATGAAGCTAATCTCTGTCTTTTAGATGTCAATGCATTAGTGATTAAATTCAATACCTTCCATATTTCTCTGTGAGTAAGATGATCTTGATCAAGATCAAAAATTTTTGTATAATTGACATTAGCCTGGGAAAAAACCCATAAATTTACTCCCCAAAGCCAAACCATCATGGTCTGCCATATAAAAACCAAAAGAAAGTATTATTATACTATAAAATGGGGGGCACCAGTACAATTATAATGTTTCATTCGACCAAAAAAACTTAACTAACCACAAGAAGAAGAGGATTATAATACAAAAATGCCTCATACAGAAAAAGATCCCTCAAGTCTGCACTCATCCTCATAACAGAATCCCATCCAACCTGCAAATTTGCATATTTGCATTAAGAACACAGGAGAAGTATAACCAAATAATACTGTAACTCTAAAAGCACCAACCTGTAGCAATTTAAGAGACATGAAGAAAAAGACTAACCTTACAGCATATGAAACCCCACACGAAGAATAACAACACCTGGAGATTATTCTAAGTTAGGATCTAGGAAATTATATATTAAAAATCAACAAAATGACACTAGAGTATAACACAAGGTGTAAAATCAAGAGACTATTCATCATAATAATTTATATACTCCTTAGAGAAGTACTGTACGAAAAGTGGCTTATCTAAAAACAAAAACACGTAAAAGAAACTAGATCTAAAGACTCTAAACCCATTCATGATTTCTTGTTAAGTTGAACTATTAATATCAATACAACATACGAACACATATAACAAACTGAACAAGAAGAAAAAACAAATAAATAAATGTACATCACTAATAACGAAACCTTGAATCTCCATAATAATACAGGAGATGGCATGATTGCAACAGTAGTCATTGGTGAACCCAAGACCTTCACTCCGTTTGCCTCTGTTTGCAAGAAACCTTCCTCAACATTATTTCCTGCCTCATTACCTGACAGATATTTTATAATAATGAGATGCATGCATATATCAACACATACAAAAATATTAAAATAAAAAGAAAAAAAATTTATAAAAAATCTAACTCTTAAGTTAATAACTGTCATACCAGGATCAACGAAGACGGGTCTACTTCCAGACTTCCTTAAATGTGGACTACTAGAAGGAGCAGTCGCTAGACCTCCAAACATAGATGTAAATAGATTATAGCAAAGGTATTAACCCACGTCACTTATCCTACACAAAGAATAGACAGTAACTGAATTAACAAATGAAGATCAAAAGATACAAAACGGGCAACCTTAAAAGATCTTGATAATTTATCATTGCACCTAAAATGGGAAAGAAAATAAGAATCAAGCAATCCATAAACAATCAACTAGACATATCAAACTCGAGCACATTTAAATGTCTGATTGTCCTAATTACACATTCCAAATACCACAACTTCACAGTTCTTATATTCAATAGAATTAAATCAAAGAAAACAACGCGATAAGATTTTAATATCCCATAAGATTACATTACAACATTCTAATGAATGCACACCAAATTGAGGCCTCGGTTTACCAATAGATAAACAAAGATACCGATAGGCACATATAGATCATCTGTAAAGCTTGCTCACAGTCGTATATATCTATAAACTTCAGTTTTAAATTATCGCAAATTCATGAAAGTAAAATAGCGACATAAAACATAAGCAAACACACAAGAATCTATCTATATTCTAATTCCAACATGATGCCATACATAGTTGCACAAATAATAAGTAAAACTAAGCAATATCACAAAGTTTGATGTAACTAACAAATAACTAGTTCTCCAAAACAGAAATTATAACGCTAAGTTCCAGTTTGTTTGAATAGAATAGACTGTTCCAAGAGAGTGTTTATTGAAACATTATAGAATTAAGTTATCGGATCTAACTTTTGAAGACAGATCAGATGAGAAGATACTTACAGTGACAATGGCGTTGATTGAACGTTATCGTAGAATGCGAACCTTACAGTGGTTCGCTGGATCTCGCCACCTGATTTGGAGGAATTTGAGTGAGATTTAAGGGAGGAAGGAGAAAGGAGGCAAACGAAATGTTGATTTCCAAGGACTATTTTAAAATTTTGAGGAATTTTTGGGGTTTATGTGGGTGGTTATAATTTTATTTAAACACGATGTGGTCCTTTGACTTTTTTTTTTTTACAAAATGTTGAAAATGGAGCATGTCAATTTTTGCTTTAGTCTGAGTGATCTGCGTGATTTATTATTTTGGTATTCCGATATTTAAAAATATTCTTATTATTCAAAAATTTACAAACGTGCTTGCTATTTCATTAAAAATTTATATATATATATATATATATATATATATTAAGGTGGGTGGACGTTGCTTTTAAATGGTAATTGGAGAGAATACTCTAGTGGCCCTTTAAAATTTAATACAACATTAGAAGTCACTTTTTCCATTCTTAAATACCTCCCCGTGAACCCATCACCCACTAATCTTGATTGCAACGAAATATGAATAGAGGAATCTAAATGCACGATGCATATGAAACCTTCTTTATTCATGAATCATGAAACTCTATAGCCACATTCTATCTGGGCCGCCTAATAGAGACCAAGCCCATCTTTCAGGAACCAATCCTTGGAAGTACTCTTTGTTTGGGCCGAGCCCAAGCTTTCCTTTGAATAAACCCCGGACGACAAGGGTTATTTTAACTTGAATTACACGTACATTAAAAAAAAAAGTAATAAATGTTCAATTTAAGTAAAAAGTTAAAAACCCGTTTTAACTTTCTTAAACAATCTATAAATAGATTTGATTGATTATATAGGAATTATATCTCATTTATTATTTATCCTTTTAACTTTCTCAAGCCACCCAAAATACAATTTATAAACAGAATTGAGTGAATCTACTATTTAAATTGTGAACACTATAGGAAATATTACAACTCACATATTATTTGCAATTAAACTGAGTTAACCCCATTTGGTGGTGGAAACTTCCAATTTTGTAAAGATCATTTCATCTTATCGTGATAGAAGATTATATAGATGATTTCTTTTCATATTTAGAACTAATGCACTTGTATAGATTGATACTCTATGATCAAACAAATCAAAACATTGATTTCTCATATAATTATTTGCCTGTTCCTTAAGATCACCATCACAATGCTTAGGTACTTGATATTTTTCGTCGTTGCATTTTTAGTCATTGCCAACGCTCATGGACTCACCCCTGTAGATGCAACTCGCGTTGACGCTGACCATTTGAGGAAGTTGCGATCTAGGATATCAAGGTTGGTTCCAAGTGGGCCAGACCCAATTCCAAGTGGGCCACTTCATATTGCTAGGATATCGAGGTGGCCCACTTGGAACCAACCTTGGTATCCTGGCAACATGAGGTGGCCCACTTGGAATTGGGTCTAGCCCACTTGGATCTTCAAGATGTTCTTTAATTTCAAGAATTCTTTCCTGTTCATCACAAACTGTCATAAGGATCCACATCATCACCATGATCATCATCATCATCATCAACTAAATGGGGCGTGTAAGGTGACATGTGGCCTTTATTCAAGCCTTCATGTTCAATCTCCTTCTCAATCTTAATGGGTGCGTTTGGTTTATTATTTTGGATAGGATTTTGGGAATAATATTGGGTAGTTGGATAAGGGAGTATTACGAGGTAAAATTTAAAATTTTTTAAAAAACCCCCTAAGTTTGCTAATTTAATTAAACATCCCAATATATAAAAATTTTGTAAAATAACAAAAACACCCCCACCACCCACAGTGCCAGATTCTGGCCACCACCGTCGGAATTTAGCCGAAAAATTACGTTACAACACAAACCGATCGGATCTGTGTCGTAACGCATTGATATGGCCTTTTCCAGCCAGATGTGGCCGTCGACGACCGTAAAAGCCCATCGTTGGTCGTCGTTGTCGATCAATGATGGGCTTTTACAGCCGTCGACGGCCACATCTGGATGGCTAAGATTTGGCCATCATTGACCGTCAACGATGGCCATTTCTTTGGTCGTCCCTAATAGCTAGATCTGACCCAGTTCCGGTCGAGGTGTAAGCCGTTGTGATAGATTCCGGCTACCACCGACGGTAGTTGCCGGAATCTGGCAAGTATGGGTGGGTGGAGGTGTTTTTGCTAATTTTTAAACTTTTTTTCTGGAGGTATTATGAAATTAATAAACTTAAGGGGTTTAAAAGTAATTAAAAAAATATAGTAATATTTTTGGAATAATGTGCCAAATAATATTTGGGGAATATGATTGAGAATATAGATAAAAATAGGGAACCAAACGCACCTTCTCAATCTTAATGTCAACTCAATTAACCCGATTATCTCCCCCACCACCAAAGTCACAGTTTTGACATCGGCTAGAAATACACATGGCCGCTTCGTCACCTCTTCCCTTGAGCAAAACCCATCCCAAACACACCACCAAACTTCAATTCTTTCTCAACACAATTACCGCAACACACAACAATCATCAATCAAGAAAAATCATATCAAAAAAGCAATCAAATAATCAAGTCTTCTCTCGGTCAAGTCGGCTTTGACTCGGTTTGGCCGGCAAATGAAGCTTTTCGGCTAGACAGATCAAGTCAGCATGTGTCTCTTGCGCCGCGCCTTTGGCCAATGCAAGGGCGTCATGTGTTGTCTAGATCTGGCCAGTAGCGGCCACTGCCAAAGTGAGGAAAGGTAAGAAGAGAAGAAAAAGGAAAGGGAGGAGAGAAAAAGAAGCAAGAAAAGAAAAGAGAGGGGGAAGACATAAAGCAGTCTGGTGCGATTGAGAGAGGAAAGAGAATAAGAGAAGAAAAGAAAATTGGGGTTTTGTTTTTCAAGTTTATATATTAGGGATAAAAGGACATAATTATCCTTTAATTTTTTTTTTTGAAATTACCATTCTATCCTTCTGCAGTTGAAATTAATGGAGAAATTGGATGAATGCGTGGGAAACTATCGTTTTGAAACTTTTCGGGCGGCAACTTGTCGTTAGGCCAAACTTTGGGTGGTAAGAATAAAAATATTAAATGTACCATATCAGTTATATATATTTAAAGAGTACAAACGAGTTGATTCTCATATATTAATCATAATGTACTGAGAATTTTGTTAATTTATACATTTTATCTATAAAAATGTATAAAAAGATATATATAAAAAAAAAAAAAAAAACACACACAGACACACACAAATACATGTAAAAGAAATTTATTTCTTACATCTTTGTTTTAAGTTCACAATACACAAATCAACTCTTGTTAATGTTTGGGTTGGCATTACATGGATTTTTTAACATTTTAAATTGAAAAAAGTTTTCATTTTGTTTTTTCACTTATTAATCATCAAAACATATTGTTTTGATGTTTTGGTGGGAATTGTTGTTTGGTTCATCCGGAAAGGATAATTCCTTATTAGGAGAGAAGATATTTAGATTAGCGCAATTTGGAAGGAAGATATTCGGATTGACTTAGACTCTAACTAAGGTAGGCGAAGATCATACAACTTCCTAATTCTACGTATTTGAATCTTATCTTAACTCTATCATGTAAATGAGTGGTATATAAACCCATCACAACTTGTTTTATGGGGCTAGGCAATTGTTCTAAGCAAATTTTCCTAGGAATTATATTGTTCTTTGTAACCTCTCAAAAGCAATAAGATAACAGTGGATGTAGGCTCAAGTTCTAACTTGCCAAGCCACTTTAAAAATCTCTTTGTCATTTACTTTATTGCATTTATTATTCATCCACTGATGGTTATCTGTAATCACGCGCACATTCATTCCGATTCCGACAAGGTCAATCGGAATTCTCTGGTTGGTGCAGATTTTTGTATCAATATTTTGGTGCTAAAATGAGGGCCTGATTCACATCAGCTCTCCATGTTTTTCTAGCAAGTCTCAACTTCTTCAGCGAATCCTAGCTTCTTTTTCTAGAATCACGTTATTAAATGTGAAAATCTGAGTAGGATAAAGTCTGAATCTGGCTAAGCAGTAAACACAAGAATTGTAGCTCTTCGAGTTAGCTTTTCGACGGTTTAAGAATCATCCAAATCTAAGGTTTGCAGCTCAAGTTATTATCAAAATACTGAAGCTTGTTTCAAATCAAAGCTCTCATATCGTGTGGTCAGATCGTGCGCTTAGATCGCTCTGATCTTTAGGTTCAGATCGCTCAGTTCGCATGCTCAGATCTCTCATATTAGAAAGAGCTCACTAGCTCTCAAGCTCTCGAGCTTTTGAGCTCCCAAGCTATCAAGCTCTCAAGCTAGCTCTCTAGCTCCCAAGTTATCAAGCTCTCAAGCTAGCTCTCTAGCTCCCAAGCTACCTCTTAAGCTCTCAAGCTCTCGAGCTCCCAAGCTATTGAGCTCTCAAGCTAGCTCTCTAGCTCTCTAACTTTCAAGCTCCCTAGCTCCCAAGCTATCGAGCTAGCTCTTTAGCTCCTAGAATGCTCAGATCATGCGTTCAAGAACGTTGAGATCAAGTATTCAGATCATTTAGATCTATCTTTCGAGCGGCCAAATCGTGCTGCCGCATACAGATCATGCTTCCAAGCATCCAAATCGCGTTTTCAAGCACTCAAATGGCTAACCCTATGCTCTCAAATCAAGCTCTTCATGCTTTCTAATCTCTCAGATCAGACCCTCCACGCTTTCTAATCGAGCAATTCTCTCACATCAGGCTCTCCATGCTTTTTGATCGAGTTATGCTCTCACATCAAGCTCTCCATGCTTCATGATCAAGCTATGCTCTTAGATCAAGCTCTCCATGCTTTCTGATCGAACTATGCTCTTAGATCAAGCTCTCTGCACTTTCTAATTGAACTCGTCACACTCTCAGATCGAGCTCTTTATGCTCTTTGATCGAGCTCTTTATGCTCTCTGATTGACCTCTTTATGTTCTCATATCTAGCTCTTTATGCTCCCTGATTAAGTTCATAAGCTCACTCATTCGCTTGAGATGACGTGTTCAAGATCTCTTAGATCTCTTAGATAGTGCTAGGCATAACTCAAGTTCTTCAGTTCGAGACTACAGACTATAGTGCGACAACCATCCAGATCAAAGACATGAGTTTTTGAAGCGCGATTATGTACTCCAAAAACTAGGGGCCTATTGTTGTGCGGTCAGTCCGAAGAGGATAATTTCCTATTAGAAGAGAAGATATTTAAATTGGCTCAATTTGGAAGAAATATATTCAGATTGACTCTCCAACTAAGGTAGGCGATGATCATGCAACTTCCTAATTCTACATATTTGAATCTTATCTCAACTCTATCATGTAAATGGGTGCTATATAAACCCATCACAACTTGTTTTCTAGGGCTGGATAATTGTTCTAAGCAAATTTTCCTAGGAATTATACTGTTCTTTGTAAGCTCTCAAAAGCAATAAGATAACAGTGGACGTAGGCTCAAGTTCTAATTTGCCGAACCACTTTAAAAATCTCTTTGCCATTTACTTTATTGCATTTGTTATTCATCCACTGCTAGTTATCCGTAATCACGCGCACATCTATTCCTGTTTCAACAGGGCCAATCAGAATTCTCTGATTGATGTAGATTTTTGTATCAATAGGAATGAAGGATAACAAAGGAAGAATCACCACTAGGTGGCTTGATGGTAAAAGAGCAAAAGAGGATCTAAGTTTACATAGTCTACTGAGTTCAATTCCCCATTTGGTTGGGGTTAATCCCCCGTTATTCCAATAATGTCGTCTTATAATAAAAAATTACCACCTATTAGTGAATGATAGAATGCATGGAGAATGATGCATGTGATACTATAACATGTATATTCATATTTTGCAAAAAAATTTCAATCAAATTGAAAACAAGTAAGGTATAACTTGTTACCTTAAGTCCTTAGCAACCTTGTAGACTTTTAATTTCAAGAGAAATTAAACAAAAGAGTATTCACACTAAGGTAAAAGAAGAATTAGGCCAAGAGAGACATTTAGGGTTCTTAGAAATTTTGATCTCTATCTTAAAATTGGTATATCATTTCTTTATTTATGTAACCTTGTAAACAATTCAATAATTGTTTTGAATTTCCTTAAACAATTCCATAATTGTTTTAGGGTTGTAAATAATTCCATAATTATTATGAAGTTAACATTTCATCACAATTAACAATTTAACTCTTAAATTGTTTACATAACAATTTAACCATTAAATCGTTCATATGTTTATAATTACAACCCATTGTTAAATTCAATTTGATATAAATAAAATGAGTAATTATGAATTGGAATTTCATTTAATTCCAATTAGCAATTTAACTCTTAATTATTCATAATAACTAATATAACCCTCCATTGAATCTAATTCAATGATAATAATATAAATAACTTTATTACCCTTGGTAGGTGCTAGCCAACCTTGGATAATCAACCCTCTTTGGCTATTTCTCCATTATTCTTAGTTTTTATGTGTGACTTCTTAGGTTCACTGTGGCCTAGCTGTGGGCCCAATATCATAGTCTATTCTGATATGTTTTGTCATAACTCTTTATGAACAAAACCTCCACCGATTATGGTAGGCATCTAGCAGTGCTCCATAACCCCTAAGTCACAATGAAGATATACTTCAACGAACCCTTTTATAATAATACACGTTATATAATCAAATCCTTCTGTTGTTTAATCCTAATTAAGAATGAATTCATAGTATATCAAAATCCTTATCTTAATTTTATATTAAATTGACAATCAATACATATGGAACGTGTTACCATGAAACAACCTTTTAGGTAACATTTTATATACCCAGGCCTAAGATTTCCCTTTTCCAACGTATCTTGACATTTGTCTAAGAACTTGATATCA
The DNA here is from genome assembly GCF_008641045.1 of Pistacia vera. Lineage (NCBI taxonomy): Eukaryota > Viridiplantae > Streptophyta > Magnoliopsida > Sapindales > Anacardiaceae > Pistacia > Pistacia vera. The sequence goes on along the minus strand of NW_022196516.1, from coordinate 1,110,101 downwards.
ATCTATACCAAGTCAACGGATCCCATCTTGACTATCACTTGTCCTCACACATAAACAACACATGGTCAAATCGGCTTATTAACACATGACATGAATAACCTCGTGTTTGTATACCATATGAACCATATGCGTTTATGCAGAATCCAACCGTGATATCTCAGGTCTAAGGATTATAATACACTAGTACGATCCTATGATGAATCATTGACTGCATTTTAAATGTCCATGTGATTCATCATAAATGACTATATTCAATAAACAATTCACTAATCGCTTATCCATGCTAATGCCCTAGTGATATAACTTTTATAATCACCCACACTAATACCATCACATGATATTCTAAGGAGGCATTCAACATGCATACTATGTAATATTATTGCCCAATTAATATTACATATATAGAGAATACTTTGATGATTTTGATCTTCTAAAGATTTGTATCATCAAGACATTTCACATGTAATACATATATATAAATGAAGCAATAAACCACATGTGAAATAAGAACACTTTTTTCTATTGATAAGATAAAAATGTATATACAAAATATATACATTAACATATATATACAAAACATAATGCCTTGGAACCGACGACACGATTGGTTCCTAGGGCACACACTAACAATTAGACCTAGCAAAACGGGTCCAGACCCGTAGGTCGACCCGTACCTGGGTAAAAAATATAGGGTATGGGTCTAATGTATTGGACCTATACCCGGCCTGGCTCGTATTATCAATGGGTTATACGGGTAAACCTGCAAGTACCCGTTTATTTAAAAAAAAAAAGGGATTTGAAATCCCTAAATCAGTTCGACTCTCAAGTCTCATCTCATTCCCATCCCAATCCTCATCGTCGCCATCTCTGATCTCCTCTCTCTCACCGTCGCCACTCGCCATCTCCCCTCTCTGACTGTCGACATCTCCTCTCTCTCACCATCACACATTTCCTCTCTCGCTATCTCACATCGTCACCGTCGTCGTCAACATCTCCTTTCTCACACCTCCACCATTGCAGATTGGTGAGTTTTTACCAAAGATTGAATCAAGTGTAAAGTATATAAACCCCTTTTAAGCTTTGATAATTTGACTTAAAAGTAGGTAATGATTTGGGATTCATTCATCGGATATCCTCCTTAATTATTTTAACAATTTTGCTTGTAAAATAATAGCCCTATAAACATGTTTCTTTTTTCAATCAAGTTAGAGATTCTATGTTTACATAACAACAAGGCGTTATTTAATCTAATACAAATTAAAACAACAAGGTAAAGTGTGTGTGTTTGTGTGTGTTTTTTTTACATTTAATTTTTTAAGTCTATGGCTTGTAATGCTATATGCGTGTTTGGTGTATGTGAAAATGTCTATGTGAATTTTATGATAAGGGGTTTTGATTTTGAGATAGCTTTTTATGTTAGGTGTTACTGGTTTTGCTTTATGTTTTAGTTTGATGAAGTTTTGTTGATGGAAAAGACTTGCAAAGAAGAACATTGGAAGTGATTTTGTGAACATTAGTGGCTTTTTGAGTTTTGTTTTATGCGAAGATAGTCGATTAAGTTAAGTTTGTTATCGTAGTTCTAAGACTAAAGGTTTTAGATTTTTGGAAATCTTAGCTTCAGTTGGCTTTGACGAAACAGAGAGAAAAATAAGTGGAGAAAATCTTTTGAGGCTAGTGAAAGATATTGTGATTGAAATGAAGTGAGAACACTAGAGCTACTCTATTATGTTTTTTGTTGGAAATTGGGATGATGAGAAGTTTAAAAACAAGTGTTGCACTTAAACAAGAGGAGGTAAATGCAAATCTTTTGATATAATTATTGTTCTACTTGTTGCAGTCCATTGAAATAAATAAATTCTTTATGATTATTGGGTTTTGTTTATAGCAAAATGTGAATAATGAATGATGAGTATTTGGAAAATGGAGTGTATATTTATATTAATATTATTGTAATTACAATAAGTCAATATAATTTAATCGCATTTAGTTTTATTTATTTTTCAATCCATTTTAATGTAATATTTATATTAATATTATTGTAATATCACCCCGTCAATCTAATATATATATATTTTTTTTGGTAGTCTCAAGCATTGACATGGTGGATTCTGAAACTACAGATACAAATATGGTTAACATGAGAGCAAGTGACGATGCTTCTAGGGTAATGCCACCTCCTTCTAATTCTAGTATTTCTGCAACTAGTTCTAGAAATAAATGTAAAACATCAGCAGTTTGGAATTACTTTGGACATATGTTGATGAGAATAAGAATGAGAGGGCTAGGTGTAAGGCATGCAATAAAACTTATGCATATGGTAGTGCCACACATGGGACTAAAAATTTGAAGCGTCATATGAGAGATTGTCCAAAACGTGGCAACCATGATGTAGGGCAATTATTGATTGATCGTGATCATAGATTGTAAAGTAGAAAGATTAGTCAAGAGACTTATCGTGCATATATGACCTTATCAATTATTCAACATAATTATCCATATTCACATGTGGAGAATCAAGGAACTAGGAGAGTCTTTTCATATGTGTGTAAGAAGCTTAAGCATTATTCTAGGAACACCGCTAAGGCGGATTGCTTAAAAATATATGAAAGGATGAAGCAAAAAACTAAGCTTGAATTAGGGAGGCTTATTAGTAGAATATGCTTAATTTCTGATGTTTGGACTTCTGGTACAACTGAGGGATTTTTTTTTGACAGCTCATTATACAGATGAGGATCGGGAGTTACAAAGTAAAATATTGAACTTTTGCCATATTCCTCCTCCACACTCAGGGGTTGTTTTGGCAGATAATATTATGAATTTCTTGTAAGAGTGGGGAATTGAAAAGAAAGTTTTCTCGATTACTTTGGATAATGCAAGTAGTAATGCTAGGATGGAGGATATCTTAAGGAACCAGCTTTGTGTGCAAAATGTTTTGTTATGCAGGGGTGAATTTTTCCATGTGCAATGTTCTGCACATATCTTGAATCTTATTGTTCAAGAAGGGTTAAAAGATACTAGTGTCGCTTTAAATAAGATTTGAGATAGTGTGAAATATATTAAAGCAACTAAGGCTAGAAGAATCAAGTTTGGAGAACTTGCTGTACAAATGGGAGTGAAAAGCTCAATGGGGTTGAGATTTGATGTTTCCACTAGATGGAATTCAACATTTTTAATGCTTGAAACGACGTTAATATATCATCCAATGTTTGTGACTTTATCAACAATAGATCCCAGTTATAAATTTTGTCTATCAGATGATGAATAGGATAGGGGGGGCGAGGATATGCAAGTTTTTGGAATCATTTTATGATATTACGACTTTATTCTTGGGTTCCAAATATCCTACAGCAAACTTGTACCTGAAATGTGTGTGGAAAATTCAGTTGCATTTAATTTAAGAGAGGATGAGTGAGGATGACGTTGTTAGGAGCATGGCGAAATAAATGATCCCAAAATTTGCAAAATATTGGGATTCTTATAGTCTTGTGTTGACGATTGCAACTATTCTTGACCTACGTCTCAAGTTTCAGTTTGTGGAGTATGCTTTCAAGAAAGTTTATGATTTAACTACTGCCACACGGAAGTTGGAGGTTGTTAAGAATAACTTGCAAAAGCTTTTTTAAGCTTACGAGGCTCAATGTTCCAAAGAAGTTCCTGCCTCACCTTCAGTTGTTTCTCCTGCGAGTAGTCCTACTCTTGGTAGGCGTGTAGATAATTCTTCTGTAAGTCACTATACTTTTTAGTTTTTATATTCTTATGATAAATAAAGTATTGTTTATTGTTTAATTTTAACTTTTGACACTTAAGTATTCAAATGGTACAGGATTTTGAAAACTATGAGAGTGATTTTATTTCCACTAAGAAATCTAAATTAAATCTTTATTTGGAAGAGATGAGGTTTGATCACATCAAATATCAGAATTTGGATATCCTCGATCATTAGAAGAATAATTGTGATTGTTATCTGGTACTTGCTATGGTGGCTCGTGATATTATGGCAATACTAATAACATTCGTTGCTTCGGAGTCCGCTTTTAGTATTGGCAGTAAAGTGCTCAATAAATATCGAAGCTCACTTCGACCTAAAAATGCAGAATCTTTGATATGCACTCGGACTTGGCTATATGGATATGAGTTTACAGGTAACATGTTAACATAATATTTCATATATTTTATTATTTAAATTTATTAATATTTGTAGTTGATCATTGTTTTGTAGATGATGATGTGAATGATGATTCGGATGAAGATCTTGATGTGCCATTAACTAATCCTGGGATTGTGGAATCAAGAGACTTTATCACCCCCGCTGTGAGATGAACATTTGCTGCCCAAGAATGTTTTTTGTTGAACATTTGATTGTGTATTTGTTTATTTTAATTGGTATTTGTACTTTTGTATTTTACGTTATTGACTTATTGTGTTTGTTTATGTGTATTAGTGATTATGTATTTGTTTATTTTGGTTGGTATTTGTAGTTTTATATTATATGTTATTGACTTGTTGTATTTGTTTGTGTATTATTATTAGTGATTATGTATTTGTTTATTTTGGTTGGTATTTATAGTTTTGTATTATATGTTATTGACCTATTATGTTTGTTTATGCGTTATTTGTTTATTTTGGTTCCTATTTGTTTATATTCTAAATTGAATTGAACTTAGAGAAGTTGATTTTAGGAGTGTAAATGTAAAAAATTAAAACTACATGAATTTTGGGGTGTAACTGTCATAATTGAAAACTATTGGGGGTGAAACTGTAAAAATTAAAATCCGAAGAGAGAAAAAAGGGGCACCGCAGGTCCACCCGTACTCGCATAAGGTAGGGTATGAGCCCAATATTTTGGACCTGTATATCTTGAGTTGTATTGGGCCCGTACCCGTGACGACCCGACTCGAACTCAGCCCACCCGCTCGTTTTGCTAGGTCTACCACCTATATAACCAACAATGATTACTATTGGTATTGGAGAATTACCAGAATCTTATATTATTTGACAACCAAACATGATAATGTAAGTAATATAAGATGACATTATTGGAGTAATGTCAAATACCCCTCAACCAAACGCACGATCCCATTAATCGTTAAGGTAATCTATCTTCCCATTAAGAATGTGTTTGGTTAAGAGAATGTTATATTACTAGGAATGTTATATTAAGAGAAAGATAGATTACCTTGAAGATTACTGGAAATATTTAGGGAAATGTGTTTGGTTAGATTAGAATAAATTGGTGGGCATGTTATATTCATATGTTTGATTGGGAGGTAAATGAGTAGATATGTTATTCAGATTATTAAATTGCCCTCCTTTTAATAATATAATATTATTTTTTGAATAATTTCTTTTACACCCCTACATTTGAAATTTTGTTAAAACACCCCAGCCATAAAAAACTTTAATTTGTAGCAAAATCACCCCACCCCCGCAACCATTGCCGGTAGCCAGCAACCACCGCCGGATTTTATCAAAATGGTGCACGATCGGTCAAATCTGGTTGGTCGTGTGCCGGTAAGGCCGTTTCATGGCTAAAGATGTGATCGTGAAGCGACCATAGATCGGGCCATGAGTAGGCCAAATCTTTGGCCATGATCTTGTTGTTTCCGGCTAGATCAAAGGCAAGAAACAACCAAATCGACACACGGCTGCCCAGATCCCACCGGTCGTCCGTCGATATTGCGATTGCTGTCGGTGGCTGGTGGTGGTCTTGGGTGACTGGAGATATTTTGTTAACTTTTAAACTTTTTGTGGGTGGGGTGTTTTAGCTAAATTCTCAAATGTAAGGGGTTTGGGTAATGGTGATTTGGTAGACATTTGAGGGCAATTGTCTTTGAAATTGTATTTAATTAAGGGCAAACTTTGTATAAAAATCAGATTATCTCGGTAATCTTTTAATAACACCCCGTGGCAAAGTAATTTGATTAGCCCCTTTATTATCAACAGTAAACACTATTTACAACAAAAGATTATCGTAATATTTTATTACTTGTAAATCAAACAAGGGAATCTTGAAAATTAAACGAAGATTACTAGAGTAATATTATATGACCCCGAACCACATTCCTAGTAATATAACATCGCCTTAACCAAACACCCCCTAAAACTAAGGAATTTAAGGTATATATATGTTGATACATAAATCTGTACCAACCAGTGAGATCTGATCAACCTTGCCGGGATCGGAACTGATGTGTGCATGATTAAGAATAATCATCAATGTAAGTAAAAAGAATGCAATAAAGTAAAGACAATGAGAGTTTTAAAGTTGTTCGGCGAGGTTAACTCTAAAGCCTACGTCCACTGTTTTTGTATTTGCTGTGAGAGATTACAATATAGTTCCTATGTGAAATTTGTAATCCCTTCCTGCTCGTTTGAAGGGGTTTATATACAAGATTTGTACAAAGAAAAGAGCGAAATTAAGGGGATTACAATTGATCTGAATCGCAATTCCGATATTCTCGCGATTAGGCGCTGTGATTGAGTAGTGATCATGTTTGTTCTAGCCATTCCCGTAATATCTGGGATTTAAAATAATCTAGAGGTTGATTGAATGATTCCTTGAACTGTCCACGACTAGCTTATGTTGGGTCGAGCTTTAGCTTGACGAGCTTATGCTGGGTCGATTAATCATTGTTGCCGAGCTCATTCTGGGTTGAGCTATATCCTCACGTTGGCCTAAGCTTGGCAGAAAAGCCACACACAACATCTACCCCTTCGTGTTCGATGCTCGCTTCGAGCTTCGAAGACTATTGCTCGATTTGATGCCAAGCTCGGCTTTAATAGTGAATCTCTGAGTGCATATTCGAACAGGCTCTTATGGTTGACCTTACGTTTGGCCAACCTACCTCACGCTTGGATCTCCCATGGTACCTGTCAAAATTCAGAATATGAAAAGTCAGGTTATAAAGGTAATTTATGTGTGGTCGTGTGGCATTAAATGTGGCAGCCTTTATCAGTTGCGTTTCATCGCGTGTGGGCGACGACAGCTGTTCACGCGTGAAGTCAAGGCGACCTGCGATGACGGTTATCATTACTGCAATCTGACGGTTCATCGCTCCTCGTGGTTGGTCGACACGTGCCCACGCCCAAGGGCTAAGATTACTCGACAAAGGAAAGGTGAGGATCGACTTTAAGTCGACAACCACGATTAAACCCCGTCCTTTTGTCTCCCATGCAAACCACTATAAAAGGCGGCAAAAAACCTCAGAATAGTGACTCTAAAAGTTATTCTAACTCTTTCTTGCTGCTCTCCGCTGTTGCTTTTGCGTCATCGCGGTGGTCTTTCTCACAAGTTCTCGGCACTTTCCGTATTCTGATAAGGCTTCTCTCCCTTATTCTTTTTTATTTCTCTGAATTTTTTGCATCCAAGGGTGGCTACTGTAGTGGCCATATTGGATGTGCTAAGATTTTATTACGGTTTTTTGGGTGCGTCTCAGGCGGTCTCAGGTTGGTTGCATATTTTCGCCGCATTGCGCAAGCTATCTCGGATGCTTGAAATAGAAGCGAGTGTGAAATGGTCGTCGATTTGTTCAAGCTTTAACACATGTTCACTTCTTTTTTTAGGTACCCAGAGTTGAGTTACAACCATGTTGTCATCTAGCAGTCGTACAATAGATCGAATGTTCGATTCGTCGGTAGACTGGCAGCCCTTGAGGATGTGTTCCCCGAGGTTTCTAAGGAATTTGTCGCTCGAAGCTTGGACCCCAACGCTGCGGGCTTGTCCGATCATGCTTCGATTCAACTATCCTAATCTCCACCGTCTCTAGTCCATAGGCTACAAAGAGAACCACAATCCTCAATTACCCTCAGGGACCTCGAACGCATAAGGGTGGTCTACGCGCCGCTGCTTAACTTGATGGTTCCAGGGGAACAATCTTGGAAGAATCCCCCACCTGGATGGGTAGCTATATCCGAGACTTTCCTTAGGTGCAGGGTATCCAATCCCCCGCATTACTTCGTCAACAACGTACTGAGGCGATTCGACATCGTTCATCTTCAATTGACAACCAACTCTTACGTGATCATTATCACGATGTACATCGCGTACATGATCGCTAAATAGGACGAGTCATCCGTCGAAGAGCTTGTCCACTTGTACAGGCTCAAAAAATGGCAAGACCAGACATACTACCTTTCCAAAGTGAGGAAAGTATGTTTTAACGGTCTGATCGATGTTCCAAAAAAGTTTCACACTAGGATTCCCAATTCTTTTTCTACGAAGCTTAGGATACCGGTGTCTTCGTTGCGGAAGCGAGTAAGGCTTGGGCTTCCCGTGTACTTTTGAGGTTTATTCTCAAGCTATACATTCTAACTGATCATTCTGTTTCATTTTTGTAGTTAACGTTGAGTAGAGTTATCTTCCATCTGTGAGCTTACAAAGGCTGCAACATTTTAGCTATCTTTCGGACAATCAATGTAATGTCAACGAGCTTCTTACATTTCCTCACCTGAAAGCGTATGGCTTCTATCGGGACAAAGCCAATTTCTTAGCACTTCTGGAAAAAGGTAAGTTGTTGCTTGCTCGCCCCTGCTTTCCCATGCAAAATAGATTGCTAATTCTCTTGCCTTTTTTCCTCATAGAAATGTGGGTTGAAAAAGAAGAAAGCGGTTGTTCGTGGCTGCTACAAAGGCTCCGATTGCTTTAGGGACGAAACAACCCTCGAAAACTACCTGTTCGAAGTGCGCTGGTGGCGAGCTTGAGGAAGACTTAAGCTCGAAGAAGCCAGTGACTGCCACTAAAGTAGTTGGCAAGAAAAGCATTATGGAGCCCTTAAATGGGCCAACGAAGAAGGCATCCAAACCAACTAGAGGTTTAGGAAAAAATAAAGCACTTGAGCAGCAAATTGGCTTGGGCAAAGAGGTCGCCATGCAAGCTGACGATCTTCAAAAGGAAGCGGCCAAAGGCTTGGCCAAGAAAAAAATCGCTCCTGCTGGCAAGACAGGTGCTCTAGGACGAACAAACCTAGCTCGTCCCAACCAAAGAATAAGGAAACAGATGAAGCGGCCCAAGCCGCGATCAATGGGCTGATCGACCGACTTCCTGACCATATTGGTGTTGGGTCCGTGGTGGCTAGGGATTGTGTCACCCTGTGAACATTCGCGGTGGTCAGGGACTCGTCTCCCTCCCAAATGTTAGCTTTAACCTGCAACTACATGACGAAGGTACCGATAGTGCGTGTCCCCCCCCCCCCCTCTTTTTGCGGGTTATTCTCGTTTTTTGCCGATTCCTGGTCTCCTTTTTTCAGGTTGCCATGGCGAGCATACTTCTATACGAAGAATGCACTGACACTTTAGAGGTGAACCACCAAAAGTGGCAGGCTACGAAGACAATAAAGGAAGATGTTATGGCTAGGGTCGAGCTTGTAGAGAAAGAGAAAGAAGCCAGGCTTATTGAGCTCGAGCAACTCATGAGGGGAAGTCGCGACCTTCTAGGTTAAGGAAAGGGAATTCCTTGACAAACTTAAAGCGAGTGAGGTTGCCCGGGCCAAGGCGGGGGCTAAGAAAGCAGAGGTCTCGGAGACTTTGGCGCAATAGCGGGGTGCCAACAAACTGAAGTCTAAGCTATCCTCGGCCTAGAAAGCTGTCGCAAGCTGGGAGGCCAAATCCAAAAAGTCTTTACTCGACCTAGGCCGAGAGGTGAAAGGTGTCTAGGAGTCCGAAAATGAGGCTAGGCAGCTCAAGCTTCAGGTTGATGAACTGAATGAGGCCATCACTGCTTGGGCCTGGGAAACATTCGTCTTCCTTGTCCAAAAACCGTGGGAAACCCATCCTTCAATTGATTTCTCTTTCCTTCCTCGAGCTTACTAGAAGGAAGTTGAAAGGATGATGGTCGAAGCTCATGAGGAGGTCTATGTTTACTCGGACGAGTCCAAGGGAGAAGGCGAGGTCCAATAAGAGGCTGAAGGAGGCGAGAAGGAGGTTGAGCCCCAGCTTCAGGTCGAGGATCCAACTCCTCCAAGCACGATGCCACTAGTTGAGGTTCCTGATTTCGGAGTGGAAGTCACCACTTCTCCTATTGACAAGCCATCTCTTCCTCAGGATGTCGACCTTCCTGGACAGGTCGAGGATGAAGCTTTGGCTTCTCCATCAGCCTGAAGAATTCCTTGCTTTGTTTGTGTTTTCTTTTTTATAATTGCTTGTTTGTAATTGAGTTTCAATTAATGAAAGAAAACTTTTTCATCATTTCTTTTTCGAGCAAGGGTTGTTATATTTCTGCAGAATCATTTAATATCCTAGTCGAACTTTGGGATCCGAATTTGCTTCAAGTTGTGCATAGCTCATTTCTTTAAGAGCTTTTTAGATTTTTGCGATGTTTAGCATCGATTTTAGATTTGTTGTCCTTTTCGGGCTTTCGTTGTTAGTTTAGGCCAATTTTCCCCGACGTACTTTTTCTTGGATTTTTCCAAGTTTAACCTTGTCGATTTGGGATTTTTAATCCCAATTTTTGTGAGGAAATCATATGTGACGATAAACTGCGATCTTAGACTTTATTGTCCCTTTCGAGTTATTTGGTCGCCAGCTTTAGGTCGATTTCCTTCGACGTGTTTTTTCCTTGAAATTAATTTCAAATTTAACTTCATCGATTTGGGAATGTTTCACCCTCAATGAGTTGGACTTTGGCATGACTTGTTCGAGATAAACTGCTTTCCTGGACTCTTGACTCTGAGTTTTTAGAATACCATCACTTAGGTCGCGGTTTAGTAAAACGCTAACGATCTTACGATGTTAACAATGAATCAAAGTAAATAATGAATAGTACATGTTATTAATCAAGTGTTTTGGCCGTGAATGGCCTTATAGTGAATACTAAACATAAGAACAGGTGAAACCCGAGCTTCTTATTGATAATACATTCGCAAGTGCTTGGAGTTCCATGCTCGCATTATTGCTTCGCCGTTGAGGTGTTCTAGGTGAAAGGATCTTGGTGTGAGCTTGCTTTTCGGATATCCTGAAGGGACCCTCCTATTTGGGCCCAGGTGCCCCCAAGCTTGGGTTTTGAGTACCATGGACAACCTTTCTAAAGACCAGATTGCCTACTTCAAGGTCTCTGTTTCTGACCTTGGTATTGAAGTATCGCCTGGCTTGCTATTGATAGAGGCGAGCCTTAGTTGGGATTTAGCTTGATGTTCTTCGATCAGGTCCAGCTTTAGGCGGAGAAGGTCTTCGTTTGCTTCTTCGTCAAAGACTTCTCTTTGAAATGAACTGATTCCTACTTCAATTGGGATTATCGCCTCACATCCATAAGATAAAGAAAATGGGGTTTCGCTCGCCGAGCTTTTGGCAATCGTCCTGTATGACCATAAAGCCTTTGGCAGCTCGTCAACCCAATTCCCTTTAAGGTCGTCGAGTTTCTTCTTTATGGTGTGCTTGATTACTTCGTTCATAGCCTCTACTTTGTCTGTTGGCCTGAGGCTGATAGACAGCAGTGAAACTCTTCTTGATGCCAAGCTGCTCGCAGAAGGTCCTGAAATTTTTGTTGTTGAACTGCTTCCCATTGTCAATTATTATTGTGTAAGGAATCCCAAACCGACAAATTATGTTCTTATAGATATAATCCTTTAACTTGCTCAACGTTATCATTGCCAGTGGTTCGACTTTCACCCCCTTGGTGAAATAATCCATGTCAACTACTGCGAACTTAACGTCCACTTTCCCTAAGGCAATGAGCCGATAAGGTTGATGCTCCAAATCACGAACGAACATGGGCTTGTTAGAGTGGTCAATTCCTATGGTGAAGCTCGCAGAATAGCTGCAAATCTTTGGCATCTATCACATTTGCGAACATAATCCACTGCATCATTATAAACTATTGGCCAATAGTATCCCTAGGCGAACACCTTGTAAGCTAGAGATATGCCCCCTGCGTGGTTTCCGCAAATTTCCTAATGTATTTCCCTCAGAACATAATTTGCATCCTCGTGATCAATACATCGCAGCAACGGTACATTGAATCTTCGCTTGTACAGCCTATCGTTGATGAGCGTGTAACAAGCTGCCTTCGTGCAGAGTGGTCTAGCTTCGGTTTTGTCCTTTAGCAGCGTGTCGTTCCTTAAGTGGGCAGTGATTGCATTTAATCCAACTGTACCTTTGACTTGTGGTCAACACTGAGCCTTGTAGAGCGGGGATGCTTAGTTTCAGAAGAAATTTAATTGGGATCGAATCGGCCTTCTCATTGTTCATTGTTGAGGCCAAACGAGCTAGTGCATCTGTTTGCGAGTTCTTCTTCCATGGGATCCGGTGAATGGAAAATGATTTAAATTGTCCGAGCTCCATCTCTACTTGCTGAAGGTAGGATGCCATCCTATCTTCCTTTGCCTGTACTCCCCAATAACTTGATGGACCACAAGCTGTGAGTCGCTATAGATTTTGATGGACTCTGCCCCCATTTCCCTAGTGAGACGGATACCTGCGAGTAATGTCTCATACTCAACTTCATTATTAGAGGCATTGAATCTGAACTTTACTGTTGCTCTGATTGGGTCTCCCTTTAGGCTTTCGAGGCTCTTGCTCCCTTTTTATTCTAGGAGCCATCTACGTATAAGGTCCATAGCCATAAGTCGTCACTCTTTGGTTTCCGTTGCTCGATCTCTAGTGGGCTTGGCTTGGCCTCTGGTTAATAGGAGAACTCGGATATAAAATTTGCCACGGCTTGGCCTTTGATCGATGTCCTTGGGATATACATGATGTCGTGCTGACTCATCTCCATCGTCCATTGGATCAGTCTACCTGATGCCTCGGGCTTCTGCATTATCTTCTTCAAGGGGATGTTTGTCAGCATATAGATGAAGTGTGCCTGAAAATAGGGTCGCAGCTTTCTGGCGACAACAACAAGGGTGTCAGCGAGCTTCTCCATCTCTGGATACCTTGTCTCCGCATTGAGCAGTCTCTTGCTCACATAATACACCGGCTATTGTATTCCTTCTTCTTCGCGTACCAATGCCGTGTTGACAGTGGACTTTGATACCGATAAGTACAACAGTAGGGGCTTACCCTGGATGGGTTTTGACAATAGGGGAGGCATCCCGAGGTGTTTCTTCAGCTCCTGGAAGGCTCTTTCACACTCTTCTATCTACTTGAAACCTTTCTTCCTCTTCAAGGTCTCAAAGAATGGTAAACATCTATCCGTGGCTCGGGAAACGAACTTGTTGAGTGCGACCACATGTCCAGTCAGCCTGTTTTATGCTGGTTAGGTTTTTCATGTCGAGCAGGGCTTCGATCTTCTCTAGGTTACCTTCTATACCCCATTGGTTCACGAGGAAGCCTAGGAATTTTCTGGAGCTCACTCTGAAAACACATTTCAATGGATTGAGCTTCATTTGATACTTCCTGAGGATGTCAAACATTTCTCCCAGGTGCTCAATATGGCTTTCGACGACATTTGATTTGACAAGCATGTTGTCGATGTACACTTATATGGAATGGCCGATTTGGTTGGAGAACATCTTGTTCACCAAGCGTTGGTAGGTCGTCCCTGAGTTTTTTAGGCCAAACAGCATAACCCTATAACAATAAATTCCACGGTCAGTTATAAATGAAATATGCTCTTCATCGGGATCTGGTTATATCCCAAGTACACGACCATAAAGCTAAGCAGTGCGTTTCCCACTGTTGCATCTACTAGCTAGTCGATCCGTGATAGTGAAAAGTTGTCTTTCGAACAGACTTTGTTCAGATCTTTAAAGTCGATGCAAGTCTACCGCTTGCCATTCGGCTTCTTGACTAGGACTGGATTGGCGAGCCAGTCCAGGTACTTGACTTCCCTGAGGAAGTTGATTTTCAGGAGTTTGTTAATTTCATCCTTGAGCGCTTGAGAGCGCTCTGCATCCTTGACTCTTCTTTTCTGTCTTATGGGCTGAGCATGTGGGTAGAGGTTCAACTTGTGGCACATTATCTCGGGGTTGATCCCAACCATATCTGCGTGCACTCATGCGAATATGTTGAGGTTCTTCTTTAGGAACCCGACCAGACTATCGGCAATCTCTCTGGTCAAGCTACATCCAATCTTCAGCACACGAGTTGGATCCTTCTGCTAACACTTATCTCTAGCAACTCTTTGGTTGGTCCTACTGCAGGCTTTTCTTTGTGGATGCGAGGATTTATAGTGTCCTGTAGCGGTCTAGAGTTTGGCTTAGATTCTGCGATGATCATTGTTTTTGGATGCGACAATTTCTGTGCGGCGTTGATAGCCCGATTGTAGCACTCTCGAGATTCCTTGGTGCAACTCATGATCGCTGTGACTCCCCTGGAAGTCAAAAATCTCATCGCTTGGTAGCGCACCGATGTGACTGCACTTAAATCATCCAAGATTGGCCTTCCAATGATGACGTTATACATGGTTGAGCAGTCCACCACCAGAAATTCAGCCATCATAGTTTTGACCTTCGGGTCTACCCCCAAAGTTACGGGAAGGTCGATAGTGCCCCTGGGAACCAGGCTGTCCCCGGTGAACCAATAGAGTGGTGAAGGGCATGCTCATAAGTTCCTTTCTATGAATCTCATTCCTCGGAAGGCTCCCAAGAAAATGATGTTTGTCGCACTCCCGTTGTCGACCATAACTCTTAACACCCTTGCATTCCCAATCCTGACTACAATTACAATCGCATCATGATTATGACGAGGGGATGTTTCGCACTCGTCGATTATGAACCTAACTACCTCACTTTCCTGTTTGGGCCGTTTGGGCAGCTTCTGTTTGCAACTCATTATTCGGGGAACTGAGTCTGTTCAGGCCTCCCGAGCATATTACCTGCAAGCTCGTCTCGAGCTTCCCACTATATCCGGTCCTTCGTAGACCATATTCATGAAGACTTCATTGAGGTTTGGCAGAGCCTATTGAGCCGGGTTCTATGCCTGACTCGGGACCTGGCTACTTTGCTCGCCAAGATTCTCTCGAGCTGGTTATGCCTTGACAAATTCTTTCAAATGACCTCTTCTTATCAGGTCTTTGATGGCATCCTTCAGAGCTCAGTAGTCATTTGTGTTGTGCCCGACATCCCTATGGTAACGATAATATTTCTGTCTATCTCTTCTGCCTAGTACCCCCCATCTTTTCTGGAGTAGGCAACCTTTTTGCCTCTTGGGATACTTCATAGATGTCGGCAATGTCTTGGAGGGGGAGGAGGGGGGGGAAGGGGGGGGGGGGGTTGTGTACTCTACATACCGCGGGAAAGGCTATCTGTCTTTGCGGTTATCTACTCTTTGTTTCTTTTGAAATTAGTTGCGATCCCTATCGCTATGGTCTTGGCCCCCATGCTTATCTGAGGGGCAATCCTATCTTCTGCCTCCCCCGGTGTCAAGCTTCTAGCTAGTGCCGCTAACAAGCTCTCTACTCTCTCGTACTTTGCAGCCATCTGGTAGAATTTGGCCAGGCTCACATGATCTTCACTCTAGAGCTCTTTCCACAACTCCATATTAGGTCTGATCCCTACGATCAGCAGAGTCCGAATGGATTCTTCGGTGGCATCAACGACCTTTGTCTGCTTGTTCTAGAACCTCGTTAAATAAGAGGTCAGTGATTCGTCTCGCTCTTGGCAAATGTTGCTCAAGTAGTTGAGCGGCATTGCGAATTGTCTCCTCGCCTGGAATTGCTGTAGGTATAGTGCAGAGAATTGTTGCCAGAAGTTGATGGAGTTCGCTTTAAGCCGCTTGTACCACCTCTTAACATCTTCGACCAATGTGACTGCGAAGTACCGATATTTCACTAAATCATTGACCTGGTGTAGCTCCATCAGGTCATTAAAGTTATCGAGGTGATCTCTAGGGTCCCCTCTCCCATCGAACTTGCTCTCTCGAGCAAATGAGTTCGAAAGTCTGCTGCTTGTGAAGCTCCTTCGGAGCGCGCGTTGATGCATGAGGTCAAGTCATGATGGTTGGGTTGGTAGGTGCTATCATGCTCGTTAGTGCGTTGCTCGCGATGTCGGTCATAACCAGAATGTTGGTCATTGTCAAATTGTCGTACATGGCTCGCTTCACGGGCTTGTGAAGATCAATCTAGTCTTGGAAGTGGGTTAAAACTGGCACACTGACACTGGGGATACCGACGAGATTCTCGATTATATCTGTCGCCTTAGCTTTCCCTCAGCGTCTGCTTCCCTGGTCGCCTCCCAAGGATTGTTTGCCTGCGGGACTCATGCTCATGCGTGGCGTGCTGCCTGCGAGGTTGGAGGTGTTGATCACCCTTTGGCAGCGATGAAGCGGACTGTCCACCTGCAGAATTCATACCTGTTGGGGTGGCGTTGGCAAAGCGCGGTTGGTCAAGGTTCCAAGCAATTGGTTGTTGGTTCCTTAGCTTAGCCACGTTCTATTGCACCGCCTGTGCAACTATTGTCCTGATCATCTCCATTAGCTGGCCATTCTCGGGATTTAATGTCCCTGCCCCCTGATTGTTTGCGGCATGCTGAGCTGGCGGCACAGGTGGTCGGCGTCCAACATTCTCTTATTACACCTCCTGATGGGTGGTTTCCACGTTCTCGTGATTTTCGATGGTAGTTCTTGATATGGTGAACACCATTTTGGTCCTGGGACAAGTAAATTGCGGTGAATGTTTGCCAAAATCTTCGAAATATTAGCGAAGACCCTCATTCTATCGCCAAACTGTTGATGCAAAAATCTGCACCAACCAGCGAGATCCGATTGACCTTGTCGGGATCGAAACTGATATGTGCGTGATTAAGAATAATCAGCAATGTAAGTAAAAAGAATGCAATAAAGTAAAGACAGTGAGAGTTTTAAAGTGGTTTGGTGAGGTTAACTCTAAAGACTACGTTCATTGTTTTTGTATTTGATGTGAGAGCTTACAATATAGTTCCTATTTGAAATTCGTAACCCCTTCCTTCTCGTTTGACGGGACAAGATTTGTACAAAGAAAATAGCAAAATTAAGGGGGTTACAATTGATCTGAATCGCAATTCCAATATTCTCGCGATTGGGCACTGTGATTGCGTAGTGATCGCGGTAGATCTAGCCATTCCCATAATATCTGGGATTTGAAATAATCTGGAGGTTGATTGAATGATTCCTTGAACTGTCCGTGACTACCTTATGCTAGGTCGAGCTTTGGCTCGACGAGTTTATGCTGGGTCGATTAATCATTGTTGTCGAGCTCATTCTGGGTCGAGTTATATCCTTGCATTGGCCCGAGCTTGGCGGAAAAGACACACAACACACACACACACACACACACACACACACACACACACACACACACACACACACATATATATATATATATATATTTTCGTCGTGTTACAGCCTATCGTTGATGTCGGTACAAGTGCTTCGTGCAGAGTGTCTAGCTTCGTTTGTCCTTTGCAGTGTCGTTCCTTATGGCGTGATTGCATTTATCCAACTGTACCTTTGACTTGTGGTCAACACTGAGCCTTGTAGAGCGGGGTGCTTGTTTCAGAGAAATTTAATTGGATCGATCAGCCTTCTCATTGTTCATGTTTGACCAACGAGCTAGTGCATCTGTTGTCGATTCTTCTCCTGGGATCGGTGAATGAAAGGATTTAAACTTTCCGGCTCCATCTCTACTTGCTGAAGGTAGGATGCCATCCTATCTTCTTTGCTGTACTCCCATAACTTGTGGACCACAAGCTGTGAGTCCTATAGATTTGATGGACTCTCCCCCTATTTCCTAGTGAGGATACCTGGAGAATGCTCCTACTCATTCTTATTGAGGCATTGAATTGAACTTTACTTTGCTCTGATTGGGTCTCCCTTTAGCTTTCGAGGCCGCTGCTCCCCTTTTATTCAGGAGCCATCTACGTATAAGGTCCATAGCCATAAGTCGTCACTTTGGTTTCCGTTGCTCGATCCTAGCGAGCTTGGCTCGGCCTCTGATTAATAGGAGAACTGGATATAAAATTCCACGCTGCCTTTGTCGATGTCCTTGGGATATACATGATCGTGTGACTCTCTCATCGTCCATTGGATCAGTCTATGATGCCTCGGGCTTCTGCATTATCTTCTTAAGGGGATTTTTGTCAGCAATGATGAGTGTGCTGAAAATAGGGTCCAGCTTTCTGCGACACAACAAGGGTGTAGCAGTTCTCCATCTTGGATACCTTGTCTCCATCGAGCAGTCTCTTGCTCACATATACACGGCTATTATATTCTTCTTCTTGCGTACCAAGCCGTGTGACAGGACTTTGATACCGATAAGTACAAGTAGCGGCTACCCTGGATGGGTTTGACAATAGGGGAGCATCCCGAGGTGTTTCTTCAGCTCCTGAAGGCTCTTTCACACCTCTTCTGTCTACTTGAAACCTTTCTTCCTTCAACATTCATCTCAAAGAATGGTAAACATTTCCGTGGCTGGAAACGAACTTTGTTGCGCGCCACATTCATAGCTTTTTTATGCGTTGTTTTCATGTCGAGCAAGGCTTGATCTTCTTGGTTACCTTCTATACCCCATTGGTTCACAGAAGCCTAGGAATTTCTGGAGCTCACTCTAAAGCACATTTCAATGGATTGAGCTTCATTTGATACTTCCTAGGATGTCAAACATTTCCCCTAGTGCTCAATATGGCTTTCGACACTTTGATTTGACAAGTGTCGTCGATGTACCCTTCATGGAATGCCGATTTGGTTGAGAACATCTTGTTCACCAAGCTTGGTAGGTCGCCCTGGTTTTTTTAGCCAAACAGCAAACCCTTAACATAAATTCCACGTTCAGTTATAAATGAAATATGCTCTTCATCGGGATCTGGTTATATCCATACCACCATAAGCTAAGCAGTGGTTTCCCACTGTTGCATCTACTAGCTAGTGATCCGTGATAGGGAAAGTTGTCTGCGAACAGCTTTGTTCAGATCTAAGTCAGCAAGTCTACCCTTGCCATTCGCTTCTTGACTAGACTGGTTGGCGGCCAGTCCGGTACTTGACTTCCCTGATGAAGTTGATTTCCAAGATTTTGTAATTTCATCCTTGAGGCTTGAGAGGCTCTCATCCTTGGCTCTTCTTTCTGTCTTATGGTGAGCATGTGGGTGAGGTTCAACTTGTGCACATTACTCGGTTGATCCCACCATATCTGCGTGCACTCATGCAAATATGTGAGGTTCTTCTTTAGGAACGACCAACTATCGCAATCTCTCTGGTCAAGCTAAGCCAATCTTCAGCAAGAGTTGGATCCTTCTCGCTAACACTTATCTCTAGCAACTCTTCGGTTGGTCCCGCCACGGCTTTTCTTTGTGGATGCGAGGATTTATGTGTCTGTAGCGTCGGAGTTTGGCTTGATTCTCGATGATCATTGTTTTTGGATGCGACAATTTCTGTGCGGCGTTATAGCCGATTGTAGCACTCTGAGATTCCTTGGTGCAACTCTGATCGTCGTGACTCCCCAAGTCAAAAATCTCATCGTTGTAGCGCACCATGTGACTGCACTTAAATCATCCAAGATTGGCCTCCAATGATGACGTTATACTGGTTGGCAGTCCCACCACCAGAAATTGCCATCAAGTTCTACCTTGGTCTCCCCAAAGTTACGGGAAGGTCAATAGTCCCCTGGGAACCAGGCTGTTCCCGTGAACCCATAGAGTGGGAAGGGCATGCTCAAGTTCCTTTCTTGAATCTCATTCCTCGAATGCTCCCAAAAAATATGTTTGTCGCCTCCCGTTGTCGACCATAACTCTTAACACCCTTGCATTCCCATCCTGATATTACAATCGCATCATGATTATGACGAGGGGATGTTTCGCACTCGTCGATTTGAACCAACTACCTCCTTTCCTGTTTGGGCCGTTAGGCGCTTCTGTTGCAACTCATTATTCGGGAAACTAGTCTGTTCAGGCCTCCCGAGATATACCTCACGCTGAGACTTTGGCGCAAGAGCGAAGTGCCAACAACAAACTAAAGTCTGAGCTATCCTCGGCTCAGAAAGCTACAGCAAGCTAGGAGGCCAAATCAAAAAAGTCTTCACTCGACCTAGGCCGAGAGAAGGAAGGTCGCCAGGAGGCCGCTGAGGCTAGGCAGCTTAAGCTTCAGGTTGATGAACTGAATGAGGCCATCATTGCTCGGGCCTGGGAAACATCCATCTTCCTTGTCCAAAAACTGTGGGAAGCCCATCCTTCAATCGATTTCTCAGTTCTTCCCCGAGCTTACTAGAAGAAAGTTGAAAGGATGAGGGTCGAAGCCCAGGGGGAGGTCTATGTTTACTCGGACGAGTCCGAGGGAGAAGGCGAGGTCCAATGAGAGGCCGAAGGAGGCAAGAAAGAGGATGAGCCCCAACTTCAAGTCGAGGATCCAACTCCTC
Organism: Pistacia vera; assembly: GCF_008641045.1. Classification (NCBI taxonomy): domain Eukaryota; kingdom Viridiplantae; phylum Streptophyta; class Magnoliopsida; order Sapindales; family Anacardiaceae; genus Pistacia; species Pistacia vera. The sequence goes on along the minus strand of NW_022196516.1, from coordinate 1,089,850 downwards.
CAAACACGATGCCATTAGCTGAGGTTCCCGATCTCGGAGTGAAAGTCACCACTTCTCCTGTTGACAAGTCATCTCTTCCTTAGGGTATCGACCTTCCTGGATAGGTCGAGGATGAAGCTCTGGCTCCTGCATCAGCCTGAAGAATTCTTTGCTTTGTTTTTGTTTTCTTTTTTATAATTGCCCGTTTATAATTGAGTTTCAATTAATGAAAGAAAACTCTTTCATCATTTCTTTTTCGAGCAAGGGTTGTTATATTTCTGCGGAGTCATTTAATATCCTAGTCGAACTTTGGGATTTGAATTTGCTTCAAGTTGTGCTTCTTTAAGAGCTTTTTAGATTTTTGCGACGTTTAGCATCGATTTTGGATTTGTTGTCCTTTTCGGACTTTCGTTGCTGGCTTAAGGCCAATTTTCCTTGACATGCTTTTTCTTGGATTTTTCAAAGTTTAACCTCGTTGATTTGGGATTTTTAATCCCAATTTTTGTGAGGAAATCAAATGTGACGATAAACTTCGATCTTAGACTTTATTATCCCTTTCGAGTTATTTGGTCGCTGGCTTTGGGTCGATTTCCTTCAATGTGTTTGTTCCTTGAAATTAATTTCAAATTTAACTTCATCGATTTATGAATGTTTTACCCTCAATGAGTTGGACTTTGGCGTGGCTTGTTCGAGATAAGTTGTCTTTCTTGGACTCTTGACTTCGAGTTTTTAGAATACCATCACTTAGGTCACGGTTTAGTAAAACGCTAACGATCTTAAGATGTTAACAATGAATCGAAGTAAATAATGAATAGTACCTATTATTAATCAAGTATTTTGGCCGTGAATGGCTTTACAGTGAATATTAAACATAAGAACAAGTGAAACCCGAGCTTCTTATTAATAATACATTCGCAAGTGCTCAGAGTTCCATGCTCCCATTATTGCTTCGCCGTTGAGGCGTTCCAGGTGAAAGGATCCTGGTGCGAGCTTTTCGGATATCTTGAAGGGACCTTTCTATTTGGGCCCAAGTGCCCCCAAGCTTTGGTTTTAAATACCCTAAACGACCTTTCTGAGGATCAGATCGCCCATTTCAAAGTCTCTATTTCTGACCTTGGTATTGAAGTATTGCTCGGCTTGTTGTTGATACGAGGTGAGCTTTAGCTGAGATTTAGCCTGATGTTCTTCGATTAGGTCTAGCTTTAGGCAGAAAAGGTCTTCGTTTGCTTCTTCGTCAAAGACTTCTCTTCGGAATGAATTGATTCCTACTTCAATCAGGATCATTGCCTTACATCCATAAGATAAAGAAAATGGGGTTTTGCTCGTCGAGCTTCTAGCGATCGTCTTGTAGGACCATAAAGCCTTTGGCAGCTCATCAGCCCAATTCCCTTTAAGGTCGTTGAGTTTCTTCTTTATGGTGTGCTTGATTACTTTGTTCACAGCCTCTACTTTGTCTGTTGGCCCGAGGTCGATAGACGGCAGCGAAACTCTTCTTGATGTTGAGCTACTTGCAGAAGGTCCTGAAATCTTCATTGTCGAACTGCTTCCCATTGTCAGTTATTATTGTGTGAGGAATCCTAATCCGATAAATTATGTTCTTATAGATAAAATCCTTCAACTTGCTCGACGTTATCATTGCCAGTGGTTCGGCTTTCGCCCACTTGGTAAAATAATCCACGTCAACTACCACAAACTTAACGCCCCCTTTCCCTAAGGCAATGAGCCGATAAGGTCGATGCCATAAATCGCAAACGACCATGGGCTTGTCAGAGTGGTTAATTCCTATGATGGAGCTCGCGGAATAACTGTAAATCTCTGGCATCTGTCACATTTGCGGACATAGTCCGCTGCATCATTATAAACTATTGGCCAATAACATCCCTAGTTGAACACCTTGTAAGCTAGAGATCTGCCCCTTGCGTGGTTTCCGCAAATTTCCTAGTCTATTTCCCTCATAACATAATTTGCTTCCTCGTGGTCAATACATCGTAGCAACGATACATTGAATCCTCGCTTGTACAGCCTATCGTTGATGTGCGCGTACCAAGTTGCCTTCGTGCGGAGTGCTCTAGCTTCGATTCTGTCCTTTGGCAGTGTGTCGTTCCTCAAGTAGGCGGTGATTGCATTTATCCAACTGTAACTTTGACTTGTGGTCAACACTGAGCCTTGTAGAGCGGGGATGCTTGGTTTCATGAGAAATTTAACTGGGATCGAATCAGCCTTCTCATTGTTCATTGTTGATACCAAGCGAGCTAGTGCATCTGTTTACGAGTTCTTCTCCCTTGGGATCTAGTGAATGAAAAAGGATCTAAACTATCCGGGCTCCATCTCTACTTGCTGAAGGTAGGATGCCATCCTATCTTCATTTGCATGTACTCCCAGTAACTTGCTGGACCACAAGCTGTGAGTCACTATAGATTTTGATGGACTCTACCCCTATTTCCATGGTGAGATGGATACCTGTGAGCAATGCCTCATACTCAATTTCGTTATTGGAGGCATTGAATTTGAACTTTACTATTGCTCTGATTGGGTCTCCCTCTAGACTTTTTAGCAATAGGCCCGCTCCTGCTCCCTTTTTATTCAAGGAGTCATCTACGTATAAGGTCCATAGCCATAAGTCGTCACTTTTTGGTTTCCGTTGCTCGATCTCTAGCGAGCTTGGCTCGGCCTCTGATTGATAGGAGAACTTGGATATAAAATTCACCACGGCTTGACCTTTGATCGATGTCCTTGGGATATATCTAATGTCGTGTTGACTCATCTCTATCGTCCATTGGATCAGTCTATTTGATGCCTCGGGCTTCTGCATTATCTTCTTTAAGGGGAAGTTTGTCAGCACATGGATGGAGTGTGCTTGAAAATAGGGTCACAGCTTTCTGGCAGCAACAACGAGGGTGTAAGCGAGTTTCTCCATCTTTAGATACCTTGTCTCTACATCGAGCAGTCTCTTGCTCACATAATACACTTGCTATTATATTCTTTCCTCTTTGCGTACCAACGCCGCACTGACAGCGGACTTTGATACCGATAAGTACAGTAGTAGCGGCTCACCTTGGATGGGTTTGGACAATAAGGGAGACGTCTCGAGGTGTTTCTTCAGCTCCTAGAAGGCTCTTTCACACTCTTCTGTCTACTTGAAACCTTTCTTCCCGTTCAACATCTCAAAGAATGGTAAACATTTGTCCGTGGCTTAGGAAACGAACCTGTTGAGCGCGGCCACACGTTCAATTAGCTTGTTTTATACCGGTTGGGCTTTTCATGTCGAGCAAGGCTTAGATCTTCTTCGGGTTACCTTCTATACCTCATTGGTTCACAAGAAGCCTAGGAATTTTCTGGAGCTCACTCTAAAAGCACATTTCAATGGATTGAGCTTCATTTGATACTTCCTAAGGATGTCAAACATTTCCCCCTAGTGCTCAATATGGCTTTCGGCGACCTTTGATTTGACAAGTATGTCGTCGATGTACACTTCCATGGAATGACCGATTTGGTTAGAGAACATCTTGTTCACCAAGCATTGGTAGGTCGCCCTTGCGTTTTTTAGGCCAAACAGCATAACCCTGTAACAATAAATTACACTGTCAGTTATAAATGAAATATGCTCTTCATCGGGCTAATACATTGGGATCTAGTTATATCCTGAGTGCGCGTCCATAAAGCTAAGCAGTGTGTTTCCCACTGTTGCATCTACTAGCTAGTTGATCCGTGATAGCGGAAAGCTGTCTTTCGGACAGGCTTTGTTCAGATCCGTAAAGTCAACGCAAGTCTACCACTTGCCATTCGGCTTCTTGACTAGAACTGGGTTGGCGAGCCAGTCCAGGTACTTGACTTCCCTGATGAAGTTGATTTCCAAGAGTTTGTCAACTTCATCCTTGAGTGCTTGAGAGTGCTCTACATCCATGGTCCTTCTTTCCTGTCTTATGGGTTGAGCCTATGGGTCGAGGTTCAACTTGTGACACATTACCTCGGGGTTGATCCCAACCATATCTGCGTGCACTCATGCGAATATGTCGAGGTTCTTCTTTAGGAACTTGACCAGACTATCGCCAATCTCTCTGGTCAAGCTATAGCCAATCTTCAGCATATGAGTTGGATCCTTCTCGCTAACACTTATCTCTAGCAACTCTTCGGTTGGTCCCGCCACAGGCTTTTCTTTGTGGATGCGAGGATCTATAGTGTCTTGTAGCGATCCGGAGTTTGGCTTGGATTCTACGATGATCATTGTTTTTGGATGCGACAATTTCTGTGCGGCGTTTATAGCCTGATTGTAGCACTCTTGAGATTCCTTGGTGCAACTCCTGATCGTCGTGACTCCCCCAAAAGTCAGAAATATCATCGTTTAGCAGCGCACCAATGTGACTGCACTTAAATCATCCAAGATTGGCCTTCCAATGATGACGTTATACGTGGTTGGGCAGTCCACCACCAGAAATTTGGCCATCACAGTTCTAACCTTTGGCTCTGCCCCCAGAGTTACGGGAAGGTCAATAGTACCCTTGGGAACCAGGCTGTTCCCGGTAAACCCATAGAGTGGCGAAGGGCATGCTCACAAGTTCCTTTCTGTGAATCCTATTCCTCGAAATGCTCCCAAGAAAATTATGTTCGTCGTGCTCCTGTTGTCGACCATAACTCTTAACACCCTTGCATTGCCAATCCTAGTTGTGATTACAATCGCATCATGATTATGACGAGGGGATGTTTCGCACTCGTCGATTGTGAACCCCACTACTTCGCTTTCCTGTTTAGGCCGCTTAGGCGGCTTCTGTTCGCAACTCATTATTCGGGAAACTAAGTCTGTTCAGGCCTCCCTAGCGTATTGCTCGCAAGCTCGTCTCGAGCTTCCCACTATATCCGGTCCTTCGTATATCATATTCATTAAGACCTTATTGAGGTTTGGCAGAGCCTATTGAGCCGGGGTTTATGCTTGACTCGGGACCTGGCTACTTTGCTCGCCAGGATTCTCTCGAGCTGGTTCTGCCTTGATAAATTCTTTCAAATGACCTCTTCTTATCAGGTCCTCGATGACATCCTTCAGAGCTCGACAGTCATTCATGTTGTGCCCGACATCTTTATGGTAACGACAATATTTTTGTCGATCTCCTCTACCTGGTGCCCCCCTCATCATTTCTAAAGCGTGTTAGAGTAGGTGCCCTAGAGCCAATCAATTATTGTAGAATTGACTTTTTATAATAATGTTCATTAATCAATAAAAGACAATTTTATTCTATATTGCGTAAATCATTATTATTGCAATATGTATTGATATATGTCCTTAGAATGGTAGAACCGTGACGAGGGTATCAAGTGTTTCAAATCTTGATAGTGAGAACCCTATGAGCACATATGGTGGTCATTCTAGAAACGTCTGTAGCCCCAGTAGTATTCTGAAGTAAGGGCACATATAATATGGTAAGGCTATCATAGTGTTGAACGACCCTGTCGAAAGACAGTGACTGATCTCACTTGTCAAGGCTGTTTGGTGACAACCTGGTGCAACACATGGGTGCTTGCTGTAGGCGATTACACCGTAGCAAATTCATTGGACTGACCCACCAAAGGATTCCATATGGATGGTAACCCCAGTGTCTATGGAACAAGTCCTCTAACGAATGGTGGTGCATGTGATCCTTACACTTGAGATCACCGGAGCGCCTTGTGCACCGATTGGTGTAGTTTGACACTAGCCTAACGCAGTTCTTTTTAGAGCTGTCAATACGGTGGTGATTGGCTGCATCAAAGAGTGTATCAAGACTATGGTGGATTGACAGAGGATTCATCACTCCCAGGTATGGGAGAAGTTATCTCACGACACAATTCAGTATATGGCAATGACATTAAAACTGTGGCCATAGTGGGATTGAGTTGTTGCTCTATCCGGATTATAGTACAGGTCATTGGTCCAGAAACTGAATACATAATATCGAGAGTAACCGAAGGTTGACACTATTTCTATGCCTTCGTCTCGTCGAGATAACGTATGATGAAAGGATTGAATTGTACGGTAACCATATCGTTGACAGGTAACTACTTTGCTGAATCTAAATCTATCAGGTGGCCATGATGCCTTGCTAGGGGCCAATCTTGGTCTGTGTATTAGTGTGATGATTAATTGGTGTTAATCGCGATACTATACACTGCTGGTATGATGAGGATCCTATGGGTCACACACATAAAAGATAATTTAAGAGCTAGGAAGAAAGAAAGGCGTTTTCGTCTTTCTAGGCAAAAGATTATTTTGGTAATTTCACAGTACAATTAAATTTGCTGAGGTCGTAGCCTTTATTTAATTTGTTAGAAAAATTAAATAAGTGAAATTACGTTTAAATATGTGGTTGCATATATTTAAATATATTATCATTATTGTTAAATGTTAATATATATGAAATATATATATTAATTGATTTTAATTGAGATAATGATGGAAATAAAAAATATCTAATTGGGAGTGTTTGGTAACATGGGGTGTTTGGGTTGGAACCCAAGCCTATTCCATATGGGAATAGAGCAACTAAGTTTTAATATAAAAGAAAAGTGTGTGTGTTAATTAATGAAATTGAATTTTTCTCTTTGAAAAGAAAACACATAGCAGCCCCTTGAAAGAAACTCCCACGCTAGTTTTGGTTTAGCCTAAAACAAATCTCTTTAATTTTTCTTCTTGATTCTTAAGGCTAAGGAGGATCCAGCAAATCCCTCCTTAGTTCCTTACGATTGTCTTCGTGTGGACTACGTGGGTTCGATCCTACACTTGAATCGGTAGCAAAACGTTCATTGACAAATTTGGAGGAGCCTCCAAACGTGCGCATGTTTCTCTTAACTCATGATTAACCTTTTGTGTAGATTTTACTTTAATATAAATTGTAAAATTATACCCTTGATCTTGGCTCATGTAAACGATCCTTGTATTATATTTTTTGTTATTTCCGCTGTGTATATGGGACCGTTTACTAATAGAGCGGGCAACCTTTTTGCCTTTTGGGATGCTTCATAGATATGGGCAATGTCTTGAGTGGGGGGGGGGGTTGGGTTGTACTCTACATACCATGGGAAAGGTTGCCTGTCTCCGCAGTTATCTACTCTCTGTTTCTTTTGAAATTTGTTGAGATCTCTGTCGCTATGGTCTTGGCCCTACGCTTATCTGAGGGGCAATCTTGTCTTCTGTCCTGCCCCCCTTCCCCCCCGTGTCAAGCTTCTAGCAAGTGCAGCTAACGAGCTCTCTACTCGCTTGTACTTCATGACCATCTGGTAGAATTTGGCTAGACTCACATGATCTTCACTCTGGAGCTCTTTCCATAGCTCCGTATTAGGTCTGATCCTTGTAATTAGCAGAGTCCGAATGGATTCTTCGGGGGCATCAGCGACCTTTGCCTGCTCGTTCTAGAACCTCGTTAAATAAGAGGTTAGTGATTCGTCCCTCTCTTGGCAAATGTTGCTCAAGTAGTTGAATAGCATTGCGAAGCATTGCGAACTGTCTTTTCGCCTGGAATTGCTGTAGGTACAGTGCGGAGAATTGTTGCCAGGAGTTAATGGAGTTCGCCTTAAGCCGCTTGTACCACCTCTTAACATCTCCAACCAATGTGACTGTGAAGCACCGACATTTCGCTAAATCATTGACTTGGTGTAGCTCCATTAGGTCATTAAAGTTATCGATGTAATCTCTAGGGTCCGCTCTCCTGTCGAACTTGCTCTCTGGTACCTTGAACCCTTGTGGGAGTGGGGCTTGGCAAACTTCCTCTGTAAAGGGGGAACTTACTATTTCCTCCACCAGATTGTTCTGGCGAGCTTTTAGATCATCGAGCATCTTTTGCATGTGATCTAAGTCTTCACTTTGGTTGCCTTGATTGGCTTTATTAAGTTGTACCTCGAGCAAATGAGTTCGAAAGTATGTTGCTTGTGAAGCTCCTTCAGAGCGTGCGTTGATGCGCGAGGTTGAGTCATGATGGCTGGGTTGGTAGGTGCTATCATGCTCGTCAGTGCATTGCTCGTGATATCGGTCATAACCGAAATGTTGGTCATTGTCAGATTGTTGCACATGGCTCGCTTCGCGGGCTTGTGAAGATCAATCTGGTCTTGGGCGTAGGTTAAAACCAGCATGCTGACACTAGGGATACCGACGAGATTCTCGGTTGTATCCGTCGCCTTCGCTTTCCCTCAGCGGTTGCTTCCCTGGTCGCCTCTCGAGGATTGTTTGCATGTAGGTCTCACGCTCGTGCGTGGAGTGCTACCTGCAAGGTTGGAGGTGTTGATCACCTTTTGGCAGCAATGAAGCGGATTGTCCACCTGAAGAATTCATACCTGTTGGGGTGGCGTTGGCGAAGCGCGGTTGGTCAAGGTTCTAGGCAATTGGTTGTTGGTTCCTCAGCTTAGCCACGTTCTGTTGCACCGCCTGTGCAACCATTGTCCTGATCATCTCCATCAACTGGCCATTCTCGGGATTTGACATCCCTGTCCCCTGATTGTTTGCGGCGTGCTAAACTGGCAGCACAGGTGGTCGGCGTCCAACGTTCTCCTATTGCACCTCCTGATGGGTGGTTTCCACATTCTTGGGATTTCTACAATAGTTCTTGATCTGGTGAACACCATTTTGGTCATGGGACAAGTAAATTGCGGTGAACGTTTGCCATAATCTTCGAAATATTAGCGGAGGCCGTCATTCTAGCGCTAAAATGTTGATACAAAAATCTGCACCAACTAGCGAGATCCGATTGACCTTGCCGGGATCGGAACCGATATGTGCGTAATTAAGAATAATCAGCAATGTAAGTAAAAAGAATGCAATAAAGTAAAGACAATGAGAGTTTTAAAGTGGTTCGGTGAGGTTAACTCTAAAGCCTACGTCCACTATTTTTGTATTTGCTGTGAGAGCTTACAATATAGTTCCTATGTGAAATTCGTAACCCCTTCCTCCTCGTTTGAGAGGGTTTATATACAAGATTTGTACAAAGAAAAGAGCGAAATTATGGGGATTACAATTGATATGAATCGCAATTCCGATATTGTCACGATTGGGCATTGTGATTGCGTAGTGATCACGGTAGATCTAGCCATTCCCGTAATATCTGGGATTTGAAATAATCTAGAGGTTGATTGAATGATTCCTTGAACTGTCCGTGACTAGCTTATATTGGTCGAGCTTCGGCTCAACGAGCTTATGCTGGGTCGATTAATCATTGTTGCTGAGCTCATTCTGGGTCGAGCTATATCCTCGCGTTGGCCCGAGCTTGACGGAAAAGCCACACACACACACACACACACACACACATATATATATATCTTACTAAATCATTTTCAAATTTTTTTTTGTAAAATTGGAAATTCAATTTAATATTTTTTACACAATAGAAACAATTGAAATGCTTTCAGTATTATTTTCTGGAATCTGGATTATATATTTTTTAGCTTTTCATACTGTTTGCAAACTTAACTTTTCATTTAATTTTTTTTTACGTAACTACTTACCAACATTGTAGGTTTATTTTTTTCCCTATTCTTAGTTGCAGAAAATAATAATAATAATAATCATTAAATTATTAAAAATTGAAAAGTAAAACTAAATGAGTAGAGTATAACATACCTGATTTCTTTTTGGTCACATCTAGAGTTCCGAGTTCATAGGAGAAAATTGTGGAGATATTTTAATTTAATTTCAATTTTTATTTGTTCATATTTATGATATAGACAAGATCTTTTAGTTGGATGACGAGGAAGATAAGGTTAGAACATCATAAAACAAGGAAAAGTCAGATAAAGAGTAGTAAATAATTTGACTTATTAATTATGCTAACCAAAAAGCCAAATCAGCATACACGTCATGACACGTCATCAATCTCTCTTACCACAAAATCAAAAAACTCTTCACCAGCAGTGCCACGTCAACCTCTGATCTCTTGCTTCGGAGCTTCGCACTCTTCTCCAGTAAAATCCCGATTCCCGATATCTCGGAAGCTGGTTATTCAGTCAGTTTGTATACCCTTTAAACTCACCAAACCCACCTTATTTCTCCTCTTATTTACCTTCTTGCCATCGCTTTGCTCGAATCAACTGTCCGAGTATTACGTCTGACCATAATAATTCTTCCAAGATGAGACCGTCCACATCATTACTCACGTGGCAAGCACCCAGTTAACCTAGGAAAAACGTGCATAAATAGACACAACTACCGAACTGAACTGACTCCACAGTGTCAGAACCTAATTAGAATCCTACAAAACACAAGAATTAGTTGTTTTTCATGTTACACTTTTTTTGTTTTTTTGGTTGGATCTCTCATCTTATCTTTGATAAAAACCCCTGTAGTTATTATTGGGCATTTCCTTTACTGATATGGGCTAATTCTGTATTGAATTTTGATCAATTCAGTGGCGGGAGTTCGATGTTTTCGATCTGTAAGTGCTTATATACCATAAAAAAATTTGATATTTGCACTTAATTTTGATAAAAAAGATTTTCGCTAATTTTGTGATATTGGGTTGTTTGTCAATGACTGTTAAAGGATTAAAGAGTCTGTGGCTTGACTTTTGAGGTTTTATTAAAACCGAATTCCCGCTAAGAGATTCAAGTAAGTTAGTTAGTTTAGTTTAAAGTTTATTGAGGTAATCGGTTAAGAGGAGGTGAAGAATGGAACCCTCATGTGAGTTTTGTGGAAAGGAGAGAGCTGTGGTTTATTGTAAATCAGACTCTGCAAGGCTTTGTCTGCGTTGTGATGCGAGTGTACACTCTGCGAATTTGTTGTCACGTAGGCATCCTCGTTCACTTTTGTGTGATAAATGTAATCGTCAGCCTGCAACAGTCCGGTGTATGGATGAGAAATTGTCCATTTGTCAAACGTGTGATTGGAATTGCAATGGTTGCTCAAGTTTGGGGCATAGGTGTCAGGTATTGGAGTGTTACACAGGGTGTCCTTCTTTGGTTGAGTTTAGAAGCATTTGGTCTTCTGTTCTTGATATCCCTAATTCGAGTAATTCTGGTAATAGTTGGGGGCCACCTGGTTCTTTGCCACCAAATGACAATTGTGGGAATGATTGTTTGGAGCTAAGAGATAATAAGGGGTCATTTGGGTTGCTGACCAGCAAGTTGAATGAATTAGAGCCTTGGATGTCGAGTTCTTCTACGATTCCACCGAATCCAAATTACATGCTTTATTGTAGTGATCAAGCTCCCTTTTTCTCTGAGGGGTCTAATGAGCTAAAGGTATTATTTAAAAACTTTGTTCTTGAATTGCTGACTGCAATGTTTAAAGCCGCAATATTGTTGAAGACTTGACATTACACTTAACTTCATGTGCTGCAGGGTTCTGACTTAAAAGATCTTAAACTTCCAGATGGTGATGATCTCTGTGAAGTCCTCAACATGGATGATGTTCAGTTAGACTTCGAAGCTGGTGAAGAGATATTTGGCTGTTCACAAGGTCAATCTAGATACCAATTTGAAGATGTAGGGACTGATGGCATATTAATGGAGAAAAACTTATCAGTTACCGAATCTGATGGACCCATGGAGAATGCTTTAGAGGTTCTCCCTATATTTTAGAAGTTTCATGTAGATTTTTCATGAAGCAATCTTTGGTTATATATCTGATTATTCCTTCCTCTTTTTCATGTTTTAGCATCTTAGCTGAAGGATTACTTTTTTCACATGTTTATAAAGCAGCATAAAGTGTTTCGTCATCTTAACATTATTTGCTGAATTTTTAACTTCAAAGTTCTAACTTCATCTTGTTATTGTTATCATTCTCTTTGGTGTTTCTGGAACATGAAACGTTTTTGCTCAGGATTTTTGAGTGTTCATATACAGTTGCAAGCATGTCACTGAGCTCAAAATGCTTAGGCAATAAGTTTGGAGTCATTTATTCAGACCATGTGTGCTTGAAACAAGTTTTCACTCTTTTCAACTACTTTGTGGTGTTTGATACCATGCACACCTCCTAATGCCCATTGCCACACAAAAAAATATTCCCGAAATAAATAAATGCAACACCGAGGAACATTGTATGGCTTCTTGGCCAGTACTTGGCTCATAGTATTGTTCGAATACTGAAACACGGATTTCAAATCTTAATGATGAATAAGTTCTTATCAGATTATCAGGTATCTAATCTAATATTGTCAATGGTAATGAACATAATTGCAAATAGTAGTATATCTGTTCTTTGAAGTTCAGTTGAATTTTATACAAGTTTTATAAGGTTTTGCTTGCCAAAATCAGGTCTGCTTCTCACCTCTGTTTCGTTTTTTCAGGCATCATCATCAGGACAACAGGACTGTATGGCCTTTCAATCCTCTTGCATTGGTGGGACTGCCAGTGTGATGCAGGCCATGCCTAGTAGTGCCAATTGCATATTCCCAAATCCTAGTTGCAGCAGACACATCAATCTTGGATTTCCTGCTGGCCAAGTCCATCCAAGCATGTCACTTTCATTATCCAACATCACTGGTGAAAGTAGTGCTGCTGATTATCAAGATTGTGGATTGTCACCCGTGTTTCTACCGGGTGAATCTCTATGGGAATCAAACCTGGAAGCTAGCTGCCCACAAGCAAGGGATAAAGCAAAAATGAGATACAATGAGAAAAAAAAAACACGAATGTATGCGCTTTATCTCTCTTTATTTTATACACAATATAATGTTTTACATTTTAGGAAAATAGACCATATATTATGCCTTTCATGAGTATAGAAGTTGTTTTTTGATCTCCAAGATCAAATTAGCATACCAGATTTTTCATGGATAGTCTATTGATTTCTAGTACTTTTATTCATCTACACTATTGCTCTCCGTTATCTCCATTTGAAAACAATTTTTAGACAAATAATTTCATTAACTAAATGGAAAAAATAAACATAGAGAAGAGCAAGATATTATCTCTCTTTGACATCTTTTGAGGTTCATCAACCTAAAGTGCATAAAGCCTTTTTTTTTATTTTTTTTTTTACAGCAAAGAGAATATGAATCCAGGTGATCAAATACTTTCTGGCGTAGATATTAATATTGTTAGATTCTTATGATTTGGTTGGATCAGTATGCTAGGACCATGATTCTTGTATAAGCCATGGAGACTTTAACTGCTATAAATTCTCAGTGATCTTGATCTATATAATCCTTTCTAAAAAAAAAATAAAAAAAAAAAATTTCTTCTCCTAATGGATTTTGGACATTTTTCATGTGTAGGTTTGGTAAACAAATAAGATATGCCTCAAGAAAAGCCAGAGCTGATACTAGAAAACGTGTGAAAGGTAGATTTGTGAAGGCGGGTGAAGAATATGACTATGATCCTCTTGTGACGAGAAACTTTTGAGTCCCCAAATTTCTGTCTCTTAGTTCGTAAGACAAGGATAAAATGATAAGGTACAAATCTTTCCATCTGCAGATATATAGATTTTGTACTTTGTAATAGTAAGACGGACTTTAAATATAGAAGCAATTGCTAGCTACAGCATGTATACTCAACTCAATGATGCCTTAGATTTTAAATACTTTGAGGCTATTTACACAGATTAGAATTTTGCCATGCAATATGATTTGATGAAAGATCTTTCCTAACAAAAAAATTTAACAGAAAGAACAAGATAAGATAATGAATTTGCTGTCATCTCCTGAATGCTCCAAAGATGAGCTTGTGCTTTCATTCTGATTATTCGGCTTAATGCATGGGGAAGAAAAGTAAAATGGACCAAGGATGGAAAACTTTTAAATTGGTTAGTAGAGCAGGAGATTGATTATAAAAGTGAAGCTTTCAATGAAAATGTGATCGATATTGGATGATAACTGACAATATAATGGGGAAAAAAAATATTTAGACATTCTTGCTAGGGAAAACTGTGCAATTCTTTCCGTATTCAGTTGAATATTTTTCATTTCATCTTGGCATCTCTTTCTCTTTCATACACTTTAACACGTGTTACCCTTTTGAACATCTAACTGATATTATCTTTGCAGGTATACATACTATTCTTCTCTAAATTAAGCCGGGAATTCTAAATAGCTGATTCAATGTTCCATCTTTCTAACAGGTATCCCTGTCTCTGAAGAGCCTGATAATATTAAGTGCTTCACTTATTCATACATTTTAGAATCAACATGATAAAAATCTCTAAAAATTTACGATTTTTTAGCCTTTTCTGGTTCTTATTTATTTTCTTTGATATATAAGCTTATTCATTTTCACATTCACAGATCCGTGATGGTAAAATTCATGGACACTGGAGCAACCAATGATGACTATGGCATCCCTGAACTGCCTCAATGATCATTTTAAGTAGTAGAGTTTCCTTATCATAATGGATTCAATTATTCATATAAGACTGCTTATGCGCACCACGATGCTGTCGCATGACTATTCCATTTTTTCTTGCCTCACCCAAAGTAGATCCTCATCTTGCTTTTGCTGCACCTCCACTGGTCTTGCCATAGGGAAAAAAAATTCATTAACGAAATCTTACTTTTAGGTACATTATGTGCATTTATACTGTCCGCCAATACGTGTTCTATGTAATAAACTTCAATTTACGGTTGAGAATTTGGCACAGAAAGTATAACTTCCATTGATGAGAATAAAAGTAATTCATATACCTTTTTATACTTGTTTATTTATGCCAAAATACATTTCTGACCGTATTTCTCTTTCTTTATACAGTAACTACTCCTTACCTTTATAGAAAAAAGTTTAGTTGCTGAGAAAGAAATAAAGACATCAAATAACTTTTGGAGATAACATGAAATTCCAATCAATAAGAATCCTTATGAGAATTCCAAAGAGACGTTTACTTATTTTCTGTACATACTCTGATTGTCAATTGTTAATGCTTTAATGCATACATTGATAGAGAGCACAGTTTGCTAAAAAACTGGGTTACCTGATGGGATTCCAAAACTCATCTTACACAGTTACAGTATTACATGGAAGTTGTAGTTGCAAAACACAATCTTCACAATATGATGAAGACAACAGTTTGGTGTTGACATAAGCTATCAGTTAAAAGTTGGAATAATACTACACACACATCATTTGGAAAATGATGTATTACTCAGTTGTGGTTGCTGGCAACAAAAACATGAGGCATGTGACCATCTTTATTCGTAACCCAGACACAGACTTATTCCCTGTGAATTTCTGTGGTCATCTGCAGATATTAAAAGCATCAGATCATTGGGATTCTCTTGTGGTGATAACTTATCGTGGCTTTTTGCACTGTAAAAAGAACGACATCAGTCGTCAAATTTCTGATTACCATGGACCACCAGCTCAACAATATCTGATAATGCTGTGTGTGTTTGTACATATACTCTTTTAAGCTGGCGAAAGTTCTCACCACGCAACGCTTTTTCTGATGTAATTCAATTTTTGTCATGACCTGTTTATAGTAACATCAGCCACAAGCCACAGGTTCCATGAACCTAATGGCTCAATAATGTATCATAAAGCATCTAAAAGAAACACACAACTGCTACTGCAGAGAGAAATTTCGAGTAAATTAAGTATTACTTGTGCGAACAGTAATAAACAAACTATTAAGTTTATTAGAGCCGCAGAATTCATCAATTGTATCAGAATGAGTTCTATCTTTGTGTTTATACCCAGTGTTTAGAGCTGGATCTTGTGTAAATTAATGGTATTTTCATTTTTTCCCGACTCAAAATTTCATCTTTCTATCCAGACTAAGAATATCATACGACAAATAAAATTAATTATCATAACAATATAAAGCTTACTATACAGAAGAAAAATAAAGATTCTGTGACGGTGGAGAGCAACAAATTGAAGAACAACCATGCAGACATAAGTGAGTCATTCTAGAGGCTTGCATATTACTCAGAATTACATACAGATAATTTCCAGGTGATCTCATCAATTATCCGAACACATTTATAATACTAGCCGCCCCAGCCCCTGTATCTTATATTTTCCCAGGAATTTAAGCTTCTACTGCCTCTAAAATTGAATATGTAGCATATGAAAAATTTGACCTCTTTATCACAATTCTCTCTGTCATCATATATAGCCTCAGGCACAAACTTGTCATCCATTCCATTGATCGGCACACCGGACACAACCCAATAACTAAAATCGGATTGCTTAGCCCCAAAAAAAAAAAACAACAAAAAAAAAGGAGGAGGAGAAAGTAATGAAACAAAAGATCAAAGAAACAGAAAGGGTGTTTTAAGTATTCTTGAACTCTTTTTTTCAACCTTGGAATTGCACCTCCTTTCAACCCAACTCACCATTGTTGGAAGCAAAACCTCAAGCGAAGCTCCGATGAGGTATCGTTGCGTGAGGTTTTGACATGTGTTGCAGAGAAAACACCTAATATGTCTGAGAGCTAAGAAATTAGCTTCGTGCACCCATTTGTCACATTTTCTACATAGAAATGCATCATCAGCTTGGCAATACAATGAAGCCCTCTTACCACAAAGCTCACAACAAATCAAACGTGAAGTAGTATTGTTTACATTAACTGAAACTTCATCCTTGAAAGAGAAACCAGTAGCTTGTTGTGTACCTCTGCACATTTTAGAAGGCTGAATGTATGTAAGCTAGAAAGTTGGTTGATATTGGCCAGCCTATTTATAAGGCTGTTGGTATATGTGAATGTATATAAATATAAAATTCACATGGAGTTGGAATATTAACATGATGACATAAATGTCAACTACATGACAGGACACAATTGTCATTGCTTCTCTTGGGTTCTTTTATCTGTCGTATTATTAGAGCATAAAAACTTGAACTTGTGGTCAAGAAAATACTTTTACAGTACCAGTTGAGTAAAGTTAACAAGGGAATCTTTTCGGAAGGTGTTAAATTAAGTTATAATGATATTGAGAGAAAATTGTGACTCCACTAATTTTATATAAAGCTAAATTAGAGGCTTTTTCAGGGATTTTATGGACCATGATTTTTGTAGTTGAGTGGTTACCAAGTCAATTTGATTTACTGGTTGTATGGTCTAAAATTAAAGCAATTTAATAGTGGTGCCCACCAAAGGGATATAGAGCTGTGCACAAGTTGAGGTTGGAAGGTGAATTTTGATGAACCCCAATTCATGGAAGCTACGTGGAGACCCAACACTGGAAGGGATGTCAACTCCTTGTCCACAAGTTTCTCCACCGTTGATACATGAGTCCACCTGTGTGGTTGAAACTTTTATAAGGCCGTCTAATATGTGATAATGATAATCGTTTGGTCAATTTTTGAAGACTAAAATTGGTCAGTACATGCCCTTTTCAAACAAGCAAAGGTGTTTGTGAAAATGAGTGAGGCAGATTCACTCTTCCCATCTGTCCTAAGCTATGCTGTTCTCACACGCTACTGCCAGCCAACCACAAAAACAATCTTGCTAGTGCTTCCATGTGTCATATTATTGAACTACTTTTAGGCTTTAGCAGCCGATTTACTTTTAAAGTTTTATCCTCATCTTATTGAGCCGACCTATTTGCTCTCTCTACTCATTTTCTGACACAGTCAATTGATACTGATACCTTCAATTATCTAATTTTATCAAACATCATTGACATATCTCATCCCACTTTGTTTTTAATTGATTTACAATGGACTTTATAATTTTTTTCAATTTTCTAATCTGAGTGGGTTCCTCATTTGAAGGAAAAGTCTTGGTGCAGTTTAAAATTAGGTTGAAGATATGACTGGACATGGCCTAATACTATTAATTCTTTCTTGTTAATATATTTTATTATTTTTCTCTATGCTGAATAGACCATAGCCTTATTTTATTTTATCAAATAGGAGTATATATACAAACTTTTATTTTAATTACTATTAGATTTACAATTTTGTCACACAAAACAAAACCGTATTGGGTTCTTTCACGAACCAAGTTAGTCTTGGGCTAGATTTGGTGTGAGCCCTGCTTTTAGATTTCATTTCAGGGGTTTGTGCCGCCCTTAGAGCTCCTCCGCCTAGTCCAACAGCAGACCCATATTGGGCCTTAATTTTAATGGGCCATTCCGGAGGCGTTCCACAGCCCCATAAACTGGCTTCAAAGGGAAGAATCATCATTTTCTATGTTATGTGTCGTTTGACTGCTGTAACTAAAGACAAGACAAAACTCAGTTCGATTCGGACTATGATTCTGATACAACTCGAGCCTCTCTGCTGCGAATCGTTCGATTTCGATGCAGAACCAACACAACTACAACAGAAGAAAAAAACCCATCATTTCTTTCCTGAAAGCTGATCAAGCTCACCTCCCTTTTCCCGCCAGAATGCAGCCAAATATGCTAAACCCATCGCGAGTCAAAACCCTTCTTTTACTTCTTTCTCTCCTCTTCATCCTCTACCTCATATGCCACGTATCCACTATCAAGGCACCATCACTTTCCGACTCACTCGCCGCCGATATCGTCTCCAGAAGTCCTATTTCGCGCTGCCATGTCCTCTTTGCCATCGCCTCCTCCTCCAAATCCTGGCCCCGCCGCCTCTCTTACATCCGCCTTTGGTACTCTCCGGACTCCATTCGAGCTCTCGCCTTCTTAGACCGCAACGTACCCGATAATTCCTCCTCGGACCCCACACTGCCACGTGTTGTGATCTCTGCTGATACTTCAAAGTTCCCTTATACCTACCCAAGGGGTCTGCGGTCCGCCATCCGCGTGGCGCGTGTGGTGAAAGAGGCGGTTGATCTGACGGACGAAAGTGACGGTGTTCGGTGGTTTGTGTTTGGTGACGACGACACCGTTTTCTTCGTGGACAATTTGGTAAAAACGCTGTCGAAATATGATGACAACAGATGGTTTTATGTGGGGAGTAACAGCGAGTATTACGAGCAGAATGTGAAGCACTCGTTCAATACGGCGTTTGGTGGAGGTGGGTTCGCGGTTAGCCACTCACTTGCCAGGGTTTTAGCTAGGGTTTTGGACTCTTGTTTGATTAGATACCCGCATTTGTTCGGAAGCGACGCCAGAATCTTTTCCTGCTTGGCTGAATTGGGTGTTGGCTTAACCCATGAACCCGGGTTTCATCAGGTAAAACTTTTTATATATATTGTAATTGATTAATTTGCTTCAATTTATATATAGCCAATGTTGATGTTTATATAGGCTTAAACATAGCTTGAGTGGGTAGCATAAAATGTGCAGTGTAGCTTTACTCGAGTTAGTTCTGCTATTAATTTGCTTCAATTTATATATCGCCAATGTTGATGTTTATATAGGCTTAACATAGCTTGAATGGTAGCATAAAATGTGCATAGTGTAGCTTTACTCGAGTTAGTTCTGCACTATTACGCAGTTACGAAACATATAAGGGATAGAGGCTTTAGTGCACTGCCTTTCTAAATAATTACAATGACGAGATTAAATAGATTTGAGATGTTATCTCTTTCAAATTTCTTTTGTGTTTTAAAATAACTCCAATTTTCCACAGTTCTGGTCCTAAAATATGTACATATATATTTTTGCTTATGTGGAAATGCATTTGAAATGGTAGAATACAATGCCAATGGGGTTTGTTTCCACATGGAAGAGTTGACTTGTATATGTTTGATATTCTGCGGCTTGATTGTGGTAATCAAACGCTAATAAGACTGAGGTAGTCATGCTTGCTCTTTTCTTATTTTCTCTGAATAGAGATTTGGCTGTTGCAAGTTTTGTGGTTAGTTGNCTCTTTGCTCTCTCTACTCATTTTCTGACACAGTCAAGTGATACTGATACCTTGTTTTTAATTGATTTACAATGGATACTTTATAATTTTTTTCAATTTTCTAATCTGAGTGGGTTCCTCATTTGAAGGAAAAGTCTTGGTGCAGTTTAAAATTAGGTTGAAGATATGGCCTAATACTATTAATTCTTTCTTGTCTCTATGCTGAATAGACCATAGCCTTATTTTATTTTATCAAATTGGAGTATATATACAAACTTTTATTTTAACTACTATTAGATTTACAATTTTGTCACACAAAACAAAACCGTATTGGGTTCCTTCACGAACCAAGTTAGTCTTGGGCTAGATTTGGTGTGAGCCCTGCTTTTAGATTTCATTTCAGGGGTTTGTGCCGCCCTTAGAGCTCCTCCGCCTAGTCCAACAGCACACCCATATTGGGCCTTAATTTTAATGGGCCATTCCGGAGGCGTTCCACAGCCCCATAAACTGGCTTCAAAGGGAAGAATCATCATTTTCTATGTTATGTGTCGTTTGACTGCTGTAACTAAAGACAAGACAAAACTCAGTTCGATTCGGACTATGATTCTGATACAACTCGAGCCTCTCTGCTGCGAATCGTTTGATTTCGATGCAGAACCAACACAACTACAACAGAAGAAAAAAACCCATCATTTCTTTCCTGAAAGCTGATCAAGCTCACCTCCCTTTTCCCGCCAGAATGCAGCCAAATATGCTAAACCCATCGCGAGTCAAAACCCTTCTTTTACTTCTTTCTCTCCTCTTCATCCTCTACCTCATATGCCACGTATCCACTATCAAGGCACCATCACTTTCCGACTCACTCGCCGCCGATATCGTCTCCAGAAGTCCTATTTCGCGCTGCCATGTCCTCTTTGCCATCGCCTCCTCCTCCAAATCCTGGCCCCGCCGCCTCTCTTACATCCGCCTTTGGTACTCTCCGGACTCCATTCGAGCTCTCGCCTTCTTAGACCGCAACGTACCCGATAATTCCTCCTCGGACCCCACACTGCCACGTGTTGTGATCTCTGCTGATACTTCAAAGTTCCCTTATACCTACCCAAGGGGTCTGCGGTCCGCCATCCGCGTGGCGCGTGTGGTGAAAGAGGCGGTTGATCTGACGGACGAAAGTGACGGTGTTCGGTGGTTTGTGTTTGGTGACGACGACACCGTTTTCTTCGTGGACAATTTGGTAAAAACGCTGTCGAAATATGATGACAACAGATGGTTTTATGTGGGGAGTAACAGCGAGTATTACGAGCAGAATGTGAAGCACTCGTTCAATACGGCGTTTGGTGGAGGTGGGTTCGCGGTTAGCCACTCACTTGCCAGGGTTTTAGCTAGGGTTTTGGACTCTTGTTTGATTAGATACCCGCATTTGTTCGGAAGCGACGCCAGAATCTTTTCCTGCTTGGCTGAATTGGGTGTTGGCTTAACCCATGAACCCGGGTTTCATCAGGTAAAACTTTTTATATATATTGTAATTGATTAATTTGCTTCAATTTATATATAGCCAATGTTGATGTTTATATAGGCTTAAACATAGCTTGAGTGGGTAGCATAAAATGTGCAGTGTAGCTTTACTCGAGTTAGTTCTGCTATTAATTTGCTTCAATTTATATATCGCCAATGTTGATGTTTATATAGGCTTAACATAGCTTGAATGGTAGCATAAAATGTGCATAGTGTAGCTTTACTCGAGTTAGTTCTGCACTATTACGCAGTTACGAAACATATAAGGGATAGAGGCTTTAGTGCACTGCCTTTCTAAATAATTACAATGACGAGATTAAATAGATTTGAGATGTTATCTCTTTCAAATTTCTTTTGTGTTTTAAAATAACTCCAATTTTCCACAGTTCTGGTCCTAAAATATGTACATATATATTTTTGCTTATGTGGAAATGCATTTGAAATGGTAGAATACAATGCCAATGGGGTTTGTTTCCACATGGAAGAGTTGACTTGTATATGTTTGATATTCCTTGGCTTGATTGTGGTAATCAAACGCTAATAAGACTGTGGTAGTCATGCTTGTTCTTTTCTTATTTTCTCTGAATAGAGATTTGGCTGTTGCAAGTTTTGTGGTTAGTTGAGAGGCAAATTTCTTAGTTTTTTTATGTTTGACTAGCTTGACATGCGGGGAGATTTGTTTGGAATGCTTTCTGCACATCCATTATCACCGTTGTTGTCTCTTCATCATTTGGATGCTGTGGAGCCAATCTTCCCTAATATGAACAGGACACAAGCTCTGGGACACCTTTTCAAAGCAGTGGAAGTTGATCCTGCCAGAATTTTGCAGCAAACAGTTTGTTATGACCATTCAAGGCAACTGACTGTTTCAGTTGCATGGGGTTATGCTATTCAGGTGTATGAAGGCAATGAATCTCTTCCTGATCTCCTTTTGTTGCAGAGAACCTTTACACCATGGAAGAGAGGTGCAAATGTTGACTCTCATTTTATGTTTAATATGAGAGACTATCCAAGAGATCCCTGTAAAAGACCAATTGTTTTCTTTCTTGAGAGTGTTATATCTGATAAAAGCGGTGTGTTAAGCAACTATATCAAGCATTTTGTTGGAGATTGTGTTAGAGCTCATGCTTTGGAGAATCTTGAACTGATTAGAGTGTTGTCGCAGAAAGTGGAACTTGATGTTGAAGAGGTAGTAATGAATTGGTTTGATATGCTTGATTATGGTTTGGAGGTCAAAATATTATAAATTGTACTGTTGACTTTTTTATCATGCTATTTTCATATTCTAATTGGTTTTGCTATTGTCCTGTACACATTTTATCATCCATTTTGCAGATGGAATCTCCTCGCCGTCAGTGCTGTGACATTTCTCCTATATTTAATGAATCAATGACTATACAAATTAGACAATGTGGGCTTGATGAGCTGATTTCCATGCATTTCTAGCATCTTCTAAATGGCTGCTGATTAGAGATGCAATAAATAAGCTTGAGGAGTTCGACTTAGTTTTGGTGTGAGCCTCAGAATAGCCGTGTAAATAATAAGGTAACGTCTTACTACATAAAGTTTCGATTTGTTACGTAAGTTGCTTGATTTGTTTCTCAAATAGAGGACTGTAGTAATTGGTAATTTATTGTACGAGTGAAAATGTGATCAGACCACAAGAATGCTGGTGTATGGTAGGGGGCACAAGGGAGTAAAGTAGTGGATTATGGGGATGCTGGCAGGAAGCTTCTACTGGTATGAGTTGTTAAAGTTAGTTTTAGGAGTGGACAGATGGCAGTGATCAGATGGACTGGGGAGGGATTCTGTTATTGAGAGAGAAAGCAGGAGAATAAAGGAAGGATCAAGGGAGAATGGAGGGGATTCAGAAAAATAGAGAAGAAAATAGGGAGGAGCAAACCCACGAAGTCTAGCATTTAGGGAGGAGCTGGCCCTTGAAGTCCAGTGTTATCCTTGTTTTGTTTTTGCTAATTTTCCTTTTTGGTATTGGTTGATTGTTGGATTGGTTTGGTTGTTTTATCATCTTTGTAGTTGTTTATATATATATATATATATATATACTGGGCATTTTGGTTGCTGGTTGGTTTTGTTCATCTGGGTTTATTGGCTGTTGGCTGTTATTGTTAACTTTTTGGTTGAGTTTTAGGAGAGGTTCCTATCAAAATGCCAGATCATTGGTAGGTTAGAATGAATATCCTTTTCCCAACCTCCATAAATTCTTTATGACTTCATACATGTAGCTGTAGACTGTAGTATTTGCTTGCCCGTTGAATTACCTCAACATGTGACTGCTTGTTTATGTCAAGGAAAAATTCTGAGGAACTTCAGAAAAATATTTATGTCATTATGTTATTTGTACTGGAAATGGTTTTCACTCAAGTTGCTGTTCGTGTTTCTTGTCTCAATTTTCCTTCTTTTTTTATTTATATAAATAAATTTTGAGCTTGCTCGCTCAATATAATCTGAGTTTTGTATGCGTCTTTCAACATGCTGCTATTTCTGCAGTAATTCAACTCATAAACTGCTTGACTTTGAAATTTCAGTGACCTGACTGATATCATTCTTGTTTCTGCTATAACATAACTGCTTATTAAAATAGATAAACCTGACACGTCTGTTTGTTGTGGCAAGTCCTCTTTCTTTAATTTATTTTTTGTGGGAGTTTTGGCAAGTCTCTACTTGAATGTAGATTTGTTTTGACTAATATCTCTTTTCCTTTTCTTAGAAATATCTTTAGTTCCATTTATTTTATTAAGTGAAATAATTCTGTCTGAAGATTGATGTAGTAATAATGTGGAAAGGTGAAAATTCTCGAAAAGCCCTCAAAAAGGGTTTCCAATGTGGAAAGGTGAAAATTGTCAAAAAGTCCTCAAAAAGGGTTTCCAATTACTGTAATTCCTTTGTTTCAGGACGAATAACACGCTTGAAAATGTTTGAGGATCATCAAAATCATGGAACCAAGCTGATCTTTGAATCTCCAATGGATGCAGATATCCTTTCCTTCAAAAAGTTCTGACTGCAATTATTGATAGAACTCTCCAACAAACCTTCAGTTATTTAGAAGGGTTATTTATGTCCTAGAAGCAGGTCATGTTTTGTGAAAATATGGTTTGACTGATTTGCTAATTCAGCATGGAACTGACGGAACGCAGGCAATGGATGATCATCACAAGGGCAGATAGAACTGAGTAATATGAAATGTGAGATTTGATAGTGGTGAAAGTGTACTTGTGTTTACTTATTTTGTAGTTAAATTTTGGAAGTAATTTATTGAAGTAAAACATTCAGGAGATTGATTAATTCATAAATAATATCGTCTCCTTTGAAAGCTGTAACAGCTGTTTAAGCGTGCTGAGGATTCTTGGAGTTAGCTTTATTTATTTATTTTTTATTCGGGGTTGAACTTCTTGTGCTTTGTTTGCTGATGATCCTGGATAATTTCAGGATTCGTGGGAAGACAATTTGAGTTTGATACAATTTAGAAAAAAGAAGCTCGACTTTTTGACCGATTATTATGTTTGCTGCTGAAGTAAATTTTTGTTTGGTGGTTGACATGTGGCCTGCAATTCCTCCATGATTGATGGAGATGTAGGAAAATTTCTAAGTTCATGAGCCTGAAAAGCGAAAAGCATCGTGATAAATATCTTTGTAGTTGTTGGCTGGTAGGTAAGGTAACTATAAAGTTAATCTCACTGTATTGATACCTTCTTCTGTGGGATTTAGAAATTAATATGGATGGGCACCAGGTGGACTGTTTTTGAAAATATTGTGGGAACGTGGACCATGTAAAAAATCGATTTTGACTACTTTTAAGAAAGATGTAGCATGTTTTCCCACTTGCGTTTATTTTATTTTCTCCAAGATAATCAAACGTTGGCTTTTTACATAGTAGATGACTAGATTCATCATCTTCGAAATTATAGTCTTTTATTTTTCAGTTTTCTAATTGAAAATCTCAATAGCAAATAATAAAGCTACGCGTGTCCTCTTTTGTCGAGGAAAGTAACCACGTGGAATCGTTGAAATTTGACTTGTGTCTCTTTTCCAAATCCAACCATAACCTTCCACATGGTACAGGTCTTTGGCCTTTAGCTACCAATTAAACTTTAACATTTATTAAATCATTTTTTTTTAGTTCATCAAATGGATCTAACTGTTGCCAACGCCATTATCAAAGACAAATAGTTCTAGGCTTCTAGCTACATCTCTCTCCCTGCGGTCAAATAATCAATGTCATTAACCCTAACTTGAACCAGACAATCCATTACCTGGACCATTCTGAATGGCCAAGATATAGTACGAATACCTACTCCACGTTTTTTTCTCAACAAATGGAGATATAACTGATAACGTGGAAGTGTCAAAATTTGTAGGTTGCTTCCGCCTTTGATTGCGTTAGTGAATGGTAGGTAGTATATATATATATATTCAAACTTCTCTTCTCTCTTTAGCTGAACAACTCACCTAAACTTGCTGAACATTAAAAATGCTCCAAAACTGATCAGAATTCCGTATGAACCCATTTCTTTTTTTTCTCTCCGACTCCGATCGATACCATTCAAAATGCAGTTTCTCCGCTCAACAATCAAAACACAATCTTCATCTTATTTGATTAACCTTCTGTTGATCTCTTCTTCTGTATGCATCATATTTCTTTTTGTTTCAATATTCTTAGTAGGTTCTTCAAGGACTGCAGATCTATTCTCTTCTTCTTCGCATGATGTGTATGCGCCTGCCAGTCTTGAGCATATTGTATTTGGAATTGCTTCTAACAAGAACTCGTGGCCAAAGCGTAAAGAATATGTCAATCTTTGGTGGAGACCTGAGAAAATGCGAGGATGTGTATTCCTTGAAAGCATGCCATCTGATATAGATTCACTTAGTAATGATAATAGTTCTCTTCCACCAGTTTGCATCTCTGAGGACACTTCACGATTTCGTTATACTTATAGAGGAGGTCTGCGATCGGCGATTCGAGTTGCGCGTGTTGTTCTAGAGACTGTTGCTCTTAATCACTCCGATGTGCGGTGGTATGTTTTTGGTGATGATGACACAGTTTTCTTTCCCGATAATCTAGTGAAGACTCTATCAAAGTATGACCATGGACTGTGGTACTACATCGGGTCAAATTCAGAGGTTCATGAACAAAATAGATACTTCAGTTTCAAAATGGCTTTTGGTGGAGCAGGTTTTGCCATAAGTGCTCCTCTAGCCAAAGTTCTGGCCAAGATTTTTGATTCATGTATTGAGCGATATCCTCACCTTTATGGAAGTGATGCTAGGGTTTACTCTTGCTTGGCAGAGCTTGGTATAAGCCTCACACGCGAGCCCGGTTTCCACCAGGTATCAATTCATTAACTCTTAAGTTTATTGTTCATAATTAAAGTCTCAAATATTATATTAAGCGGCTTTTGTGTAGTTTTTTCTCTTTTTTTTTTTTTTTTTTTAACTTGTTTGGGGGTATGTTGAATTCAACCAGTTTGATGTTCGGGGCAATCTCTTTGGCTTGTTGGCTTCACATCCCACAACGCCTTTGGTATCCGTCCATCACTTAGATCACATGGACCCTATCTTTCCTAACTTGACAACAATCAAGGCCCTGGAACATTTATTTGAAGCTGCAAATGTTGATCCTGGGAGAATTTTACAACAAACCGTTTGCTATGACCGTTGGTTTTCATGGACTATTTCTGTGTCCTGGGGTTATGCTGTTCAGGTGTTTGGCAGGCATATGAATTTACCAGATGTTCTGCCAGTGCAAGAGACATTCCAGGAGTGGAAGAAGAGAAATACCAAACCACATTATACTTTTAATTCAAGAGAACTTCACCCTGACCCCTGCCAAAGACCCACAATTTTCTTTTTGGATAATGTAACTTCTGGAAGGGATGGGATTTGGACTAGTTACAGGAAATCATATGCAAACTGTTCACACGACATGGCTTCTCCAAGAAAACTTGATGAAATCAGAGTGCTGTCACATAAATTAGAGCTTGATCTTACAAAGGTATTCCTTATACTCTTCTTTGGAACACTCTGCATTTAATTTTTTTTTTTTTTTTTTAAATGCTCAATTTGTTTTCGTAAAAGGAACTTATTGTTAATTTAATGTTGCATTCAGTTACGGGCTCCTAGAAGGCATTGTTGTGATGTTTTACCATCTTCCACTGGCAAAGTAATGGAAATTGCCATCAGAGAATGCAAAGAAGAAGAGCCAATCCACATGCATTGATATCATTCGAAATTAAGCATATGGTCAATGCAAAGTTATATCTCTATCTAGATTTTAAGCTTTTCTTTATAATATATATTATATAAAACATGCGATTGTGGAGGTATAATTAATTGCAAAACAACGTAATTGTATACCAGATTAACGTTGTCCACTGAGTATAGAATAGTAGCAAATGGGCATCACGAACGCAGGCCCATGTGAAGGGAACTTCAGAGAAAATCATTGATTTGATCTGGCGAGAGATTTGATATCTTACTTGGTAAGTTGAAGAAAGCCCTTTTCAAATATGGCGTGGGGAGATGTTTAGCTCAAGTTTCATCTAAAGTTACTTGAAAAAGCTTCAACAATGTATCTTTTATATTTAGCTTAAGTATGATTTTCTCAATTTGTAGCATGTGAAGAAACTTGTGAATGACACCAAGGAAGTTTTAGTTTTACTTTCTTGTAACATTTGACTTATACCATAAATAAGAAACTAATAAACCAATATTTTACAGTGTAGAATGTTAGCCATGACTCAAAACCTCTATTGATCTAAGCTTTCTCCGGTCAAGACTCAAAATACCATGAGAAACCATATTCTCTGCCTCAGTTATGGCCTATTAAGCATGAATATAGATTGTGCAGGACACCGTATTTGGGTCCAGGAATTTCAAATTCAATGGAATGTAGAAAGAGGCAGAAAGGTACGCCTACACCATTGACGGCGAGGAGCTGCGAAGCTTCGGTGAGCTTTTATCATGGTCCAAAGCAATTAACTCAATCTAGCTTAATACAAGTATTATAAAGTCCTCAATGATGGCAGCTAACAAATAATAAGAGTTATCTGACTATGTAATGCTTTGGACGAGTTTAAAGAGCAGTATTAAGTAATGTTTCAATTAAATGGTAATGGTATGTTTCCACTCTCCTAATTTCTTATAATGTTCAAGAGATTTCGACTTATCATACTTTATTGTTGAAATGGAAGATTAATTACGTAATTCCTATTAATGGAAAAGTAGAATGAAATTCATCTTTTCAATTATATAGGAGGTCTTTAAAGAAGGCTTAACTGATCAATGATGTATGCATATATTCATAGGCCTAGGCTTGGACTGATGATAAATTGGGTTCGGTATATTTAAATCTTCAAATATCAGTTGACATTACTTCGTGCTTACAAATGTCAGGAACTGGCGAAATTTTGAAGATTTATTTTATGTACACATCAAGTGTCTTATATTTGATTGAATCTTGCTTATATCAAACCTTGTGGAAAGTTTAAATCTTGCTTAGATCAAAATCAAATGTCCAAAGATATTGTATTATTAAATTGGCCGGCCTATCGGTCAATCTGAGCTTGTAATAAAATAGTGGTCTTTTTCTTCAGGCCTTTGATTTTGACTATAAAAAAGTAATTGCGCGTTTCACTAAAATGAATTATAAATTCTGCTGGAAATATTATTATAAAACTCGTCCATAATAAAATAAGGGTGGGTCGTATTGATTTGCTCTCAAGAATAAAGTTAAGGCATTTGGATTTTGTGAATCTTGAGAATCTGACCAGGACAATATGACCACGAGTCATACCCTCCTCTATCGAACTTGTCCTTTGCCAGCCGGTAGAAGTTGCTAGAAATAGAGATTCAAATATCAGCATCGTCATCAGTCAGCTTGTTCAGATGGTCAAGAAACACGTATTCTGTATATTCTTCCTTTTACCATATCAAACTTGTGTTGGAAGATAAAATAATAACAAGTATGAGAACATAAGTTCGGGTGAGGCACTCTATATTCATTACAAATTACTAGATCCTTTATACTCTGCTGCATCTTCTGCTTCACAAGATCCCTCTGCCAATTGCATAATGCAATCTCTTGCATTAACAGCTCTGACATAATACCTATTGTCATCCCTTTTTTATTCTTACAATCCCACTAATTAGATACGTCACTTGTGATTCTGCAGATAATCACACTTCTGGGAGTGTCTCTCAGCAAAATCTGAACCTGACTCTAAGCTCACTGGCTTTAAATGCTTCCCGAACAGGCTTTTTCATGACTACTGTGGGTCAGAACGTTAATACTACTGTTTACGGACTCATACAGTGCAGAGGTGATATTTCAAAGGAAATTTGTCAAGCTTGTGCAAATAATGTTACTAAAGAGATCGTCCAATTCTGTCCTAATAAGAAGCAGGCTTCCATAGGTTATGATTATTGTTCACTACACTATTCTGATAGGAGCTTCTTCACTACTGTTAATAGCTACATAAGACTTCATAGATACAATCCGGCAAACATAACAGACTCCGTGGTTTTTAACAGGCAGTTGCAAAATTTGGTTAACCCTCTATCATCTAATGCTGCATCTATTCCTTCCAAGTTTGCTACCGGGAGCATCAATTCTACAGATTATACGTATATATTTGCTATGCTGCAGTGCACAAGGGACTTATCAGACAGTAGCTGTTCGGGTTGCCTTCAAGATGTCATCCGTTTTATTCCTCAGATCTGTGGTGGAAAAAATGGTTGTAGATTATTCTCTATAAGTTGCAATCTCCGGTTTGAAGTATATCCATTCTATGCATTGTCACCACCGCCTCCTACTTCTGCAAATCCACCTGCTATTACGCTGCAGCCGAATTCAACTAGTAGCGAAGGTGTGATATTTGGTGCTTTTAATCTAAACTTTTGCTTCTCTGAAAAAAAACCACATTAAAATTTCAATTGTAGAAACATATAAGAACCTTTTAGAAGAAAAGATGAAGCGATGATATTGTTGTTATATCCCGTTTATGCAGAGAAGAGGAGCACTTCAAGAGCCATTATTAGTTTTGTGATCATATCTGTGGCTGTAGCTGCTGCGTTGGCAGTGACATCATTACTCTGTGGTTGCTTCTTTTGGAGAAAGGCCAAGAAAAATAGGGTTGGTAATCACCTTTTATATTCTCTAAAATTCTTCAAAGTTTTGTGAGTTCAGTGGTGTTCATCAATTTCATAACTGTCAATAGTGTCCAACTCTTGATGTGGTACAATTTCAAAACTTCCATTGTCAAGGAATCTCAATAGTGTTTCTTTTTTTCCTGTGTCTTTTTGGCATTCAGATGTTACTTCGGAAGATGGAGATAAAAACATGGAATCACTTTTGATGGGAATAGACACACTTAAAGCCGCGACAAGAAACTTTTCAGATGAATATAAACTTGGACATTGTGGTTTTGGTCCAGTTTACAAGGTACTGCTTCTTTGATATCATTATGCATGCTATGATATTCGCTGAATCGCTCTGTACTTAGCAACACTTTTGGTATACATGCCTGCAGGGACAACTGTTTGATGGGCGTGAAATAGCTGTGAAAAGGTCCTGAAGAGCTGAAAACAGAGGTGATATTGGTGGCTAAACTGCTGCATCGGAACCTGGTTAGCCTGTTGGGCTTCTGCTTGGAGGAGGAAGAGAAGCTGCTTGTCTATGAATTCCTCCCCAACGGGAGCTTGGACAAAATTTTATTTGGTATAGCAATTTTGCCTATTATTTCATTTCCGCCTGTTGATTATCATGTCTTCTTTCTTTTTCTTTTGATTTTCTTTTAGGCCTTGTCATTAACACAAACAATAATTTGTAACTTTTGGATGAGATAGATGAAAGGAAACGGTTTAGCCTGGAATGGGAAATAAGGTACAAAATCATTGTTGGGATTGCACGAGGGTTACTTTACTTACATGAAGACTCACAGCTCAGAATTATTCATAGGGATTTAAAAGCTAGCAATATTCTATTAGATGAACACATGAATCCCAAAATTTTAGATTTTGGTTTGGCAAAACTATTTGGTGAAAGCTAGACACAAGGCAACACAAATCGGATTGCTGGGACATAGTAAGTTCACATTTTACTCACAATTCTTGAACATTATTATAATTTGAAGCAGTCAATCTGCAACTAACACAAAGCAATTATCTATTTGTTGATGGCCTGAACCGGGTACATGGCACCGGAGTATGCTAAGCATGGACACTTTTCAACCAAATCCGATGTCTATAGTTATGGCGTTCTAATTTTGGAAATCATAGCTGGTAGAAAGAATTCAAGTTTCTGGAATACATTAAATCTTCCGAGTTATGTAAGTATATATACTGTCAGGTTTTTCTGTTAATGGTAAATTAATTATACGATTGGCCTACCCTTACTGATTTAATTGGCACGGTTGATAATTGTTATAGGCATGGCAACAATGGACCAATGGAACTGCTACTGAGCTGTTGGATCCGGTGCTGGGTGATCAATGGCCAAGATGTGTAGTATTGAAATGCATCCACATTGGATTATTATGTGTTCAAGAAGCCGCTGCTGATCGACCTACTATGACTGAGATTGTGACGATGTTTAGTAGTTACACTATAACCTCACCAGTACCCTCCAGACCAGAATTTTTTATTTCTAGGGGAAGTTCTGAATCAGATATGGGGATGGAGGATTGTAGACCATCTCAATCAAAGAGATCAAATCCTGACTTATCTCAACAATCTGTCAATGAGGTGACAATGACTGATTTAGATCCTCGATAGCATCGCTCGGGTAATTGAACTGATAATGAAGCATCGAAATTTGATAACACTTATGAATGCTTGATCTTGTTGTATGAACATCATAAGTTGACCTTTTGGGTTGGTACTTCATTGTTTTATAGCTAGCTGGGCATGGTCTGTTCTGTGAATTGAGTTTTACTTTTTAAATTCTGAACTTGATATAAAGGATTGATCAAGCCACCTTATACCAAAATGCCAATCCATTAAAGAAGTAACTCAGAATTTTGTTATTCAGATCACTGGATTTGACTCATTCAAAATTTACAAATGTGTGGGATGCATAGATCGCTATTTCAAAAATTATCCAAACGCATATTGTCCTTCAAGGATCTTAATTAAAACCTTTAATTGTATTCTAGAAACAGTGTTAAGGTCAACGTAGAAGATCTTCTTTTGAATATTTATTTGTAATTATTTTATTCTGTAATTGTCAAACCTTGACTTCTTTATTATTGCTTCAAACAGGGAGAGGAATTTATTAATGAATGAATTAAAACAAGAATAGTGCTTTTCTGTAGTCTTTTTTTACTAGAAAGTGCAAGAAGTGGGGTCGGAGCTATAGTTTTTTAAATCTTACGGGAGCGATAATTTGATTCATTGCCGAACTTCAGACTTTCAACGACATAGACGATAAAAATGTGTTTCAATCCACGGGATAATTATCTAGACCAATAACGCAACGCGAGCAATCTATCCACTGTGACACCTAGAGGTAGGAAAGGCCCGGGCTCAAATAATCAGGGACTGGTCCTGGGGCCATAAGATTTCTCAGGCCCAGACCGGTCCTATGGGTTTGGACAATTTTTTTTTTTTATAAAATTTTATTTTAATATCTATATTTATTGTTAATTTAATATTA
The DNA here is from genome assembly GCF_008641045.1 of Pistacia vera. Lineage (NCBI taxonomy): Eukaryota > Viridiplantae > Streptophyta > Magnoliopsida > Sapindales > Anacardiaceae > Pistacia > Pistacia vera. The sequence continues at coordinate 1,057,098 of NW_022196516.1, read as the reverse complement.
AATAGATGGTTTACTTTAAATTCATACATCCGAGTTCTCCATTTGTGTGGAGGAATATCATTAATAGTAAAAGTGTGGAGTTTTGCTGAAGCTATATAAGAGTCACGCTCAGCCGTACTATGATGGGATTGTCGATATATAGGCGAAGAGTCTGGAATAGAATCATCACCTTCAGGCATCTCATCATCAATCTCAGAGACAACATGTGGTCTTGAAGATTCGGGTTGATGGGTCATCAGTTGGGGACAAACATTAGGATGTTGATAAGAAGTATCACTTTCAAAGTTGAAGCCACTTTCAAATGATTCATCAGTCGAAGACATATCAGCTTCTGATTCTGTTTGGAAGGTAGATAGAGAATCTTGAGAAATACCCGAAGCTGCAAGATGTTGCCTTTCTGTCATGTCTCTCAAAAAAGAGCTCATAAAATTGGAAGAGACAAGATTTTCTGAAGAGACAAGATTAGTAGAATTTTGGCGGTCTTCCATCATCATTATTTGCATTGGAGCCTTATCCTTAGATAAAGGACGATGAGGCTTAGGAGATGGAGGATCGGAATGACTGGAAGAGAAAGAGTCAGGTATATCATCGGATGGTTTCTGCGTTTTAGCAGCATATTTTTCTTGCTTCTTTTGTTCCCGTTCCAACTTAATCTTTTCATCACGTTATTTGCGGAGCTTGGCATATAACTGTTTAGAGTTGCCAAAAGCCTGAACAACGTCAAAAGGTATATGATGTGAGACCAAAGGTTGACTAATCTTTGGGAAAGGTGAAAAAGAGGCTTGTGGTCATGCTGTTGAAGAATCAAAAGGATTTGGCACCTAAGACATTTCAGGAAAAGTCTGTGGTTGTTTGAGTTTTTGCTTAAAATATTCCTGCTGAAGCGATGCCATTTGGGTTTTTAGCGACTTCATTTCTGCTTTTTTTTCTGGAGAAATTGAGCTAAATAGCTATGAGAGGTGCTAACAAATGTGCATTAATTCCTGATGGAGCTGATCAATCCGGTTTTGAAGATGATTAATCTGTTTTTGTAACCGAGAAATCAACATAGTGTGGTTCTGAGACTGAGAGTCAACCTGATGAGCTACCAGATCTAATTTTTGTTCAATTCTAGTAATGGTTTTATTTTGGGCTAAAGCATTTTCAGTTTGCCAATTGAGAACTGCTTTAGCTTGGGAGAGTTTTGGAGTGGATCCATCAGGCTGTATGACTTTGGAAGGAACCACTTTTGGTTGTTGAATCGCCGATTCCTTAAGAGAAGGAAAGTCTGTGTCATAATTGAAATTTTGTCCTGTCTGTTGGGGTTTAGAAGATTGAATCATCAGAATACACTGAACATGTGGAGTATGAACAAAAGGTGAATGGGTTGGTTTGTTTTCTTTTGCAATCCACCGAAGAGCCTGCTGATAACATGGTAAAAGCTGTTTAAAGTAAGGTGATTTAATAAGTTTGGATAGTTTTAAAGGTGATTTGGGTTTAGGTTTCGGAGGGATTTCCCATGAAGGATTAATGGATGGTGATTCTTTCAAGGCTGGTAGAGAATATATGACATAATAGTCAAATTTACTAGATGGTTGACCAAGAAAGCTAACTTTAGGATCATGGTCTTCAAATCTGGAGTGAAGATCTTTTTTACTGCACCGAGCTGTCTATTTTTTTGGTCTAAAATGGTTTCATCTGGAAAGATAATGCTCCTCTAATTCCCAAATAGGATCATCACGACAGTCTGAGCATTGACAGTCAAGATCAAATGGAATGTGACCAGTGACTGGATCAAATTGATAATAGACAAGAGCACTAGATTGTTGAAATGAATGAATGGAAAGTCCAGATTCCCGTACTATTGTAGCTGGTAAGATTGGAGTGATCATGAATTGAGTTTGTCGAAAACTCAAAGGTGGAGCACTGGGAGTTGCTGGAGACTTGAGTCTGATAGTTGTTGTTTCGTCAGGGTTATCATGCATGGTAGATTCTGTAGAAACCACTGGAGTTTCTTTTTTATTAAGAGACTCATAACTCATCACCCAAGAGTCTGGTAACAATTTAATCAAATCATCTCTGGAAATCTGCTTGGGAATATGGATGCATTGAGGAGAATTCTAAGAGTCAACAGTAAGGAGCAGCGCATCAGTAGTCGTAGGAATAGCGAGATCAAAAGCATGGTCTTGGATCCATCAAACCATCTGATAATGCAAAGTAGCTGCAATACTCCCTGGATTTAAATCTGCACCAACTATTTGTAATTGAACTTTAAGAGATTTGGAGCAATGAACATCAGAAAGAGACATATTGAAATTAGGAAACAGTGTCATAACGACTGTCCCAACATTCAAAGTTATTTGTGCCATTCCCATACAAGCATGTTGATATTGGACAAATTTGGTGTCCAACAAAGCGATTCGAACAGAGACTGGGAGTCCTTTTCTACCATGATAAGATAGAGCTAGTCTGATAGCACCAAAGTGGACATGAGAGTATCTTTCACGGATCCATTGGGCAATGAATTCTTGAGGGATTTCCAAAGTAATATATTGTTCTTGAGTTGTGGCTGGAATTTGACACTTATCAAAAGTATTAGTCTGGACATACTCTTTAACTGGCTTTCTGGAAGGTCTAACAAGAGTTTTAAAGGTTTTAGGCAAAGAAGAAAAGGACTTGGAAAATGCTGTTTATGGATTTACAATTGGAGGGATAGTATCTTGGGTTTTTTTATTTTCTGGGATATAAGATATTTCATACAAACTATCGACTTTAGAAGAAGATCTAGATAAGCTAGTATTTATGGGAGCAATAAACATAGATAAAGCTGAAGAGGATTCCATATGCGTGAGTTCAACCTCTTAGATGTGTAATATCACCTCAAATGGTAAGAATAGCTCAAGACCCAAACATTAAACATAAAAATAAAACATAAGACATAAGACATAACCCAAACTTAAAGGAGCCAATATTCGAGGGGAGGTAATCCTCCCCACACACAGAAATTGGAACCAATAAGTAACTTAGAGAAGCCAATATCCGAGGGGAGATAATCCTCCGCGCACACAGAAATTGGAATCGATAAGTGGTTTGGCTCTGGTACCATACGGGTTACTAGACCTTAGAGATGATGTCAGAAGATCGTGGAATATGCATGTGGGAAACTATGATAGCCGACCTAAGTGAAACCAATCAACGCAATGATCGATCGAAATCATGGTCAAGGCCCTCCTTTAATCCCACACACACTTACACCCACACAACTTCTAACATCATCTAAAAGGGCTAGTGAAAATTAAACACACAAAAAATATAAATGAAGAAAAAATATATTAAATATATCAAGAACATAAATTGAGAACATATATGTTAAACATGTCAAAGAACATAAATTAAGAACATATATGGGATCTTTTGCTACCCTTAACATTATCAGAATATTACAACACCCTTGAGGTTGAGGGAAAGTTTAGAAGGATGAAAGAAACATGGAAGAACTATGGTAAAGATGTGCAAAGAAAATATACAAGGGAGAAGTGAGAGATTCTTGATAAGAGAATAAAGCAAGAGAAATATACAAGGGTTTTCACAATGCTCCTCCTTCCTACGAGAAGGTAAAAGTCTTTATTTATAGAGAAGAGATATACATTGCATGCAAGACTCATAAATGAGCTATTTGATACATGAGTAGACCTTTTTTTTTTTTTTTTTTTTTTTTTTCCATTTATTTGCCTACAATACTTGACTTTTATAATTCATATGGAAGATATTACACTAAGTTGGCAAACTGCCATTTAGTCCATGACTATCTTCATAAAGGACACAACTTTTATTTTAAGACATGCAGAGCTTTAATCTCCTAACAGGCTTGTAATGTGCCACGAGTCCTCATCCTAGAAATCGAGACAACCCATTGATTGAATCCAGTCAGTAGGGATTTGTCGAGAAGATGTATCTGGATGAGTATTCGGAGAAATCTCTGGAAACTGCTTTGCAGAGGTACTTGGTGCATGCATGTACTGTTGTCGCCTTGATTTATGAAGATAGTAATTATGAGACTGTTGAAGCTCTTTTTCTTGCATAGTATTTCACTGTGAGTCTGAGTACCACCATTCTGGATAATCTGAAGTGGCATTGAATTGAGTAGTGATGGAACGTATGCATGTTTGTTTAGCTTAGAGTAATTTCTCAGTGTAGTCTGGAGGAAAGAGTTCTCACGGAGCATCATCGCGAAAGGATGGCCATATTTCGTCTGGAATTATCTGATTTTTTCCAAAAATGATTTTTTGAATTGATCTAGTCTCAACAGGATGGTCAAACATATTATGGACGAGATCATATGGATAAGACCAATGAAATGTGACTTGATGCTGTGAAAAATATAGGCCATCGGATCTGATGGAGTGATGTCTATGGAAAAACATGATAGACCATGCCATTTTGGTAGACATAGGACCTTTGTATCGGACTCGCTGATGAGCAAACATGGATTTCCATTTTTCTAGGGTTTTAAACCATTTGAGAAAAGTCATCAAAGAGTGTAATTCAGAGGTTGAGAATGACTGATATTGGGAAATCATTTTCAACATATGATGGACTGAGAATTGAATGGCAATGTGGTACTGGTGTAACATATACCAAAAAAACCATAATAATTCTTCTGGAAATATGATATCAAGACCTGGAGGTACATAAAAGATTTTTGAAAAGGGGTAATCTGGATGGACACCTAACATATCATACATGGATTGTCCACATTTTTCAATGCATTGAATCTGATAAGAAAACATAAGGGTAGTAGCATTTTCATTAATGGTACGAGTTCGAACAAGGTCATCGAATTCAGGAGGTACGTCTGGAGTATGGTTTGGTGAAGAAGATGATGAACAGGAACTGGACTGGGTTAATGGTTGGAACATGAAACAGGGAAGAGGTTTGGATCTAGGGTTCATGAAACCGACTTGTTAAGTTTTAGGTCAGGATAAATAATCTACAATGGTGTTGGTGTGACCTTTGATGTGCTGGATGGTGAATGAATATTTGTTTAACCATTCTGCCCATCGAAGTAATTGTTGATGCGAAACCTTTTTCTTGTTGAATCAAAGCATTTGATCAAAAGACTTCATATCCGTTTCAACAAAGAAGTGATATCCAACAAGATGGAATTCAAACCTTTCAATGACATTTTTTACTGCTAACACTTCCTTGAAAGTAGAATGATAATGCTGCTGGTGAAGTTTGAATTGTCCACTCTGGTATCCACACAAATGTCATACTTTGTCATCATCTTGTTCAAAAAGCATTGCACCCCAATGAGTGTCACTAGCATCCGTCTGAAGAATTCGTCTTCTAGAAGAAGGAATCTTCAACGGCTGTGTATGGAAGGATTTGCATCTAAGACTCTTGACTGCATTTGTTTGCTTTTCAGACCACGAATGAGGATTCTTCTTAAGCATATAGGAAAGTGGAGTAGTGAGACAAGAAATGTTGGGAATAAAACTGCGCATGTAATTGGCAATTCCCAAGAATTGTTGTATTTCTTTCTTGGTTGTGAGAACATCTGAGAATTTTCGCAACTCATTAGCAATATAAGGCTGAAGATCATACATGCCGTCAGCAATCATCATACCAAGAAAATCAATTTTTGTCTGCCCTAACTGCATTTTCTTCTCAAAGAGCATAATACCGTAAGAGTATATGATATCAACAAAGTCACGAAGAAGACATATATGAGATTCCTCATCTTTTGAAAAGAGAAGGATATCATCGATATAAATGAGACATGTATGAAGAAGGGGAGTAAAAATCTTCATCATGGCTTTCTGAAACAGGGAAGGAGTGACTTTAAGTCCAAAAGGCATGATCGTCCACTAGTAGTGTTGATTGGGAATATAGAAAGCAGTCTTATGATGATCATCAGGATGAATTCCAAGTTGCCAGAATCCAGCTTTGAGATCAAATTTGGAAAACATCTTTGCATTATGGAGATTTGCAAAGAGAACTTGTCTGGAAGGCAGAGGAAATTTATCATCACGGAGAAAGAAATTCAATGGCTGATAATTGATAAAAAGTCTGAGTTTTCCTCTAGTTTGTTCAGCACGTTTATTGACATAAAATGCTTCACATGCCCATTGAGAATTTGTGGGTTCGATCAATCCCTGAGATAAAAGCTGAGTACATTCTTGTTGGGCTAGGCTGAGATGTTCTGGTGACATGCCTGAATGACTAGCTTTAGTGGGATTGATATCTTCGCTCTTGATGAATGGAAGATGGATAAAGAAATCAAAATTCTTCCATAATGGATGAGCACATTTAGTGAGAAAATCTGCATGAGAATTTGCACAAGAGTGGGAAATAAGTTGGGTTTTGATATGCTCAATATGATTGCCTTCAATCTGGAATAAATTAGGCCTAGTGGTCCAGAATTGGAAAAACATCTTGTACCGAACACCATTAGGGAGGATTCTAAATTTATTGAGTTTAGAATAAACATCAAAACTTAGAATCATATCTTTGTCAAGTAAATCGGAACCAAGAACTTTATGAAAAGTAAAACATCCTGGAAAAATTTGGATTTTAATAGGTTTGCTGATCAGATGAGTAGTGAAAGTGTCACTATTAGCAGTGTAGAAAACTTCCTGATGAGGTTTCCACAAAGAGGATGGGAGGATCTTAGGGTTGATATAGTACGAGTAGCACCAGTATAAAAAAATGCTATGATTTAAATGAGATTGGAATATTTAGTGGGGAAGATCTGAACTTTTGCTGTAAGTATGTGACATGAGAAGGCTAATGATGGAAGGGATTGTGGTATTTGTTGGATATGGTAGAAATAGTGACAATCATCTAAATCAGAGAACTCAGTATCAGAGGCCACAAACTGGAAAATAATGTCTGAAATGGGTTCTTCATCCATTGAAAACCAACTTTCAACATCATCATCAGAAAAATCTATATCAGTGAGCTTATAAAGCTGTTGCATCATTTTGACTGACTGTTTGGGCTTGTTTGGATAATTTTTGGAAAAATGACCAAGACGGTCGCACAAATAACACTGATTAGATCGTTTGCCTCTGCGTTTCTTTTTTCGAAGAAACTTACAGTGCTTGAAACGTCGAAATTTGCGCCTGGCAGGACCATTAGGTGGGGAAAACTTGATGCGTCTAGAATGAAATTTCTTCTTGGTAGGACAAGAACATGAGCGATCTGATTTGCACTTGATCTACAAGTCTGGTCTCTGACAAACCTTTGTCAACTACTTAGAGTGCTTCAGATAATCGTTAAAAAATTGTTTTTGATAACAGAGCTTTTCCAGAGTGAGAATGACAAATTGATAAATTTCTCCAAGAGAAGTGGAACCAAATTGTTTTCTCTGGGACTGCATAAGCTTGGTTGCTTCATGACTTAGGGATTCTGGAATAGATGCTAAAAAGGCTTGCTTCATGTTAGGATCATCCATACCCCTAAGTATATGATATCTTTTTACCATCTCTTTGTAATGCATGTCAAGATCTTTCTTTTTGAGAGAACAGCATCGCATCTTAAAATATTCTTCTCTAACTTGGTTCTCATAACGATGAGGTAACCCACAAAATTCATCATAAAGGAGATACAGAGCTTGATTGATATCTGGCATTTGGATAAACAAATTTCGTCTGCACTCATGAAGACTAATCCACCAATCACGAAGAATGCCACTAAATCTAGCTGTAAACTGCGTAAATACAGTAGAGACTTGGGCATTAGGTTTAAGCATCTTAGCTTGTAACCAGACTTAAAATTCATACATCCGAGTGAATGTTTTACAGGAGTTAAAAAGAAATTGGAGAGAGGGGTTTAGGCCCGAACGTGCATGGGACCAGTCCTAGGCCCTCTAGCTTGGGCCTAGTTCGGTCTTAGGACAGGTTTTTTGGATTGGGTTTTTTTGGATCCCGGCCTAATTCCCACCTCTAGTGACGCCAACCAATCCACTGACACCGCGTGCACCACTAGCCAGACCCCACACCACTCACCTCATCGTTGCACTGCTCTCACTTATTTGACTTGGCTAAAAATTAAACCTTAACAGTGAACGTAAATCCAGGTCATCTAAATATCAATGAATTAGTTCCGATTCAATGCATTCATTCACATTTTTAAAACATGCATGTTGAACGACCCCAAGCCAATTAATTGCATTTGTGTTCTTTAGGTATTTAATTGTACTGTTTCTAGAACCGTTTACCCAGCCAATAGATGATAGACCATACAAACCTTCTTCTATTTGATTTTTTTTGTTAAATTATTTTAATTCGTCTAAAGCTAGATTTGTATTGATTAATTACCACCAAAACATCATCTTTTAATTGATTTCTTTCTTTCTTGTTTGAGACTGAACAAGTCAAGGAGCTCATTATTATTTTTTTATTATAATTAGTAAAATTGCTAAAGGGAATTTAATATTCGGCTATAGGCACCATACAGGCTGATCACACACAAGTAATTTGAAAGAAAAGGTTGATTGCAGCTGTTGCATATGGGATTTTTTTTTTTTTTTTTTTTTTTCATTTAGCGCCATTCTAAATTAATTATGGTCTGGTGCTGTCGTAATCAATATAAATTTTGTGATCTCAATAGTTATATGACTTTTTTTTTTTAATTTATTTTTATGATCGAGGTGTTCGGGTCAGCTTACGTACACCTCAACTAATCTTTCAAGATCCTGAAACTAATAGTCGGGTAAGAGCTCTAACGGCTATCCCTATTAGTATCCGAAGAGAAACTCAAACTTAGGACCTCTTAAGTAATACACTTAAGAGTCTCTATCAATATTTAAGACTCCTAAACTTTTACGAAGAACAAAATTTAATCTCGGAGAAGAAGAATCATAATTCTTTTTATTTCATCAACTCAATTATGAACTTAGTTGATATTATATATATGATTTTGTTGCATTCATTTTAATTAATATCTTGTATCCGTTAGAGCAAAATGTGAATTTCCAAGGCTGTGTTTGTTTCATTATTCCCATTCCTATTCAAAATACATATTTGTTTCAATATTCTCAAAATCCAATAATATTCTATTCAACTCAAAATATTTAGATTTTTTTAACTCCCTAGGTTTGTTAATTTAACTAAACACCCATAACAATAAAAGTTTATAAATTGACAAAAACACCCCCACCCACCCACATATTCCCGACAACCGGCCACCACTATCGGAAGGTGGCTGGAATCTATGTGGCCAGTTGTGCACCGATTTGGCCACATCTGGTCCTCAATAGCTAAACATTGGCCGTAGATCTGATCGTTTCCGACTAAATCCATGGTAGATCTAGCTGGAAAATGCCAGATCGGCACACTATCGACCAGACCCAGCCGGTCGTGAGCAATTTCGAAGACTTTCGACCATCGTCCTAAGGTGGTGGGGCGCGGTGGTTGTTTGTGTTAATTTTAAAACTTTTATTGTAGGGGGTGTTTAGCTAAATTAACAAATGTAAAAGATTAAAATAATTTCAATATTTGCAGAAAATGGTTTTCAAAAATTTACCTAACACATTTTCAAATTCAAATCATATTCTCTTAATAACAACCTAACTCAACTGTTTTAAAAATACTGGCTTCGTTTGGTTCAAAATTTGGGGGTTTTGGGAAAAGTTTTTTGAAAAAAGTTTAAAAAAAGTTGAATTGGACGGGTATTACGAGGTATGATTTATAAATTATAAAATGCCCCCTATGTTTTGTTTTTACAAAATACCCCCTATAACAAAGCATTAAAAGTTTACAAAAACACCCCTAACCCACCCTCAAATACCCCCAGCCGGCCACCACCACCGGAGGTGGTCGGAGTCGTCTTATCGGCGCATGACCGGCTGGATCTTGCTGGTCATGCGCCGCTATGGCCTTTGCCGGCCAGATCCACGGTGGATCTGGCCGGCAAAGGCTAGATCTATGGCCAGATCTGGCCGTCAACGGCCAGATCTGACCGTATTTGCTCTCAACGACGGCCAACAAATGGTCGTCGTTGATGGTCAACGACGACGACCGTTTGTTGGCCGTCGTGACCGACTGTTACGGCCAAAGATCTGGCCATCAACGGCCAGATCTTTGGCCGTGGATCTGGCCGGAAAAGGCTAGATCGGCGCACTACCGGCCAGATTCAGCCGATAGTGTGTTTTTTTTCTGGAGAAATTGAGCTAAATAGCTATGAGAGGTGCTAACAAATGTGCATTAATTCCTGATGGAGCTGATCAATCCGGTTTTGAAGATGATTAATCTGTTTTGTGAACCGAGAAATCAACATAGTGTGGTTCTGAGACTGAGAGTCAACCTGTGATCTACCAGATTTAATTTTTGTTCAATTCTAGTAATGGTTTTATTTTGGGCTAAAGCATTTTCAGTTGCCAATTGAGAACTGCTTTAGCTTGGGAGAGTTTTGGAGTGGATCCATCAGGCTGTATGACTTTGGAAGGAACCACTTTGGTTGTTGATCGCCGATTCCTTAAGAGAAGGAAAGTCTGTGTCATAATTGAAATTTTGTCCTGTCTGTTGGGGTTTAGAAGATTGAATCATCAGAATACACTGAACATGTGGAGTATGAACAAAAGGTGAATGGGTTGGTTTGTTTTCTTTTGCAATCCACCGAAGAGCCTGCTGATAACATGGTAAAAGCTGTTTAAAGTAAGGGTGATTTAATAAGTTTGGAAGTTAAAGGTGATTTGGGTTTAGGTTTCGGAGGGATTTCCCATGAGGATTAATGGATGGTGATTCTTTCAAGGCTGGTAGAGAATATTGACATAATAGTCAAATTTACTAGATGGTTGACCAAGAAAGCTAACTTTAGGATCATGGTCTTCAAACTGGAGTGAAGATCTTTTTTACTGCACCGAGCTGTCTATTTTTTTGGTCTAAAATGGTTTCATCTGGAAAGATAATGCTCCTCTAATTCCCAAATAGGATCATCACGACAGTCTGAGCATTGACAGTCAAGATCAAATGGAATGTGACAGTGACTGGATCAATTGATATAGACAAGAGCACTAGATTGTTGAAATGAATGAATGGAAAGTCCAGATTCCCGTACTATGTAGCTGTAAGATTGGAGTGATCATGAATTGAGTTTGTCGAAAACTCAAGGTGGAGCACTGGGAGTTGCGGAGACTTGAGTCTGATAGTTGTTGTTTCGTCAGGGTTATCATGCATGGTAGATTCTGTGAAAACCACTGGAGTTTCTTTTTATTAAGAGACTCATAACTCATCACCCAAGAGTCTGGTAACAATTTTATCAAATCCTTTGGAAATCTGCTTGGGAATATGGATGCATTGAGGAGAATTCTAAGAGTCAACAGTAAGGAGCAGGCATCAGTAGTCGTAGGAATAGCGAGATCAAAAGCATGGTCTTGGATCCATCAAACCACTGATAATGCAAAGTAGCTGCAATACTCCTGGATTTAAATCTGCACAACTATTTGTAATTGACTTTAAGAGATTTGGAGCAATGAACATCAGAAAGAGACATATTGAAATTAGGAAACAGTGTCATAAGACTGTCCAACATTCAAAGTTATTGTGCCATTCCCATACAAGCAGTTGATATTGGACAAATTTGGTGTCCAACAAAGCGATCGAACAGAGACTGGGAGTCCTTTCTACCATGATAAGATAGAGAGTCTGATAGCACCAAAGTGGACATGAGAGTATCTTTCACGGATCCATTGGGCAATGAATTCTTGGGGATTTCCAAAGTAATATATTGTTCTTGAGTTGTGGCTGGAATTTGACACTTATCAAAAGTATAGTCTGGACATACTCTTTACTGGCTTTCTGGAAGGTCTAACAAGAGTTTTAAAGGTTTAGGCAAAGAAGAAAAGACTTGGAAAATGCTGTTTATGGATTTACAATTGGAGGGATAGTATCTTGGGTTTTTTATTTCTGGGTATATAGATATTATACAAACTATCGACTTTAGAAGAAGATCTAGATAAGCTAGTATTTATGGGAGCAATAAAAATAGATAAAGCGAAGAGGTTCCATATGCGTGAGTTCAACCCTTAGATGTGTATATCACCTCAAATGGTAAGAATAGCTCAAGACCCAAACATTAAACATAAAAATAAAACATAAGACATAAGACATAACCCAAACTTAAAGGAGCCAATATTCGAGGGGAGGTAATCCTCCCCACACACAGAAATTGGAACCAAAAGTAACTTAGAGAAGCCAATATCCGAGGGGAGATAATCCTCCGCGCACACAGAAATTGGAATCGATAAGTGGTTTGGCTCTGGTACCATACGGGTTACTAGACCTTAGAGATGATGTCAGAAGATCGTGAATATGCATGTGGGAAACTATGATAGCGACCTAGTGAAACCAATCAACGCAATGATCGATCGAAATCATGGTCAAGGCCCTCCTTTAATCCCACACACACTTACACCCACACAACTTCTAACATCATCTAAAAGGGTAGTGAAAATTAAACACACAAAAATATAAATGAAGAAAAAATATATTAAAATATCAGAAACATAAATTGAGACACTATATGTTAAACATGTCAAAGAACATAAATTAAGAACATATATGGGATCTTTTGCTACCCTTAACATTATCAGAATATTACACACCCTGAGTTGAGGGAAAGTTTAGAAGGATGAAAGAAACATGGAAGAACTATGGTAAAGATGTGCAAAGAAAATATACAAGGGAGAAGTGAGAGATTCTTGATAAGAGAATAAAGCAAGAGAAATATCAAGAGTTTTCACAAAGTTCCTCCTCCTCCATGAGAAGGTAAAAGTCTTTATTTATAGAGAAGAGATATACATTGCATGCAAGACTCATAAAGAGCTATTTGATACATGAGTAGACCTTTTTTTTTTTTTTTTTTTTTTTTTTCCATTTTTGCCTACAATACTTGACTTTTATAATTCATATGGAAGATATACACTAAGTTGGCAAACTGCCATTTAGTCCATGACTATCTTCATAAAGGACCAAACTTTTATTTTAAGACATGCAGAGCTTTATCTCCAACAGGCTTGTAATGTGCCACGAGTCCTCATCCTAGAAATCGAGACAACCCATTGATTGAATCCAGTCAGTGGGATTTGTCGAGAAGATGTATCTGGATGAGTATTCGGAGAAATCTCTGGAAACTGCTTTGCAGAGTACTTGGTGCATGCATGTACTGTTGTCGCCTTGATTTATGAAGATAGTAATTATGAGCTGTTGAAGCTCTTTTTCTTGCATAGTATTTCACTGTGAGTCTGAGTACCACCATTGGATAATCTGAAGTGGCATTGAATTGAGTAGTGATGGAACGTATGCATGTTTGTTAGCTTAGAGTAATTTCTCAGTGTAGTCTGGAGGAAAGAGTTCTCACGGAGCATCATCGCGAAAGGATGGCCATATTTCGTCTGGAATTATCTGATTTTTTCCAAAAATGATTTTTTGAATTGATCTAGTCTCAACAGGAGGTCAAACATATTATGGACGAGATCAATGGATAAGACCAATGAAATGTGACTTGATGTGTGAAAAATATAGGCCATCGGATCTGATGGAGTGATGTCTATGGAAAACATGATAGACCATGCCATTTGGTAGACATAGGACCTTTGTATCGGACTCGCTGATGAGCAAACATGGATTTCCATTTTTCTAGGGTTTTAAACCATTTGAGAAAAGTCATCAAAGAGTGTAATTCAGAGGTGAGAATGACTGATATTGGGAAATCATTTTCAACATAGATGGACTGAGAATGAATGGCATGTGGTACTGGTGTAACATATACCAAAAAAACCATAATAATTCTTCTGGAAATATGATATCAAGACCTGGAGGTACATAAAAGATTTTTGAAAAGGGGTAATCTGGATGGAAACCTAACATATCATACATAGGAGTGCCACATTTTCAATGCATTGAATCTGATAAGAAAACATAAGGGTAGTAGCATTTTCATTAATGGTACGAGTTCGAACAAGGTCATCGAATTAGGAGGTACGTCTGGAGGATGGTTTGGGTGAGAAGATGATGAACAGGAACTGGAGGGTTAATGGTTGGAACATGAAAAAGGGAAGAGGTTTGGATCTAGGGTCATGAAACCGACTTGTTAAGTTTTAGGTCGGATAAAATCTCAATGGTGGTGGTGTGACCTTTGATGTGCTGGATGGTGAAGAATATTTGTTAACCATTCTGCCCATCGAAGTAATTGTTGATGCGAAACCTTTTCTTGTTGAATCAAAGCATTTGATCAAAAGACTTCATTCCGTTTCAACAAAGAAGGATATCCAACAAGAGGAATTCAAACCTTTCAATGACATTTTTTACTGCTAACACTTCCTTGAAAGTAGAATGAAATGCTGCTGGTGAAGTTTGAATTGTCCACTCTGGTATCCACACAAATGTCATACTTTGTCATCATCTTGTTCAAAAAGCATTGCACCCCAATGAGTGTCATAGCATCCGTCTGAAGATTCGTCTCTAGAAGAAGGAATCTTAACGGGTGTGTATGGAAGGATTTGCATCAAGACCTTGACTGCATTTGTTTGCTTTTCAGACCACGAATGAGGATTCTTCTTAAGCATATAGGAAAGGGAGTAGTGAGACAAGAAATGTTGGGAATAAAACTGCGCATGTAATTGGCAATTCCCAAGAATTGTTGTTATTCTTTCTTGGTTGTGAGAACATCTGAGAATTTTCGAACTCATTAGCAATATAAGGTGAAGATCATACATGCCGTCAGCAATCATCATACCAAGAAAATCAATTTTTGTCTGCCCTAACTGCATTTTCTTCTCAAAGAGCATAATAGTAAGAGTATATGATATCAACAAAGTCACGAAGAAGACATAATGAGATTCCTCATCTTTTGAAAAGAGAAGGATATCATCGATATAAAAGAGACATGTAGAAGAAGGGGAGTAAAAATCTTTCATCAGGCTTTCTGAAACAGGGAAGGAGGACTTAAGTCCAAAAGGCATGATCGTCCACTAGTAGTGTTGATTGGGAATATAGAAAGCAGTCTTATGATGTCATCAGGATGAATTCCAAGTTGCCAGAATCCAGCTTTGAGATCAAATTTGGAAAACATCTTTGCATTATGGAGATTTGCAAAGAGAACTTGTCTGGAAGGCAGAGGAAATTTATCATCACGGAGAAAGAAATCAATGGCTGATAATTGATAAAAAGTCTGAGTTTTCCTCTAGTTTGTTCAGCACGTTTATTGACATAAAATGCTCACATGCCCATTGAGAATTTGTGGGTTCGATCAATCCCTGAGATAAAAGCTGAGTACATTCTTGTTGGGCTAGGCTGAGATGTTCTGGTGACATGCCTGAATGACTAGCTTAGTGGGATTGATATCTTCGCTCTTGATGAATGGAAGATGGATAAAGAAATCAAAATTTTTCCATAGGTGAGCACATTTAGTGAGAAAATCTGCATGAGAATTTGCACAAGAGTGGGAAATAAGTTGGGTTTGATATGCTCAATATGATTGCCTTCAATCTGGAATAAATTAGGCCTAGTGGTCCAGAATTGGAAAAACATCTTGTACCGAACACCATTAGGGAGGATTCTAAATTTATTGAGTTTAGAATAAACATCAAAACTTAGAATCATATCTTTGTCAGTAAATCGGAACCAAGAACTTTATGAAAAGTAAAACATCCTGGAAAAATTGGATTTTAATAGGTTTGCTGATCAGATGAGTAGTGAAAGTGTCATATTAGCAGTGTAGAAAACTTCCTGATGAGGTTTCCACAAAGAGGATGGGAGGATCTTAGGGTTGTATAGTACGAGTAGCACCAGTATAAAAAAATGCTATGATTTAAATGAGATTGGAATATTTAGTGGGGAAGATCTGAACTTTTGCTGTAAGTATGTGACATGAGAAGGCTAATGATGGAAGGGATTGTGGGATTTGTTGGATATGGTAGAAATAGACAATCATCTAAATCAGAGAACTCAGTATCAGAGGCCACAAATGGAAAATAATGTCTGAAATGGGTTCTTCATCCTTGAAAACCAACTTAACATCATCATCAGAAAAATCTATATCAGTGAGCTTATAAAGTGTTGCATCATTTTGACTGACTGTTTGGGCTTGTTGGATAATTTTTGGAAAAATGACCAAGACGGTCGCACAAATAACACTGATTAGATCGTTTGCCTCTTCGTTCTTTTTTCGAAGAAACTTACAGTGCTTGAAACGTCGAAATTTGCCTGGCAGGACCATTAGGTGGGGAAAACTTGAGCGTCTAGAATGAAATTCTTTGGTAGGACAAGAACATGAGCGATCTGATTTGCACTTGATCTACAAGTCTGGTCTCTGACAAACCTTTGTCAACTACTTAGAGTGCTTCAATAATCGTTAAAAATTGTTTTTGATAACAGAGCTTTTCCAGAGTGAGAATGACAAATTGATAATTTCTCCAAGAGAAGTGGAAAAATTGTTTTCTCTGGGACTGCATAAGCTTGGTTGCTTATGACTTAGGGATTCTGGAATAGATGCTAAAAAGGCTTGCTTCATGTTAGGATCATCCATACCCTAAGTATATGATATCTTTTTACCATCTCTTTGTAATGCATGTCAAGTCTTTCTTTTTGAGAGAACAGCATCGCATCTTAAAATATTCTTCTCTAACTTGGTTCTAAACGATGAGGTAACCCACAAAATTCATCATAAGGAGATACAGAGCTGATTGATATCTGGCATTTGGATAAACAAATTTCGTCTGCACTCATGAAGATAATAGATGAACACATGAATCCCAAAATTTTAGATTTTGGTTTGGCAAAACTATTTGGTGAAAGCCAGACACAAGGCAACACAAATCGGATTGCTGGGACATAGTAAGTTCACATTTTACTCACAATTCTTGAACATTATTATAATTTGAAGCAGTCAATCTGCAACTAACACAAAGCAATTATCTATTTGTTGATGGCTTGAAGCGGGTACATGGCACCGGAGTATGCTAAGCATGGACACTTTTCAACCAAATCCGATGTCTATAGTTATGGCATTCTAATTTTGGAAATTCGTAGCTGGTCAAAAGAATTCAAGTTTCCAGAATACATTAAATCTTCCAAGTTATGTAAGTATATATACTGTCAGGTTTTTCTGTTAATGGTAAATTAATTATACGATTGGCCTACCCTTACTGATTTAATTGGCACGGTTGATACTTGTTATAGGCATGGCAACAATGGACCAATGGAACTGCTACTGAGCTGTTGGATCCGGTGCTGGGTGATCAATGGCCAAGATGTGAAGTATTAAAATGCATCCACATTGGATTATTATGTGTTCAAGAAGCTGCTGCTGATAGACCTACTAAGACTGAGATTGTGACGATGTTTAGTAGTTACACTATAACCTCACCAGTACCCTCCAGACCAGCATTTTTTATTTCTAGGGGAAGTTCTGAATCAGATATGGGGATGGAGGATTGTAGACCATCTCAATCAAAGAGATCAAATCCTGACTCATCTCAACAATCTGTCAATGAGGTGACAATAACTGATTTAGATCCTCGATAGCATCGGTCGGGTAATTGAACTGATAATGGAGCATCGAAATTTGATAACACTTATGAATGCTTGATCTTGTTGTATGAACATCATAAGTTGACCTTTTGGGTTGGTACTTCGTTGTTTTATAGCCAGCTGGGCATGGTCTGTTCTGTGAATTGAGTTTTACTTTTCAAATTCTGAACTTGATATAAAGGATTGATCAAGCCACCTTATACCAAAATGCCAATCCATTAAAGAAGTAATTCAGAATTTTGTTATTCAGATCACTGGATTTGACTCATTCAAAATTTACAAATGCGTGGGATGCATAGATCGCTATTTCAAAAATTATCCAAACGCATATTGTCCTTCAAGGATCTTAATTAAAACCTTTAATTGTATTCTAGAAACAGTGTTAAGGTCAACGTAGAAGATCTTCTTTTGAATATTTATTTGTAATTATTTTATTCTGTAATTGTCAAACCTTGATTTCTTTATTATTGCTTCAAACAGGGAGAGGAATTTATTAATGAATGAATTAAAACAAGAATAGTGCTTTTCTGTAGTCTTTTTTTCCTAGAAAGTGCAAGAAGTGGGCTCGGAGCTATAGTTTTTTAAATCTTACGGGAGCGATAATTTGATTCATTGCCGAACTTCAGACTTTCAACGACACAGACGATAAAAATGTGTTTCAATCCATGGGATAATTACCTGGACCAATAACGCAACGCGAGCAATCTATCCACTGTGACGCCTAGAGGTAGGAAAGGCCCGGGCTCAAATAATCAGGGACTGGTCCTGGGACAATAAGATTTCTCAGGCCTAGACCGGTCCTATGGGTTTGGACAATTTCTTTTTTTTATAAAATTTTATTTTAATATCTATTTTTATTATTAATTTAATATTAAATAGAGGGTTTACTTGAAATTCATACATTCGAATTCTCCATTTGTGTAGAGGAAGATCATTAACAGTAAAAGTGTGGAGCTTTGCTCAAGCTATATAAGAGTCACACTCAGCTATACTATGATGGGATTGTCGATACATAGGCGGAGAGTCTGGAATAGAATCATCACTTTCAGGCATCTCATCATCAACCTCAGAGACAACAGGTGGTCTTGAAGATTTGGGTTGATGGGTCATCAGCTGGGGACAAACATTAGGATGTTGATCAAAAGTATCACCTTCAAAGTCGAAGCCACTTTCAAATGATTCATCAATCGAAGACATGTCAGCTTTTGATTATGTTTGGAAAGTAGATAGATAATCCTGAGAAATACCCGAAGCTGCAAGATGTTGTCTTTCTGCCATGTCTCTAAAAAAAAAGCTCATAAAATTGGAAGAGACATGATTTTCTGAAGAGACAAGATTAGTAGAAGTTTGGCGGTCTTCCATCATCATTATTTGCGTTTTAGCAGAATATTTTTTCTCTCTTTTTTTGTTCCCGTTCCAGCTTAATCTTTTCATCACGTTCTTTGCGGACCTTGGCATGTAACTGTTCAGTGTTGCCAAAAGCCTAAACAACATCAGAAGGTATATGAGGTGAGACCAAAGGTTGACTAATCTTTGGGAAAGGTGAAAAAGAGGGTTGTGGTCATGCTGTTGAAGAATAAAAAGGATTTGGCACCTAAGACATTTCAGGAAAAGTCTGTGGTTGTCCGAGTTTTTGCTTAAGATATTTCTGCTGAAGCGATGCCATTTGGGTTTTTAGCGACTTCATTTCTGCTTCCTTTTGGAGAAATTGAGCTGAATAGCCATGAGAGGTGCTGACAATGTGCATTAATTCCTGATGGAGCTGATCAATCTGGTTTTGAAGATGATTAATCTTTTTTTGTAACCGAGAAATCAGCATAATGTGGTTCTAAGACTGAGAGTCAACCTGATGAGCTACCAGATCTAATTTTTGTTCAATTCTAGTAATGGTTTTGTTTTGGGCTAAAGCATTTTCAGTTTGCCAATTAAGAACTGCTTTAGCTTGGGAGAGTTTTGGAGTGGATCCATTAGGCTGTATGACTTTGGAAGGAACCATTTTTGGTTGTTGAATCATAGTTTCCTTAAGAGAAGGAAAGTTTGTGTCATAATTGAAATTTTGTCCTGTCTGTTGGGGTTTAGAAGATTGAATCATCATAATAGACTGAACATGTGGAGTATGAACAAAGGGTGAATGGGTTGGTTTGTTTTCTTTTGCAATCCACCAATGAGCCTACTGATAACATGGTAAAGGTTGTTTAAAGTAAGGTGATTTAACAGGTTTGGATAGTTTTAAAGGTGATTTGGGTTTAGGTTTCGGAGGGATTTCCCATGAAGGATTAATGGATGGTGATTCTTTCCAGGCTGTTGGAGAATATTTGACGTAATAGTCAAATTTACCAGATGGTTGACCAAGAAGGCCAACTTCAGGATCATGGTCTTCAAATCTAGAGTGAAGATCTTTTTTACTATACCGAGTTGTCTATTTTTTTGTCTGAAATGGTTTCATCTGGAAAGATAATGATCGTCTAATTCCCAAATAGGATCATCACGACAGTCTGAGCATTGACAGTCAAGATCAAATGGAGTGTGACCAGTGACTGGATCAAATCGATGATAGACAGGAGCACTAGATTGTTGAAATGAATGAATGGAAAGTCCAGGTTCTGGTACTACTGTAGCTGGTAAGACTGGAGTGATCATGAATTGAGTTTGTTGAAAACTCAAAGGTGGAGCACTGGATTTGCCAGAGACTTAAATATGATAGTTGTTGTTCCGTCACAGTTATCATGCATGGTAGATTCTGTAGAAACCACTGAAGTTTCTTTTTTTATTAAGATACTCATAACTCATCACCCAAGAGTCTGATAACAATTTAATCAAATCATCTCTGGAAATCTGCCTCGGAATATGGATGCAATGAGGAGTATTCTGAGAGTCAACAGTAAGAAGCAGCGCATCAGTAGTCGTAAGAATAGCGAGATCAAGAGCATGGTCTTGGATCCACCAAACCATCTGATAATGCAAAGTAGCTGCAATACTCCCTGGATTTAAATCTGCACCAACTATCTGTAATTGAACTTTAAGAACTTTGGAGCAATGAACATCAGAAAGAGACATATTAAATTAGGAAACAGTGTCATAATGACTTTCCCAACATTCAAAGTTGTTTGTGCCGTTCCTATACAAGCATGTTGATATTGGACAAATCTGGTGTCCAACAAAGCGATTCGAATAGAGACTGGGAGTCCTTTTCTGTCATAATAAGATAGAGCTAATCTGATAGCACCAAAGTGGACATGAAAGTATCATTCACGGATCCATTGGGCAATGAATTCTTGAGGGATTTCCAAAGTAACATATTGTTCTTGAGTTGTGGTTGGAATTTGACACTTATTAAAAGTACTAGTCTGGACATACTCTTTAATTGGCTTTCTGGAAGGTCTAACAAGAGTTTTAAAGGTTTTAGACAAAGAAGAAAAAGACTTGGAAAAGGCTATATATGGACTTACAATTGGAGGGATAGTATCTTGGGTTTTTTGTTTTTCTGGGATATAAGATATTTCATACAAACTATCGACTTTAGAAGAAGATCTAGATAAGCTAGTATTTATGGGAGCAGTAAACGTAGATAAAGCTGAAGAGGATTCTATATGCGTGAGTACAACCTCTTAGATGTGTAATATCACCTCACATAGTAAGAATAGCTCAAGACCTAAACATTAAACATAAAAATAAAACATAAAACATAAGACATAACCCAAACTTAAAGGAGCCAATATTTGAGGGAAGGTAATCCTCCGCACACATAGAAATTGGAACCAATAAGTAACTTAGAAAAGCCAATATCTGAGGGGAGGTAATCCTCCGCACACACAGAAATTGGAATCGATAAGTGGTTTGACTCTGATACCATACGAGTTACTAGACCTTAGAGATGTTGTCAGAAGATTGTAGAGTATGCATGTGGGAAACTATGATAGCCGACCTAAGTGAAACCAATCAACGAAATGATTGGTCGAAATCATGGTCAAGGCCCTCCTTTTATCCCACATACACTTACACCCACACAGCTTCAAACATCATCTAAAAGGGCTAGTGAAAATTAAACACTCCAAAAACATAAATGAAGAATATATATATTAAAAATATCAAGAACATAAATTAAGAACATATATGTTAAATATGTCAAAGAAAATAAATTAAAAACATATATGTGATCTTTTGCTACCCTTACCATTATCAGAATATTACAACACCCTTGAGGTTGAGGGAAAGTTTAGAAGGATGAAAGAAACATGGAAGAACTATGGTAAAGATGTGCAAAGAAAATATACAAGGGAGAAGTGAGAGATTCTTGATAAGAGAATAAAGCAAGAGAAATATACAAGAGTTTTCACAAAGTTCCTCCTCCTCCATGAGAAGGTAAAAGTCTTTATTTATAGAGAAGAGGTATACATTGCATGCAAGACTCATAAATGAGCCATTTGATACATGAGTAGACTTTTTGACTTTTTTTTTTTTTTTCATTTATTTGCCTACAATACTTGACTTTTACAATTCATACAGAAGATATTACACTAAGTTGGCAAACTACCATTTAGTCCATGACTATTTTACATAAAGGATACAACTTTTATTTTAAGACACGCAGAGCTTTAATCGCCTGACAGGCTTGTAACGTGCCACGAGTCCTCATCTTAGAAATCGAGACAACCCATTGATTGAATCTAGTCAGCAAGGATTTGTCGAGAAGATATATCTGGATGAGTATTCGGTAGGGGTGTTCAAAAAAATGCAAAAACCGAACCGAACCGGTAACCGAACCGAAAAACCGGTTAACCGAAAAAACGGTTCGGTTACGGTTCGAAAAATTAAAAAAACCGAATTTTCGGTTCGGTTACCGGTTCGGGAAAAACTAAAAACGGTTAACCGGTTTATGAACCGGTTTTCAAATTATATATATATATATTATATTATATTATATTAAATAAATAAATAAAAATCTATCCCTAATTCACATTCACTTTCACTCAAATCTAACCCACCAATTTTTTTTCGCAGCTCTCTGCCTCTCCCTTCTCAGATCCAGCAAACTTGCGGCGTCGTTCTCCTTCTTCCAGCTCCAGCAAACTTGCGGCGTCGTTCTCCTTCTCAATCCAACTTGCGGCGTCGTTCTCCTTCACAAAGGTGCAGCAACGATTTAAGGTAACAACTTTCCTTTTATCATTTATTAAATAATATTTATTATTTGCACCTTATCTTAAAGAGAAAAGAGTGAGAGATAACTCAATATCATTTATGAAATTTTGTTTTATGTCTGCCACCTGAACTCCTACATTATTTGAACAAGTAATATATGAGTACGTTATTGCAGCATCTTCATATTTACCTGCTGCTAGTTGCTGCTTAATCTTTAGAGCTAAACTGTTCTTGCAAAATGGATTATGCTAACTTAATTTGATTTTGCCTTTTTCAAAACATTAATCAGAGGTTAATATTATTTAAGAATCATTGACCCCAAAATATATTGGTTCTCATTTAGCGGTAGCAATACTGTTGAATAGGTTGAAAGTTGAGATACACTACTGAGATTCAATACTGTCGAATACGTTGAAAGTTCGATATTTTTGACACATTTTCTGAGCCATTAGATTAAAGCATTTAAATGGTTGTGATCACATCCTAACTATAATATTTTCAAAGTACATTAATTATACAAGTTATACTAAATCTTAATCACCCAAAGTCCTTTGAATTTTGATCCAATANTTAAAAAAAAAAAATTCATAAAAAAATGGAAAACCGGTTCACAAACGGTTAACCGTTTTTTTTAAAACGGTTAACCGGTTTTGTGGTTAACCGAAAAACCGGTTTTCTTTAAAATCGGTTCAGTTTCGGTTCGGAAATTTTTCCGAACTGAAAATTCGGTTCGGTTCAGCAAAGCGGTTAACCGGTTCGGTTAACCGCTTTTGAACACCCCTAGTATTCGGAGAAATGTCTAGAAACTGAGATGTCTGCTTTGCAAAGGTACTTGGTGCATGTATGTACTGTTGTCGCCTTGATTTAAGAAGATAGTAATTACGAGACTGTTGAAGCTCTTATTCTTGCACAATATTTGGCTGTGAGTCTGAGTACCACCATTCTGGATAATCTGAAGTGGCATTGAATTGAGTAGTGATGGAAAGTATGCACGTTTGTTTGGCTTAGAGTAATTTCTCAATGTAGTCTGGAGGAAAGAGTTCTCACGGAGCATCATCGCGAAAGGATGGCCATATTTCGTCTGGAATTATCTGATTTTTTCCAAAAAAGATTTTTTGAATTGATCTAGTCTCAACAGGATGGTCAAACATATTATGGACAAGATCATATGGATAAGACCAATGAAATGTGACTTGATGCTGTGAAAAATATAGGCCATCGGATCTGATGGAGTGATGTTTGTGGAAAAACATGATAGACCATGCCATTTTGGTAGACATAGGACCTTTGTATCGGGCAAGCTGATGACCAAACACAGATTTCTATTTTTCTAGGGTTTTAAACCATTTAAGAAAAGTCATCAAAGAGTGTAATTCAAAGGTTAAGAATGACTGATATTGGG
The DNA here is from genome assembly GCF_008641045.1 of Pistacia vera. Taxonomy (NCBI): domain Eukaryota; kingdom Viridiplantae; phylum Streptophyta; class Magnoliopsida; order Sapindales; family Anacardiaceae; genus Pistacia; species Pistacia vera. The sequence goes on along the minus strand of NW_022196516.1, from coordinate 1,033,041 downwards.
AAATCATTTTCAACATATGATGGACCAAGAATTGAATGGCAATGTGGTACTGGTGTAACATATACCAAAAGAACCATAATAATTCTTCTAGAAATATGATATCAAGACCTGGAGGTAAATAAAAGATTTTTGAAAAAGCGTAATCTGGATGGACACCTAACATATCATACATGGATTGTCCACATTTTTCAATGCATTGAATCTGATAAGAAAACATAATGGTGGTAGCATTTTCATCAATGGTACGAGTTCGAACAAGGTCATCGAATTCAGAAGGTACGTCTGGAGTATGGTTTGGTGAAGAAGATGTTGAACAGGAACTGGACTGGGTTAATGGTTGTAACATGAAACAAGGAAGAGGTTTGGATCTAAGGTTCATGAAACCAACTTGTTTAGTTTTAGGTCAGGATAAATAATCTGCAATAGTGTTGGTGTGACCTTTGATGTGTTGGACAGTGAAGGAATATTTCCTGAACCATTCTTCCCATCGAAGTAATTGTTGATGCAAAACCTTTTTCTTGTTGAATCGAAGTATTTGATCAAAAGACTTCATATCCATTTCAGCAAAGAAGTGCTATCCAACAAGATGGAATTCAAACCTTTTAATGACATTTTTTACTGCTAACACTTCCTTAAAAGTAGAATGATAATACTGCTTGTGAGGTTTGAATTGTCCACTCTGGTATTCACACAAATGTCGTACTTTGTCATCATCTTGTTGAAAAGGCACTGCACCCCAATGAGTGTTACTAACATCCGTCTGGAGAATTCGTCTCCTAGAAGAAGGAATCTTCAACAGTTGTGTATGGAAGGATTTGCGTTTAAGACTCTTGACTGCATTTGTTTGCTTTTCAGACCACGAAAGAGGATTCTTCTTAAGCATATAGGAAAGTGGAGTAGTGAGACGAGAAATATTGGGAATAAAACTGCACATGTAATTGGTAATTCTCAAGAATTGTTGTATTTCTTTCTTGGTTGTGAGAACATCTGAGAATTTTTGCAACTCATTAGCAATATGAGGCTGAAGATCATACTTGCCGTCAGCAATTACCATACCAAGAAAATCAATTTTTGTCTGCTCTAACTACATTTTCTTCTCAGAGAGCATAATACCATAAGAGTATATGATATCAACAAAGTCACGAAGAAGACATATATGAGATTCCTCATCTTTTGAAAAGAGAACGATATCATCGATATAAATGAGACATATATGAAGAAGGGGAGCAAAAATCTTTGTCATGGCTTTCTAAAACATGGAAGGAGCAACCTTAAGTCCAAAAGGCATGACCGTCCACTAGTAGTGTTGATTGGGAATACAGAAAGCAGTCTTATGATGATCATCATGATGAATTCTAAGTTGCCAGAATCCAGCTTTGAGATCAAATTTGGAAAACATCTTTGCATTATGGAGATTTGCAAAGAGAACTTGTCTGGAAGGCAGAGGAAATTTATCACCACGGAGAAAGAAATTCAATGGCTGATAATTGATAACAAGTCTGCGTTTTCCTCTGGCTTGTTCAGCACGTTTATTGACATTAAATGCTTCACATGCCCATTAAGAATTTGTGGGTTCGATCAATCCCTGAGATAAAAGCTAAATACATTCTTGTTGGGCTAGGCTAAGATGTTTTGGTGACATGCCTGAATGACTAGCTTTAGTGGGATTGATATCTTCACTCTTGATGAATGGAAGATGGATAAAGAAATCTGAATTCTTCCATAATGGATGAGCACATTTAGTGAGAAAATCTGCATGAGAATTTGCACAATAGCAGGAAATAAGCTGGGTTTTGATATGCTCAATATGATTGCCTTCAATCTGGAATAAATTAGGTTGAGTGGTCCAAGATTGGAAAAACATCTTATACCGAACACCATTAGGGAGGATTCTAAGTTTATTGAGTTTAGAATAAACATCAAAACCTAGAACCGTATCCTTGTCAGGTAAATCGGAACCAAGAACTTTATGAAAAGTAAAACATCCTGGAAAAATTTGGATTTTAATGGGTTTGCTTATCAGATGAGTAGTGAAAGTGTCACTATTAGCAATGTAGAAAACTTCCTGATAAGGTTTCCACTGAGAGGATGAGAGGATCTTAGGGTTGATAATAGTACGAGTAGCACCAGTATAAAAAAATGCTATGACTGAAATGGGATTGAAATATTTAGTGGGGAAGATCTGAACTTTTACTGTAGGTATGTGACATGAGAAGGCTACTGATGGAAGGGATTGTGGTATCTGTTGGATATAGTAGAAATAATGACAATCATCTGAATAAGAGAACTCAGTATCAGTGGCCGTAAACTGGAAAATAGTGTCTGAAGTGGGTTCTTCATCTATTGAAAACCAACTTTCAACATCATCATCAGAAAAATCTATATCAGTGAGCTGAGAAAGCTATTGCATCATTTTGGCTAACTGTTTGGGCTTGTTTGGACAATTTTTGGCAAAATGACCAGGACAGTTGTACAAATAACACTGATTAGATCGTTTGCCTCTGCGTTTCTTTTTTCGAAGAAACTTGCAGTGTTTGAAACGTCAAAATTTGCGCCTGGCAGGACCATTAGGTGGAGAAAACTTGATGCGTCTGGAATGAAATTTCTTCTTGGTACGACAAGAACATGAGCGATCTGATTTGCACTTGATTTGCAAGTCTGGTCTCTTACAAACCTTTGTTAGCTGCTTAGAATGCTTCAAATAATCGTCAAAAAATTGTTTTTGGGAATAGAGCTTTTCCAGAGTGAGAATGACAAACTAATAAATTTCTCTAAGAGAAGTAGAACCAAGTTGTTTGCTCTGGGACTGCATAAGCTTGGTTGCTTCATGACTTAGGGATTCTGGAATAGATGCTAAAAATGTTTGCTTCATGTTATTATCATCCATACCCCTAAGTATATGATATCTTTTTACCATCTCTTTATAATGTCTGTCAAGATCTTTCTTTTTAAGAGAACAGCATTGCATCTTAAAATATTCTTCTCTGACTTGGTTCTCATAACGGTGAGGTAACCCAAAAAATTCATCAAAAAGGAGATACAGAGGTTGATTAATATCTGACATTTGGATAAACATATTTCGTTTGTACTCCTGAAGACTAATCCACCAATCACAAGAATGCCACCAAATCTAGTTGTAAATTGCGTAAGTACAGTAAAGACTTCGGCATTAGGTTTAAGCATCTTAGCTTATAACCAGGCTTGAAATTTACACATCCGAGTGAATATTTTACAGGAGTTAAAAAGAAATTGGAGAAGGGGGTTTGGGCTCGGACGTGCATGGGACCAGTCCTAGGCCCTCTCGCTTGGGCCTGGTCCAGTCTTAGGACTGGTTTTTTGGGTTGGGGTTTTTTTAGATCCCAGCCTAATTCCCACCTCTAGTGACGCCAACCAATCCACTGACACCGTGCGCACCACCAGCCAGACCCCAAACCACTCTCCTCACCGTTGCATTGCTCTCACTTATTTGACTTGGCTAAAAATTAGACCTTAACAGTGAACGCAAAACCAGATCATCTAAATATCAATGAATTAGTTCCGATTCAATGTATTCATTCACATTTTTAAAACATGCATGTTGAACAACCCCAAGCCAATTAATTACATTTGTGTTCTTTAGGTATTTAATTGTACTGTTTCTAGAACCTTTTACCCAGCCAATAGATGATAGACCATACAAACCTTCTTCTATTTGATTTTTTTTGTTAAATTAATTTAATTCGTCTAAGGCTAGATTTGTATTGATTAATTACCACCAAAACATCATCTTTTAGTTGATTTCTTTCTTTCTTGTTTCATGAGACAAAACAAGTCAAGGAGCTCATTATTATTTTTTTTATTATAATTGGTAAAATCGCTAAAGGGAATTTAATATTCAGCTATAGGCACTATACAGGTTGATCACACACAAGTAATTTAGATTTTGAGAATATTGAAACAAATATGTATTTTGAATAGGAATGAGAATAATGAAACACACACAGCCTTGGAAATTCACATTCTACTCTAACGGATACAAGATATTAATTAGAATGAATGCAACAAAATCATATATATAAAATCAACTAAGTTCATAATTGAGTTGATGAAACAAAAAGAATTATGATTCTTCTTCTCCGAGATTAAATATTGTTCTTCATAAAAGTTTAGGTGTCTTAAATATTGATAGGAACTCTTAAGTGTATTACTTAAGAGGTCTTAAGTTTAAGTTCCTCTTCGAGTACTAATAGGGACAGCCATTAGAGCTCTTACCCGACCGTTAGTTTCAAGGTCTTGAAGGATTAGTTGAGGTGCGTGTAAGCTGACCTGAACATCCCCGATCATAAAAATAAATTAAAAAAAAAAGTCATAACTATTGAGATTATAAAATTTATATTGATTACGACAACACTAGACCATAATTAATTTAGAATGGCGATAAAAAAAAAATAATAAATAAGGTAAGCTTACACGCACCTCAACTAATCCTTCAAAACCCTGAAACTAACGGTCGGGTAAGAGCTCCAACGGCTGTCCCTATTAGTACTCGAAGAGGAACTTAAACTTAAGACCTCTTAAGTAATACACTTAAGAGTTCCTATCAATATTTAAGACACTTAAACTTTTACGAAGAACAACATTTAATCTCGGAGAAGAAGAATCATAATTCTTTTTATTTCATCAACTCAATTATGAACTTAGTTGATTTTATATATATGATTTTGTTGCATTCATTCTAATTAATATCTTGTATCCGTTAGAGCAGAATGTGAATTTCCAAGGCTCTGTGTGTTTCATTATTCTCATTCCTATTCAAAATACATATTTGTTTCAATATTCTCAAAATCCAATCCCATTCTATTCAACTCAAAATATTTAGATTTTTTTAACTCCCTAGGTTTGTTAATTTAACTAAACACCCATAACAATAAAAGTTTATAAATTGACAAAAACACCCCCATCCACCCACATATTCCCGACAATCGGCCACCACTATTGGAGGGTGGCTGGAATCTATGTGGCCAGTCGTATGCCAATTTGGCCACATTTGGTCCTCAACAACGACCACCATGGATCTAGTCGGAAAAGGCCAGATCTACGGCCAAAGATCTGGTCACATCTGGTTCTCAATGACGGCCAAAATATGGCCATCAATAGCCAGACTTTGGCCGTAGATCTGGTCGTTTCCAACTAAATCTACAGTGGATCTAGCTAGAAAAGGCCAGATCGACGCACTATCGACCAGACCCAGCCGGTCGTGCATAATTCCAGAGACTTTCGACCATCGTCCTGAGGTGGTAGCTGGCTGCCAATATTTAATGGGTAGGTGAGAGTATTTTTGTTAATTTTAAAACTTTTATTGTATGAGGTGTTTAACTAAATTAACAAAGCTAAGAAATTAAAAAATAATATTTTCAGAAAATCATTTTCAAAAATTTACTAAACACATTTTCAAATTCAAATCATATTCTCTTAATAACAATCCAACTCAACTGTTTTAAAAATATTATTTTAAATACTATACTAAACACAGCTCAAGATTCTTGTTAAATATTTGAATGAGTTTTTGAAGAATAATTCTAAAATCATCTATATTTTAATAAACACATAAGAAGATCGAATAAAATATGAAAATTCGATCGCCCAACTAACCTTATTGAATTTCTCAACATCCCATCACATTTGAAAACTTCTGCTCACCTTGACTATCCCATCCCCAATACAAAAAGAAAAGGTCAACCTCTTCAACTTTTCTACCCAGTCATGCGTAAAATTTCACTATAAATATAGCTGCTTATCTTAATCTATACCCATCGATCATCCTCATTATACACTTCCAAATACTAATAATTCTTGTAGTAATGTCTTCCCTAAGAGTTACCTCTACTACATGTTTACTAAGCTTTGCTCTCCTTCTCCAAACCGTTTTTGGAGTCACTGATCCCCTCTTCCATTCTTGTTCAAATGAAAATTTCACTGCCAATGGCCCCTATGCGACAAACCTCAACAAACTCATGGGTTATCTCTACCATCAAGCTCCTCCCACAGGTTTCGGTCTTGGTTCATTGGGACAGGACCCCAACAAAGCACACGGGCTTGCTCTTTGTAGAGGCGATGTTTCCTCTTCGGATTGTAAAAGCTGCATTACAGCAGCAAGCAGTCAGATTCACAGTAGCTGCCCAAATAGCAAGGGTGCAGAAATATGGTACGATGAATGTTTTTTGAAGTACTCAGATGAACAATTCTTTGGCCAAATCGACAATAGAAAGAAGTTGTTTATGTGGAACGTAAAGAATGTGAGCAATCCGGTAACATTCAATCAGAAGACGAAGGAGTTGTTGAGCCAACTGGCTAAGGAAGCCTCTGTAAAACCAAAAATGTATGCAGAAGGAGAATTGGAGCTAGGATATAATAATACTATGAAGCTTTACGGTTTAGCTCAATGTACCAGAGACCTTTCTCATAGTAATTGTAAGATATGTCTTGATGGCATAATTGGTGATCTTCCAAATTGCTGTGATGGAAAAGAAGGAGGGAGGGTCTTTACTGGAAGCTGTACCATAAGATATGAGATTTACCCATTTGTTTCTGCTTAAATTTTAGCATATTGGAGAGTTAGGGGTCACCCTCCCTAATCATAGATAATAAGTTCGATAGGAACAGGTTTATAATTCTCGTTTGTTTCACTTATTTATAGCATGCAGCATATATATTGCTCAATAAAATTCTTTATTCTTTCATAATAAAAAAGTGACCATATGTAGGATATTATACTGTTTAGCTTTCTAATTATTTCACTTTAATTTGTCCAGGACTTTATTTGTGTGCATGCATACAAGCATTAATTACTTGGTTATATACAAACCTACCTTACGACTTTTCTTTCTATGGCTTGATACATATAAATATGATTATTATGTATGCGCAAATGGCTTCAACTCAGTTTGATGTTTGTTATTGATAAAAGAAGATAAAGACAATAATATGGCCAAAAACAAGAAAATTCATATATATATATATATATATGATTCAGAACAAGCATTAATTCCACGGAAGTACTTAATTTGAAGCCAGAACGATTTTTCTTTGATATTTAATATAATATATGAAATTAAAGAAACCTTAAACAACCATAAGATGTCCTGAAAATCAAAAGTGTCATTAAGCAAGACTTCGACAAGACATACTAATTGATTGGTAATACGCCTGAAAAACATTTACCCAGGTTCTCATTACAAGACATAAGTACTGTTATCATTTATTACATAATACATGAAAATAAGTCAAGGGAAAATGCAGCATCGCAAAGGTATATTCTGTTTTCGATATATGGTTATTGCTCCCGACCTCTCCAACCTGTTGACGGCAATATATCTCTGATTAAGATTAATTACTCCCACTTGCTTAATTGAATCCAACTGTACCCTTCACTAATATGAGATCCAACTTATATTATATTCTGTTTTCAACATGACTTATCATTAAGTACGTCTTTGGGGAATTCATTTTTGTTCAATAGCTAGTTGATACAATACAAATCTCGATGAAATTTGAAGTAATCAGGATCACCTTAAAATAGGCTCATTTAAATATATATCAATTTTTGTATTTAAATAATAATGTAGCATTTATATGAAACTACCCATAATATACCGTATAATTTTACAATCATCATGATAATTAATAAAAAATTAATATCATATTATTTTAAATAAAAAATTTGAGTTTATAAAATGATTGGATGTGTAACACTATTCTTATTGAATATTTTAATCACATGAGTCTCCTAAAAGGACAGTTTAATCTGCGTGCTTAATCACCTAAAACTTCAACTCGAATTATAATGAAGTATCTGAATCGATCTTATCCTAATACTGAGGATGGTCAATACGCAATTGTTAAGAAGATTTAATATTTATTAGACTTCAGTTCATTCACGTCTAATGTTATTGGAAGGAACTACTGACATCCACCTTCTACATGAATTATTCAGCCTAATTTTCAAAAACTACATTCATTTTAATAAATTATTTTACCACTTCCCTGCCAATATTGACTTTTCTAAGTACCGCAGCCCACCATTGAAATTGTCTTATTACCTTAACATGCGCTAATCATTTTTATGTTCTTATTCAAATGAAAATGTCAACCCGGCCCCTCAAACTTTTTCCTTCAAGATTTTTTTTTTTCACTATAAATAGACGCTGCGTAGCCTAAGCTTAAACACATCCACCTGCCTCATTTTTTCGAACAATGTCTTCTTCAAACTTTGTCTCTTCCCTCTATCTTGTAGCCTTTGCTGTCCTTCTCCATACAGCTTTTGGAGCTGGCCCTCTCTTTCATTTTTGTTCAAACCCTGAGAATTTCACTGCCAATGGCCCCTATGAAACAAACTTGAACAAACTCACAAGTTCCCTCTACCTGAAAACTCCTCCTACAGGTTTTGGCATGAGTAACGTGGGTGACAAACCAGACCAAACATATGGACTTGCTCTTTGTAGAGGTGATGTCGCAACTTCGGACTGCAAAACCTGTGTTGCTGATGCGAGCGGTGAAATTCGCAAGCGTTGCCCATACAACAAAGCTGCAATCATTTGGTATGATAACTGTCTTTTCAAGTACTCCGACAAGGACTTCTTTGGCCAAGTTGACTACAAAAACAGGTTCTATATGTGGAACGTGCAAATTGTAAGCGAGCCAGAGGCTTTCAACCAAAAGACAAAGGGATTGCTAAGCAAACTGGCTAAGGACGCTTACGCAACTCCCAAATTGTATGCAGTGGGGGAAATGGAGCTTGGAAAATCGAAGAAACTTTATGGGTTGACTCAATGCACTAGGGATCTTTCTAGCACTGATTGTAAGAAGTGTCTTGACGGCATAATTGGTGAACTTCCAAGCTGTTGTGACGGGAAAGAAGGAGGAAGAGTTGTTGGTGGAAGTTGTAACTTCAGATATGAGATATACCCCTTTGTTAATGCATAAAGTTTAACATCCGGGGTTTAGGGGTCATCCATACTGTAATATTATATAAATAAATGGTTGCAAAAAGAAACATTATAGCCTTGTCCTGGGCTGAGATGGACTTGCAGCCACTAATTGTATCTTTTCTACGTACGTTCTAGTCATCAATACAATATGTTGCTTTAAATTAAATATAAAGTAATATTCTTGTTGCATAAGCTGATAAGTTTCACCCAATTATAAAGCATCGATCAACCCTACGCCTATGCATGTGTAATGTTTGTTCGGACGAGATAGAATACTCACCATGCATGGAAGAAAATTATGGGACATCGATCCCATCTCACAATACACTATAACCATTATAAAGCGAGCTATGTTTGGAACATTAACCAATTTTCAGCACCAGGTTTAAGACCAAATTATACCGGAACAATGGATATTGGAGTCGACCTCTTTCTAGTTCTTAGAAAAATGAGATATCTTTCTTGGAAATTTTGTTCATTAAAGAATGACAAAGACATTCCGTCTCTCGTGTTTATAAAAAAATGAACTTTGTTTTTTTGTATGGTTGTACGTGAACGTATTTGAATGGTGTCCAGGTTCTTCATTGAAAAAAAAAAAAAAAAAAAAGTAGTCGACATATTTCCACCTGAGGTTTAGTGAAATCCTAAGTTGATACCCTTAGTTGCATTTATTCCAGATTCCCATTCTTAAACTAACACTGGTAGTAACTGTTAGAGATAGTCGGAAACGGTGAGCAAGGTTGGCAAGTGAAAGTATGTGTTTTGTAAAGAAAGTTGTGAGAGTCGAACAGTGGTTTTAGAAGTGATTTTGAACTTTGAAATCGGTCAGAAAAAATCTAAAATCGTTAGCTTGGATGCTACTAATGTGAGCCATTTTTTGCTAACATAAGCCCGTCTTTGGCCAAAGAAAATGCCGACGCACCTTAATGTGCTGACGTGCGTTATCCTACAGTAAAAAATTAAGAATCTGTTAAAATAAAAGAAACAACGTTAATAAAAGAAACAACGTTATTTTAAAGGTGAGAATCTGAAATAAATGCAACCAAAGATATCAATTTGAAATTTTTCTAAAGCTATTGTGAGAATATGTCGTTTGCTCAAAAAAAAAAAAAAAAAAAAAAAAAGGAAGAATAGAAGGAATTAACTGAGCGCAGAATCCTTAATAAGTGCGTTAATATGTCTAATGTCTCCAGTAAATTTCTCTACATGCATTTTGATGTTTGAATAGTCAACCGTATAAAACGGAAAACGAACTTTAAGTTTAAGGCCAAAATTTTGATACGTTGATTCACGTACACAGCTGTGGATGCAACAACCACAAGAAGTTAAATATAGAAATGAGATGAGAAGTCAGACGCCATTATTTGTCAACTTTAATCTGGCAGGAAGAGCTATATGTACTTGGGTCGTAGTGACTCTCTGCGGCACCGCCGTGGAATTCCCCCTACTTTTAATCTTCTTACATCAAATAAGCTAAAAGTTGACTCCATTCTTTGCATGCTTTATAGCCCATAATATTATCATGGACAAAGTGATCATCAGTGAGAGATTCTTCAAATGTTGATAATGTTAATTACTTAAGTTTATTTGTTTGCAAATTAGTCATATGTGTATTCGCCACAATGGGCGAGAGGGATTAACATGTTATTATAGGTATCAAATAGCTTAGATCATATCTATTTTATTTTTTTACCCTTAAAATTTGATGAATTGATACTATATAATATATACAATGATAATAACAAAAGTATCATACTGGTTTGTATTTTGTTATTTTGTAATATTACATTACATATAGTTTATATAACTTTTCGAATATTTCACACACCACTATTATCTAATTATCATAATCATTTTGAAGTTTCAATTGACCTAATCATAAATGATAAAAATCTCATAGTTGAACATATCCGAAAGAACGTGGCACAGTCAAACTTGGAATTAATTAACGATGATGAAGGCATTGGTTAAAACGTAAATGTGCGTGTATTGCGGCTATTGCCAGCAAAACATAGAATAGTAGTAGGCCATTGACTTTTTAATACACAGACAAATTGTATGAATAATTAGTAAACGCTCTGAAAGATGTATAAACATAACCTCATTTTGACTTTGAATTATTGGTCCCAATAGGTTGATTTTTTCTGGTCAATTTGCTCTTATTATTCCTTTGTCACTTTAGTCTTCAGTGCATTAACGAAGTGGGCATGCAAGTTAAAGGCATTGGAATATTCTCATTAGGAGAGCCCAAAAAAAAAAAAAAAAAAAAAAAAAAAAAAAAAAAAAAAAGGTCAGCAATTTCAATTCCATCGTCCACACTTGACTTAAAACGTTGCCGACATGAAGAGAAGATTCTTTTTGCATAACGAGCATACACAGAACCCACTATTAATTATGTTACGTCAAAATTCACTGGCCTTTGATTCTCTTAGATCCAAGCCCAACCAATTATGTAAGTTTTTATCATATTAGCTTAACATTACTTATTTTGAAAGTTTGTTCATTAATTTGTGTCATAAAATTGAAACCCCCTTCTAAAATCACAAATGAATAGTAGTCCTTTGCAGTTTGTATAGAACATACTGAACAGAAATGTTTGAAATCCTATATTCGACTACTCGACGACCATATAATCATGTATCCAAGTCCTTGCTCAGCTTATTAGCTTATGTTTTTCCCTGTATTCAGTTTTGAATGTGTTAACTCTGCTTTGAATGACTTGCTAATTAATTAAATTTCCTATACGCTAATTACTATTATTATTATTATTATTTTGATAAGTAAGTAGTACAATTAAAAGAGAGAAAGAATCTACAGAAAGACCATAAAAAAACTTACCATCCTATCTCAGAATAAGCTCTAAAATATGAATAAAAACATAAGTCTAATATATTGAGAATTTAATATCTTTTTGTTTGTCTATATTAAACACGGGAATGCTAGGAGACAAGAAGAGGAGAGTAAACAAAGGAACACAGAGGTAAAGACATCCTACCACAGGACATGCCCTGTGATAGGATTCAAAAAAACTTTTACAAGACTAAAAACAAAACACAACATCATTCCTACCTTAAGACAAGCCTTGGGTTAGGAAAACTCATGTTCGTCACATGTAGTTTTGAATATAGTAATATGTAATCCCCAAATCTCCGCAAAGCAAGTCTTCTATTGGCCATGAAAGATTTCATTTTGTTGAGGTCCATAACTCTATCTCTCTCACCATGTTCCGAATGTGGTTGTCCCTATACACTAATTAGCTCCATCTAGAATGACAATCCCTCCCATTCCCTCAAGGGCTACTCATTTAATTGAATGACTTGCTTATAATTAATTAACATTATGAGAACGTCTAGTATCACTGTATCATGCCGATTGTCTATCTTTTACGTGCAATCTGTGCTTGATATTATAGGTGCATGTGCTACCTAGCTTGTGACGACGGGAAAATTTTGGGCGTTCATTAATTTGTAATAGGTTTTACGAATTTATTTCGGTATTTTACATGTTTCTAGTATTAATAACTAATATTTACGATAAACACAGATTTCTTACGAGCTCAGTAGCGTTATAATATTGATGATGAGCTGTAGTTCAATTCAACCCTCTTGTTTGCCTGACCTCACTACTGAAAGAATTACGTTGGATAATCCATGTATTATTCTGTTCCAAGACAAGGAAAAGCTTACCATGTATATCGCCTATTAGCTAAATTGAATATAAAAGATGTGTTATTTCATTTTTCAATCGTAACTATTAATATTGTCATTATAAAAAATTAGTATATATAATTTATTTGTACACCTCTAACGATTTCAGCTGGGATTAATAGGCGCATAAAACTGAATAAAGATGTGATAAAACTGTGCTTAAACTTTGGTAATAGAATGACATGCTATCATTAAGTCAACAACAGATAAACATGCAACGTGATAACGTGAATTAAAAATAACACCGCTCTACGAAATAGATTAAGTGCAACCCAAGCCCAGATACAAAATTAGGTATGGATATTATTAACAAAAGCTAGATTAGTGGTCACGAAGATAAAAATTTCAACCCCAAAATTTGACGCACTTCCTCTATAAAGATGAACCATTTCCAGCTGACATGCATGCTCAGTACCAGTCATAGATCTACTGATTTTCCACAACGTCCATAGTCTAAAATGTTAAGCTCGAAATCAGTCCTTCTCGGTCTTTTACTTTTCTCTCTTTCCCTCCATGTAGCCATATGTACTAACCCTCTCTACCATTATTGTTTTGGCCCAAAAAACTTCACTGCCAACAGCCCTTATCGCACCAACTTGAATAACCTGTTAAAGACTCTCCCAACCAAAGTTTCTTCTACAGGTTTTGCGCGTGGCTCGTCTGGACAAGGCCAAAGCCGTGTGTATGGAATAGCCCTTTGCCGGGGAGATGTGTCAAAAACAAACTGTGTTACTTGTGTCAATGATGCAATCAAGAAGCTTCGCCAGCAATGCCCTAAACAGAAAGGAGCTATCATTTGGTACGATAACTGCATGTTGAAGTACTCAGACGCTGACTTCTTTGGGAAAATAGATAACAAAAACAAGTTCTATATGTATAACGTAAAAGGCGTAGACAATCCAACGTCCTTCAATAAAAAAGTTAAGGAGCTGTTGAGTAGCTTAGCTTCTATAGCTTCGGCAAATCAAAAGTGGTACGTAGCAGGTAAATTAGAGAGTGAGGGATCGAAGACATTGTATGGATTGGGTCAATGTAGTAGAGATCTTTCGAATTCTAATTGCAAGAAGTGCCTAGACAGTGCCATAAGTGAATTACCAAGCTGCTGCAGTGGAAAAAGAGGAGCGAGAGTTGTTGGAGGGAGTTGTAATGTTAGATATGAGCTTTACTCCTTTGTTAATTAATGCTTGTTCTAATGGTTTTTCTGCCTTAGCTAAGCATGCATCTAAAATTATGTAATGTAATGTCCCATACCATATGCTAAATAAAGGTCCTCTGAATCAAGAGACACCCCGAATAATTAAGACAATAACAAGTCTTGTGCGACAAGTACTCTTTGTACATAAACTGATTATGTGTAATGAGAACATTTATGGTCGCAATCTATTTTCTTTGTAATTAAAAAAAAAAAAAGACCAACATATATCAGTCCTAGATGAATATTACTCAGAGAACTACTTCAGAAAGATTTATAAAATAAAACAACTGTACGCATCATGAGATTAATGCATGTTTTAGTAATAAATAATAATGTAATTGAATTTTGAATTATATAGGTTCTTTAGACAGGAATGACGAGTACCATTTTGAGAAATATATGTTAGTTGGAAACATTGCAGTGCAAATTGCGAAAGCACTTGTATAGAAAAATATTAGCTGGAAATTGATGGAAGGTGAGGCAGGGAGATGGAATTTTATTTTTATTTTTTTATATCACTGACTGACGCACTGCACCTCAACTAATCTTTCAGTATCCAAACTCATGAGTTTATAAAATCTCTTTTTGTTCTTTTACTATCTAACTATTTAACACTAGTTGATAAGTCATGTATTATATATACGAAGTTAATATACAATTACTATAGAAGAAAGCAAAACCAACAGTTGATTTGCTTTTAAAATTTGTGTTGTGATCACAAAGTGGACCTGGTGAGTGTAGTGCAGGTACAACTAATAAATTAGAAAAGATAGTTTAGTATTTTCAACTTTCATCCAATAATAGAAACACACATACACATCTGGTCGTGCTTCCATTATCATATCCATGTTCATGGATTTCTTTTTTTATTTGCAATGGGTTGGATGCTTGGATTAGGTCATGATTAGGTGCACCTTCAAACTCACATGCATCCCACAAACCACTCCCACTCCCTCACCTAGTTCTGACTCCTTCCATATTCCCATTGGACCTTACCCGTCGCTAAAAGCTACCGTGTTTCAAAATATTTACATGTATTTCCCGAATCAAAATTTTGTTTCACAAAATTAGTGTTTGATTGCAAAACAAAATACTTAAAATTACAAAAAAAGAAAAACACTACAGTTAATGTGGATTTTGAAAAATGGAACAAAATAATTTATCAAAATAATGTAATAGAAAAATATTAAAAATTGATAACTACAAGTGAACAACCTGTGATTACCGAATCTTAATTTGTCCACGTGCTTCACCAACTCCAACAGCTAAACCATAAACAAAAACATATTTTCATTCTAAAAGTGCTACTTGTCATCACTATCTTCTAATTCTATATATTGAGTTCCTATTTCAATTCAAAACCCATTCACTCCTTTTCTGTCGATTGCCATTTACCATTCCACATAATTGATTCTATTCTCCAATATTGTATTGTGTCAACCAGGGAAATGGCAGTGCTGAGAATTTTGATAAGTTTGGCTGTGGTAGCCATGTTCATCCAACTATCCATGGCGGCGAATTACACGGTTGGAGGAACAAATGGAGGATGGGATACATCCACCGACCTGCAATCTTGGGCCTCTTCTCAATCTTTTCAAGTAGGCGACAATCTAAGTAAGTTATAAGCACGAAATATTGCTAACTATGTGAACAAAGTAAAATCAAGATACCGCATTGAAATTGATTTACTTTTATATGCAGTTTTCCAGTATATAGCAAGCCATGATGTGCTTGAAGTTTCAAAGGCCGACTACGATTCTTGCCAGTCAACTAGAGCAGTTCAGTCGTTCAGTGATGGCAACACAGTCATCCCTCTCTCTTCTCCAGGCAAGAGATACTTCATCTGTGGAACAGTAGGACATTGCAGCCAAGGAATGAAAGTTGAAATAACCACTCTAGCAACATCTTCACCACCATCGATATCTCCTGCAACATCACCTACTGCTACCCCACTCAGTCCTGCTAATCCACCAGATTCCTCAGTCACTCCCAGTACTTCCCCAGCTCCAGAAATTTCTGCCCCTTCCCCTGAAGAATCGCCAAAATCTGCTCCAACATTGTCCCCTACATCTTCATCCGACTCACCTCAGAGCAGTCCTCTGCCTTCCTTTGATGTTCCTTCAACATCCCTTCCTCCAAGTGGTTCTTCACCACAGCTACCTCCCTCATCAGCTACCAAATGTGGTTTCGAAACAACTCTCACAATGGGGTTCAGCTTTGGATTGCTGATCCTTTTGTGCCTTTGAAGATCGAGTGTTCCTTCTGGCAGGAATTGCTATATTGTTGAGTTATTTCTTTGAGCAAAATTTCTTGTGTTAATTAGTCTTTCTCGTTTTCTAGTGTACGGTACAATTGAGGAATAGATTACTGATAACAACATTCATCGTCATTTTCCATAATTACAAATCAGCAATGTTATCTTACAAGACTACAAGCATTGAGAACCAAACTTCTGAATCAGATAAAACACGGATAATTTTAGTATCACGATCAGGCTGACAAACAAAAGATTTTCCTTGTGCATCTTGATTCAACATCTTAACTTTAAGCACACACTTATTATATTTTACATTGGAAACGCAAATAGACATATGAGTTGCCAGTTTCTAAACATAAAATGTCCAACTAAGCAAGTCTCTCCAATTTCTCACAAACAAATACATACTTGAGAAAAAAAAAAAAACAAATAAAAAACATTATAGCACGAGCATATTAACCAACCATGGATGTTAAGCAACTGGAGGACGAAGTACATGATCATTTGATGTGTCAACTGCAGCAGGTGGCATGAATTGCCACATGGAAACACCAGGGTAACCCATGAAAGGCATCAGCTTGTTACCAGCAGCTTGGCTTTGAGCAGCCAGTGCAGCTTGGCTTTGAGCAGCCAATGCAGCTGACATTGTAGAGTGATGAGGCAAAAAGATGGTTGGTGGACTCATGGCTTCGACTTGCTGTTCCAACTTCTCTTTATCAGCCTTTAGCCTCTGCTTCTCATCACGGAGCTCATTCTTCTCAGCCTGCATAAATAAAGAGCAAAATAGGTGCTAATAATTACCCAAAATCCATGTAGAAAAATCTCTAGTATTCAGGCCAAATATAATAAAATCAGACCTCTGAACAAATACAGTGAACTTTAAAGTGGTCAATATGAAAAAGATTCACCTTCAATTCCTTAATCTTTACTTGCAATTCCTCGTTGGATTCCCTCAGCTTCTGGGCTTCACTTCTTAACTGGGTCACCATTCGGACAGCATCAATCAAAATAGCACCCTTGTCAGTCTTTGGTGGTCTGCCAGGCTCCAGGATAGAACATAATTCCAGAAACCTAGCAATCATGTCAAATTCTTATGAAAATTAAGAGAAGGAAAACACTTAATAAGTGAGGATAAAAAGTAAGAAAAACAATATCATGCCTTTCATTCAACCGATCTCTACGCAACTTCTCCCGGCATGCTTTGGAGCCGGATACACTACATGGTTCAGGCTTCAACCTGTAAAAGCATTTACTCAAAATTAAGGGACAAAGATATGAGATAGAAAAAGAAAATTAATGCAGAATTTGTAAATAAGTAATCAGGATATCCATTGAAAGATGTGCTTGAGTGTTCAATTTATTTTGGAAAAGTTTATATAGAACTCAAACACAAATATATACAAAACCATTCATCTCGAGTACAGACCCTAAATCACCATCAATTTTTTTTTTTTTGTTTTTTTGGGAAAACATGCTATTTTCTTGAACTAAGAAAAAAGGAGGCGGGGGGGCGCAGCCATGTTGCCAACCAGCCTGGATCAATCAAGGTAAGCCACCATGGTTGCTTGGGGTCACAGGACAATCATATGAACAATCACAGCCAAAATCGGTGCTCAAAATCTCTAAAAAGGCAGATAATCAATTAATAAACTTGGCTTTCATAGCTCTTTCACTATAACTAAAATAAAATGTCATAGCTACTGTTATAAGATCATGCCCAAAACTGTCCTCATGGTTCTGGTCCCTTGTAACCCGAGACTGATCTGTTAAACTTTTAGTTACTCTTTAGATTTTGTCATCTCTGCTGCTTTTTGCAGCAGAAACTTCTTGGCAGATCCTCCTTACTCATCAATAGAGTCACATAATAACATGTAAAGTACTCTTATTAGAGTGCCTCTTGAGCTAGTCTGAAATATCAAACTCTAGAGAAATACAGAGGAACAGATATTAACCTTTTTCGGGAGCCAACTTCCTTGGGCATATCTGAATCGCCATATGAGCAATCCACTTTGACTCTGGAAACGTACAGCATAGTCAATGAGATGACAAGATTGAGAAAAAGAAACTAATTACACTAAGCACAAATAGTTATGCAAGTACAAGAATGATGATTCCTCTGGCTATTAGGCTAAAGCTAGTCTCAGTTCACAAAGCTATCTCAAGAATGAAAGTAAATTGGGAGTAAGAATGCATGGTAGTAAAGGAACGCTTAAATTGCGCAGTAGGGGTTGGAGAAAACTATTGAAGCTAAGAGTTTAATCGAGGCCTTTCCTTAAACACATTATTGAAAATGGATACAGAAAGAGTCTATGATATATGATCTGCCTCCTCATCGAGAATGGTTATATAATCATTTCCGGAAATGGCGGAAGATGTTTCAAGAGAATTAAAGCTAGTTTATCACTATGATTACGCTGTCCATTCTTTGCTGTTTTGCAGTTTTTTCATCACAAGTTTAACGTTTGTTTGATTAGTTTTTTTTTCATCCATAAATTCTCCAAATAACAGAAACATAATCTTTATGTAAAACTCAAGAACACGCATAAAGTAGCAACAATATGACAACATTAAAAAATTCAAAATGAAAACATCCTACTTTATCGAGAACGAAAAGGAAAATGGAGTTTGGCGAGACTTACCTTTCATTAGAAGAAGCGGTGAAGGCGGATTGGGAAGGCCAGTCGAAGGTTCCGGTGATAGGAATGGCTTCGACTATGCCATAATCGATGAGCCAATTAGAGTTATCAGAAGAATCAATCTCCATTGCCTTTGCTTCTCTGCAAAACCACACATTTAATTCAATTCAATCATTTCATGTCCTCTTGTTTCTTGTTTTGTTTGAATGTAAATAATAAATTGATTGATTGATTGATTAATAAAAAGAAAGGAAAAGTCAGATAGTGATGGCAGCTGTTTGAGTAAGAGTAAACGCTTTGTATCTCTGTTGCTTCATGACGCTCCGTTTGGCAATTGGGCTATGCAATCCACGAAAGAGTTACCATAATTTCCTTAAAGTTAACCTGAATTTTTCATAAACCTGCTGCAGTTTAAACAAAATTTACCAGAATAATAACCAGTATGACATTATCAAATCAAATATGCTTTTAACATGATCGAATTAACTTATTTTTAAATATAAGAAATCTCAGACGCACATTAAATCAACCTTATCCGTATTTTGGTAACATGTTGCTTTCTAATAAAAGAATCTGCAAGCATATGCACAGAAACAGATTCCTATTATTTTAAGATGCCGACTTCAACCTATGCGTATGATCCATAATACAATAATGGGATTGTTCATTATTTAAGTTTTGCATTTCTTTTTATCGAATATAAAGTTTTAGGCCTTTGGTTTTTTCTACTGGTTTGATCTTTCTCATAGAAAAGTGGCAAGAAGCCAATGGGTCGGGTGAAAAGTTACAGTACTCAGTCTCATAGACACGATGATGAAGAGGAAGTGCTTTCAAGCTTAGAGCAAAAAACGACATTTGTCCAAACAGAAATGTGATTATGTCAAGCACTGAATGGTGAATAAAATTTTACTAGTAAAAAAGGAAGTTGCTGAGGCTAAGATTCCACCACTACCTCACGTTCCCACGCGAGAAATAATAAAATATTAATATTATAATCCAAATTGAATGTTTGAAAATGGAAATCAGCCATTGTGTGGACTGGAGATACGAACCACAACTAGGATGTGCAATACCAGAAAAAGACTGAAGCAGATATAATTAGGAATTTGACGTCAACTAATTTAGTTAATCTAACTGTCGATCCTTATTTAATCAATTAACACATTAAGAATGAGTCTTAACACTTTAACACATGACACTCGTATACTTTTTTTTTTAGATTTTTTTTATACCATACAATCAAGAATTGTACATATCTAGTGAAGGTGAGAACCTTTTTTTTTTTATAAGAGTTTCTGGAAAAACATATACTGTCCGTCAAGAAATGTTGTTTTTAATAGAGAGATAGTGTAAAACTAAAAATAGATCATATAGCATAGTGCGGCCAATGTGTCGCATGCAAATTGCAATCCGTGGTGAATATGGGCGTTGGTTTACTTTATGCAAAGACATTAATTGTTTTTAAAAGAGCAAACGACATGTTCCCACCCAAGGTAAAGTGACATCCCAAGTTCCCACCACTGGTTTTATAAATTTCACATTCCCATCCTTAAATTAACACTTTTACCCATTTTTAAGTTTTAAAACATGTACAAAAGGTATTATTACTATACCACCCTTAACAAATAAATTTATAAATTATTTTTAACCCCAAAGTAGGAAAATTAGCAAGTAACCCTGCGTCTCAAAATTTAACCCATATCTCAAATTTCTTTTCACCGCCTCACTGCCTCCACCTCAACCACCGTTGGCCAGGAGATCCCGGTCGAGATCGCCGGGTTAGGAGCTGATTTCGGCCGGTATCGCCTAGCCAGGAGGTGGTGGAGGTTCAAGATCATGGTCTAGGCCGACATTTTCTGGTTGGGGCAAAAAATCGAACAGTTTGTGGGCGTGTTTCAAAGGCAGGTGGATTGGTAGCTGGCGGCAAGGAAATTGGCTGGGAAATTTGTACAATCAATCCACAACAACAAAGGACTCCAAATACAATCAAAATCCTTCCAAAAAAACTCCAATCAGCTCTCAATCGTGACAGTCTTGCGCAACAACCAAAGGGGCAGTGGACGGCATTCGACAAACGACCAGACGTCGGGATGCTGCGGCTTTTGTTAAGGGGGTGACAGAGAAGCTAGGGCTTTTGAATTAGTGCTAAAAAGGGAAGTCTGGGTTGCCAAATTGGAAGTTTGGATCAATATTTGCTAGATCAAGTGAGAAATCCAAGATGAAATTGGAGAAGTGGTCGCTAAGTTGGTAGCCAATAATAGCGCAATGAGATTATATTTTGAACGTTGCATATGATAAACATCTCCGAAGTTGTTCATCTAGCATGGCAAAATTAAGAAATAATTTGAATCGGCAGTGCAGGAGAGACAAACAATGAAGAGAAACCACCCAAAAAAAATTGTTTTCATCAATCATTAGAGGGAGATAGCAAGGAGGTTGAAGGAAAAGAGAAAAGACATAATGTCTCTTTATTTTACAAGCCATCGTGATTGATGCTGAATGCTTTTCTTTCCTCCCCATTTTTTCATTTCTCTCTGTTTTGTATGATGATCGACTGATTTGGGTTGGAAGTCTATGTAACTTGTGGTGGTGGTGATGGGCTATATGAGTGGTTCTGGTGGCGGCTCATTTTCAATTTGGATCTAAAATTGAAAATAACTATTCTACCATTTCACTGTTATATTAACCAATTTTTTTTGTTAGTTTAAAGGTGGAAATATGGGATTTATGATACTAGGGGTGGGAACTTTGGCATTTCGCTTTACCTTGGGTGGGAACATGTCCTTTGCTCGTTTTTTAAATTATGATCTCCTATTAATATTATAGACGAACAAGACAACCTTATTCATGACCAATCATTTCCATTGCAGTGATTAAAGGGCAGAAGAATTTGTCGTTATTATTATTTAATTTCGGAATTTCCGTAACAAACTCCACCCAACAGTCATACTTACTCTATGATAAGTTGTCTTTAGTGAAGAAATCAATGTCTAAATAGTAAATACACCTTCTTACCATTATGTAGATCAGTCTCATAATAATAGAAACATCCATAAATCAGTAAATTTACATTTCTGGACAAGACATCATGAACCAATTGAAGATGGGTCATAAAAAATAAAACATAGAACAGTGTTAACGGTGTATGCTGAAGTAACATTGTTGGTGTATTGGACTCAACTTCAATGAATGAGTTGTTAGAATTTTTAGGTTTTATCAAAGCCTTCAAATCCAATCACGGAACCTAATGATGCGGTGGACCTCCCGGTGTACCTGATGTGCTGTGATTGTCTGTACAGAGTACGTGTAACCAGAGCTACTTGCGGAGGCTCGTACAATTTCGGAATTTCCTACGTATGTATCATCAATCATGTATGGTTTCACCTAAGGTTGATTCATATCAATTGGTTATTCATTTTCCATATCTTCCTTGTGACTGCATACACAAGATATCAAATAAAAAAAAAAGAGGACCTCGTTACACTAATGTTAATTCGGATCCAAATTATCTTAATTCTGTCAAGTATTGTTGTTAGCTGGCAGTTTAGCAGTAGTTAATAGTAAATTAATAATATTATGTAAAAGTTAATAAAAACTGACACAGTGACAGTCCAGCCAAGCAGATTCCACAGTGGGTTGGTAGTTGGTACCCGCAAGGTCCAGGAGAAACTTAAGCACGAGATTATGAAAAACCACGATTCCCTTCCGTGACACCAGGTAATTGTGGTTTTTTATGTTCTTTTCTTTTCCAAAGCGAGTAGACGACATATTCCCACCCAAAGTTTGACAAAATCTCAGATTGGTACCTTAAGTTCTATTTATTATAGATTCTCATCCTTAAAATAACATTATTAACATTTTTTTGGGTAGTGAGGGTATAATTACCATAATGCCCTTAACCTTAAATTAATAAATTATATTTTAGCCCCTAAATTACTAAAATTATAAAATTAATCATCTTGTTTTGAAATTACTTCAATTACCCCCTCAGTGACTGCGCACCGTCTTGATTTTCATCGGATCTGAGCTATTTTCGATGGCGGCGAAACCCCTGATCACCTCCATCAGCTTCCCCATCGTCCGTCGTCCAAAACCCCTCTGATTCCAGACTTATTGACCTCTCCAATCAACGGCACCGTCAGGGTTAGGTTTTTGTCATTCTTCGATAGATTCCGACGATGAAAATCTAATTCGACGTCACCACTACAACCAGCATCTCCTTATCTACAAAACTCCTATGTCCCAGCAACCGTTTAGTGGTCATTCGCCGGTAGAGATCAACTAAAACCAATCGCATGTGCCGACTATCGTGGCTGGCGATCGACGAGTGGTAAGAGGTTGTCAAAGGTACGGTTTTGTAGAGGGGAGGATGAGGGTTCGAATGGTGGTGACAAGGGTGATTTTGGGTGGAAGAATCATCGGAAAAGGGCAAAAAACGTTGGCGGTGAGGTTGGCTAATGTACGCCGAAACTTTATCAGGGGCTCCGATCTGCTAATGTGCACCTCCTCTGTGAAATGACCAATTTACCCCTGAACTGTTATATCTAACCATTTTCTGTTACTTTAAGGATGAGAATCTGAAATAAATGAAATCTATGATACTAACTTAAGATTTCGTCAAACCTTGGGTGAGAGAATATGTCGTTTACTCTTCCAAGCATACAAAACTTGTCGGATTCTTCACCTCTTGGAGATTAACCAACATTGTTACCCATAACATTCTTCACTAATTTCTTTTTCTTTTTTTTTCTTTCCCTGTGGAAGGATAAGTTACCCAACCCATTTGAGTTACTATCATAGTCAACTAATTATGAACCTTTTGACATTGGTGACTGCATCGATTGCGGCCTAGATCAGATGCCCTTTATTCAGCAATTGGCTCCTCAAGTCTACTGAGGAGCAAGAAATTGCCAAGTAAATTCACATATCGATGAGCGATTTCATGTATTACCATCTTGTGCATTATAATTTTAAAATCATTTCATTATCGTATCTCTAATCCATTATACCAAATATTACATCAAAAAAAAATTCTTTAATAATTAATTTATTTTTTCTTTCTATTTATTTTCAATAATTAATTTATTTTATTAATTATATAGAATTTGACGTCAACTAATTTAGTTAATCTAACTGTCGATCCTTATTTAATCAATTAACACATTAAGAATGAGTCTTAACACTTTAACACATGACACTCATATACTTTTTTTTTTTAGATTTTTTTTTATACCATACAATCAAGAATTGTACATATCTAGTGAAGGTGAGAACCTTTTTTATAAGAGTTTCTGGAAAAACATATACTGTCCGTCAAGAAATGTTGTTTTTAATAGAGACATTAGTGTAAAACTAAAAATAGATCATATAGCATAGTGCGGCAAATGTGTCGCATGCAAATTGCAATCCATGGTGGATATAGGCGTTGGTTTACTTTATGCAAAGACATTAATTGTTTTTAAAAGAGCAAACGACATGTTCCCACCCAAGGTACAGTGAAATGCCAAGTCCTTAAATTAACACTTTTACCCATTTTTAAGTTTTAAAACATGTACAAAAGGTATTATTATTATAACACCCTTAACAAATAAATTTATAAATTATTTTTAACCCCAAAGTAGGAAAATTAGAAAGTAACCCTGTATCTCAAAATTTAACCCATATCTCAAATTTCTTTTCACCGCCTCTCTACCTCCACCTCAACCACCGCTGGCCAGGAGATCCCGTCTGAGATCGTCAGGTCAGGAGTTGATTTCGGCCGGTATCGCCTAGCCAGGAGGTGGTGGAGGTTCAAGATCATGGTCTAGGCCGAGATTTGCTGGCTGGGGCAAAAAATCGAATAGTTTGTGGGCGTGTGTCAAAGGCAGGTGGATTGGTGGCTAGCAACAGGGAAATTGGCTGGGAAATTTGTACAATCAATCCACAACAACAAAGGACTCCAAATACAATCAAAATCCTTCCAAAAAAACTCCAATCGGCTCTCAATCGTGACAGTCTCGCACAACAACCAAAAGGGCAGTGGACAGCATTCGACAAACGACCAGATGTCGGGATGTTGGGGCTTTTGTCAAGGGGTTGATAGAGAGGCCAGGGCTTTTGAATTAGTGCTAAAAAGGGAAGCGTGGGTTGCCAAATTGGAAGTTTGGATCAATATTTGCTAGATCAAGTGAGAAATCCAAGTTGAAATTGGAGAAGTGGCCGCTAAGTTGGTAGCCGATAATAGCACAATGAGATTAGATTTTGAACGATGCATATGATAAACATCTCCGAAGTTGTTCATCTGGCATGGTGAAATTAAGAAATAATTTGAATAGGCAGTGCAGGAGAGACAAACGATGAAGAGAAACCACCCAAAAAAAATTTGTTTTCATCAATCATTAGAGGGAGATAGCAAGGAGGTTGAAGGAAAAGAAAAAAGACATGCTATCTCTTTATTTTACAAGCCATCGTGATTGATGCTTAATGCTTTTCTTTCCTCCCCATTTTTTCCTTTCTCCCTGTTTTGTATGATGATCGACTTATTGTGGTTGGAAGTCTATGTAATTTGTGGCGGTGGTGATGGCTATATGAGTGGTTCTGGTGACAACTTATTTTCAGTTTGAATCTAAAATTGGAAATGACTATTCTACTATTTTACCGTTATATTAATCAATTTTTCGTCAGTTTAAAGGTGAAAATATGAGATTTATGATACTAGAGGTGGGAACTTTGGCATTTCGCTTTACCTTGGGTGGGAACATGTCCTTTGCTCTTTTTTAAATTATGATCTCCTATTAATATTATGGACGGAACAAGACAACCTTATTCATCACCAATCATTTCCATTGCAGTGATTAAAGGGCAGAAGAATTTGTCGTTATTATTATTTAATTTCGGAATTTCCTTAACAAACTCCACCCAACGGTCATACTTACTCTATGATAAGTTGTCTTTAGTGAAGAAATCAATGTCTAAATTGGCGTGAATACTAAGTACACCTTCGGTGGCGTTTGGTCGGCAATAATGTCAGATTATTGGGGTAATATCATTTGGTATTACTTGATTATCATGTTTGGTTATCAAGTAATATGAGATTTCAGTAATTTTCAAATACCAATAGTAGTTACTATTGGTAATATTGGAGGTAATCTCATTACCTCTATTTTCTTAGGTATTCTAAGATTATCAGGGTTATCCTTTTTTGTTACAATTTTATCCCTTATTAATGAAAATTTTGGACAATAATGCCCTCATTTTAAAATAAATTTACATTAATATCCTATTTCAATTTTACCTTTGTTTAACTAAAATTTTGGACAATAATGTCCTTGTATTTAAACAATTTACAGACCACTGTCACTCAGCCACCACCACCACTGCCACCACGGCACCTATCCACCACCGCCTACAGCGGCCAACCACCACGGACCACCTCGGAAAACTCGCCGGAGTCCTTAAAAAAGAACAGAGTTTGAGTGAGAGGCTCCAGGAGTCATCGATATGGCCGTTTTGGGCCATCAATATGGTCGGAAACGGCCACATTGAAGCCTCTTAGTCACGTTGAGTTGCTGATGGGGACTTTCGGAGACTTCCGGCGGTGGTTTGCGGTGGCGGCAGGAGGTGGGGGTGATTTCGTAATAAATTAAAGTTTTATATAAGCAGGGGTGTTTTAACTAAATTTGAAATATTGGGGGTTAAAAGAAATTATTCAAAAATTAATAATAAAAATAATATTATATTAATATTTGTAAAGGGGACAATTTAGTAATTTAAATAACATACCCACCAATTTATTCCCCATAACCAACCATATTAATATAACATACCCACCAACTAACCAAACACATTTTCTTAAAGATTCCCAGTAATCTTTCAAGGTAATCTATCTTTCTAGTAATCCAACATTCCTGAACTAAACACCCCCTTTAGGGGTGTTTGGTTCAGGAATATTAGATTATTATGAATGTTGGATTACTAGAAAGATAGATTACTTTAAAAAATTACTGAGAATCTTTAGGAAAATGTGTTTGGTTTGTTGATGGGTATGTTATATTAATATGTTTGATTATAGAGAATAAATTGGTGGGTATGTTATTTAAATGACTAAATTGTCCCTTTTTTAAATATTAATATAATATTATTTTTATTATTAATTTTTGAATAATTTTTTTTAACCCCCAATATTTCAGATTTAGCTAAAACACTCCGCTTATATAAAACTTTAATTTATGACGAAATCACCTCCACCTTCTGCTGCCGCCTATCGCCACCGCGAACCACCGTTGGAAGTCTCCGAAAGTCCCCGTGAGTAGCTCACCGTGACCAAGAGGTTTCGATATGACCGTTTTTTACCATATTGATGGCTGAAACGGCCATATCAGGTCATATTTGGCCAGAAATGGTCAGATCTATTCTGGCCGTTAACGGCCAAATCCTGACCATTATCGGCCAGATCTGGACGAGATCTGACTGTCAATGGCCATGGACCTAGCCGTTAACGGGCAGATCTATTCTTGAGGTCAATGGCCAAGAATCTGGCCGTTAACGGCCAGTTCCATCGATCTAGCTTGATATGGCCAGAAACGGCCACACCGAAGCCTTCCAGAGCCTCCCACCAAATCTAGTTCTTTTTTAGGGACTTTGACGACTTTCCGACGGTGGTCCATGGTGGTTGGCCCGTTGTCAGCGATGGTGGCTGGGTGGTAGTGGTGGTCTGTAAATTATTTTAAATATAAAGGTATTATTGTCCAAAATTTTAATTAAATAAAGGTAAAATTGAAATAAAATATTAATATGAATTTCTGTTAAAATAGGGGCATTATTGTCCAAAATTTTTATTAATAAGAAATAAAATTGTAACAAAAAAAGATAATTCTAGTAATCTTAGAATACCTAAGAAAATGGAAGTAATCAGATTACCTCCAATACTACCAATAATAATCACTATTAGTATTTAAAGATTATTAGTATATTATATTACTTGACAACCAAACATGGTAATCAAGTAATATAACATCACTTATCCCTATTAATGTCATACACCCTAAGCAAACGCCCCTTCTTACCATTTTGAAGATCAGTCTCATAATAATAGAAACATCCAGGAAATCAGTAAATTTACATTTCTGGACAAGACATCATGAACCAATTGAAGATGGGTCATAAAAAATCAAACATAGAACAGTGCTGACGGTGTATGCTGAAGTAACATTGTTGGTGTATTGGACATTTGGACTCTAACTTCGATGAATGAGTTGTTAGAATTTTTAAGTTTGATCAAAGCCTTCAAATCCAATCACGGAACCCAATGATGGCCGTGGACCACCCGGTGTACCTGATGTGCTGTGATTGTCTGTACACAGTACGTGTAATCAGAGCTATTTGCGGAGGCTCGTACAATTTCCTACGTATGTATCATCAATCATGTATGGTTTCACCTAAGGTTGATTCATATCAATTAGTTATTCATTTTCCATATCTTCCTTGCGACTGCATACACAAGATATCAAATAAAAAAAAAAGAGGACCTCGTTACACTAATGTTAATTTGGATCCAAATTATCTTAATTCTGTCAGGTCTTGTCGTTAGCTGGCAGTTTAGCAATGGTTAATAGTAAATTAATAATATTATGTAAAAGTTAATAAAAACTGACACAGTGACAGTCCAGCCTAGCAGATTCCACAGTGGGTTGGTAATGGTACCCACAAGGTCCAGGAGAAACTTAAGCACGAGATTATGAAAAACCACGATTCCCTTCCGTGACACCAGGCAATTGTGGTTTTTTATGTTCTTTTCTTTTCCAAAGCAGACAAAACTTATCGGATTCTTCACCTCTTGGAGATTAACCAACATTGTTACCCACAACATTCTTCACTAATTTCTTTTTTTTTTTTTTTTTCCTGTGGAAGGATAAGTTACCCAACCCATTTGAGTTCGGTACTCATTTAACTTACTAATTATGAACCTTTTGACATTGGTGATTGCATCGATTGCCGCATAGATTAGGGGTATTCAAAAGCGGTTAACTGAACTGGTTAACCACTTTTTCGAATCGAACTAATTTTTCGGTTTGGAAAAATTTCTGAACCAAAACCGAACCGGTTTAGAGAAAAAACCGGTTTAAAAAAAGCAGTTAATCGGTTTTGAACTAGTTTTCCTTTTTTTTTATAAAACTTTTATTTTTTTTATTTTTTTCTAAATTAAATTGTAAATATAAATAATACATATCCAAATAAAAATTAAACATTCATATATATCCATTGATCACTACTAACAATACATTAAAAATATTATTATTTTTTATTTAATATATAATATAATATATTATTTTTATTTAATATAATATATATTTTTATAAAATTGGTTCAAAAAATCGGTTTCGGTTAACTGTTTTTTATTTTTTCCCGAACCAAAAATTCGGTTTTTTGAATTTTTCGAACTGTTTTTTCGATTAACCAATTTTTCGGTTTTGTTCAGTTTTTGCATTTTTTTGAACACCCCCAACCTAGATCACATGCCCTTTACTCAACAATGGCTCCTCAAGTCTACTGAGGAGCAAGAAATTGCCAATAAATTCACATATTGATGAGCGGTTTCATGTTTTAGACCATCTTGTGCCACAAACACCAAATTAGTATACTAAATTGATATAAAATTTAGTATACTAAATTGGTATAATTTTCATATCATTTTATTATTGTATTTTTAACCCATTATACCAAATACTACATAAAAAAAAAAAAAAAAATTCTTTAAAATATTTTTTTCTTTCTATTTATTTTCAACAATTAATTTATTTCATTAATTATTTATATATATATTAATTAAATATTTTTATTAATTAATAATAACTTTAAAAATTATACTAATTTAATAAAATTAAACATTTATTAAATCAAATAAATATTATATTTAATATTAAAAAATATTATATCTAATATAAAATGCTAAAAAAACACACAAAAAAAATTATATATTAATAGTAATTTATTTTTGAATTATATAATAATTATAAATATAATATAAATAATAATCTAATTAACATAAATATAAATTAAATATTATTAAATAACAAAAATAAAAAAATAAAATATGTCTTATGATAGATAAATAGTATCACCTAAATTGACGTGAATGAATAATATTAAGCTAAATTTAGAGTGATATTATTCATCCACGACATTGATATTACACAATGAAGATGCCCTTAGGACGTGCAATTGTTATCCGCAGAGATTAGAGTCAATTGAAGTGACAGAGTTGACAACATTGTCATTGTAAAAGTACCCACATTGGCATTCAAGACTTCCGTAAATTTCATTACTCTTCATGGATAACTCTGTAATTCTGATAAATCTCGAGAATAGTAACAGACTAAACTCCATGTCTATACAGGCCCATCTAAAAATTTATCCAAATAAAAAAAAAAAAAAGAAATCGAAAGAAAACAATGATGAAAAGAATCAACAATATTGAACCTCAATCTCAAATAATTCATTAACCAACTGCTAAGCATGCACAAGTCCTGGACTTACCACCACAAAATTTGCAGAACTTCCCGGCGGCGGAGCACCAGTTGTGATATCCGAAGGCAGTGGCGGTGGTGGCAGTGTCGGAGGCGGTGGTGGCAGTGTCGGAGGCGGTGGTGGCAGTGTCGGAGGCGGAGGAGTTGGGTTAGTAGTGATAGGTGTAGGCGGAGTTGCTTGGATAGGGGGAGTTGGTATAGGTGGGCTAGGTGGTGGAATTGAACTGGTGTCAGGACTAGGATTTGGGTTTGGAGGACTAGGTGGAGATGAGCCGAGGTCAGGGCTAGGTGGGCTCGGCTGGGAGGAGCCTGCAGGACTAGGTAGGTTGGAGCTAGGGTTGGGGTTGGGGAAGAGAATGGGTGGAGAATGGCAAGAATCACCGGAGCATTTATGAGATTTTTCGATGCTATGGCGCAAGAGTCCGAATCCCAAGACAAGACCCAGAACCACCAACACTGTAACAATGAAAATGAAGATCTTTGTTGCTTTCCCCACATAACACATTTTTATCTTCCTGGGTTTTGTACCAGAAACCTCTAAATCTGAAATGTGAGTTTCTGCCGTTTATTTTGTTTTGTTTTGGTTTGGTTTGGTCTGGTCTTAACTTGACTGGTTTAGGAAGGAAATGTGGTTCTTTTTCGTCTTTTTTTCATGGTGATTTTGAAAGGAAGGAAGATGAAGGACAAGTGAGGGTTGGCGTTGGTTTGTTCTGTTTATTTAAGGTGAAGGTTAGAATGGGAAAGGTAATGTCTGGCACGTGAACACCAATTAAAGTGAGAAAGAAAAGTCTAGTACCTCAATAACATTTTACTTTTTACCAATCTAGGTTTTTGTTACTTCCAATCTTCAACTACCAGTGTTTTGCTTTTGCAGTCCGGTAGAGTAATGCCCCCGGATTTCCGCAGAATTACGAGAAAGTTATGTCGTAATTAGATGAGATTAAACGGGATTATGCCTAATAAGTGACTTCGGGAATCGAGCCCAGCAGACTTGTCTGCCATTGTCATCCCTTCGGATAAAAATTAATACAATTTAACCTTAGAGAATTCTTTTGTTCACACAAATGACATCCTACTTTTTTATTTTTACATCTATAAGAAGAGAAGTGGAATTACAGGGAATGTTTATTACTTAATCTTTTATAAAAGTTGAAAATTATGATTAGTTAAAGCTTCTTTTATAAACACTAACAAATGTGCCCTTCAGTCTCTGTGGGAAAGAAGATGAGCAAGCAGTAGTGATTGTGATTGGTTCCAGTATAAAACGATTCATAAACGTTTCTTTCAAAGTAGAAGCATCACAAGCTGTAATGTCAGTAGATAGCTAGATGCATTGTAGGAAAAATCCTTGAATGAGCCCTCCTTGGAACTCGTTGTAGCTTGTATTTGGGCCTCACACAGCTTTGCACACCAACTGAATGTGGAATGATGCTGGGCTTTTTTACGAGTGTCCTAATTCTCATGGGTCTGAATTACATTTCCAGATAGAATCGTTAAACTTGGTTTTGTTGCTCTGATGGTCTAATTGTTACTTTTCTCAATTCAATTCTGGAACACAAGGAGAAAGCGATAGCTATAGTGTTAGATATTAAATGGCTAACAGAAGGTTACAAAAGAGAGAAAATGACCTCAGACAAAAAAAAAAAAAAAACATGGCCAGAGAAAATTGACGATTATTATTCAATTTGGATGCGTATGAGAAGCAGCTCAAACCACACATCTTTGTTCATCATTCAGGACAAAACATACACGTTCTAATTTCTCTCCACTAACTAGAGGACTCCATTGAAGCTCTATATAAAAGCTTACACCATTGTCACATACAATGGAATCCACTAGAAATATTGTAACCAATCAACAAACTAGATTTTTTCTTGCATGAGATTGTTCATAACTGTAGTAAATTAAGCTTCCCATTACTAAAATACACATTAGAACCATAAGCAGCGAAGCCATGGTCACGATGGCAACCAGTGTATGTTCAAGTTCATTGCTAGGAGGTTGGGGAGCTGACTCTAGGCTTTATCAAAGGCTTTTTTTCTTTGAAATGCAGTACATAGACAGAGTTGAGAGTGTAAAAAGAGCAAAGCAAGTAAAAAGCTTTTTCATTAATTCTAGCTACAAGGTGAAAAAACCTCAAGCTGTAGCTTCTGAGGTGTCCACAGCTGAATTGGAGGTAAGTGTTATAAGATGTTCACAAGAGATTTATTAGCCCCGCACGTGCTTGAAAGTATTGCCTCTAGGCTCTAGCTGATTGAATATTCTTGTTATTTAAGAAACTAATATGACTAATAAGGTCATTAAACTGATGGACATGTGAATAATTGAATATGATGGTTCATTCCCATTTTTATCAAGGGCATGAATGGCATTGTCAGTAGTAGGTAGAAAAGATGTGCTTCAGAAGACAACTATTTGGTTTTTAGTCAACAAAGGACAGGAATCCTAGAATTCGCATTAAGATATGCACTCTTTTTAATGCAAAGATAAGACACCTGTCCAGTAATGCTTTATTCGTCAATAAAAAAATGAAGATTGAAATAGTATAGTTGTAGCATCTCCTTTTCCACTCTCAATTCTCATAGAAACTCTAAAATCTTCTTAATTACTTGAAATGCAGTCTTCATCAAGCGCTCCCAATTCTGATGAAAAGCTGTTGGCCAATTATGTGCCGATTTATGTTATGCTCCCAGTAAGTCACAACAAAGCTTCTCTATTTGCATTTCATTATGATTTTTGATAACTGACAATGATCGGTTGATCACATACTAATCTGCTTTTTCTTTTCTATTTCAAATGTTAGTTGGGAGTTATTACAATTGTTAATGTTTTAGAAGACAAAGATGGGCTTGAGAATCAGCTTAAGAAGCTAAAAGCTGCTGGTGTGGATGGGGTAATGTTAGATGTTTGGTGGGGGATAGTAGAATCCAAGGGCCCTAAGCAGTATGATTGGAGTGCTTACAGGAGCTTGTTTGAACTCGTACAGCAATGTGAATTGAAGTTACAAGTTATAATGTCATTCCACCAATGTGGTGGAAATGTAGGAGATATTGTTAACATTCCCCTTCCCCAGTGGGTACTTGACATTGGGAAAACAAACCCTGATATCTTTTACACTAATCGAACCGGTAACAGAAACAAGGAGTATCTAACCATTGGTGTGGATAACCGGCCTCTCTTTGATGGACGAACTGCTATTGAGGTAAGAAGTGGTCTTAAAGTAGGGTTTCATGATGAGTTTATCTTCCACTTTATAGCTGAAACTGATTGTTGATTTATATAGATTTATAGTGGCTACATGAAGAGCTTCAGGGAGAAAATGTCTGATTTTCTTGAAGCAGGGCTAATAATAGACATTGAAATAGGACTTGGACCTGCAGGGGAGCTCAGATACCCCTCTTATCCCCAAAATCAAGGATGGGTTTTTCCTGGGATAGGTGAATTTCAGGTAATCTTTGGGTTTTGCTATCTTAGTGATGATGTGAATTGTAATATCTTGTTGAAAGCTTAGGTTAATTTTGTTCTTTGACGGACTGCAGTGCTATGACAAATATCTGAAAGCAGATTTCAAAGAGGCGGCAACAAAAGCAGGCCACCCAGAATGGGAATTACCGGATAATGCAGGACAATACAATAGCACACCAGAATCAACAGAGTTCTTTGGATCAAATGGGACATACCTTGCTGAAGAAGGGAAGTTCTTCCTGACTTGGTATTCCAACAATTTACTGAGCCATGGTGATGACATCCTTGATGAAGCCAACAAAATTTTCTTAGGCTTTAAAGTCAAGCTGGCAGCTAAAGTATACATCACAATCTCATAGCTATATGATTAACTTACCTGCATTAGTTTAATTATATCAAACAGTTTACATTTCGCTGACAAATTAAAACAGGTGTCTGGAATCCACTGGTGGTATAAAGCTGATAGCCATGCAGCAGAGCTTACTGCAGGATATTACAACTTGAAAGATAGAGATGGATACCGACCTATTTCAAGGATGCTCTCAAGACATTATGCCATTTTGAATTTCACTTGTCTTGAAATGAGAGACTCAGAACAACCAGCTTCTGCTAAGAGTGGACCTCAGGAACTTGTTCAGCAGGTGAAAACTTACGTAGTTAAATGCTTATGGTAATCCTTTGTGGTGCAACATACTGGTGATTAATATTTTTTTACTTCTCTAGATATACCTTATTGTTGTTACTTGATAGGAAAAAGGGATCTCTCCCCTAAAAACACAGGACCAACTACTGAATCCCACCTATATTTGTTATGCAGAGTTCAAAGAAATATGTTTGTAAAATAATACTTCCAATGTTAAATAATTTTTACACAAACACAAACTAATTATCATTCCAATAGACAACACTACATTCACATGCCTAAAAATTAAGATGGTGATTATTTGACGCATTGCATATCCATCTGCAGGTTTTAAGTGGAGGTTGGAGAGAGAATATTGAAGTTGCAGGTGAGAATGCACTATCGAGATATGATCGTTCTGCTTATAATCAAATCCTTTTAAATGCTAGGCCTAATGGCGTCAACAGAGAAGGCCCACCAAAACTTAGGATGTTTGGGGTGACATACCTTCGTTTATCAGATGAAGTATTAGAAGAAAAAAATTTCAATATATTTAAGACATTTGTGAAGAAAATGCATGCTGATCAAGTAAGCAACCAACCGTTTATATATATTTATTTTCGAGCAATTATAAGTCTTGCAGTTTTATCTTAACATTTGTTTCCCTTTCTCAGGATTACTGTCCAGACCCACAAAAGTATAATCATGAAATAGTTCCACTTGAACGGTCGAAGCCAACGTTTACTATTGAAGAACTTCTGGAAGCAACCAAGAAAATGGAGCCATTCCCATGGGATAAAGAAACAGACATGAGTGTTGGTGGAATACTTGCTGATTTGATAGACAAGATTATCTCTATTTTCAAATAATTTCAAATTGATACCATGGCCAGATCCAGACGCAGAAAAATAGCTACATCAACAAATCAATTAGATAAAAGTTACACGATATGCAGGGCTAATAAAATGCCCTAACATGGCCATTGCAGAATAATTTCAGGCAAAGTTTTTTGAATAGAAGTATATGCATTTCGAATCTCTGAATCAGATGTACATTTAAATTTTGGTAAAATATTACTTACCAATAATCACCAAAAAAGCCCATCTCTAAAGTCGTGGAACCTAAGGTATATCCCTCGGGAACAACTTACCACAGCCACGCAATGAACTCTTCTTCTTGTTTGTACGGGCCACAACACACCACAAGCCATAAATTACAGAAGGGTTGGTAAAATTATCAGTCTTTCGTCCAGATTCTAAAAGTTAAAGTCAGGTTTTCACATTGATCCACCTTTCCCTTTTAGTTGAAGACTCGAAGTCAGGTTTTTACACTGAACCTGGCTTGATGAAGAGGATTGGTGACACTTCCCTTTTGCGCAAAGATCTAAATGTTGCTTAACGTTCAACGAGAACTGAAAAAGTATAGCACAGACAAAGGAAATCATGCCTCTTTTTGTTCCTCCTCTGAGCTACATATCTCCGGGGGCATTTTATAAAAGCCCATTTAAACTAAAAATTAATTAAAAGGTTGTAGAGTTTGTAAATTTTAACTAAACGGCTTGTTTTTTATTAAGCTAATTAACATGATTAGGGGATTAATTAGGTTTAATGAATAATTGGGTAATTTTTTAAAAATTATAATAAGTCTCCAAAGAGTCGAAAATCTTGCAAACAAACCCAAACACCTTCTTCTTCTTCCTCCCGCCACATTAACACATTCCTCCGTCATTAACATCTTCTCTAACACAGATCCTCCTCCTCCTCCTCCTCCTCCTCTTCCTGTTGCTGAAAAAGCGATCCAGGTATGTGTATCTCTCCTTTCGATTTACAAAGATTTAATGATGGATTGGGTTTGGGTTATGATTTTGATTTAGTTGTTTAAGTTGTTGGGTTGTGTTTGATGTAATGGAAGTTGAAAGGAGTGGAATTTGTTGAAAATTTTCTTGCATTGTGAGTAGCTGTGCGTGGTAGCACCGATTGTAGGTGGAGATGACTGAAAACGTGTTCTGGATATGATGATCGCTTAAGCGATCCAGTGTAAATAGGCATGATCGCTTAAGCAATATTATGTCATTTACTGATCGCTTAAGCGATCTACTGCTATACACTAGACTTTTAGTAGATCGCTTAAGCGATCTTATGCCACATACCTGATCACTTAAGCGATCTATCTGCTACATTACACAACTATATCACTACGTGAGCAACTCAAATCACCTCTTCTATATTAAAGTCAGATGAAAGTGTGAAGTTATATATGATTGATGTGGCCGATAATGGTTCGAGGCCGATCTTAAGGGTTTCTTCTGTAGGAAAACCGTTGGAAGTTAGTTCAAAGAAAGGGGATAACGAGGAAGTTGGCGGAGATTTGCCTGGTTTTAATTTGAACTATGAGGGCATTGATTTGTTAGTTGAAAAATCAAGAGTAGACGGTGAATTAGGTGGTGAGGAAGACATTGTAGAAGAGGTTGGTCATGGGCGGTAGAATGAAAATGTTGAGGAAGAGGGCCCCGTACATGTTCCCGCAGATGTAGAGATTCCTTTAAATAAAAATTATGCAGAAGGTGTAGTTTGTGAGGAAGAGAATATTATGGTCGTTTATGCAGGTTCAGAGGGGGCAGTTGTAGGTAGTAGTGAATCAGCTCATGTTTTTACTGATGGATCAAAGTTTTGCATAGGATATTTATTTGACAACAAAGAGGAAGTAGTGAGGAAGCTAAAACTTGTTACGGTGAGAGGTAATTTTGAGTTCATCACCAAAAAGTCAAATTCATTGGTTGTGACGGTTGCATGTCGTGACTGAAAGTGCAAGTGGCGGGTTTATTATAAAAGGTTCGCGGAGTCCAAAAAATTTATTCTTGGCACATATACCCGTGAGCACACATGTGGTTTGGGACATATTTCAGGTGAGCATCAACAAGCCTCCGCTGATGTTATTGGACAATTTGTCAAAAGTCAGTTCGTTGAAGGGAAAAATCCATCTCCTAAAGAGATTCAGAGACTTGTGCGCACAAAGTTGGGATGTGTTGTTAGTTACTGGAAATGCTGGAAAGGGAGACAACGTGCACAAGATTTTATGAAGGCCACGACAGAACACGAGTACGCAATATTAGAAGCGTACCGTTATATGCTTGAGTTGACAAACAAAGGTAGCAAGACAGCTTTGAAGTGGGACATGAATATGATGTTTAAATATTTTTTTGTTGCTTACGGTTCTGCTATAAAAGGTTTTGTAAACATGAGAAAGGTGTTGGCTATTGATGGTTGCTTTTTGACAGGAAAGTATGGAGGTACATTGTTGGTGGCCACTGCACAGGACAGCGAGAATCACACATATCCTCTTGCATGGTGTGTGGTTGACTTTGAGAATGACAAGTCGTGGACTTGGTTTTTTCAGCAATTACGTATGATAGTGCCTGATAGTGACGAGTTATGCATAATATCTTATAGGCACAACTCTATAAAGAAGGGGATTGCCACTATTTACCCTCAAGCACATCACGGATTTTGTATGAGGCACCTTGGTGAGAACATAAAACAAAAGTTTCAGTGTGCTGGCCTCCTTCAGACATACTACATGGCAGCAAAAACTTATAGGGTTGATGAGTTCGATGAGCACTTCCAGCAAATCCGAATCAAGGATGATAGAGTTGCTAAGTATTTTGAGCATGATGTTGGTTTCGAGTGATGGAGTAGAGCTTACTTTCCTGGAAGAAGGTTTGATGCCATGACTACGAACATAACCGAGTCCATAAATTCGAAGTTGCTAATAGAAAGAGAGTTTCCAATAGTTGCACTTTTTGATGCAATCTAGAGGACATTGTCACAGTGGTTCCATGAGCGTCGTACAGACTCAGATAATTTTACTACAACCTTTGTTCCGTCAGCTGAAAAATTATTGCGAGAACGTATGGAACTGTCAAATGCACTGTTTGCCTATCCTCTTAATTCTCAAGAGTTCACTATGCGTGGCTACGATCCGGATGCTATAGTTAACCTTGTTAGTAAAACTTGCAGCTGTAAAGTGCTTGACATTCAATGTTTACCTTTTCCTCATGCACTAGCAGCACTAAAACACCAAAGGAAGCCGGATTTTGGTTCAAGAATTTACATAGAACTTTGCTCCCCTTTGTATATAGCAAATTACTACATGCTAGCTTATTCAGAAACGATATATCCAGTACCTCTAGAAGAGCAGTGGGTAGTGTCGCCAGAGTTAGCTGACATTATCATCCATCCGCCATTCAAGAAGACATCAAAGGGGAGAAAAAGAGTTAAGCGTATTCCATCAGCCTCTGAGGTTCCTCGAAAGATGAATAAGTGCTCAATTTGCAAGCAACCTGGCCACAAGAGAAGTAGTTGCTAGAAGTAATCACATGCAGATCCTGAAAATTAGGTTCGAAGAAGGATGAAATTCAGGGAGTTGCCAAGGCCAACCGTTGATGAGTTATTGTTTTCAATTATTGATGTTTTCAATTTTATTGTTACCTTGAATAAATAATTCTTTATATTTAGTATTCTTCTTACACTGCCTAAATATGTGTTGGTTGGTGATTTTAGTTTGGAATTAGGTTGTCAAATTGAGGAGAAAATATGGAATTAATATGTGTTGGTAATTTTAGTTTGTCAAAAATCAAGAGAAAATATGGAAAAGTATGTATTGCCTAAGATATCACGGATCGCTTAGGCGATCGTGCACTTAGGCAGATATTAATTCTACCCATCACATGATCGCTTAATTAACCAAGTGAAAAAGAGAAGAATCGCTTAAGCAATATCACAGATCACTTAAGCGATCATGCACCTGGGCAGATTGATTCTGCCCATCACATGATCACTTACGATCGCTTAATCGACCAAGTGAAAAAGAGAAGAATCGCTTAAGCGATATAATGGATCGCTTAAGCAATCATGCACCTGGGCAGATATTGATTCTGCCCATCACATGATATCTGCCCAGGTGCATGATCGCTTAGATCGCTTAATCGACGATGGGGAAAAGAGAAGACTCGCTTAAGCAATCATGCACCTGGGCAGATATTGATTCTGCCCATCACATGATCGCTTAAGCGATCTACGATCGCTTAATCGACTGAGTGAAAATTTAACCGTCTTCTTCTTTATCCGTATCTCAACTCTGAAGCCATTTTCTTGCTCGAACTCTGAACATATAGGGTGTACGATTCGTTCAGTGGAACTTGACCGTTATTATATTTTAATTAAACATATAGTTCTTGTACGTTTATATCAAACATATATGGTGTAGAATGTTTACGTCTATATTGAACATATGTCCATAAACTTGGAAAAGAAATATGGTAGTAAATTACCCTTAATCAGTTAAGCGATCTCGTCTATTTAACAGGCGATTGCTTAAGAAGGTTACAACAGTTATGTTAGAAACCTTATTGTGATAACAGGAGCCACTGTTAATAGTAAAAAAGTTTCTGAAAAATTCTGGCACTCTCATGGTCTACAGACTACAGAGCATATGGTTACGGAGTTCAAATTATTATTATTATTATATTTTAGTGTTAAGCGAGATATTAAATCGCTTAAGCGATTAAACGAATTTCCTCTATACAAGCTTAGTGAACATATTTTCTTCTGCTTTCTTCAGAACATAAAGGGTGCATTTGGTTGAATATTCCTATCCATATTCCCAAAATATTTGTTTGTTTAATTATTTAGGAAATATTAGTATATTTTTTTAATTAATTAAGACCCCTTAAGTTTATTAATTTCATTAAATACCCCCAGAAAAAAATTAAAAATTAACAGAAACACCCCCACCTACCCATACTTGCCAGATTCTGACAACCACCATCGGTGGTAGCTGGAATCTGTCACAACAGCCTACAAACGACCGAAACTGGCTTGTAATTCACCGATGTGGCCTTTTTCGGCCAGATCTACAGTGGATCTAGTTGGAAAAGGCCATATCTGGCCGTCATGGACGACCAAATCTTGGCCATCGTTGACCGACAACAACGGCCATATATTTGGTAGTCGCTGACGGCCAGATCTGGACTTTTTTGGCCGTCGACGGCCAGATCTGTCGGTAGATCTGGCATTTTTTTGGCTAGATCCGCGGTCGATGTGGTCGGAAAATGCTATATCAACGCCCTACTGGCCAAATCTGATAGGTCTACATCGTAACGCCCTTTTCCGGCCAGATTCTAGCAGTGGTGGGTAGGTGGGGGTGTTTTTGTTAAATTTTAAAATTTTTTCTGTCGGTTTTTATGAAATTAATAAACTTAAGGGGTCTAAAAGTAATTAAAAAATAAACTAATATTTACTAAATAATTAAACAAACAGATGGGAATGATTATTGTACAATACAAAGGAAATTAGGCATGATCGCTTAAGCGATACGAGATATCACTTAAGCAAATCATGACTTATGTATATATGATCGCTTAACCGATATATAAAATTGAATTCTGTAACAATATGCTTTGCACTATATAGAGCAAGAGACTACTAGAATTTTTTAGAAACTTTTAGACTATTAACAATGGCTCCTGTTATCACAATAAGGTTTTCAGCACAACTGTTGTAACCTTCTTAAGCGACGAAAGCTAAATAGACAGGATCGCTTAAGTGATTAAGGGTAATTTACTGCCATATTTCTTTTCCAAGTTTATGGACATATGTTTAATATAGACGTAAACATTCTGCACCGTATATGTTTAATATAGACGTAAAAGAACTGTATGTTTAATTAAAATATAATAACGGTCAAGTTCTACTGAACAAATCATACACCCTATATATTTAATATAGACGTAAACATTTTACACCATATATGTTTGATATAGACGTACAAAAACTATATGTTTAATAAAAATATAATAACGGTCATGGTCCACTGAACGAATCGTAAATGGCTTAAGCGATCCTGTGTATTCGGATTTTATTTATTGTATTTTAGAAGATCGGTTAAGCGATTAACGCTATCTTAAACATATAAGGTGTACGATTCGTTCAGTGAACCATGACCGTTATTATATTTATATTAAACATATAGTTCTTTTTGTTTTGTATAAACAAAGAAAGAGCGAGAAGTACCTTATGAAATTTGAAGGGTTGAAGGTAACCATGCAACCTTAGTGAACATATATTCTTCTTCTTTTCTTGGAACATAAAGATGTTAACCTTGCATGGTTACCTAGTTCTCTTAAACCATTCAAACTTCATGAGGTACTTCTCGCTTTTTCTTTGTTTATGCAAAACAAAAAGAACTATATGTTTAATATAAATATAATAATGG
Source organism: Pistacia vera (assembly GCF_008641045.1). Classification (NCBI taxonomy): domain Eukaryota; kingdom Viridiplantae; phylum Streptophyta; class Magnoliopsida; order Sapindales; family Anacardiaceae; genus Pistacia; species Pistacia vera. Next base: position 991,417 of record NW_022196516.1, on the reverse strand, counting down.
TTATGGTCCACTGAACGAATCGTAAACCCTATATGTTTAGCATAGACGTAAACATTCTACACCTTATATGTTTCATACTGACGTAAAAGAACAAAATGTTTAATATAAATATAATAATGGTTATGGTCCACTGAACGAATCGTAAACCCTATATGTTTAGCATAGACGTAAACATTCTACACCTTATATGTTTCATATTGACGTAAAAGAACTATATGTCTAATTAGAATACAATAACAGTCATGTTCTACTGAGAACGAATCGTACACCTTATATGTTTAAGATATCGTTAATCACTTAACCGATCTTCTGAAATACAATAAATAAAATCCGAATACACAAGATCGCTTAAGCGATTTGCTAAATCACTTAAGCGATCCTGTGCATTTAGACTTAGTTGCTTATGAGATCCAGTGTTATTTATGATATTGCTTAACCGATCCTAACCTTTTACACTTGGTCGCTTAAGCGATCATGAGCAAAGAATACACAAGTGCCCACATGGACAATCGCTTAAGAGATCGCTTAAGCGATGACCGCGGACATGATCGCTTAAGCGATCATTACCGAGGCAGAATCATCTGCCAGACCTATAATCGCTTAAGCGATCTGTTTGTATCGCTTAAGCGATTTTTTGCTTTTACTTTTGGTCGCTTAAGCGATTTCAGATCGCTTAAGCGATCTTATCCGCGGTAGAATCAACATCTGCCCATACATAAGGATCGCTTAAGCAATTCTTTGCTTTTACTTTTGGTCGCTTAAGCGATCTTGTCTGCCGCAGAATCAACATCTGCCCAGATCTAGGATCGCTTAAGCGATTCCTGGCTTTTACTCTTGGTCGCTTAAGCGATTTCAGATCGCTTAAGTGATCTTGTTCCAGGCAGAATCTTCTGCCCAGATCTATTATCACTTAAGCGATCCCTTGGTATCGTGTAAGCGATTCTTCGGAAAAGACTCTTGGTCGCTCAAGCGATTTTAGATCGCTTAAATGATCTTTATCGAGGCAGAATCAACATCTGCCCAGATGTATGATCGCTTAAATGATCTTATGAATCGCTTAAGCGATTCTTCGTAAAAGAACTCTTGGTCACTTAAGCGATTTTAGATCACTTAAGCGATCATTTGTGGAAAACTCTTGGTCGTTTAAGAGATATATGTGGTTGCTCATATACGTAATTGTTTGGTACCATGCCTGTGTTTAAGTTAATTAATTTCGAAATGACTGTGATTGGGATACATTTCTACCGCACTCATTTCCCTCCCAAATCCGAAAGGAATTTGTATCGCAAAATTAAGTAATTTATATCAATCTAATTCATCACAACTCAAAATATAACAGACATCAATGTAATTGAAAGTTAAAAGACATCAATGTAATTGAAAGTTTAACTTAAAATCATCCATAATAGTGTCGAAACACAATAATTCCTAAGACATTTAACTCTAGTTCTGATTGTAATAAAATTTCCTCCACCCAAACAATTGCAAAGAAGAACCCAATTCCAAGTATCATTTTTCGTCCCATTTCCCTTCCATACATTCTCATTTCCCTCATGTGACCTGCCAACCAGCCTCTGAGAAGTTTTCAAATTCTGTATAATCACTGTCTAAGATCATTGTTTGATACCATGCCTTGCCAACAGCCTTGATTGCAGATGCCTCCTCCTGCCAACCAATTTTTGAGAAGTTTTCGAATTCTGTTTGCCAAGAACTTGTTTGAGATCATTGTTTGGTACCATGCTTTGCGAGCAGCCTTGATTGCAGATGTCTCCTTCTGCTAACCAGCCTCAGAGAAGTTTTCGAATTTTGTATAATTATTGTCTGATACAATTGTTTGGTACAATACCTTGCCAGCAGCCTTGATTGCAGATGCCTCCTCCTGCTAACCAGCCTCAAAGAAGTTTTCGAATTCTGTATAATCACTGTCTGATATCATTGTTTGGTACCATGCCTTGCCAGCAGCCTTGATTGTAGATGCCTCCTCCTGCCAACCAGCCTTAGAGAAGTTTTTGAATTCTGTATAATCACTGTCTGATATCATTGTTTGGTACCATGCCTTGCCAGCAGCCTTGATTGCAGATGCCTCCTCCTGCCAACTAGCCTTTGAGAAGTTTTCAAATTTTGTTTGCCAGGAACCTGTCTGAGATCATTGTTTGGTACCATGCCTTGCCAGCAGCCTTGATTGCAGATGCCTCCTCCTGCCAACTAGCCTTTGAGAAGTTTTCAAATTTTGTTTGCCAGGAACTTGTCTAAGATCATTGTTTGGTACCATGCCTTGCCAGCAGCCTTGCTTGCAGATGCCACCTCCTGCCAACCAGCCTCTGAGAAGTTTCCTCTTATTGTTTCCCAGGAACCTGCAAAATTATCCGGCACACACCTGCAGCCACGTCAGCTTTTGTAAATTAAAAAAAAATCCAAAAAGTTATGGAGTGCAAGATTGAGAAGTTCACTTAGTCCGTCTCTTTCGGTAAACCTCTGTATAAGCATGACACCTGTAGCAGCAGCCCCTAAACCACAATCCAAGTATTAATATCAACATCACATAAACTACAATATTCAAAGTCCAACTTCCATACCTTTTGATTGGGTTCTGGTCACTCAAAACGGATCGATATACCCCTGGAAGCACTCAACAGCCCAGTGTTCCTAATAGTTGCTCATTGTTTCGTCATTCAAGTCGTCCATCGAGGTGTTGGTCATGTCGAACTGAATAAATTTCAAGGCATATACCCCACAATCAGCACTACAATAGGAAGAAAACATTAACATTAGAATCAACTAATAAAACAATTGTATTATGTAAGTTAGTTTTATACAAAATTTACATTGACTCATTCTTTGGAACGGTAGAGCACTTAACTGGCCACTTTTCGATCAGTACTTGATCACCAAAGTGCTTAAACATCCTGTTGTCACGTAATAGCCGCGGGAACAACAATGACAATGGCTCCAACTCGATCTCCAACTGCTTATAGTAGGGTTGCAGTCAAGGATCTTTAGCAACCCCTCTTCTAGATGCGCGACGATTGCTATCCAGTGTATATCTCTGACGTTGATGATGAAGTAGACTCTTTTAACCTTTGCCCAATTGTGACCATATTTGGGCCTTTCCCCCCGTACATACTGCATAATCCTGTTATCAAACTTAAAATCATCAGGGATGCAGTTCGAGTCTTCTGGGTTGCTGCACCTCTACCAACGGCCTTTTTAATTAAATTACGATATGTCAAAACAAGCGTTTGGCCAAATGCCACATCAGTGATGGCATAGTCGGTATACAATAGATCACCATTATTAGTCTGTCGTTGCCTTATCAGTGCCAATATCTCATCGATGCGCTGCATTAATTAAAACCAACATGATAAGTATGGAAAACATAAGGAAAATTAAGCGAAAATAACTCACCGAGTCCTCAAGTCACCTGCCCATCGTCAACAACTCTTCAAACCATTCTCGATGATAATCCCCTATCTTACACTTTACATGGGCATCACTTCCTGATTCATTGTAATAGGCATAGAAGAGTTTTTTCTTTTTCTCCTCTATTGGCCTATACAAATCGACCTTTGAGTCCATTTCTGCTTGCCCACTTCCTCCCCCTTCCTTCGTTTGTACATCCCCGCCTCTTTCGCCTCCCACCTCACCTTCCTCCATTATCACTGCCCCACTTCCTCCACCAACCTCCTTAACCCCCTCCATTTTTGCTTCTTCCTCCATTTGTTTCTTAATTTTCTTTTTCTTTCCATGTGTTACTACCGTGTAAGGCGATTTGACAAACTTGCTCTTTCGGCTTTCTCTTTTCAGCCCAGGTTGCATTTCAACCGCCTTTAATACTCCACCAACTTCCTCCTCCACCATACCAACTTTCTCAGCCACCTTATCCACTTTCTACTCCACCCTTTTCATCCTCTCTTCCATCTTGTCAAACCTGTCATAAACGGCTGTTGTAAAATTCTCAAACAGGTCGTTTATGAGGTCAACCACCTCATTCTCCCGACGCCGATGTCTCGGCAAAGCGGTACTTGTTATACCAGTTTGCTGAGGCATACAAACCTCTTCCTCCCTCTCCTCCTCCTCCTCCTCCTCCCCCCTCCCGCCGATTGGAGCTTCATCATCTTCGGCGTCAACCACGTTCTCAAGTAGTGACCCTGCAACTGCCGTCACATGCATGACCCCTTCTAGGTCCCGCATCAGGCGGTCTATCTGTTCATCCCTTTCATCCTCCACTGGTTCAAAAGATGTGACATACTCCTATTTCGCTTCACCCCCAGTAGCGGTGAGAAAGGGACGGACGACTCCCTACAATAAGAAACAAAATTAATGAGATTGAAGCGACATTTTAAAGCAGTTGCATATTCAAAAGCTTAATCCTTTAATCTTACCCCATCCGCTTCAATTTCAATGTCTATTTGGTCGTAATCCCAATGTGTTTATTTCTGGACATGCCACCGCAATATCCTAGGAAATTACTGTCACACATCCAAACTCTTCCCCCTCCCCCCCGCCTTAGCGAAGACAGGGACGGCCTCATACATCCAAGCCTACATTGTAAAAAAACAGTCCAATATCATAATTCAAACACATATATTACAAAAAATATAACAAAAAACTATTAATATTTACCTGCATTGCCCATGGGAAGCCAAACAAATTGTACATGCTCGGTTTATCCTTCCCGACCCATTGGGACTGCTTTAACGCCATGTTTTTCCCTTACAGAGAGTCCATGGTTCGCTTAAATGTTACCCGTCTCCACAGATAAGAATTAAAGAAGTCCAAGTTGCTTGCAAACCTCACCCAATCCATATCAACGGCTTTTGTTGAGTCACCAGCCATTAGGATCGAATGTAAGAACAATACCAAGCACAGTTTGAACTTCTCTGGATCGGTAAACCGAACTCTTCTTATAATCTTCTCTAAATCGCATCCTGTAATAGACGTTTTCCTCTGCAAAACCTTCTCAACCAACCTTACGGCTGGCCCACTCTCCTTTATTGCCTTTGCCTCATCCTTGTAAACCCCACGTTATTATTCCGATGCCCTAAGGTATGAAATTTACCTATTCAAGTAATTTTCTTTTTTTGAATGGAAGGGTAAAATGGTCAATTTACATGTATTTCGAGATGTGGCAATTATAAAGTGTAAAGGGTGATGTCATTGAAGAGAAATGAGGGTAGAATGGTCATAAAGTTGATTGATATGGTTAAATGGCGTAAACGGTAACTAAGGGTATAATGGTCTTTTCATACAAATCCATATGAATTAAGTATCCATAAAAGTGCACCAAGGGTAAATTAGTCATTTACCTAATGGGATTGCTTAATTGTTAAGTGTTTTAAAGAAGTCAAATGGCATTAAATGAGTGCTAATTATTATGTTGTGCTGGAAATGACCAAAACGCCCTTATATGAAAAAATTATGCCAAATGACCCTTATATCTAACTTTTACTGACCAATCATAATAGAGTATCAATGGAATAAATATTTACAAGGTTTTAAGAGAGAGTAGTCGGCCTTGTACACCCCAAATGTATCATCTTCTTCTTCCTCTCTTAAATCTACCATAAAAGCCACTAATCCAAGCATTTTATTCTCAAATTTTCTTAGGATTTCAAGTTGATTTTCAAAGGAGATCACCATCCACACTTAAAGAACTTCAATTTCAGGGTTTAAGGTGAGTTTCAAAACCCTAGTTTTTTTTATCTTTTAGTTAAAAGAGAAATTCATAAGTGGTTATGTGTGTAAAGTAGAAAGGGTGAACTTTTGGAGCTAAGAAGGAGTGTCTTTGTGTTTTGAATACCAAGGTAAGGAAAAAAAATCTCCCTTATGACTACAATTGATAACACCTATGTTTTATGAAACTTACATTTATTTATGTTAATATGAGTGTGAGGCTATGTTTTGGTTATGGATTGTTTAAATGGGTGTGTTGATTGGTGTATGTGTGCATATGGAGGATGATTATGCCAATTAAGAGATTTGTAGTTGGACGATGTTTTGGCACTTTTTGGTTCTGTAAAAAGGGAGGTTTTTATGGCCTTTTATACTTAGAATGATATGGCAAATAATATGAATGTGCAAATGAAGGTGACATGGTTAAAATGAATAGAATTCGGATTTGGCTGTTTTAAGACTTATACTGTACATGCTTCACTGAATCAGTCATAACTGAAGTTATAGAAGTCCGATTGAGTTGATTCTTGAAGTGTTAAAAAGTTGAGAAACAGACCTAAAACTTTTGTGTTTTAGGCAAGAACCAGTTCGAATTGTAAGATAAGGTAAAAATTGCTTGAAAAGTAACGAACTGTATGGCATCCACCTTCTTAATGGAAATTCCCATTTGTTTCTAATTCTAATAAACCCCTGAATAATCTTACTACTGAAATTCTTTGTATTGTATGAGAAATTGAATGAATTAAGTTAAGAAGTTTAGTAGGAGAATATAGTATGATTGAGCATGGAATATGTTAGTCCATATGTTTGCATTCATAATGGTAATGCATATAGCTTATTTAGTTGTCTTATGAAAAATTTATGAAATGTTAAAGAATGAATTCCATGAGTCTCTTGAGGTATAAACCAAGATCAGAGGAATGGAATTCTTATGGAAACCATGAGTCCTTTGAGGTGACGACCAAGAACAAGGTAATGGTTTAAATGAATCCGATCGGATAACAAAGACTAATGAAACCATCAAGTATAAAGACAAAAGAAATAAGCATGCCATGTACATGAATATTTCATAAGTCATATATGTTCTATGTTATATTATGTATGGTTATGTTATGACTTATGTTTATGAGAAAAGTCCAAAGTGTATGATATGTTTTATGAACTTGTTATGTCAAAGAATGAAGGTAATGTTTTGTAGGTAGGTAAGGTCCTAAGTAATATATACTTGTATAATGAACCATAATAGTTTATAAACGGCCATATTCCTTACTGAGTGATTACCGCTCACCCCACAAAATGTTTTAAAATGTTTTGCAGGTAAGGATTAAGGCATGAAGCTGGAAGAGGATTCCGAGGGACGCTATGAGCATGAAAGGATGTTTTAATGATGACTATTGAATGGTTTTGCTAATATTTAGTGTAGTAATTAAGTTCATATTTCGTAATGCAGTAAATATGTCCATGTTCTATAATGGAGTAAATATGTTGTATTAATAAAGGAAATCAAATTGCTAGTAAATTTTGTAAAAGTGTGTATGTTCTAGTAAGTATTACTATGGATTTCATAATTTACTCCAAGAAAGGAAACTATATTTTTGACTTGTACAATGAACTTATTATAGTTTAGAAATTAAATTAAAAATATATTTTTAAACTACAGGTCTATTCTTTAAATAAGATTTTAAAATAAACTTCTTTCCTAAGCGTGCGTTTTCTAGGTTCTCAATGGCCAATGGATACTTAGGAAATACCCGGCTAGGGAGGGGTTTTACAATCTTTATCTGGCATTTTCCCACATCCTAAGCCGATCACCAACGCATATTCCATCATCCCCAAACGTAGTGGCTTTCCATCCACCACGAACCACATTTCTTGCTTTTTTTTGCATTTTACTGAGTGCAGCAACATATAATGCACTCCCTGCCCCCAGAATGCCTTTTTCCAATTTGTTCCGATTTTCAAAAACTGACCGAAACAAGTCTCTTTGAATCGTCGTTGACCATTCCTCAATCCATCTAAAATCCCTTTTATTCTCTCAAAAACATCCCAACTCGACCTGACCATCACCCTTATAGGGATGTACGGTATCTTCTCGCTTACAATGTCCAACCAGAACTCTTTATAGTTTACGGTCCGCACAATCTACACAATTGATATAAACAAAATATCACCAACAAAAATAAACCAAAACAACTAATAAACAACATATCAGCAATAAAAAATTACCTCTGTGGCCGCTTAAGCGATTTCAGATCGCTTAAGCAACCAAGAGTAAACTAAATGAATCGCTTAAGCGATACGAAAGATAGCTTAAGCGATCTTAGATCTGGGCAGATGTTGATTCTGCCTCGGACAAAATCGCTTAAGCGATCTAGAATCGCTTAAGCGACCATGAGTAAAAGAGATGAATCGCTTAAGCGATCTTAGAGCTGGGCAGATGTTGATTCTGCCTCGGACAAGATTGCTTAAGCACCATGATTAAAAGCGATGAATCGTTTAAGCGATAGTACACAACAATACTCCCAAAACAAATACGTACCCTTTCTTTGCTGGCCTCCTTGTCGCCTGCATTCTCTCCGACCTCCTCCTCTTCGCCGGACTCCTCCTCCTCCTCCTCGCCTGAATTCTCACTGGCCTCCTCCTTTGCAAAACCATTTTGCGATTCTTCTCTCTGTTGTTATGCCGCCGTCGTCTCCTCTGCCTATGGACCACTTTCACTGATTGGATGATCCACCGGAGTAGCTATTGAACTGCTTGTGTCACCGGACTCTAGGATTCCAAGTGGTGTTGGGTTTTCGTCCTCATTGTGAATGTCAGCCATGGTTTATGATTGAATTTGGTGTGAAAATTTGCAGTTTCGATCAGAAATCTGGACTGTATCGCCAGAAATCGCAGAGATTCCGTTTAGGGTTTAAGAAATCGATTTTAGGATTGAATTTGGTGTGAAAATTTGCAGTTTCGATCGAAAATCACGACTGTATTCCGTTTAAGGTTCAACAATTTAGGATTGAATATGGTGTGAAAATTTGGAGTTTGGATGGAAAATCGCACAGTCTCTGTTTGGGTTCAAGAAATCGATTTTTGCCCTAATAAGTTTCGATTAAGCGATTTGAATGGGTGGGGCGAACTTTTAAATTTCAAATTTTAAAAAACTTTCATTGATTATGATTTTTTCCACATATGTTTTAATCCTTTCATTTTAACCCATTTTACATGTTTATTGAATCCTAACCGTGCCACGTCAGCTTCTCCAAATTTAAAAAAAAAAATGAAAAACATTTTCAAGGCCATTTTGTTAAATTGAAACTTGGGATGGCCGGGGAGTCAATTTTTCTCCATATCTCTGTCTTCCTTGACTTCAAATCTTTGTCTTGCTTCATTTTCTCGCTCCAATTTAAATGCGTCTTAAAGTATACCGATTGATATTTTATCATCCCCAAGTCTATTATAAATTAAATGAACTATTAAATGATAAATATGATGTCAATAAGCTTTTGAATTATGAAGAGAGTAAACGACATATTCCCACCCAAGGTTTGATGAAATCCCAAGTTGGTACCCCAAGTTCCATTTAATCTAGATTCACATCCTTAAAATAACACTGTTAACAATTTTTAGGGTAGTGAGGGTGTAATTACCATAATGCCTTTAACCCTAAATTAATAAATTATGTTTTAACCCCTAAATTACTAAAATTATAAAATTAACCATCTTATTTTGAAATTACTTCAATTACACCCTCAGTGACTGCGCACCGTCTAGGTTTTCACCGGATATGGGGTGTTTTCGATGGCGGCGAACCCTCTGGTCACCTCCATCACCTTCAACATTGTCCGTCGTCCAAAACCCCACTAGTTCCCAACCCATTGGGCCGTCCCATCGCCGGCGCCGTCAAGCTTAGGTTTTTGTCGTTCTTCGCTAGATTCCGATCAATTCCGGCGACAAAAATCCAATTGGACGTCACCAATGCAACCAGCGTCTCCAAATGTACAAAACCCCTATGTCCCCAGCAACCATTTAGTGGCCATTCGCTGGTGGAGACCGACGAAAACCAATCGCATGTGACGGCTGTTGTGGCTGGCAATTGGCGAGTGATGAAGGGTTGTGAAGGGTAAGGTTTTGTAGAGGGGAGGATGAGGGTTCGAATGGTGGTGACAATGGTGATTTTGGATGGAAGAATCACCGGAAAAGGGCGAAAAACGTCGGCAGCGATGTTGGCTAACATGCGCCGGAGCTTTGTTAGGGACAGCGATCTGCTAATGTGCGCCTCCTCTGTGAAATGACCACTTTACCCCTGAGCCATTATATCTAACCATTTTCCGTTACTTTAAGAGTGAGAATCTGGAATAAATGGAACTTGGGGTGCTAACTTAGGATTTCGTCAGACCTTGGGTGGGAATATATCTTTTACTCTTATGAAAATGATATCATAATACTTAAACGTCATTAAAGCTTTTCCATTGTTCTTGAAGTATACCGGTTGATATTTTATCACCCCAAAATCTATTGTAAATTAAATGAACTATTAGATGATATATATGAGCTCATACTACTTGACGCCATTCTAGATCAACCACATGTCTTTAAACTATGCCATTTGAGATTTCATCACCTCACAATGATTGTAACTAAATAAGATATCAGTTAATGAATATGTATGTATTTTTTGAAAAAAAAAAAATATTTAGTTGGGAAATTTTATCGGTTAATTAGTTTTATTATATAAAAAAATAGTCTCTAAAAAGTGGTGAAAAAAATTATCTAGTAGGGAAATTTTATTGGTTAATTAGTCTTACTACATAAAAGATAACACTGTATTTAAAATCTGGTGAAAATAAATATTTAGTTGGGAAATAAATAATATTTAAATAGTTGAGAATTTATTGGTTAATTTGTCTTAATACATAAAAATAATATCTTGAAAAATGGAGATGCGGGGTATCGATCCCCGTACCTCTCGCATGCTAAGCGAGCGCTCTACCATCTGAGCTACATCCCCACCTTGGTAGGGCAAGTGAGTATAAAGTATTATTAATATTTTTACTTAGCGTTGATGCTACGAATGTACATTATCTTTTAGAGAGCAAATGACTTACTTTACTTCAGTTTAACTCGTAAATGGTAAATCGAATAATCGATCCAGTCCAGACTGCGGTATTTCAAAGCTTGGTAATTTTAAATGGTATTTCTAGCATATGTTAGAAAAGTTTTAACTTTCATCTGTAAATGTAAAAACACAACTACGGAAAACATAATAAATAGTTTTCAATAATATGATAACCAGTGTATCTAAGCCAGAAATCCAAATGAACTTGTATAATATTTTCTTTGGCAATTGATCATTGCTTACTTAATATGACATAAGTTTTTTATGAAATTATGCCCTTTAGCTCTTTTTTTTTTTTTTTGTCTCCAAATCATATTAGTCCGATTATCAACAAAACGCATCCCCTTCAGTGGCCCCTCTTCTGCAGATGTGTCAAACCTGTCCGCCTGGATATTTTTAGTTTGTCGTAATTAATTTTATTTATGTATAAAGTGTTTTTGAATATAAGTTTCACATTTTTTTTTTTTACAGTCAACTGGCTAAAGAATCCTCTAGTGATGATGGATGATGAATTTTGGACAATTGGCTTTCTACCCTCATCACAAAGCCTGAAAATTAAATGCATCCTCACCTTTTTATCAAATAAGATTACTCCATTGCATCCCCCTTCATCACTTTGTGCTCTAACTTGTATCCACCATGGGTCGTAGAGAGATCCCAATTAAGAAAATTGCTAGTACTGTCACTCTCCAAACAACATATACGAAGCGCAGAGATGGGATTTTAAAGAAGGCCAATGAACTACCTGTATTATGTGATGCAGATGTTGGTCTTCTAATGTTTTCTCCCACTGGTAGATTGACTAAGTTTTCTAGCTGTGGAAGGTTCATACTTTATACTTTGTCTTAAATTCACAATCCCAGAATTTATGTTCTCTCTTTCATGGTCTTCGTCTTGTATTTTATTTTTCTATATTTCATCTTCTGATCTTTTCTCTCTGTTTTTTTTTTTTTTTATATTTTTCTGTGGCTTTTGTAGTATTGAGGATATGTTTCTTCGCTATATTGACCAACATGATGAATATCAAGGGTGTGGGTTTATAATGTTCTTAGTCAATTCTTTTTGATCCAGAGTTATACATGATGGGTTACTTACAAGTTTGTTTTGGCTGTAATGTTGGCTATTATTATCTAAATGCTATTGAAGATCGGTTGAAAATGAAGAGGTAATTAGTCTCTGTTTCTCTCTCTGTGTTTCTATTTTATGTGTTTAATTTACTAGCTGTGTAATATATTTTTTTTGTCTCAGCGTTTGTGTCGAAGCCTCAAGCATTCAAAATATGAAGAAGAAATGCTGGAAATGATAGCAAAGTTTGATTTCGTCTATCTCCTCTCAACTGTAGTTTTTCTTGATGCACACAGATTCAAATGTGTTTTTAAATTATTTTCTGATGATAATTATTTGTTTGATTGTTCTTTGAATAATTCACTCATTGATGATGGCATGACAAGCTCAGGAAGGAGGTAACCTTTAATCACATGCTTAAAAGACACTACTTATATAGAAATCTACCAAATTTAGTGATTGATTTTCATCTCTTTCTGGGTTCCAAGGCACTTGAGAGAAAACTTCTTGAGCTCAATAAGCAGCACGATGAGGCAGAGGAAAAGATGAGGTCATACTGTATTTTCTGTCCATTACCTTCTCCCAGTTATATTCTACATGATTAATTTAGGTCTTAGATTGTGAATAATCAGTAATCAGTGAGGTTATGTTTCAGATACAATTTGAGATGAATCTCCGAAAACTTGATGTTGTTTATATTAATTTTATTCGTCCTACTCAAATATTTTAAAAAAAAAAAAATGAAAAACAGCTTTTACCAACCCAAGGTGGAGAACATCAACACAATTGGTGAAGCTAATATGTGTCAGCAACACCTTGATGGTGCTATTCAACGTGTAGAAAAGCTGAAAGTGAGTTATCTTTTGCACCCTAAAGTTTCATTTACATTATTTAGTTTGATCCCTATGACTCTGAAAATCAGTAATAATCTATCTATCTTTGTGTTTTGAACAGGAACAGTTACTTGTTAAAGTGAGTGAATCCACAATTCAGGAGATTAACGAGGTAACAGAACCGGTGTAATTTAAAAAAAAAAAAAAAAACTCTCTGATTTAAAATATTAACTGTTCTTTGTCATATGAACATTAATGCATTATCTGGTTTTTATTTTTTAAACCCATAGCTACAAGCTGTGGACATCATGAGTACAAAATTTTCAACTGAAGACTCTGCGGGTTGTAAAAGAAAGAGGTAATCAATTTTGATTAGATTGGTTAATTGGCGAGGCTTTTTACCCTTGTTTAAATTTGGGGTATTAAGTTTTGCAATTATGTTTTGTAGGAATCCATCGATAAATAGCCCTGAAGAAACAAACTCACCCACCTTAGCATTGAATTATTGAAAGAGCAGAGCAGAGGCAGTGGATTCTTGAAAGTGGGGAATGGGATCCCACCCAATGTTGACCTTTGACTGAAGGTTACACATTTCAGGGGCTTGAGCTTCGATTTTACTGTCAACCAGTTTAGTAGCTTTGGTTAAATATGTAATATGTTGATGTTGGAAGTTTATTTGAATATGGTTTACAATGTAAATTTCAAAACAGATCGGATTTCTCTGCTACAATTAGCTCAAGCATATGGTTGCCTGAAGATGAAGCATGAGAATGAAATGATCCAAAAGGGGAAAAGATGCAAAAAATTTCCTCAAATAAGTCCATGGATTTTGAGGTAAAGCACCACACCCATAGAAAATAAAAGGCAGATAAATTTATTGTAGACTAATTATCTAATGCTTAAAATATATAACATTATCATCCTCTAATTTCAATGCTGTTTTATTTTCAATTTACAAATGGCCTATATTCAAGGCTGCTTTTACACATGCCTGCCCCACTACAATTTCATTCTCTTATACTTTTTTAAACAATATTAATAAATTTTATTAAAAAATATTTGAATTCAATTCATTTAATAGTGAGGTTATTACCATGTTGAAAATAATTTCACCATATTAAAATCATTTCATTTAACACAAGTCAAACCACCATAAAAAAAATAAAATTAAATTAAAGCATACCATAATAAAATAGCAATTGTACATGTAAGAATACTTGTATGATAGACCTATATATAGTTTTTTTAAAAGATATTATTTTATTGATTGACTTGTAATAAGATGGATAAATAAAAATAGGGAGATATAAAATAAGAAGGTAAAAGGGAAAAGAAACTGGGCTACCATGGGTGTCCCACATTGTTCTCCTCACGTTCACGTACGTCATTTCTCTCTTCTGTCTTCTCCCGCAAAACAAGAAAAATTTGAATGATCACAAATCTTTTCAACATTACTCTTGCTGCCTTCTGGGTTTCATTTCCAGCTTTTCTTCTGTTGATCGTAATCTCGTACGTACGTACATTGTTCAGCTTTTGTTATTATTTCTAAAGATTGATCGATTCACATACGTACGTGCGTTATTATTGTGTTTTTTTTTGTTTTGTTTTCTTGGCATTGTGTCGGAGGCTAAGAGCGAGCGACCGATCGCGTTGTGTTTTGTTTGTATAAATATATTTGTGAAGTTTTTGTGGTATCCGATGAAATGAGAAAAAATGTAAGTGAAAGTAATGGCAATGGAATTGAGAACTGATTATGGCGTAGTTCTTTTGGTTATCATTTGCGCATTGGCCATAGAGTGTATCGAATGTAGGAAGAGGGTACCACAAACTTCTAATCTTGACAACGAAGGTGGATGGAAATCTCCTCAGCTAGATGAACAAATGGTACGCGAAATTTGTCTCTCTTGCCTTAATTGATTTCTTGTTTATGGTTGTAATTAGAACATTATGTCTTCCAAAGCTGGTTAGTTTGATATTGACGTTGTGTTGCAACTCTTCCTTTTGGGAATTCGTACACAAGTTTAAGAGAAAAGCGCGAATTCTATCCAATCGAGAGGAAATTTCTAAGTCTAAGATGAATGAAATTCTTTTTTAAGACTAACCGATTGAGCCACTAAGGCAACGAGGACTGTATATTTTGGTGGAAGTTTTCGGATTGTTCTCATACTTTTTGTGTATTAATGTGAAACTCTTCTTTCACTGCTTAGACAAGCAATCTTTAGGAAGACATTAATTATACCTACCCCCGAATCTAGGAGAATATTAAATTATTGTTTCAATTTGTAAATTGAAAATATCAAATTGCCTCTATTTCTGCACTGATTAAGCAGCTATGAAGATTTAAATTCAGTGAGAGACTTTGCTGTTGTATATAAATAGTTATACATGGTTTTAATCTATTAATTAAAACCCTTTTCACCTCCCATAAGATAATAACTAATTATAAAAGACAATTTAAAAGCATGAGATTCTAGTAACCGGAAATGACCATGAGGACTGAGAAAAGAACAACAGCAGCAGCAGTAGTTGGGGGAAAAAGGGAAAACTTTTTAGAATAGTTATATGAGACACTTACAAGTTAGTTCAATTCTATGTTATAACACTAAATTACGAAATTTTGATTAACATTTTAATTACAGGCAGAGCGGATATGGATTCATTGCAGGAAAGAATTAATAAGGATAAATGCTTTTGAGGATTTTGGAATATATTTCCCACCGGAAGGAACCATAGACTTGAAATCAACAGTGTTGACAAAAGGGTATATTCATAAAGACATCAATCTTCTGCCTCCCCAAATGAAGCAAACACTTTCGGATTGCATAAGAAGGGAGAATCTTCTTTATCATGTTTCTGTCAAGGAGGGTAGCTTTGAGCATTGGTTCCTCAAGCATATTAAGTTGCTATTCAGTTTCAGTTTGCCAAGTGCTCCTAGAAGAAACCTGATTAGTGAGCAACCTCGGCAGAAAGCAAAATTACGAGCACCTGTTTTTGCTCCAGCCGCTGCCCCCGAGACTGAACCCAAGACAATAAGTCCAGGTCCAGCGCCTGCAAGTTCTCTATTTGGAAATTTGAGGTCTATGTTTCATCCACCAGCGCCTGCAGCAAGTAAACGTCCTTCTCGTAGTCCTCAACCTGCACTTGGAAAACATTCTCCACCTGGTCTTCAACCTGCCGCTGGAAAACATTCTCCTACTGCTCCCCAACCTGCAGCCGGAAAACATTCTCCTCCAGTTGCAAATCAACCCGAAAAGGACCATGATCATGGCAGCAGACAGATGGAAATCATTACTGCTATTGCTACAACTGCAGTGACAACATTTGCTCTTGTTGCTCTGATTTTCTTCTTTTGTTTCACAAATCGCCAAAACCAAATTGGTCCTGGAGATGGACAGAAAGATGATAGGCCTCTTCTCAACTTAAGCTCATCTGCTGGTATGCATTTATCGGTTCTGTTTTCTCATTGACACAAAATTATCTTCATTTTCCCAAGCAAGTCTTAACAATATTTTTGAAATTTAAACTTCAGGTTCCTCACAGAAGTCTATGAATTTGGGAGGTCCGGGTGACAAACAACCTACTAATGGTAGAGGAAATAATTCTTTCGCCGTAAGAACTTCGTCCATGAATGCTGATAATAATAAATCATGTCCTTCTGAAGCTCCATCATCAGAAGCTGCTGCAGGGCTTGATAAAAAATCGCCTCCTCCACCTCCAACTCCTGGACCACCACCACCTCCTCCTTGCCCTCGTCCTCGTCCTAAAGCTCCACCACCACCTCCTCCAAAAGTACCTGTTCCACCACCAAAACCAATCCCTGGTAAAAAGCAACCTTCACCTCTTGCTGGAGTAGCGGTTCGTGCCTCACTCCCCCCACTCGAACTGAACCAATCTGGAGCTGCAAAAACCAAGCTAAAACCATTTTTTTGGGATAAGGTTCTTGCCAGCCCTGATCACGCAATGGTCTGGCATGAGATCAATGCTGGTTCATTCCAGTAAGACTATAAGTCTACCTTGAAACTTTCATTTCTTTTTTCTTTTTTCTCATGAAAACAATATGCCAAATCTTCCCTTTAAATTCCAAATTATGTGATGTTCTGTCACAGGTTCAATGAGGAGATGATAGAGTCTTTATTCGGTTATACCGGGGATAAAAACAAATCTGAAGGCAGAAACCGCTCCATGTCTTCCGAATCTACAGACCAGTTCATTAGGATTATTGACACTAGAAAAGCACAAAATTTATCCATCATACTGCGAGCACTGAATTTGACAACAGAGGAAGTTGTTGATGCTCTACAAGAAGGTCTTTCTATCTCCTTGAAATTTTTTCAAAATGATAGGACACATCATATGATTAGAGTTCATCAGACACATTGTTTTAAATGTTCATAAAGGAAGAACTCTAATTTGATGGCATACTTTACTGAAAATCTCGATATTTTGCATCTAGACATTCTAAATTGCCATTCTTCCATGGGCAACATGTGGCATCGGCTGACAAGAATTCTGAATACTTACTCATTGGTCAGCTCCCCCCTAAACTAAAAAATTAGTGCTATGCACTGACCTGTTATAGCATGAGGAGAGTTCTTGTTTTCTTCCATAACTGTTTGAAATTAGTTGCATTTTAGTTTCGGACTTGAAAATTAAAAAGAAATCTAAAATGTATTGATGGATGAGTTCAAGTTATTCTATTGACTTGTATCCGCTTGATTATAGTTGTCGCAGATTATTCTAAATTGTTTAGCATCAAAGCCATCAGTAGCTGATGTTTTCAAAATTTGGATCAGGTAATGAGCTTCCAGTGGAACTTCTCCAATCCTTGTTGAAGATGGCACCAACCGCAGATGAGGAACTAAAGCTTAGATTATTCTCAGGCGATGTCTCACAACTTGGGGCCGCAGAGAGATTCCTCAAAGTCTTGATTAATATCCCATTTGCCTTTAAACGACTAGAGTCGTTGATATTTATGAGTTCTCACCAGGAAGAAGTCTCTGGGATTAAGGAGTCCTTCATTACTCTCGAGGTAAGATGTCGTGTTTCAGAAGAGATGGTGGCCTCATAAAATTTGATTTAGGAAAGTAAAATTCATAAATAGTATCCTTTAATTTTTATTTTAAATTTAAATAAAAAGTAGCAAGAAGTACTGACTATTTAATAAAGTCCCATCTAAAATGGCAGGTAGCTTGCAACAAACTGAGAAGTAGTAGGCTATTCCTGAAACTCTTAGAAGCAGTGCTCAAAACTGGTAATCGGATGAATGATGGTACCTACCGAGGTGGTGCACAGGCATTTAAGCTTGACACACTCTTGAAACTATCAGATGTAAAAGGAACTGACAGCAAGACCACACTCCTACATTTCGTTGTTCAGGAGATCATTCGTTCTGAAGGCATAAGAGCTGTGCGTACAGAGAAAGCAAGCCGAAGCATGTCCAGTGTGAAGTCAGAGGATTTTATTGAGGAACCTAACCTTGACTCAGAAGAAAATTATCGCAGCCTTGGCCTTCAGGTGGTTTCAGGTTTAAGCACTGAACTTGAAGACGTCAAAAAAGCAGCTGTAATAGATGGTGATAGCCTAACAGCTGCAGTGTCAAAACTAAGCAATTCGATGACGAGAGCTAGAAATTTCCTTGACTCTGAGATGAAAAGTATGGAAGAAGAGAGTGAGTTCTGTCAAAAACTGACTAAATTTGCAGAGAGTGCAGAAGCTGATATTGCATGGTTACTGGAGGAAGAACAAAGGATAATGTATCTTGTCAAGAACACAGCAGATTATTTTCATGGCAATTCAGGAAAGGATGAGGGGTTACGTTTGTTTGCGATTGTACGTGATTTCTTGATAATGTTGGATAAGGCATGTAAAGAGGTTAAAGACACAACGAAGCCCGTGAGGACATGCAAGAAAGAGACTCTAACATCATCACCTAGCTCAGAAAATCGGCAGCCATTTTCAGATATGCGCCAGAAACTATTTCCAGCTATTGCAGATCAACGAATGGATTTTTCCAGTTCAGATGATGAAAGCTAGCCCATCTGTTCGCTGTCATTCTGTAATGGTAGGCAAATCCTTTTTTCTCTTCTGTTATTTTCTTTCTGTAGTAAAAAGAAGATATTTCCTTTTTAACTTATGGAAAGCACTTTTCGTCAGCAACTTCAAGGGAAAATGGCTTCTATTCTAAGTAGTTCACATGGACATTACATTTTTAGTTAGAATATTTTATCATTATCGCCCTTTATAATGTCAGCTATATGAGTTACGAGCAAAAGCATCAGAAATAAGCAGAAGTGGTCTCTTCCCCGACACCTCTCTACCTCCACCCTCTTCCATAAAACATTGGAATAACACTTTATGAGCTCGATTGTATTGAGACTGGTACTTTGAGCATGAGGTCGATCTTGACACTCTTGAAGTAGGACTACATCAGGCTTGTAGGGAAATAATTGACATAACATGATCATATTATGTAATTGACTCTGTTCATGAGTTATTTTGAAGCTTTCTGAAGGTGTTAGTATTGATGTTTTCACTTTTGATCTTGAGTTTGTTGGGTAGTTGAAGAAGTTATTAGACGATAAAAATTTTCCACTCTCCATCATATGCACTGCACTCTTTAGTGAGATATAGCTAATCAGTAATGATATTTCAAGAGCATATTAATCCAATCCAGTTTCCCAGAGGATTCGCTCCAACCCAATTTCCTTGTTGCTTAACTTCGAGGCTCAAGCTCGGCTTAAGAAAACTTCTTATACACTTCCCTTTTCTTGATCACTTGGAGGAGCTAGTAGTGTGTGTCAGTGGACTCTCTATATAGGATAACTTCATTTTGAGTGTTAAACGTTCCTTCTTATAATTTTTCCTATTCATTATGGTAGGATTTAACTGCAATTTGTGTGTGTAGAGTTGGTGAATTTGTCTTGATTTCAACTATATTGGTAAACTGAAATTTAACTGCATACAAGAACTTCATTGCATAGGATCAGACAAGCTTAGCTCCTTCTCAAGTTTAAGTTGTACGAAAAGAATAAGCTCTTTGTAAACTTGCGTATATTTTCTGTTTAGTAATTCTTTATTTTGGTTTGCAGCTAAATTGAACTGCAACATATATAGTGGAAGTAAATATAAGTTGATGAATACATTTTTTTTTTTTTTTTGATCTTTACTAAAACTTTTTACTTATTTATGAGCTGCTGGAATTAATTTTTCTGAAGCTTATGTCTCTAGGTCTGAAGTTTACACGCTCATGTCATCATGTGAAACTTGAAGTTGGGTTTATGGTCACCTTGTTGAGCAATTGAAGATCATATCGATGAAGAGATCAGATACATTGTCGAAGAAGTTCTAAGTCAGCCATTGTTTTGTCACTCACTAAAATTCTGGTTGACAAAATCTAACTCTGATATACTTGTGATGATTGCATGATCACATGCTTGTGCTATATGTAGATAATTGGAGGTTTTAAAGCTTTAATCTTATAGAGAAGAGTTTTCCTTTCTACATGTTAGCAAATGTAGCTACGTCCTTCAATTCCCTAGCCTTTATTTTCATGTCTCAAACAAGCAATTATTGTAACTATTGATGTACAGAAAGATTAGTGGTTTTGGATTATTTTTCTTTCTCACAAATTCCAGAAATCATTTGGTAATGCTTAGCAGGTGCATTACTTTTGTTTTCAATATTTGACTTTGAACCTAGGAGTTCCTGATCCTGAGAGTTTTAACTTTCACATAGAGCATTCTCCTCGTTGAAATTTAAGCCCTGGTGAAGTATACAATGTGGATTAGGTGATAAGAAATATACACCGTAGCTTTGTGTTGAAAATCAAATTATTATTACCAATCTTGAAAATAAAATATTATATGCAACTAATACAGTAAAGTTTGAATTTACTGTGACATAATTCAGATTGAGAGCATTATTATCATTGACAAAGCAATTTAATCGAATAACCAAATCTTGAAAATACAAAAAGACGGGCCAATAAATGAATGCCATGTCAACAACCAATTCTATTTTCCAAAAATGTTATTATTATTATCATTGACAAAGCAATTTAATCGAATAACCAAATCTTGAAAATACAAATAGATGGGCCAATAAATGATCGCCATGTCAACAACCAATTCTATTTTTCAAAAATACTATTTTCCAAAAATGTATTATTATTATCATCCATAAAACAATTTAATCAAATAACCAAATCTTGAAAATACAAATAGACGGGCCAATAAATGAACGTCATGTTAATAACCACTTCTATTTTCCAAAAATGTTAGTCCAAAAATGTATTATTATTATCATTGACAAAGCAATTTAATTGAAAATACAAAAAGATGGGCCAATAAATGAACGCCATGTCAACAACCAATTCTCGGGTCAAATCTAAAAAGAGTAATACTATACATACATAATTTTCATACAATATTTCTCATATAGACAAGATATGATTGACTAATTTAAACTTAAAATTAAATTTTTATCCAATCATATCTTACCGTATAATATTGAATAGAAAATATTATATAAGAATAATGTATGTGTAGTATTACTCATCTAAAAAGAACCCTACAGGAAAACCTACCTATAAATGTAGTCATCTTATATTGAAATCCTGTCTGTTTAACCTAATAATGGCCCACAAAAGGTCCAGGGACGATGAGGATGAGACATCAGAGCATAGATCGAACGACGAGGAGGGTTTATTTGATGGCTACTCGAACGATGCGACTCCGTCACCTAACGTCTCCGATTTCATCATCAAGCCTATCGTTACCCAAAGCTCAGGAATGACGGACATGGGGTCAGAGTCCAAGATTAAGAAGATGAAAGTCGATGGCGTTAGTACTGTTTTGGCTTTACCCAAACAGGATGTCAAGGCAAAGAAAATGGTTTTCAACAATGAAGTGAAAGGTAAAGTGAAAAACAAAATGAATACAAAGCGGTTGAGTGAGAGTGAATTCTTGATGCCCAGTTTATTTAAGGCGGCAGGAAAAAAGTTGGGAACGGATTTCACGACGCCTGATTTAGGGATGTGTAGTAGTTGGTTGAAGGAGAAGATGGGTGGGATTTGGAGTGAGAAGGCCAAGGAGATAGAAGTGAAGAAGAAGAAGTGGCAACAAAAGATGTTGGAATTGTATGTAAAGAAGCTGGAGTTAATTCAGGAAGAAACCCAGTTGATTTTGGATCATCTAAATTCATCGAACTGATGCTTTTGGATTGTGGTTTGGTTTGAGCTAACTGAATCTTTGTGTTGTTTTTTAAGTCGGAGAGAGTTAATCTTCGAGATTTTTGGAATTTTGCAGCTGGGACATATAGTCTTACTATAAGACCTGAATGTTCTAAAGTTATATTTTGATCTCTCGTTATCTGTTCAGCTATTTCTGTTTATTGTTACTAATGTCTTTTAAGATAAGTTAGTAAAGGAAGTATGAATTAGCTTTATCATTTCCATTAACAACATTATATTTAAACATCATATTCTGGGTTCTACTATGATGAGGCTTTAATTCCTTAAAAGAAAATTAGCTCGAAACTGGAATGAAGGATTCTAACAGATGTGGTTTAAACTGTACAAGATGACATGATTCTAGCTCTCGCTAATTGCATAGGTAAATACTAACTTTTACCTCAATAAAATTGCCTCTGTTGCTCTTTCAACACACAGCTTTTGGTCTTCCTCTTTGTTTTTCTTGCCTCTGTTGTTGTATGTCTTTCTGCATTCTGACGACAATTTAATGATGACATAAGTGGATAATAATTTTTGGCTTCCCCTCAATGCATTTGCTGTTGTGCCTGCAATGGTTTAAGAAGTTGACATTAGAAGGTAACTTCATGCAAATCAAACTTCCAAGAGGTTCATTTATACTACTGTAATAAGATGGCAAAGATATAAAATTTTTATTATTAAAACTGTTCACAATTGGGCATGTACCTCGAGTCTCAACATATTTAGTTGATTCTCTCTACATGGCCATCTTTAAAAGGCTCCAGATAACCGATTCTAGTTCTTCACTCCAGACATGATGGATTTCTCCACTAACAAACTCATTGATACTTCCGTCTACGTCAATTATACTGCTTCCAGTTTCCTTTTTCATCTTTCTGTTCCTCACCAGTTCCCGGATCTGAAGAACATCATCCCACATTCCTACATCTGCATAGATATTTGATAGAAGTACATATACCCCACAATCATCTGCTTTTAGCTCCACAAGCCTTTTGACTACAACTTCTGCAAGAGCCACATTTTGATGAGTTCGGCATGCCATGAGAAGAGTTCCCCACAGAGCTGAATTAGGTTTCGTGGGCATGGAATCTATAACACTTAGGGCTTGCTCTAATTGTCCTGCCCGGCTGAGAAGATCTATTAAACAGCTGAAATGTTCAACCTTAGGTTCAATTTTATAGTCTTCCTGCATACAGTTAAAAATGACGAATCCTTCAGTTACCAGACCAGCATGGCTACAAGCTGTTAGAACACCAAGGAAGATGAGATCATCCTTAGGAATCCCCTCCCTTTCCATCTGAGCAAAACATTCTAGAGCTTCCTCTCCAAAACCATGCATACCAAGTCCAACAATCATCACATTATAAGAAATGACATTCTTTTTTGACATGCAATAGAACATCCTGCGAGCCTCATCAAGACTTCCACATTTCATATACATGTCTATTAAAGCAGTTTCAACAACTATGTCCATAGTGATCCTAGTTCTCTTTATGTACATATGTATCCATCTGCCCTGATCAAGTGCACCCAGCTGAGCACAAGCTGATATTGCCCCCATGACAGACACCAAATCAGGTCTCACGCCTTGGCAAAGCATCTGCCTGAAAAGATCCAAGGCTTCCTTAGGATTTCCCTGCTGAGCATAGCCATCTATTATTATGCTCCATGAAATCACATTTTTCTTCGGCATCTCATCAAATAATTGACGAGCAGCCACCAATTCTCCAACCTTTGCATACACATCAATCATAGAGTTCCAAGAAACCAAATCTTTTGTGGGCATGCGGTCAAAAAGAACTCGTGCAGAAACAATGTCAACAGTTCTCTGAAAAAACAAAGCAGAGCAAACCTTTGTTAAAACTCGAAATTCCATAAGAAGCAACCAGAAGGAAGAAAAATACTAATAAATCAAGGCAGAACTTTATGAGTGCTGGTTGGGATGGGGAGCAAATTCAAAAAGCCGTTTTGCAATAATACAAAGGTCTCCGTGGCATTATTTCTGACTTTATTATCACTGTTATGACATTCTAATTTTAAATTACAAACATAAAAAGCAAAATAATTATCAAAAACCTAAGGCTTTTTCCCTTCAAATTTCTCTGAATCATTCTGTTCAAAGTCTAAATGAAGCCTATATGCAGCTAATTCAGATGGATAGATTTCTTGGTTGTATAAAAGATCTAGTGATCCTCACCTTTTACAATGGATGAGAAGAGGTTTGATTTAATTTTTCACGATATAAAAATAATAATGGAATAACTAAAAGCTAGCTAATCTTATCTATTATCAAATGGCAGACCTTCCCATACCCATCAATCATAATAGACCATGAAATCACATCCTTCTCCGGCATTTCATCGAATATCTTCTGCGCTGCCCCCATTTCACCACTTTGCACATATCCACCCAATATCAAATTCCAAGATATCAAATCCTTAGCCTCATACTCATCAAACACCATTCTAGCACAAACCATTGCTTTACATTTAGAGTACATCCCAATTAAACCATTCACCACAAAAACATCGCATGAAAATCCTCTCTTCACTACCTCTCCATGTATCTCTCTCCCCTCCACCAATCCCATTAACACCCCACAAGCCTTTAGCACAAATGGGTATGTGTAATTATCAACTAAAACCCCTCTTCTTTTCATATTAACATAAAAATCAAAAGCCTTTCGTGGGTTTGAGGTTTGTGTAAAGCCTTTGATCATAGTGTTATGCATGAAAGTATTAGGTTGATGAGTTTGAGTGAATAACAGCTCAGCATGGTCCATGTTGAGTGTACTAGGTGAAGTTAGATAGAGCAGTAACTGGCTTGAGACAAAGGGGTCGATTAGGAGGTTATTGGTAATGAGTTGGGAGTGGATTTGGAGGACTTGAGAGGGTGTTTTGGAAATTTGAAGGAGAAAGAGAAGTGGGTTGAGCTTGGACATAGAGGGAGTTCTCAAGTTCATGGTGTGGGGTTTTGTTTTAGAACAGAGGACATGTTTTGAAGGGTGGTTTAAGGAGGGTTTTGCATTGGATGCAAAACAGTGAACAGAGATTCAAATTGGGAAAAGGAATGTGGACGGTATCAAATATTCAGCAGTTGACAATCCAGTTAATTAGTAACTTTGTGCAGCTTGCCGAATTCTCCGTTAGTTATTTGGAACACATTTTCCAATCAATCTTTGCTGGATGTGGAGTTCAACTGATGAATAGCGCTGTAAAGTTAGCCATGAAGAATCTGTAGTACGTGAAATGAAAGAACCTCTTTTCTAAGTTCATCTATGTAAACCAACTCTTTTAATTAAGTAAAGGGATATTTAATTGCATTCGTGATTTTAAGTCCCTTAATTTCCTCAAGTTGCTTGCTTGTTTCGTGTACTATCTTTAAGTGTATATGATTCTAAAAGAAATAATTGTTTTAATTAACGGAGGTATACCCATCAAACTCTACTCTTATCTTAAGCTTAAACTTTGATGAAATCCTACAACATTATGTCCTATTCAATTAAATTAAGCTTATTGATGTTCAATTTCAAACACACAAAGTATCTTACCCTTATCTCAATTCTCATGTCACACTATCACAACCAATGACAATTAATTATCACCATTGCTAATGTTTCTATGCATACGTTCATGTCAGAACTATGTTTTCTCATGATTCATGTCTATTGGGGTTGTCAACTACTTCAGCATTAATAGGTAACGCAGACGCATTCAGGGGTCTCGCTAGCGGACGGGAGTCGCAGGGGTAACGCCCCCGAGCCCGTAGTTGGTTTTGGGCTTTTTCATGTATAACCGCTGTAGGATTTCTTCTAAATTACTAATTCCTTATTAGGTTGGGCTTAGGAATATGAATCCTTGTAAAACTAGGCTTAGTCTCTTAAACCTAGTATATAAACATACTTTTCTCTTGTTACGGAAGGGTTAGCAAATCATAAGGTAATTCATTAATTGTAAACAAGAGAGGTGAGACATATTGCAATAATATTAACTCAGCTGGACGTAGCCCACATTGAGTGAACCAGGGTAAATCGCATGTATTATTTTCTTTGTTTACTGTTTGATTTGTTTTACTGTTATATTTTGTTCCTGTTGTTGCCTCTATTTCATTAAATGTCTTCAATACTAACCTCTATTACTCACTAACACATATTTAATATCTCTTCTAATAATTTCTCAACCACACCCAATATTTTTTTGGAAATTGAATATGATGCATAAAAAAGGATGTGCCCAATGTTGTTTTGGCAAATAACAAAGATATAAAAATGATGTATTGCACAAGGAATTCTCAATTTGATGATGATATAAATAAATAAATAACTTGAGCTGTTGACCCCAAATTGGAATGATTTGTGGACCATTAGAAAGGCTACAATTCATGTGTTGATGACTTTGTAAGATTCAGAATATTTTGTGCTCAATTTTGACATCTTTGCTCTCCACGGCATACATGTCGTCATGGCGCGACATAATTGCTTCTGGACAAATTTAAAAGAACACGATTTCGTACCTTTGCGAAGCACATGTCAGATAACCCGTTGCACATACCAAATAGAGATGGACATGGAGCTCCAGATGTTAAAGCTAAGAAAAGAGTCATATCAATGATAATTGAACCCATTTCAATCATACAAAGACAAGTAATATCAGAATTAATAAGTTGAATGGAAACGATAATCACACCCACAAGTTCGACACCAACCATGGCAGATACGGTCTCCATTATTTACTTTTGAACATTGTAAATAATGTTTCATGTATTAATCAAATGTCATGTAATCAAGGCAAGGTTCATGTATGTGAAATAGTTCTGTGTAATAATAAGTGTGTTTCTACTAATGTTACTGATAAGAATTTTAAATCTCCTTGGTTATTACAAATGACTTTAAGTTCAGCCTCATATATATCATCTGCTACTCTAAACTTTTTGTATCGTCTTTTTATATTTCTTACTCAGCAGTACGAGTGAGATTAGTATTATTTGAGTACCATCAAATCATTTTGAAAATTTCAATTTTTAATAAAATTAATTATAAATATATTGTACTTTTTTTTTTTCAAAGTTACCCGATTCTCTTGACATTTTTATTCTGAAACTCGTAATACCACCACTTCTTTAGTTGCATTTTATCTTCATATGAACATTTAAATAAGATAATTATTATGGACCACCTCCCCTGAGCTTTTGGAAAGCCCAGATACTCCCCTCACATATTTTAAAACTTCTAAGAAATCTCCTTTAGATTTTGCCAAATTTTCAGATACCTCCCCTGTTAGATGACTGTAAAGTGAAATAGAAGTTGTCAAACAACAAAAAAAATATGTATATCAATAATCCTTAGTCGATGTGGTTTTACATACTTGCCCTTAATAAATTCATAGGTTGTTGCCTATAAATTTTGAGAGTCAGATAACAAAAATTGAATTGATTTTTCAGTTATCATTAGGCTTAGGTGATTTTTAATTATTCTATTTGTTATGTGTTGCAATTTTCGAGATAAATATATAAATTAGTCCAAGAAGTAAAGTTTTTGTTTGTTTGTTTTGAGTTTAGGTTAGGTTTAGTGAAGATGTTTGTGGGTATCATTGCTGAAACCTTCATAAGACTAAAACTCGTCCAACTAGGGCTGCTTAGCAATTTAAAGGCTTGTTGCATACGTTAAATGAAACCGTGAGAATCTACGAAAGTGATTTAGGTTAGTTTAAATTTAGGTTTGCTTTTGTTTTAATTTTTAATCTAAAGGACAATTATTATCGCTTAGCTTGCTAGAGACTAGCAAGAAGCTGGTTGGGGGGTTGTGATTAGTTCTTGAAAATGCCCATTTACATAGTGGTTTATTGGTATTATTTTGTGAGAAATTATGTTCAAATTGTGTGATTTGACTTAATTATTTCATAAATGTATTTTATGAGATCATGAGTATTTTATGAGTGTTTTCAAGTTATAAATGCTTAAAAATAATATTCAGATGAATAATTTATGTTGGCGATGAAATTTGTGACAATTGGAAACAAACAGTTCGAGAATCGGAGTTGAAACGAGGAAGTTATCCTGTTTTGAAGATAAAATACAAATCCTGGAATATGCTTTAGTTTTAAGAGTGTTTAGATATTTTGACGATAAATTAAGCTGTAGATCTCAAATTGAGATGATTTATAGATCATTAGAAAGCTTATTTAAAGGGCTACAATTCACATGTTAATTACTTTGTTAGATTCAGAATATTTCGTGCTTAGTTTTGACATCTTTTCTCGCCACGGCACACATGTTGTCATGCCACAACATAGTTGGTTCTGGACAAATTTGGAAGAACACGATTTCGTACGCTTGTGAAGGACATGTCAGATAACCCGTTGCACATACTAAAATTGAGATGGACATGGAGCACTGGATGCTAGAGCTAAGAAAACAGTCCTATCAATAATAATTGAACCCATTTCAATCATACACTGTCAATTAAGTAACATCACAATTATTAAGTTGAATGGAAACGATAATCACACCAACAAATTTGACACCAACCATGGAAGATATGGTCTCCATTATTTACTTTTGAACATTGTAAATAATGTTTCAATTGTGTTTGCACTACTAATGTTACTGCTCCTTGGGTTATTACAAACGACTTTAAGTTCAGCCACATATCATTCGCTTCTCTAAACTCCTTGTATTGTCTTTCTATATTTCTTACTCTGCATTACGAGATATATTAGTATTACTTGAGTACCATCAAATTATTTTTGAAAATTCCAATTTTTAATAAAATTAATTATAAATATATTATACTTTAAAAAAAAAAAAAAAGTTACCCATCTCTTATTCTCTTAACATTCCCATTCTGAAAGTCATAATACAACCACTTCTTTAGTCTCATTTTATCTTCATATGAACCTTTAAGACCACCTCCCGTGAGCTTTTTGAAAAACCTAGATACTCCCCTCCCATATTTTAAAACTTCTAAGAAATCTCATTTAGATTTTGCTAAATTTTCATATGCCTCCCTTGTTAGATGACTGTAAAGTGAAACAGAAGTTGTCAAATTACAAAATAAATAAATAAATTCAATAATCCTTAGTCGATTTGGTTTTACATACTTTCCCTTAAAGGTGTGTTTGGTTGGGGGTGACCTTCATTACTCTAGTAATGTCATCTTATATTACTGTCATTACCATGTTTGGTTCTTAAGTAATAAATGATTATAGTAATCCTCCAATACCAATAGTAATAACTGTAGATTATATAAGGGGTAATCTGAATACCACTAATTTCTTAAATATTCTAAGATTACTTGATGGTAGCGTTTGTTTTGGAGAATTTTTTATCACTGAAAAAATAGAATTGGGGGAATGTTATACTAATATGTTTGGTTAGATTGGTGAATATAAACAATTAATATATTTGGTTGGGAGGAATAAAATATTATTAGAGGGGTTTTTACTAAATTGCCCTTCTTTGTTAATAATATTATTATTATTTAGAACATTTTTTAACCCCTTACATTTAAGAATTTAGCTAAAACACGCCAACAACAAAAGTTTAAAATTTAACAAAATACACCTAACCATCCAAAACAATTGTCGGTCGCCAACCACCAACTCTGGCTGTCACCGACATTCGTCAAAACAGTGCACGACTGAACAAATCTGGCTGATTGTGCACCGATTTGGCCGTTTACGACAGAATCGAAGGTCGAAAACGACTAGATGGCTGTGGATCTGGCTGAAAATCCAGATCCATTCTAGCCATTAACGGTCAAATCTATTCTAGTCATTAACGACCAAATTTGTGGCCATTTACAGCCATGGATCTGGTCATTTTCGGCCAGATCCATGGCCATTTGGCCATTTTCAGCCTTCAATCTAGCTGAAAACAACTAGATCAATGCACAATCAGCCAAATCCGATCGGTCATTCACCATTTCGACGACTGCCAGTGGTGGTCAGCAGTGGTGGTAGACCGCAGCAGTTGTCTTGGGTGGCTAGGGGTATATTGGGTTTTATCCATGTAAATACTGAGGGTATTTCTATCCAAACAATTAATATGTGAGGTTAAAGAAGTCATTTCGCACATTTGGGCAAATTGTTATTTAGTAGACATATGAGAGCATTTGTATCCAAAATGTTTATTAATTAAGGGTAAAATTAGTATGTACAATTGATTAACCCAATAATAAAAAAATAATACCCTTTCAGATGATAATCGAATTACCCCATATATTACCTATAATAATCACTATTGGTATTGGTTGATTATCGAAATATTTGATTACTTGACACCCAAACATAGTAATTACCAGATTAAAAGATAAATTACTGGTGTTATTTTTTATTGCCATGAAACAAACGCTATCAATAATCTTAATTTTGTTACAATTTACCCTTAATAATAATAATAATAATAATAATAATAATAATAATAATAATATTATTATTATTATTATTATTATTATTAAAAAGGGCATTTCAGTAAAAGGCTTCTCCTAGAATTCTTTTATTCTTCTCAATTAAACATATTAATTAATATATACTCACTAATTTATTTCAATCTAACCAAACATATTTAATATAAGGTTCCCAATAATTTTCAAGGTAATCTATCTTCCCCTTAATATAACATTTCCAGTAATACAACATTTACTGAATCAAACGCCCCCTAAAATTATAGGTTGTTACCTATAAAATAATGTAAAAAAAATAAAAACTTTTCACAACTTGTGTATTGTGTTAAGGATAAGTAATTTTCTTGTAACCTTCTTTTACTTTTCCAGGTCCATATCTTGGATAATAAAAGATAGAGAACTGAACAAAAAATATGTTAGGGGAGATTGGGAGTAGACTTAAACTTAATATTAAACATCTTTATTTATTGTAATTTCATCGTTAGACTTAAAATACGGTATTACTAAATTGATTGCATTTATTCTAGATTCTTACCTTAAAATAACATTGTTAATAACTATTAGGTTCTGAGATAGATACAAAGAGTGCTATTACCAAACTGCCCTTCCATCTTCTTATTATGCATCTCCCTCTTCTCCTCTTCCGCGACTTCTCTCTCCCTCCCTCAACCATAGCCTCAACCTCTAATTTCTCTGCCTAACTAGCAACCACGCTTCTCTTTCCCTCTCGAAACCCCAAAGTCACCACTGCCACCACCCACCACCATTCCACCCATCCACCACCATCGTAATCTTTGTAAACTCCAAAGTCAACCCCACCGCCACTGCATCTGTGAAACCCAATCGCACCACAACCCTTCTCCCTCACTAGCCACCTCAAAAAGCAAAAGCAAATTCCTTGGACTTTTCTCAAACACTTAGGGGGCAATCGTAGAAAACTTCAAACCAACCAAGTTCAGTCCATCAATTAACCCCAAAAAAACCAAAAATCTACAGCAAAAATAATCAAACACCTCAAAAAATCAACTAGAAATCAAAATTTGTCCTCAATCTCCCACAAAAATCCAACAACCAACAATTTTCCAAAACCCAGCTGTGGTGTAAGGCCATCATGTTGTGGCCAAAGTGAGCATTTGCCTGCTTGATTATAAGAAAGAGCTCGGTTGGTTCGGTCGATGTTCTCTTAAGATATTTCAAATCAAAATATCTTTATTTTCTTCAACAAATAGGTGATTACATACAAAAAGGGCTTGTTATTGAATGGGTGCAACCCCCTTTTGCAACTGATTTCATTCATATAATCGGGTGTTAGTTCATAGGTTTTTAATCCTGCGTACTCTTGCATACAGAATGAGCAACTACAACCACTTTGATGAAACAATATAGTGAGCACGATTTCGAATCTCCCTACCATTTTCTTCTCTTTTACTTTTGCCAATATGAGTTCACATCGTACTAGCTGCTTTATCAAGGAATTTCCCATCTTAGTAGGAGCTTTCCAAAGAAATAGCTTGGTAGCCACATTAGCAGCATTTGGGATGATTTTAGGCACAACGTATTCCCTTTGGCTATATAATTGTGTGGTTTTTGGATATTTAAAACCCAATTTCCTCCATATATTCTCCAATTCAAATGGTAGAGAAATCTGGGCACATTTTAGCCAAGACGAAGAAGAGTAATGCCCATAAAATACCCACTCAAAGTCAAAAGAAAAAGGTAAATGAAGAAGAAGAAAAGGTTTAATCATGAGTTTGGGCACATTTTGAGTGTGGTAAAAGAAGAAGAACGGATAGAAGAAAAAGAAGAAGTGTTAATGGGTGAGAGCGATGGTTTTTGGCTTTGTTGTAGAAAATGAAAATGGTAAATGACAATTTTAACCGTCAACTGTTAAAATAAAGGAAACAGTGTTAGTTTAAGGGTGTGAATGTAGAATAAATGCAACTAGGGGTACCAACTTGGGATTTCGCCAAACCTCGAGTGGCAACATATCATTTGCTCTTTTTTTAACAGAGATACACCCATCAAAATCTACTCTTATCTTATGCTCAAACTTCGATGAAATCCTACAACATTATGTCCTATTGAATTAAATTAAGCTTATTGATGTTCAAACACACAAAGTATCTTACCCTTATCTCAATTCTCATGTCACACCAAATGACAATTAATTATCACCATTGTGTTGGGATTGTGCCTTGAATCCCATATTGCTTGGGAAAGCAAGTTGCAAGGGGACTCTCCCCTTTAAATAGACTAGTAGTTTGAGCTTTTAAAACATCTCAAAAAGTGTAAGAAATACAACAAAAGAATAGTCATTATGGGCTATAATTAAAGGTGTAATTGCGCTTTTTGGGATAGTATAAGGAGTTTACAATTTTTCTCTTCTAAAAATTACACAGTCGTAAGTTTTTGCTTAGTAGATTATTTGATTGGATAGTGGATGTAGACCAAATTGATTAGGTTGAACCACTTTAAAATTCTTACGTTTGGTTTGCTTTATTTTTGGCTGCTTGCTTTAATTTTTGTGTCTGAGCTGTGGGAATATTTTTTCCCAACAATTGGTGGAGCCCACAGTTCGTGATTTGGGAGAAGGCAAGCTCGAGAGGAGGCTGGATTTAAGAGTAGATCGGCGACTGTCAGGCATCTCAATTTTCTAGAGGTCTATCTAAGTTTGAGGTTCCTTTATTTGATGGCAAAATTAATTTTATGTTATGGCAAAGTACGATACAAGACCTTTTGGTACAACAAGGTATTAATCAGGTATTAAAAGAGAGTAAGCCAAAGAAAAATGACAGATAGAGAATGGAATAGAATTAGAGAAGAGCTATCAGTATAATCAGATTGGCCCTAGCTCTAGCGATAAAGTACAACGTGTTGACTAAGTCTACACCAAAGGGTTTGT
The DNA here is from genome assembly GCF_008641045.1 of Pistacia vera. Taxonomy (NCBI): domain Eukaryota; kingdom Viridiplantae; phylum Streptophyta; class Magnoliopsida; order Sapindales; family Anacardiaceae; genus Pistacia; species Pistacia vera. The sequence goes on along the minus strand of NW_022196516.1, from coordinate 958,207 downwards.
GGAAACATTTGAGGGCATTTATGCATTGAAATCGTTGACTAACAGATTATGTTTGAAGATGGATGAAGTTACGTGTCTCCATGATCATTTAAATGAATTTAATAGGCTAGTATCTCAATTATTGGCTATTTTAGATTAGTTAAATGATGAAGAAAAGACGTTGATATTGTTGTCATCTTTGTCTAAATTTTATAGACCTTTAATTCAAACTTTGTTGGTAGGCAAATCTACTTTAAAATTAGATGATGTAATTGTCTTGTTGCGTGAGAATGAAAGATTTATGGGATCAGAGAACTCATCACTTAGATGAGATCTGCTAGTTGTAAAAGGTTCTAATCGAGGGAGGACTTAAGAGAGAGGTGATGAATCAAGATGGAGATCTAAAGCAAAAATCATAGATTACAGTAATAAAGAGTGCTATTATTGTGGAGAGAATGGATATATCCAACCATGCAGCAAGAAATTAAGGGAGGATATGTTTGCTTTCAAGAAGGTTCAACAGATAAAGGATTCAAATGATGGATGGAAGAATGACGCTTGTGTTGTTGATAATGAAGGTGAATTTTTACTAACATGTCAAGATGTAACTCAAACTTCAATGGGTGGTCAAAAGGTTGGGTTTTAGATTCTATTGCATCTATGCAAGTTTATAATATAAAGATTGTTTTGTTGAATTGAAAGAAGATGGAAATTATGGAAATACTATTGTTGGTAATAATGAGAAAGTGAAGATTGAAGGCATTGGTAGCATTCGTCTCAAACTTCACAATGGTGTCGTCAATAATCTTTGTCATGGGAGGTATGTACTGAGTTGTAGTCACAATCTGATTTCTTTGGGCGAGCTAGCTTCTCGTGGATATACCTACATTGGTCAAAGAGATGGGTGTGAAGTGTACAAAGATAATATTCTGATTTTGCAAGGCAAAAGGAATGAAAAACAACCATATTAGCTTGATGAATGTGTGTTTGTTAAGAAATTAAAAGATAAAGGCTTAGTTTGGTTGGATTTTGGGAATATTACTTTTAGTATTCCCAAAAAAGTTAAACAGTAAAATACCCAAAAACTCACAATATTATTCAACTTTATTCAATATTTTTTAAATCCCCTAAATTTGTTAATTCAATTAAATACCCCTAAATATTTTTAATGTTTTTGTTACGGCGACTCCGGCCACCCTCCGGCGGTGGTGGCCGGCTGTCCGTATTTGAGGGTGGATTGGGGGTGTTTTTGTTAACTTTTAATGTTTTATTATAAGGGGTGTTTTGTAAAAAAACAAACATATGGGGTATTTTATAATTTGTAAATCCTACATCGTAATACCCGCCCAATTCAACTTTTTTTTTAACTTTTTTCAAAAAACTTTTCTCAAAAACACAAAATTGTGAACCAAACGGAGCCAAAGTTGTTCCAATTCCCGTTGTGAAAGAAAAGAAGGCTGTTATCCAAGTAAGATTTCATATATTACTATGATGTTTGGAAATTCAAGTTAAGGGAGGAATTGTTGGGATTGTGCCTTGAATCTCATATTGCTTAGGAAAGGGAGTTGTAAGGGGATTCTCCCCTTTAAATATATTAGTAGTTTGCACTTTTAAAGTATCTCAAAAAGTATAAGAAATATACCAAAAAAATAGTCATTGTGGGTTGTTATTAAGAGTAAAATTGGGCTTTTTAGAATAGTGTAAAAAGTTTGCAATTTTTCTAGTCTAAAAATTAAATAGTTGCAAGTTTTTGCTTAATGAATTATTTGAGTGAATAATGAACGTAGGCTAAATTGATTGGGCCAAGTTACTTTAAAAATCTTGCATTTGGTTTGCTTTATTTTTAGCAGCTTGCTTTGATTTTTACGTTTGAGCTATGAGAATCTTTTTCCTCAACACAGTGCTCATGTTTCTATATGTACGTTAATATCAGACAAAACTATGTTTTCTCATGATTCAAATCATGTCTACTTACATCCATTACTCACTAATACATATTTAATATCTCTTTTAATAATTTCTCAACCACAGCTAATATTTTTTTTTTTAAATTGAAAATGATGTATAAAAAACGATGCACCCAATATTGTTTTGGCAAAGATATAAAAATGATGTATGGCAGAAGGAATTCTCAACTCGAATGATGCTATAAATAAATAAATAGAGGGAGTGATATTAATTAATTGAGTAATGCTATACCAACAACCCATTCTCACAATATTTTCTTCCAACCCTAACGTGTCAACTGATTAGTACTGTCACGTCAGCTCTCACCACACCCAAAGCACCCAAGGCACTACGAGAAACAAACGATCGTTCCTTCATAAGGAATGGTTGTTCCTTCTTCTTCCTTTTTCTCTTTCCCTTCTTGGAACAACCTTGTTCCTGAAGGAATAACATTGTTCCCTTAGGAACAGCCATTCCTTATGAAAGGAATGGTTGTTCCTTCAATAAGGAGCGATCGTTCCTTCCGTGAGAAACGGTCATTCATTTATAAGGAACGGTCGTTCCCTATGAAAGAACAACCGTTTCTTATGAAAGAACAATCTTTTCTTTGGTTTAGTCAAAAACATTTTGTGTCTTGGGTGTGGTGGAGTTGCCGTAGCAGTGCTAGCTTAGCTGTTACGTCGGGTTTATAAGAAAGGTTTGTAAGAATAAGTTGTTGGCGTAGCATTAATCTAATTAATTATCAAGTCATTGACTTGATGTCCCACCATGAAATATTAATAAATTGACAAATCAATTAAGGAAATCAATCATAATATAACGATTATAATTCTTCTGTTATTTAAAACAATAAAAAAATGAATTTAAAATAATAACTAATAAAAAAATAGATTTTATTTTAGGAGTAAAAATACGATTAACGATATTTATACGGATCTTTTTTAGATTTAGTAAACAATTAACTTATTTTGAGTAAAGGTTTGAATCGAGTATGATAATACTTTAAAATTACATGTTTATTGTTATCATATATTTTATATGTATAAAGGACAAATATATGGTCCTTACCCTACGCGATTTTAGTGATTAGATGGTGTTCGTGGCCCAGTTAGGTTGACAACAATATATATACAAAATCATTCGTCAAATTCACATTTTTTATTATGGCAATTTTCATATATGAAACAAGACGAAGGAATGAGTGTTGCCTCACCTAATTGGATGAGAGATTTAGTGCTTTTTTGTTTGCATTTTGTAATCCATGACGCTTAAAAGCTACAATTTATCAATTAAATAACAATTTATCAATTTATTATTCACAACTCTATTTCTATGCAACTCATGAAGCATATAGCCACAGTTGCTTTGATACTGGCAAAATTTTAATTTATTAACTAACTATAATGCATATTATTGCATTATGAGTTATGCGCCAACCAGTTAGAGGAGTTGAAACAAGAAGCTAAAGAGTTACTTGCATCCACCCTAGAACCTCGCGATAGATTAAGGATGATTGACTCAATGCAGCGGCTGGGAGTGGCTTACCATTTTGAAGAAGAGATAGAAGAGGCCATTAATCTTCTAAGACAAGATGTTGCTGGGGATCTGGCACTGCAGTTTAGACTTTTGCGAGAACATGGTCACCCAATTAGGATAGGTAATGCATAGAAATGTTGTACGCACATGTATACCATTTGGTTAGTTTAATTTGTTTTCTACTCCTGACTTTTGAGTCATCATTTAAAACAGATGTGTTTGATAAATTCAGAAAAAAAGAAGGGAGATTCAGTAACAACTGACAACTCAGTTGAGGACACAGAAGGGCTTTTGAGTTTATATGAAGCTTCGTTCCTTGGATATCAAGAAGAAGATGTTCTAGAGGAAGCCAAAGATTTTAGCACCAAATGTCTAAACAGTTCATTAGGGAAGTTGGAGAAAACGGTCCTAGCCGAGCAAGTGCAACAATCTCTAGAAATACCCTTACATTGGAGGATGCCAAGGGTTGAGGCTCGAAATTTCATCAATTTTTACTCAATATATGATCAAAATATTTCGGTTCTGCTGGAGCTGGCCAAGTTGGATTACAATTTAGTACAATCCATATATCAGCAAGAACTTAAAGAGTTGTCTAGGTCAGTTTCTCTAGTCTTAAGTACTTTTTTGGAAGAGTTACACATGACATTTGAAGTTAACTAATTAATTGCTTAATTTGTCAGGTGGTGGAGCGATTTGGTTTTAAAGAGAAATTAAGCTTTTCAAGGGACAGATTGATAGAAAACTATTTATGGACAATGGGCATCATTTTCGAAACCCAGTTTTCTAAATGCAGGATAGGTTTTACCAAATTTGTATGCATATTATCAGCAATTCATGACATGTTTGATATATATGCATCGCTAGATGGGCTTGAACTCTTTATAGATGCTGTGAAAAGGTACTCATTATGTAGATGATAATCCAGACCATATTTTCGCTTAAATATATTATTCTTTTTTTGGTCCATTCACAGAAATTTCTCCTGTTTTCCACTAAATCAGGTGGGATATCAAGGCCGTAGAGGACTTTCCATACTATATGCAAATTTGTTATTTTGCCATGTTTAACTTTGCTAATGACTTAGCATACCATATCCTACAGCATCATGGTCTAAATACTCTGTCCTACATTAAGAAAGAGGTATATAATATGTAAGCTAAACCAGGATTATATGGTTCGGATTATAACCAAAGTTATATGCGCTAAATTGGAATATGTAAATTGCAGTGGGAAAATCTTTGCACATCATATTTGGTAGAAGCACGATAGTTTAGCAGAGGGTACATGCCGAGTCTGGATGAATTCTAGGAAAATGCATGGACATCAATTGGTGGTCCACCAGCAATTGGCCATGCCCATTTACTGCAATTACAAGGCGGCGACTTAAAAAAGAGTACTCTCAACTGCCTCAAGGGTGGCTATGCGCTGATATATTGGTCATCACTCATTACTTGTCTTAGCAATGATCTGGGAACTTCACCGGTGATCGTTCTGAATTTTCAAACTCAGTTTAATACAAGTTTTTCGCTCTTAGTTTTTCTTGCTAATTTGTTTGTTGTATTGATAGGCTGAGATTAAGAGAGGAGATGTAGCAAAATCTATACAGTGCTATATGATTGAAAAAGGCATACCAGAAGAGGAAGCAAGAGAGAGGATAAAAGGTTTAATAGGCTACTCTTGGAAAATGCTGAATGAGAACAGAAATGCTAAAAGTAACGTCCCAAAATCCATGGCTAAAATGTGCTTAAACATGGCAAGAACCTCACAATGCATCTTCCAGCATGGAGATGGCCAGATGGGATGGGGACATCAATTGGGGTGACTAAAGATATTTTGATCTCATTGATACTCAAACCGATCCCGATTTAACAAGAAGAAGTTCCTTGTAGCCTTGCAGTGAAAGTTAAAAGAAGGAACCCATCAACTTAATCCAATTGCGGGAGAAAACAAGAGGGATTAGCTTTTGAGTTTTATTTTATAGTTTATATTTTCTGGGCAATTAGCTGAAGCCACATTCAAAGTCTATTTTACTAGTCTTGCAGTGGATCCTAAAGTAAAAGTAGGGACTAATTAGGGTTTTCAACTATGCTGATCAAATTAATCAATGAGCTAACACAATCTTAGCAATGAACATGCAATCAATTCCAGAGATTAAGTAAAGCATGAAAGAACAAAATAGAAATTGACACAGGGGATTTATAGTAGTTCGGCTAAAGGTAGCCTACATCCACTTTTCAAGGCACACTATAAGGTATTTCATTAATCAAGGAAACCAAGATTACAGAGAGTATACAACCAGAAGAAAAACAAGAAAGAACACACTCGATTAAGCCCTCTCACAACTCTCTGTTTTATCTCACACATATTGGTCTGATTTTGTATAGACCAAGACTCCGTTGATCATCCTCCAACTGTCCAGTATGATTTGCAATCGGTTGGAGAAGATGTCCACTAGAATCTTCTGTCATGAACAAAGAGCTAGGGCTAAAATGGGACCAAAGAGAAAGAGAGATGAGCTATGAATTCGTTGCAACAGAATGGGTTTCGAGTGCCAGATAAGGCACTTAAGTTTGATAGCCAAAACGACGCCGTCTTAGATTAAGTTGAATCTGATTTCTTTGACTGATGCTGACTCCACCGTGGCAATTTCAAGCCACATCATCATCACAATGGTCTTGTATGCTTTTCTAGTCTCTTACCCATAGATTTAAGAAATAGAGATTGATAAATAATGTTAATATTATAGATATCTTAAAATAATATTTCGGTATTCACCATTAAATTCTATGTTATATTGCAAATAGATTACTCTATTTTCAACTTAATCATTATGTTTATAAATATACCTCTAATTAAACGATGAATTCATTTGTGGAATCCTTGACTCAATCTCTAATCCTAGTTGACTAATAGTCAGAGACTTATTTAGGGTCCGTTTGGTTTGTTATTTTGGATAGAATTTTGGAGATAGTATTGGATAGTTGAGTAGAGTGATTATTACAAGATAAAATTTAAAAATTAACAAAAAAAACCTCATAGATTTGCTAATTTAACTAAACACCCTAATATATAAATTTTTTGTAAAATGACAAAAGCACCCCCACCCACCCACAGTGCCAAATTCTGGCCACCACCGCCTGAATCTAGTCAGAATCTGACGTCACAACGCAGATCGATCGGATTTGACTGGTTGTGCGTCGATCTGGCCTTTTTCGGCCCATCTACCACAAATCTGACTGGAAAATACTAGATCTACGACCAGATCTGACCGTCAACGACTGCAAAAGACGATGTCATTGACAGCCAAATCGACGAATTACCAACAAATTCTGATCGTTTGTACGCCGTTGTGACAGATTTCAGCTACCATCTACGGTGATTGTCGGAATCTGATAACTATGGGTGAATGGGAGTGTTTTTGTTAATTTTTAAATTTTTTTTCTGAGGGTGTTTAATTAAATTAATAAATTTAAACGGCCTAAAATAATTAAATATAATATAATAGTATTTCTAAATATAATATAATATTTTGAGAATTGGATCGAGAATAAAGTATGAAATAATAAATCAAATGCACCGTTAATAATCATATTGTAGTATATAGCCACGATGAAAGGATAAAGGACCCATGAAATACTGACAAATTTTAAATGTATAAAAGCAGTGATTTAAATAAATTAATAAATTCCGCCGAATAGAGGGAAAACATAAAGCCATTAACCACGGTAGAGTTGACAAATGGAAATTAATATACATTACATTTTTCTGAAAGAGTGATGAGGCAGTAAGAAAACGATTGATTAGTAAAGTTGAAAACAGTCCTACCACTGTAGACTAAAGCATAAAGGTTAAGCATGGCCTCCATACTTTTCATCTTGAGTAGCAGCAGTAGAAGAAACATAATATGCAACACAGAATAAACCATGAACAAAACACAGAATCCCTCCAATTGATAGAAAATGATGGTGTGTGAACCCACAGGAAGCTTTTGATTTGTTGTTTGACATTGTTCCTATCACCAACATTGACAATCCAACGGCTACTATGATCCTGATGAATATTAATCACAAAATATTCAATACATATTCATAGTAATCACTTAATCAAACAAGTCCATGTCAAAGACATACCAAGAGAAGAGGAGGCACGCCAAGGAGAGTTGCCTGCAAGGGGAAGCTTGAGAACAAATGCACATGCACCCACCAAGTAAATTAGAAATTACATGAGCTAAAACCAGAAGTACTCCTGCAATTAACCCTAGCATGAAAGCATCATGGCTTGGATTTCTACACTCAAATATCCAGAGCCGCATATGGTTAACCTGTATAAAACAAGTGCATACGAATAAACATATAACCTTTTCTTTAATGAACATTTTACAGGATAACCGTATAAATATACCTTGTTTTGTGCAACTTCGGCTTGGATGCCAAGAATCCCTGCAGCCACATCCATGGCAACGATTAACAGACAAACGAAGACTCCTCCTACTTTAACCATTTTTGAGAAAATAAATGGGAAATTAACAGAAAGAAGAAGAAATTATGAAGGAAATGGTGTAGTGTGTGAATGAGAATGAAAAGGAAATTAGGAAAGGGTATGAAGAATAAGAGTAAGAAAGGAAGTATAAGTAGTAGGTAAAAGTTTCTTTGTCGAACACAGTAGAAACTTTAAATTTGCTTTAGATAGTCTACTTTATCTTCTATCACGGTCTTGGATTCCTTTGATGGGATAGCAAGGAAAGTAGGGTATAAACCAGCTCATGGAGGAGCGTGCACAGGCATCTACCAAGGTGGGTAAGGTTTATTAAGGAATAAAATTTTATTATAATATTATATTTCGTTATTATAATATTATTTTTCTTTATATTTTTTATTAACTTAGGTGATTAAGATGATTGTATTTTTTTATATTTTTGGTTAATTTCATTATTGCATTTCTTTATATAGAATATATTGAAACTATATATTATATACTTTTATTAATATTGAATATATAATTATTTATACAATTCATTCAAAGTTTTCTTTTTAAAGTTTATATATATATATATATATCCAAAATATTATTTTTGTAATCTTTCTACATCATATAAAGAAGCTTTAATTCGATGTATACGGGAATGAATGTTGAATAACATTAACTCTTGGGGTTTTTGTCTTTTTCTCTATAGAAAAAAATTTTATTTTTAAAACAATGATTTTCAACTTGAAACAAATTAGAAATCCGAAGAAATTTCAATTAAATTATGAATTTTAATTTGAATTAAATTGATTGTGTATAATCAAACTAAGATGCATCAAGAGAAACAAAGACTTTGGTGAAAATGATGGGAGCACAGTGAGACCAATCCACATAGTCTAGGAAAGGAAACAAGTGGACCCAAAAATCAACAATATCTGAAATCAAAAGACAAACCTTTCAAACTCAAATTCGGTGGATCAGTATCCTTATCCCATGCATATTTTCAAACATTCTCACATTTAAGTTCACACCAACTACACGCTGGAGGGTATAGTTTTAGACTTTTAGGTATTGACGATGGCGCATTGCTGCATCACTTTGACAACATATTTTAAAACTTATTTATTAAGTTTAAATACTAGCATATAAAATATTGTTGAAGCATAATTGACCAAAATCCTTCCAAATTTGATTATATTGTAGTATAACTCTCGTATTAAGTGGGCTCTAGTTAGTCTTACACCGATCATAATAAATTGGCAATAGTTTGGTGGTGCAAAATCCCATTCAAAATTGCATCAAAAACTTCAATCTCTATGATAGATTTAAGACAAGTCGTATTAATCGTTATCACCGACTGTGTTTTGCTATGTTTGATCAAAATTAAATGTTCAAAGAGATACAAAATTGGACCAAAATAGGTCTTTGGGCTTTGAATTGACAGATTAATGACTTATCATAATGTCGTACAAAAGAAGATGAACAAAGATCATAGATTTCTCCTTTTGGTATATTTCTGTGGATGATGGGCAAAGAGATTGAAGCAGGAATTATGATTTGTATATAAATGGGAAGTGAGAACTTAGGAGCAGTTTTTATTAGTGAAAATGATGGGCACGTGCAAGAGCAAGTGCCCAAAACTGGCGTTACATTAATTTTAAGCAAAACCCCATCATCAAACCAAAATCAACCATCAGCAAAAACTGAAAATTCCTTACTCTACTGTTCATCTTTTAACACTCAAAATACTCTTAAAACGTACAACAAAGCTACAGATACCGGTATTTTTACACCAAAAGTGTGTACCGGCCTACGTGTCCCCTGACTCACACCGGCCTACGTGTACCTTCTCAACTTAAAATGCTATAATTGCTGAGTCATGCTTTTTATGGCATCTAAGTCGAATATGCAACAGTCGAGAGGATTTGCATGATCGCGACAAAGTGAATAGATAGGCAGCATGTAAGATGCCATAGTTAAGTCATGCATGAAAATTTTCTGAGAAGTTGTGGTGGTATTGTGCACCAAAGATGGAAGGGAAGCTGGGATTTATGGACGGCCGTCCAAATTTTTTCTTTAGTTTTGTAAAACCAAAATAAAGTAAGGGACGGCCGGAGTCCCCAAAGTTTTTTTTTTTTTTAATTTTCATATTTTAGTTAAGGACGGGCGCCCTTTATTGCAAACATCCATCTAAAATGAATGGACGGTCATCCATAACAGATGAACGGTTGTCCTTAAATGTTTTTTAATTTTTTTAAAAGAATTGTTAATGGACGGGCGTCCATTAAAATATGAACGCCCGTCCAATATTTAGTAATTTTTATAAAAAAAATTATTTAATTTAACTTATGGACGGACATCCTTTAAATGGGGACGCCCGTCCATAGTAAATGGACCCCCGTCCATATAATATGGACGAAAGTCCATGTAAGTGAATGACTATCCATATTTGATGGACGGCCGTTCATTAGAAAAATATTTAATAACACGTCTAGATTGCTGGTGTGAGTCAAGAGCCATATAGACTAGTACACATTTTCAGTGCAAAAATACCAGTGTTCATAGCTTTGTTGTAAAACGTAACATATGCAATATCTCTCTAACTCTACACATATGCAATAATATATCAATTTCATTTTCATGTCCATACGTACTTTAATAAGCCAAAAACAAAAAAAAAACAAAAACACAACCAGTAACTACTGCTGATGATACTGCTGCATTAAAACCTTTGCGTGGGCAAGTTTGTTCGTCAAAATCAACTGCTCCAAAGACAAAACACAAACCCTTTTGAATAAAGCATGGTTTGTGCCACCGGAGAGTTAACCAATACCTGTAAAAGTTGCTGCCTGTTCAACATCTCCAACCCACCAAGACCTCCAAAACGATACCCATCCAACTCGTTTTGAAGAGCAAGTGGCATTGATTGGAGAGTGTTAACTTGAGTTTGCAAGAATCGAACATACTTATAGGCCTCTTCAAGCGTGGTAGCAGTCTCCATTTTCTTCTTGCATGGCATCAGCTTTTGCAAGCACCGAACCTTGTCGCTGATGTTTTGTCGACGCCGACGAGCCAACTCACGTTGCGGTTGAACGGGAGGTGAGAGTACGTGATTGGGACAGACGGAGGAGTCGAGACGAGGACGTTTTCGAGACGATGAGGGAGAAGAAGAAGAGTTATTTGATTGCAGATGTTGATTGGATGTGACGAAGCCAACTCTGTGGTTGCTGATTTTCTTGAGTTGAATCCCAAGAAGCTTCACCCTTCAAGTGGAGTGAGAGGATTTACATATTTACCAAATGGCCATGGATTTGCCCCTGAGTTACTCCGAACTATTAGAGATAAAACTATGTCTGGGATAGCTCCGGTCAATGATAATCTGCTTTTCTGGTTCGTAAATCACCAACACAATTATCAGGGTATGTACTTATATATGACTTTAATTAAGCTTTTAAATATCGGTTTATTTAATGATAAATGTATACCTTTTAATAAAAAAATTATTTAGTATGGGCTTTTTTTTTTTCTGTCCATTTTCATTATTGGATTGAAGATCAGGTAAAATAGAAATCCGACTAATTTTAGAGAGAATAGTGGTAAATAGGAATTTTTTTCATTTATTACATAAGCTTGTTTCATTAACTTTCTTAATCATTATTGTCTTGTTAACTACAGATTCAAAGATGCTCGAAGATCCAAAGATGATCAAACAAACGGTTCTAGACTAAAGCATAAAGGTTAAGCATGGCCTCCATACTTTTCATCTTAAGTAGCAGCAGTAGACGAAACATAATATGCAACACAGAATAAGCCATGAACAAAACACAGAATCCCTCCAATTGATAGAAAATGACGGTGTGTGAACCCACAGGAAGCTTTTGATTTGTTGTTTGACATTGTTCCTATCACCAACATTGACAATCCAACGGCTACTATGATCCTGATGAATATTAATCACAAAATATTCAATACATATTCATAGTAATCACTTAATCAAACAAGTCCATGTCAAAGACATACCAAGAGAAGAGGAGGCACGCCAAGGAGAGTTGCCTGCAAGGGGAAGCTTGAGAACAAATGCACATGCACCCACCAAGTAAATTAGAAATTACATGAGCTAAAACCAGAAGTACTCCTGCAATTAACCCTAGCATGAAAGCATCATGGCTTGGATTTCTACACTCAAATATCCAGAGCCGCATATGGTTAACCTGTATAAAACAAGTGCATACGAATAAACATATAACCTTTTCTTTAATGAACATTTTACAGGATAACCGTATAAATATACCTTGTCTTGTGCAACTTCGGCTTGGATGCCAAGAATCCCTGCAGCCACATCCATGGCAACGATTAACAGACAAACGAAGACTCCTCCTACTTTAACCATTTTTGAGAAAATAAATGGGAAATTAACAGAAAGAAGAAGAAATTATGAGGGAAATGGTGGAGTGTGTGAATGAGAATGAAAAGGAAATTAGGAAAGGGTACGAAGAATAAGAGTAAGAAAGGAAGTATAAGTAGTAGGTATGGAGGAGCGTGCACAGGCATGTACCAAGTGCTTCAACGATTAATCGGTGGGTAAGGTTTATTAAGGAATAAAATCATTTTGAGTTTGTTTCCTTATTATCATGATTATTATAATTGTATGGGCAAAAAAATCATCTTCGGTCTGACGAGCCCCAGTAATAAAACAAACATATCACGGCTCAAAGCCTTAGCCCAATTCTGATTAGGCTTACGCTTAAATTCACTTTGTGAACTGTCCACTCTACGAATTGGGCTATCCCACAAGTTAAGCTAAACCGAGTTTCGACCCATTAGCTTACAGTAGTCTATAAATAGGAAATCAGAATCCCATTTTATTTTCTATTTTCTCTTCTGCTAAGATCTTGAATCTTACTCAACGTAGTAAACTTAATCTAATAAAGGCAAAAAATCATATTTCTTTCCTGATAGAGATTATCTACCAAAATAGGACTCAACGTCCTACTAGGATTCCAACCCCTTAGGTTCACTATAAAAACAAAGGCCTACACTCTCATTATTATTCAATCAATCTTCGATATTCAATCTCTACTACTCAAAGTCACCTTCTTACTCCTAAATTCTTGCTCTCAAGAATTCTACACTTTCGCTGTAATCCTGGCCTCCGGCAAGACTCCCGGTAACTCTTCTTTCCATTAATTCTTATTAAATAATCTCTTTCAGCCTTGCTGACTTAAGCGTTAGAGTGCCTACGGCAAACACCACCCCGATGTTTCCCGTAAGTTTCACGCTTGTCTTTTCATGTGTGCAGGTCCAGCGGATTGTCAGTGACCTCTACCTCGCAAGATCAGACCTTATTTTCGTAATGATATATTTTTTGCATCTAGAGTTTCACGCCCACCGTGGGGCCTTGACAATCATCTACCAATGACGACTTGCAACATGAGAGGAGGCACGAAGCTCCCTCCAATTGACATTGTTAATCAGAAAGTTTTCATCACAATAAGAAAATTTTTTCTTTACTTTTCTTCATTTTAAATCTATTGAAAATATCTATGAATTATTCACATAAAACATAATATTTTGAAGCATTAAAACGCATCTCCCATATTTATTATCTTGTACTTATATGCAAATTATTTTATTGTACTTGTGAGAAACTACGTGAGCTACTGAAGGCCTTGTAGTTGTATCACTCAACTCCCTTCTTGCCTGCTTGTGAGTTTAATTAAGTGCCTTTCTGTGTGCTAGTGGTCATCTTCGAATTTTTTTTTTTCTTAAATAAAAAAATATTCTTGAGCTAGCATAAGATCTGTGGAGTGAAGCTTATCATTTCAATACCTTGATGCATTATCCGTGTTATTTTATCTGCGTAGTCTGAGTTCTTGATCCTTATAAATTCATTCTCTGTTAAATTGGGGATTTTATTGTTATTAAGAACCCACTGTTTTCATTTATAAAATACTCCTTCTTTACATTGTAGTATTACTGTTTTGTGGGCAAACATTAAATTAGGAATGAGTGTCATTCATTTTTGTCTTCATAACCTACTGCATATTTAAGCAATTATTATCAAAGTTGAGTAGACAAGCATTGATAGTAGCTCTACATCAGATAGCCCAGTGTTAGAGTCATGAAAGTGACTCTATTTTGGTGATAAAAATACCCCATTTGTGATTAAATTGAAGTTTATTGAGATTATTAAAGAATTTATGAATTTATTCATGAAAATCGCTTCCTAATATTTTTCTTATGAATTTAACGTGTTTGGAATGATTTTGGAAAATATATGAGTTGATATTAGGTTGTGGTTTATGGATTAAGGGAGGCGGTGGGGGGTGGTTTGGTGCCAGGTCGTGTATTGTTTGTAAACTTATTTTATGACTGTTTAGGGGGTAAAAGCCTGTTTTAAGGGGCTGATTTTGTCACTTTTAATTATGCAGGGACTAAACTGAAATTTTACATATGTGCTATAAAAAAAAATGCAGATCGCGCAACAGAGGGCTGCTCATCTTCACTTTTCCCGTGCGACCCTTCATCTTTCCATTTCCGGCGACCTCCGGCGACGTTTCATCTTCCTCGACCACAGATCATTCACCGTCAAAGCCACGGCAAACACCACCGAGACCACCAACGCCGCGACGCTTCGTCTTCCACCGCGACTCTTCGTCTTCCGAGCCAGTTTTGGCAGTTTTCCGGTGACGTTCCAGCTCCCCAAGGTAGATCTCACTTCCCCACAGCCGGATCTACACTTCCCTAGCTTCACAGTCGCGAAAACCGCCGGAATCCGTGATTTAGTCTGCCGCGACTGTTCATCTTCTAGGCCAGATCCTGCTCATTTCCTTGCGACTTATCTACCTCCCGGGACCTGATCGAACTCCCCATCAACTCAAAGCTTTCCATCGGTACCTTCGGATCCCATTTCTGCCACCCTTGTTTTTCGGAGACTACCCCCGCCGAAAAATTAACGTTTTCCGCGCGAACCGGCTGTTCGTATTCCGGGCTGTCCGTTGGTCGTTTTTGCCCCTTTTTCGCACCATATCGCTGTCGGTTACCTCTCTCCACCATGGTCGCTCCGTTTCCACCGTTTCGGCCTCTGTCTCACCACCATGAGCGACTAGCTCCCGTTGTTTGTTACGGCATAGGCGAGATCGGGATTGACTCCACGACTCTCCTCATCACGCTCTCGACTAGTTGGATGAGCCCGATTATAGGACATTGGGTAGTATTGTGCTTCGATTATATTTGTTTTTTCGTTTCATGATTGATTTCGATACTTTAATATGATTTGGGCATAACTTGTGATGAATATTGTTGTCCATTGTGATTTAATGTTTTCATAGAACTTGCTGAATGATAAACGTTGGTTGGAATAATTAAATGATGAATATTGCTTACATTACTTCGCATCGATTGGTAATTGAGTTGTGTTGGATTTAATTTAATTTCTACTATTGTTGGCGTTTATTGTGAAGTTGGTTGATTGGATTATTACGTGTTGACAGATTGTATTTGTTAATCGCGTACCAACTAGTGGTATTGCCTTGTACGTTTTATCGACGTTCAATGATAGTCCTTTAACTAATCGAACTTGATGATCGGGTGAGACAGGATAGATTATACTACTAGAGTGTCGGAAACCATTTCATTGATTTACCTTGCCTTGTAGGTTTAGGGGATCGTAGAGGGTGGATGGAAATTGTGTGAGTCGTCTCGTCGTGTCGAACCAAAACCGTAACGGCAACATTTTATTAAAAGTTTTTATAGTTTTAATTGCACTCATCAGTCTATGCTTCTGTCCCATTATAGTCTTTATCTTACCGTTTTCATTTCACATCTCATTGCGCAATATGTGTGTCACTACACTGTACATAGTTTACGTTTTGCCCGCGTTAGCTGGCATCCCGCTAGGTAGTGCGTTTACGCTGTGACTCGTACAACGTTTTAGTAACTAGATGCCGACAATTTGGCGCGTTGGGGAGTCACTGCTTTGACTTGTGTGTGTTTGGGTATATTAGTTTTACTCTAGGTTTATTTTAGTTTTGTTATTTTTGTTTTTGTATTATTTCTTTCTGTGATTATTGTTTGGTGGTGATTGTTTAATAGTTGTGTCCCGTTTAGTTGGTCTCTGTGTTCTTTAGATTCTTTTGTTTCAGGTTTTGTAATTCTTTCTTTTATAGTTCATTTTTTTGATAGTTGTTTTTGTTTGTTTTGTGCAGGAAATGCAAGTGGAAAACGCTTCAGCGTGTCGTGAGCATTGAAGATCTTGCACGTCCGATTGTGAAATTCTCTTAACCTTTGATTTTTCTTTTATTCCTAGGATTTAATTTTTGTCTTAGTACTAAATTCTTTTAGGTTGCATTGATAAATTTAGTTTGATTAAACATTTTGTGGGGAAATTCATTGAGTATAGTTTCGTTAGATTTTAGATTTGTTTTAGTTTTGTTTCGTGTCTTAGTAAAATTTGTTTCTTAGGTTTGCATTTAGTTAATTTTCTTTGACATGTGTTGCTACGTTGCTTGTTGAGCCTTTTGGGTGTTTGGTTGGTGAATGCAAACTAGAAGGTCTTTTAACGAAGAGTTATTACCTTTGAATCTTGAATTGAACGCACTTGTAGAAGAATGAAAACAAGCACGTAGGATGGCTGACCAGGATGAACCCGCATATGTGCCCCTTAGCCACATTTCGCACACCACCACCTACTTCAGCCTTATGTATCCATATCCCCTAGTCCAGCACACACTATGAGATCAAAACTAGTGTCATCCAATTGTTGCCAATTATTATGGGAATTTAAATGAGGAGCCATACAAACACTTAGATGAATTTTTAGAGGTTTTCTCCACAGTTAGACTTCAACATGTGAATGAAGATGTCTGCGCTTAATTTTGTTCCCATTTTCACTTAAGGATCGAGCCAACAGTGGCTCAATTCTTTGGCAGCAGGTCCATTACCTCTTGGACCCAAATGCAACAAGGATTCCTAAAAAAGTATTATCCCATTGGTAAAACCAACAGCATACGACGAGCCATTACTAGTTCGCTCAACTTGATGGCGAGGAATTTTATGAGAGTTGGGAACGTTGAAGGAAATGCTTAGGAAGTGTCCCCATCATGCAGTCCCTAGGTGGCAATTAGTTCGTAGTTTCTATGACAGAACTAACCGAGAGGCATAGGAATATGTAGACGCTCTTGTGGAGGAACATTTATGCACAAGGATGAATGAGTTATGGCAACTCTTCGAGACCTTAAGTGAAATTCAATGCACCACATTTCTACGTCTAGAATGCCTATCTCAGAGCAGCCATCCAAGAAGGGTGGCGTATATGAGGTGTCCGTTAAATGACATTAGTTCTAAGTTGGTGTTAGCCCACCGATTTGACCAGTTTGTATCTATACAAGGGCAACCCTCTACACTCATCTCAGAAGGCGAATCAGGATGTTTTTGCCATGCACTCCACTCTTGACCATCGCGTTGGGAACTTGTCCCTGACCCTTTTGAGGAGCAAGTGCAAGTTGCACAAGCTTTCAGAGACGGAGCGATCCGTACTCGAACACATACAATCCTGGGTGGCGTAACCACCCTAATTTTTCATGGAAGCCACAACCACCTCAGAATGTCCCTAATAACATGCCATACAGGAACAATCCTTCCAATCGCAAGGCAATTATAGAGCAACCTTCAATCCACCCCCCACCTTAGGTTCTCACCTCCCGTTCAGCAGCCTACTCCAGTGTCTAGTTCACTAGAATCAATGATGGCTCAATGCTTCAAACCATGCGGAACAAAAAGCCGACATGAATGCTAGGTTCCAGGATTTAGAGCAGAATACCCAACTTCTACACATTCCCATTCCCAATCCATTAGTAAGCTAGAGACCCAGATTGGTCAAATAGCCGAAGCAGTCAATAGAGGGAACAAGGCCAATTGCCTAGTCAAGTCATAGGTAACCCTAGTGGTTCTTCTCAGCAGAGAGGGTTTTCCGAACAAGCTAAGGCCGTGATGACTCTTCGGAGCGCGAGAGCTAATTAGGCCTGAGAGGGAAGTAAAAGTCCAGTAAAGAAGAGGAAAGTCTAGTAGAGACCAGCCAAAGAGAGTGAGAGTGAGCCTCTTGTTGAGTTAAGTGTTCAGAGACGCGTGTAAGGAAAAAGTTGGGGAGAATGAACCATCCCCTGCATCGTACATACCGAGAGCACCTTTCCTCAGTGCTTAGAGCCCCCAAATGTCCCCACTACTAGGAAAAGCGCTAGGATGGATGAAATGATTGAGTTGTTTAAGCAGGTGCAGATTAACATTCCACTCTTAGATGCCATTAAGCAAGTACCTGCTTATGCCAAATTCCTCAAAGACTTGTGCACGCAAAAGAGGAAAATGAAATCTCACACACCTAAGACTGTACATTTACCGGAAAATGTAAGTGCGGTTGTCTCAAACCGCATTCCCGAAGTTAAAGGATCCTGGAGCCCATTATTTCTGTGTGATAGGTATATCACGATTGATAAAGCACTCTTAGACTTAGGGGCGAGCGTGACTTATTACCCACTTCCGTGTATGAACAGTTTAACTTTTGTGAGCTCAATCGACTGAAGTCATACTACAGTTGCTGATCGATCGGTCAAAATGCCTAGAGGCTTAATTGAGAGGTGTTAGTTAAGGTTGAGGAACTAATTTTCCGGTGGATTTTCTTGTCTTAGACATGGAGTATACAAGCAGTGGAAGTATGCCACCATTATTTTAGGGAGACCTTTTCTAGCAACGGCAAATGCTGCATTAACTGTAGATTCTGGAGAGATGGAAGTGTCTTTTCGGAATAGGAATTGAGACTTAATGTGTTATGCTGGGTTAGGACCAATGCGTGAGGACGATACGAGTGTTTCATGGTTGATGTCATTGACAGTCTAGTGGAGGCTCACCCCCACAGATGTTATGATGATGCAATTTCACTCTTATGAATCCATTTGTTAGGAGATATCTAGCTTGATGTAGTGTCTGAGATTCGAGGTTAGTGCTATATCTAGGTCGCCCACTCTAGAGCGTCGACCTTGGAACATCAAGTATGAAACCTTACCACCTTTGTCTAAGACGACACACCGAGGTCCATTGAGTCTCCACCAGTCTTAGAGTTGAAAACCTTGCCTGATACTCTAAAGTATGTTCCTAGGACCCAACAAGACCTTACCCGTGATCATTGCCGCCAACTTAGAAGTGAGCAAGAGGACAGATTAGTGGCGTCTTGATACACATAATAAGGAAGCAATCGGTTGGTCGGTAGCCGATTTGCGAGGGATTAGCCCTTCTTTTGCATGCATCGCATATTTTTGAGGAGAATGCTAAACCGGTGCATGAAGCTCAAAGAAGGTTAAACCCGAACATGAAGGAGGTAGTGAAAAAAGAGGTGATCAAATGGCTTGATGCGGGTATCATTTACCCTATATCACAGCCAATAGGTGAGTCCAACCCATGTTGTACCTAAGAAGAGTGGCCTCACTGTTGTTGAAAATAAAAAAGGTGAGCGAATTCCTACCCGTACTCCCACAGGATGGAGAGTTTGCATTGACTATAGGAGCTCAACCTAGCCACTAGAAAGATCATTTCCCGCTCCCATTATTAACCAAATCCTAGAAAAACTCGCAGGGCAAGCTTTCTATTATTTTCTGGATGGCTATTCCGGATATACACCAAGTACCAGTTGCCCCCGAAGACCAGAAAAAGACCACGTTTACATGTCCTTTTGGCACTGTGCCTTTCGTCGCATGCCCTTCGGGTTGTGCAATGCACCGGCAACGTTTCAAGGTGCATGTTATCGATATTTTTGACATGGTAGGTCAATTCCTTGAAGTCTTCTAGGATGATTTTTCTGTGTTTGGTACATCTTTTGATGATTGTCTCGAAAACACTTGAGTTGTGTGTAAAAACGTTGCAAAGAGACAAATCTTGTTCTTAGTTGGGAAAAGACCATTTCATGGTTCAAGAGGGAATTGTCTTAGGTCATGTAGTTTCCCAGGAGGGATATCAGTGGATAAGGCAAAGGTAGAGTTGATTTCTCACCTCCCCCGCCTTCGTCGATCAAACAAATAGATCTTTCCTAGGCCATGCAGGATTTTATAGGCGTTTCATCCAGAATTTTAGCAAGATCTCCAAGCTTTGTGTGATTGCTTGCTAAAGATTGCCATTTGTTTTTGATGACTCTTGTATGATTGCCTTTACCATTTTGAAGGAAGCGTTGACCACAGCACCCATCATGCAACCTCCTGATTGGAACCTACCTTTTGAAGTGATGTGTGACGCGTCGACTATGCCATTGTGCAGTCCTTGGCCAACGGGGGAATAAAGCTCGTTGTGATCTACTATGCAAGCAAGACCCTCTCCGATGCCAATGTAATTACACCACCATGGAGAAGAGTTGCTTGCAGTAGTGTTTTCCCTTTATAAGTTCCGGTCTTATCTCTTGGGTCTAGGATAGTTGTCTTTACAGACCACATTGCAGTTAGGTATTTGTTAGCCAAGAAAGACACTAAGCCTAGACTAATTCATGGATTTTGTTGTTGCAAGAGTTTGATCTAGAAATCAAAGATAAAAAGGTAGTGATAATGTGTTGCCGACCACTTATATAGACTCTTTACAGAGTTTTCCCTGGTCAATGTTTAAATGAATCTTTCCCGGATGGCAATTTTTGCGATATCCCAATCCAAAGCACCTTAGTATGCCCATATAGTCAATTACTTGGCCGTAGGACAATTACCATTAGGGTGGACCAAACTCAGAAAGATCATTTCTTGCAACCATCAAGCATTATTTTTGGGAAGACTCGGACCTTTTCAGGGTGTGTGCAGACCGATATTAGGAGATGTGTTCCCGATCACGAGTTTAGTCGTGTACTTGCATTTTGTCATTCTTTGCTTGTGGTGGTCATTATAGGGGCAAGAGACTACTTTAGTCCTCAGTGTGGTTTCTATTGGCCCTCTCTTTTTCGTGATGCATTCTTTTATTGTCGTGCTTGTACTTCATGTCAAAAAGTAGGGAATATTGGTAGACGGATATGATGCCCCTGAATCCTATTTTGTTGTAGAAGTGTTTGATATGTGGGGTATTGATTTCATGGGTCCATTTCCCTCATCTTTTGGCTTTGAATATATCTTGCTTGCAGTTGATTATGTGTCTAAATGGGTAGAAGCCATTGCCACTAGGACCAATGATCATAAAGTGGTCGTTAACTTTGTTCAATCGCACATCTTTAGCCATTTCGGTCATCCGCGCGCCTCATCAGTGATATGGCCACATTTCACCAATAGGCACTTTGGCTCATTATTGAAAAAGTACTCAATCACCCATCGAGTTGCCACACCTTATCACCCTCAAACTAGTGGACAAGTGAAACGGGCTAATAGGGAAATTAAGACTATCTTAGAGAAAATGGTATGGCCCGATCATAAGGATTGGTCAATCGTCTAAATGATGCACTTTGGGCCTATCGAACCGCATATACGTACCCCTATTGGCATGTCCCCTTATCGGTTAGTTTTTGGGAAAGCATGCCATTTACCTGTAGAACTTGAACATAGAGCTATGGGCACAAGGAAATCAATTTTGATATGACCACGGCTGGTGACCATAGAAACTCCAACTTTCGGAGTTAGATGAGCTAAGACACAAGCTTATGAGAACTCTCGCATCTCTAAAGAGAAAACTAGCTTTTGACGATAAACACATTGTTAGAAGTCATTCTCTCTCAAATCAAAAAGTGTGGCTCTTTAACTCTAAGCTTCGTCTCTTTCGGAAGCTTCGGTCGACGATGGGATGGCCTTTTTATTGTTCTTAATGTTTTCCCTCACGAGCTTTTGAAATCCAAAACCCAAAACGGGACATTTTTAAGGTGAATGGCAAAGACTTAAACCTTATGTCGATGGCATTATGATGGAGAGGTGATTGAGGAGTGTTCTTTATTAGAACCACTTAGCCATGCAGTGCACTGAGTCTGGCTGAAACTTAAACTAGCGCTGTGGAGGCAACCCACATTTGTAAATATTTTTTTAGTGCTTTATTTTTTTTTGTTGTTTTTGTCTTCGCAGGATTGTCATGTTTGGAACTCATTGACTAGTCCAAGGCTACGCTTATGCACGCATCTGCACACACCACTCTGTTGATGACAGCCCCACATTGTTCCTCAGTGGTATCTCCACCAGCTATTTTGTTAATGTTCACAATCTGTGGATTTTACTTATGTTATTTGATCATTGTGCATGAGATATTGATGTTAAGTTGGCGAGGATATTTGTAGTGTGGGTCATGAGGACAAGACATTTGAAGTTGGGAGTGTTGATTTATATTATTTTTTGTGAGTGTTGTTGATGAGACTTTTGTGGAGATTGTGATATTTTGTGAAGTATTGTTGATGATGCTTTTGGGAGAGTGTGCTTAAATTTTGTGGCATGATGATGTGTTTGTTGAAAATATGTTGAATCTATTCTTGTAAGTCCAAAAGTGGTTAAAGTGAACTAAAGTGAGTTATTTTTAAAATTATTCAGGAATTCATGCATAATTCACATTTTAGAAGCAATTAAAGTGCTAGTTGAAAGGTTTTGTGAGGTTTTTGAAAATTTTGTGTAACATGGTTTTAAACATTGAACTATTGGTTCTGTTTTGTGCTAGGTTTGTCCATAATTGTGGTTAGACACTGTTTTGTGTAAATGTCATGTGTTTTAGTGTTATGCAAGTCTCCCACATACTTTACATGCCATGGAGCAAATTTTCATTTATTATCTTGCGTGTGTTAAAAGTGCTTAAATGTTGCTTGATGATTTGGTTTTGATTGTAGCCTAGTTGACCGTCAGTGAGTACGCCGCCGGGGGTGTGTTCTACACCTAATCCCCTAAAGCTATCTAGCTGGAAGGGTTGGCCTAAAGCTCGTTACATGGGTCCTCTAGAAAGCTTAATAGTCTATATATATCAGCTTTATAAGAAATAAAGAAATAAAATCTGACTTGTAGCCTAGTTGGTTCGGGTGAGTAAGTTCGAGGAGTATTCTACACTTGTGCCCTATAGCCATCTGGTTTGGGAGTCATTGACCTAAAGCCGTTACACGGACCTTCAGAAAGCTTAAAAGTTAAGACAAGAAAAAAAAAAAAAAAAAAAAAAAGAAATTATATGTCAAATCTTGTGTGGAAAATGAGCATTGTGTTGCGTGTACATAAGTTGGGAGTTTTGCATGACATTTTAACATTTTGTATGAATAGAAATGTGTGTTTGAGAAGCTTAATGGAGATGGCAAATCTTGACAAAACTTTAGTTCTTATTTAGGATTGTGTTATTACTTGTTATGTTCAAATTCTTCACTTTACCTTTTGATGAATGTCTTGGTTGTTGATGAATATGGTTGTGTATGGTTTTGTGAGAATGTTGAAAAGTTCCTTTACTTTACTCGAGGCGAGCAAAGAGTAAATTGGGGAGTGTGTTAGAGTCATGAAAGTGACTCTATTTGGTGATAAAAAACCCCATTTGTGATTAAATTGAAGTATATTGAGACAATTAAAGAATTTATGAATTTATTCATGAAAATCGCTTCCTAATATTTTTCTTATGAATTTAACGTGTTTGGAATGATTTTGGAAAATATATGAGTTGATGTTAGGTTGTGGTTTATGGATTAAGGGTGATTTTGTCTCATTTTGCTGTTTAGGGGGTAAAATGTCATTTTTAGGGGCTGATTTTGTCACTTTTTAATATGTAGGGACTAAACTGAAATTTTGCAATATGTGCTATAAAAGAAAAATGCAGATCGCGCAACAGGGGGCTGTTCATCTTCACTTTTCCGGCGACCCTTCATCTTCCATTTCCAGCGACCTCGGCGACGTTTCATATTCCTCACGCCACGTCATCATCATCCGCTCAAAGCCACGGCAAACCACCACCGAGAACCACCACGCGCGACGCTTCGTCTTCCACTGACTCTTCGTCTTCGCAGTTTGGCCTTTTCCTTGATGTTCCAGCTCCCCAAGGGTAGACTCACTTCCCCACAGCCGGATCTACACTTCCCTAGCTTCAGCCGCCGTGAAAACCCGCCGAATCCGTGATTAGCCGTAGCCGCCGCGACCTTCATCTTCAGGCCAGATCCTGCTCATTTCTGGCAACTTCTCACTCCCCGGGACCTGATCTGAACTCCCATCACCAGATCTTTCCATCGGTACCTCTGATCCCATTTCCGCACCGTTTTCCGGAGACCCGGAAAAATTAACGTTTTCCGGCGAACCGCGGCTGTTCGTATTCCGGGCTGTCGTTGGTCGTTTTCGCCCCTTTTTCGCACAATATCGCTGTCGGTTCCCTCCCTCCCGCCATGGTCAGCTCCTGTTCACCGTTTCGGTCTCCTCATCACCACTATGAGCGGCTAAGCTCCCGGTTGTCTGTTACGGCAAGGCGAGACGGGATGACTCCACGACTTTCCTTATCAGCTCTCGACTAGTTGGATGAGCCCGATTATAGGACATTTGGTAGTTTGTGCTTCGGATTATATTTGTTTTCGTTTCATGATTGATTTCGATACTTTAATATGATTTGGGCTAACTTGATGAATATTGTTGTCCATTGTGATTTAATGTTTTGCTGAATGATAAACGTTGGTTTGGAATAATTAAATGATGAATATTGCTACATTACTTCGCATCGATTGTAATTGAGTTGTGTTTGGATTTAATTTAATTTCTACTATTGTTGCGTTTATTGTGAAGTTGGTTGATTAGATATTACGTGTTGACAGATTGTATTTGTTAATCGCGTACCAACTAGTGGTATTGCCTTGTACGTTTATCGACTTCAATGATAGTCTTTAACCAATCGAACTTGAGTGATCGGGTGAGACAGGATAGATTATACCTAGAGTGTTGGGAAACCATTTCATTGATTTACCTTGCCTTGTAGTTTAGGGGATCGTAGGGGTGGAGGAGAATTGTGTGAGTCGGTCTCGTGTCGAACCAAAACCGTAACGGCAACATTTTTATTATAAAGTTTTATTAGTTTTAATTGCACTATTTCATTATTTGCATTTAGTCTATTTAGTTTCATTAATCCGCCAATTTCATTTCCGCTACTTAAAATCATTAGGTTGTTAGTCTTGCTCCCTGTGGATTCGATCCTGCTTACCGCTACTACGGTATTTAGGTTTAATTTTTAGACTTGACGATCGGTCTAACACCCACGTTGCATTGTTTAATGCATGAGCATGTGCAACTTCTTATTCAAGTATTTTCACTTTCTATTCTTGACGCGCTTCTCGCTAATAAACTGCCTCCCATGTTCAACAATTGATTTTTGAGATGTCCACAAACGTGATAAAATACAGTCCTCCAGTTTTGCCTAGAACAAAGCGCCTTTGATTCATCTTCTCAAACTTTAAAGGGTTATTTTTGGGTGCCATAAGCTCCAATAGTTATCCCACAGAGGAATCAACCCCTGGACATTTTGTTTGATTCACTGATGTCACCCCTGAGCATTCTGTCTACTTCACTAATATCTCAACACTCCAACGGTGCTACGAAGTTTTACTTCAGCCCCCCACAGAGGGATCGATCACTGAGAGTTTTGTTCATAACAAATGGATGCTTTATAGTGGGACAAATATCAAAACTAGATCAAGAATCTTAAGGGAAAATCACAGGGGTCTTTTCTTGCTTATCACATTCTCCAACCCTTGCACTGCATCTCCCACTAATCAATTTTTAAGTTGTCATTTTAGCTCTCTCCTGCATGTTTTTGCCTTCCAACATCTATTCAATTCTCACAATTTCTATTGAAATCTTCACAACTATGTGCTGAAATTGCTACCCTGGATTATATATCTACACCTCATTCTAGGCGTACTCTCTCATGGTTTGAACTAAACTACAACCTCGCTCAAATTCTGTATTTTTAACCTTCATTGCGCCGACTACTCTGCCCACATGGCAACTTTCTCTCTTTCTTTTTTAAGAAGAAATGCTCACGCACTCTCCCTCTCGTTTATTTATTTTAACATTTTTAATAGTAACGGTTTCAGCTTTAAAGACTTTCGGCTTTGTCTCATCCAACTCCTTTTGTAATAGTTGAACGTGTTCCTCCTCCTCGTTTAGCATAGTCTACTTGAATAAAGTTGTTCTTCTTTACTGCTGATGATCACTTTAAGCCCTCACACTCCCTGCAGCTTGTAAATTCTCTGCCCAGTCTGCCGCCACTAAGTTGTTTCTTTCTCCTACTGATGCACCCATTGGCATTCCCGTAAACAATTGCAAAGCTTACTCCTATGGCGGCCATGTTTACCATTCGGCTCATACGGATTTCATTCGGCCCCTGTGGATCTCATTTGGCTCCGCAAAACCCACTCAGCCTACTGAGTGGATTCGTGCAAGGGTCTATTCGACTACACCCAAGATGTTCACCAACAGGGCCCAATGCCTAGAGGCGCCATCAAATGTTCACTCAAGTAATCAACAAAGTTTCTCCCTCCTCGACTCGGTTCACTCAGGTGCAGGCAAAATTTTTCAAGTAGAGACGATTCCGACTCGGCTCCAACAGGCTCAAGCACATGTCGCCAAGAACTTTTGCTTATTTTTTGTTTCTTCGTTTAAGCTTACTCCTCAGTCGGCCATACACGTCCATTCAGATCTTTGCGAGTTCATTCACTTAGCTTCTCCTTTCTTGGCTTCTGCTGGATTTTCAATCCCCTCTAGTTTATCATTTTCACACACTATTCAAAGTTCAAGGTCTACAACTTCTCAACCTTCGCTCACATCGTCCTCCTCACGCCACTTTCTCAACCTTCATTTAGCTTCAGTGATGCTACTTCAGCTTCTCTTGCTGCCACAATCCCCAGCACACCTGCCTCAAAACTCCCCTTTACTACCTTTTGGTGCCACATCTTCAGTGCCATTGCTCTCTATCGCCATTACCACCACTGCTT
Source organism: Pistacia vera (assembly GCF_008641045.1). Lineage (NCBI taxonomy): Eukaryota > Viridiplantae > Streptophyta > Magnoliopsida > Sapindales > Anacardiaceae > Pistacia > Pistacia vera. Next base: position 931,368 of record NW_022196516.1, on the reverse strand, counting down.
CCACCTCTACAAGCATAGTCCGTAACTGAACTCAACTCTACCATCTCTTTCATTTCATGGAAATCTGGAGATGACCTTACGTCTAAAGCAGCAACTCGGATGTTAAGAATACAACTGAAGGCTGGGGCATGATCTACGCTTGTGGTTTCTTCTCCAGATACATCCCCGCTTGAACCTAGACTATCCTTGCTTGTAAGATCAGTTTCCTCTATTTTTTGCTGGAGGCACTTTCATCAAATATTATGGGAAACCACCCCCACAAGTGCAAAAACGTGGCATCCACACTTAGTGTCAAATGGTGTGAGACTCCTCCCAGTAATCGAAGTTGAACTCAAGCAACCATAGCAAAGTTAAGTCTCATTTAGCCAACATGAAAAACAACCGAATAATGCCATGATAAATTCGCCAACTTCAAAGAATCCCCATGCTACTCGACTCACCGGCGAGAAAGGAGATATCACCATTCGTGGGACACGCCCCTCTTAGCCAAACATCTCCGTTCAGGTAAATGATCCTTGCCGAGTAGTATCACAAGGCACTCCTTGCATGAACACGAAACGGTCTTGAGATCGTTCAACTTAGCTCGATATCGATGTACGAAGGCTCCGGTGTCAACCACCCACTTGGCTGTGTGAGCCTAGTCGAGTGGGCCTGTTCAAGCTCACTCATACAACTCTTACGTGAGTGACAGAATCGATTTTGCTTGGTCCAAAGCACTAAAAAGAACCACTCGCCCATAAGCAAGTGGTATATTCATACCACCTTCTCAAAAGCTAGTCAAATGATCCACTCGGTTCAACAAACATAGGTAGCGACACTTGAAAGGGAAAAGGTATGTCTCATTATCACCTTTTAACTAACACACTTTGTTTGGTTTATTTTTCCTCCATTCAACTCATTACTTAGACACATGCACCCCATGCATTTTACTTTTCCATTTAGCTCATTCTTCATTTGGTCCATGACACATGCACATCACACATATCACCTCTCCATTTGACTCATTGCATATCACATGCATACCCTGCATGACATCACTAGAAAGTCTTAAAATCATGTTAAGCTATCCACTCGGCTCCACTTGGTAGACCGACTGGGAGTATACGGTAGTGGGATACAAATGGCAACACCCACATGTTCACTTGGCATGGTTAGGTTCACTCATTGCATTAGCATTTGGAACAAACTCCACTCGGTCCAGGTTCACATTGAATCACTATCACCTAGCTCGACCTTCCATGTGAATCTTCTACTCGAATTGCGATGTGTCGCATAAAATGGATTTCAAGGCTAGATTAAATCCCCTTTCGGCTCTAGATAAGTTGAACACTTGTTTTCTTCATTCGGCTTCAACCAAAATGGGAATACGTAAGCACTATTTGGCTCGGCCTCATCACCATGGACTTCAATGACATGCTCCATTTCTCTCATTCTTCTCCAACCACGAATCTTTCACTCCGCTCAGTCATCTCCACGTGACCCTCAATAGCCCCATATGCACAATCTCCAGCTTTAAAGAAAAAGCTTCATACAAGCTCCACTCAGCATACACAGTCTACTTATCAACATGAGCCAAGCCGAGTGGGAGGTATGTATCACCATCTAGTATTTATCACAGACAAATTCCCCGCTCGGCTAGCCTCATCCACAGTATGAGCCGAGCCGAGCCGAGCCGAGTGGGAGGCACACATCACCATCTTGAAGTGACTCCGCCAAACTTCGTCCAAGTCCACACCTAGACGAATCAAGTTGAATCGACTTGACCCTTAGAGGGCTATGATTCACATATTCTTACACCCACAGAAGGAACAACATACTTTCCAGAGTACTCAATACTCTCAACTCAGGTTGGTCGAACAAACTTCTCCCAACTCAGTTTGGTCGAGCAAACTCCTACCAACTCAGGCTGGTCGAGTGAACTTTCACATTTCAAACAATGGTCCATCTGACCTAATGAGCTACTAGCACTGATTCATTCAGTTTGTACTCATTCGATTAAATCTACTCTCTAAGCTAAATACCTTTTAACTTGGAGAGTGGGAGTTGCTAGCACTGATCCATTAAGTCAGCACTCATTCAATTAAATCTACTCTCTAAGCTAAATACCCTTTAACTTAGAGAGTGGGGGGCTAATTGTATGGGCAAAAAATCATCTTGGGCTTGACGAGCCCCAATAATGAAATAAACATATCACGGCTCAAGGCCTTAGCCTAATTCCGATTGGGCCTACGCTTAAATTCACCTTGTGAACTGTCCACTCTACGAGTTGGGCTATCCCACAAGTTAAGTTAAACTAGGTTCTGACCCACTAGCCTAAAACAGTCTAGAAATAGGAAATCAGAATCCCATTCTATTTCTTCTTCTTCTAAGATCTTGAATCTTACTCAAAGTAGTAATCTAATAAAGGCAAGAAATCTTATTTCTTTCCTGATAGGGATTATCTCCCAAAATAGGACTCAGTATCCTACTAGGATTCTAACCCCTTAGGTTCACTATAAAAACAAGGCCTACCCTCTCATTATTCAATCAATATCCAATATTCAATATCTACTACTCAAAATCACCTCCTTACTCCTAAGTTCTTGCTCCTGGAATTCCACACCTTTGCCGTAATCCTAGCCTCCAACAAGACTCCTGATAACTCTTCTTTCCATTAATTCTTATTAAATAACCTCTTTTAGCCTTGCTGACTTGAGCGTCAGAGTGTCTATAGCAAACACCACCCCAGTGTTTCCCGTAAGTTTCATGCTTATCTTTTCGTGTGTGCAGGTCCAGCGGATTGTTAGTGGCCTCAACCTCATGTGATCAGACTTTATTTCCGTAACGATAGATTTTTTGTATCTACAATAATATTATCTTTCCTTATATTTTTTTGTTAACTTCATTATTAGAATGATTGTATTTCCTTATAGTTTTGATTAATTTCATTATTAGGATGATTGTATTTCCTTGTATAGAATATGTTGAACCTATATATTGTACACTTTTATTAATATTGAATATACAATCATTTATACAATTCTTCATGGTATCAGAGCAGTAATTGCTCTTGGGTCCTAAATCTCTGAAAGCTGACAATTTCCCCCTTGCATATAGGGTTTTATCTTTTTCTTCTTGCAGTTGCCTCCCCTTAACTTTGCGATCTTGCAAAGTCACCCTTGCAATTTTTTTTTTCTCCAGATCACACTGCTTAGCTTCCTCAACTCTGACGACTGTTCAGCGTCCTTGGCCTTGGCGACGACTCTTTCCTCTTCTCCGATCATCTTCCGATTAGTGCTCCAACCGTGCTCCAACAGTGCTCCAGCCGATTTCTTATTTTGCCTTCTTGAAGCCTGATTTTTCTTTTCTTATGGCAGATTCGTCATAGTCCACCACTTCAATCGTGAGTACCACCACTTCTGCTGTCCTCTTCTCAACCAACTTTACTTCCTCAGTTGTTCAGCCGATGATCTCCCTACCATCCTCCTCCCTCTCCATGGGTGGTTTCCTTTACCCACCACCACACCTGCAGGTTCCTTTTACTCAGGTGCTCACTTCCACAATTGGATTATCTCATTTGTCGACACTTATTTCACCCCAATGACAGCCTATGTTGTTGCCACTCTTGCCTACCACAATCAACATTGGAAGCTACTTTTCTTCTCTCATGGAGCACAATACGTATCACGCTTGGAAGTCCCAGTTTCTTGATGTCCTTGCTATCTATGACCTACAACATGTCATCGCTGGTGATGCCCATCCCGCTGCACCCTTCCTCTCCGATGGCACCACAAACCCAACTCATTCTTATTGGTTATGGACCAACAAATTGGTTCTGACATGGATCAAGTCTACCGTTTCACCCTTTATTGTCTAAAATCTTTTACTACCATGCACCACTACTGTCGAATCTTGGATCATATTTGATTGTCGCTTTAATCCTTTGTCTGGTGTTCATCTTCATTCTACTCGTGATTGACTACGCAATCTCTGAAAAGCCACTGACTGATAAGAGCTTGAAAGTATATATTTTTTTAGTGATTTAATTGGATTATCTGTGGAAAAATGCGTTTAAATTGTGGAATTTGAATTAATTATTTCATAAATACCTTTTACAGGATCACAGGTGTATTTTGAGTATTTTCAGGTTCAAACCAATATGTGAGGAAAAAGAATAATGTTGATGGAATTCATGACGAGTAGGAACAAACGGTGCAAGAATCGGAGTTGAAACAACAAAGTTGTGATGTGTCGAAGATACAACATAAAATCTGGAAATTCTTCAAGATGAGCATGCTTTGCTGTTTGGATCATAACTTGAGCTGTAGAAATCAGAATTCGAAGATTCTTGTGGCGTTGGAAAGCTTATTTAGAGAGCTACAAAGTTTATGCTGATGACTTTACCAAATTCTGAAGATCATGGACTCATTGGACAGAAACAATGATGCAACGACGGTTATTATCGCCGCAGCGATGGGTCACGGGCCTGTTTAAGTAATTACATTCTCCTAGTCCGAATCTGAATGGGTGAAGGCATTTAATTCTTTCCTAAGTAACCTCCAAACCCTAGTACTATAAAGAAGGGTCTTTAAGTAGTTTTATGTGAGATTTGAAGGAGGAGAAATAACGGCTACTACTTTGGAGATAAGAATTCTTGCGATTCTCATTCACAAATTAGAGAAGTTTTTCTATTTTTCTTTCTTGAACTCATGTTTTTGATTATAGTGGTTGTTTTTATTACTGTAATTATGAACTAAATCTCTTTTCTAGGGCTAAAGATGTAGCCCATTTTATGAATATGTGTTGATTTAATTTGTTGTTAATTCTTATTGAGCATTTAATTCTAAGTTTTATTATTGTGTGTAATGCTTTCAATTCTTAAGGATCCGAGAGTTGAATGATATCATAGGTTGGGTTGAGATCGAGAGATGAAACCTGATTTGTCTAAGGCAATAAAACCATAGATTGAGCGAACGCTAGAGATAGGTTACCGAGATTTGTAAGGCTCTGGTATATTCTATATAACTTAATGATCTCGTAGCTTCTAAATCCAACTTAGAGATATTTCGGGTTGCTGCTTAAGGGTTAATTTGCTAATTGTTCGAGAGAAAGTTAGTGGAATATCAAGGAATTTGGCCTTTAGAATAAGCTTAATTAGGTTAGCAATAATTGTCAATACATATGATTAAATTGGTGTAAAATCTGTGCCCTAGGTTTAGTCATATTGATTTGTTTACCATAGTATTAATAAAATTCTGCCTTTGTTTAATTTTTAGTTTGTTATCTTTTTCATTAAATTCATTCTTAAAATTCTGTTTTATCAAATAGCAATAAAATAAACTAGTTTGGTACTTGGTAGGTAGTTCTCTTGGGATTCGACACTCGTTTACTCGAGCTTTATTACTTGCGCGATTTCGTACACTTGCGAATAACCTGTCACTGACCAATCAATGATTGATTATCTTATTGATGCTAAATCTGTGTTTGATTCCCTTTTTGTAACAGGTTTTCTAGTTTCAGAATCTGACTTTGTGCAATATATTGTTAATGGCCTCGGTCCAAAATATCAAGGGTTCATTACCGCTCTCCATCTTTGACCTTCTACTACCTTTGATGAATTGTTTGATCTTCTAGTTCAGGAAGAGCGGCTTCAACAGAAAAACTAAAGTTTGTCCACTTAGGTTGTGGCCATGGCTACTAACCGCACTTCCTCACAATCATCTAGGTCTTCTAGCTCTTTCTCCAACAGGCACAACTACCATTCTAACAATTGGGGCAATCGTGGGCGATGTCATGGTGCTCAGAATAATCAGTCACGCCAATCGCCTCCACCTTCTTTCCAGCCTCCTCTGCTGCCTACTCCAACTAGTGTTCTTCCGTAGGGTGCTTGTCAGATTTGCGACAAACATGGACATTCCACTCGTGTTTTTCCCCAACGTGGCAACTTTGCATATTACGCAGACTATTGCTACACCTTTTGCTACTATGTCCGTGTATGACCCCCTCTAACTCCAATTGGGTTCTTGATTCTGGAGCCACACATCACGTGACACCTAATGCTACTACCCTGTCCTCTGCTAACCTCATATGGTACGCTTCCATTCTAGTTAGGAATGGTCAGTCCTTACCTATTACTCATAAAGGTGATGTATGTTTGTCCAAGTCTCCTAATTCTAGAATTATTTTGTTTGATGTTTTGTGTGTTCCATCTCTTCGTAAGAATTTATTGTCTATTCATAACCTTGCATCAAATACTGATAATGTTTGCATTCGATACTGATTATGTTTGCATTCTTGATTCATTTGGCTTTGTTATCAAGGCAAAATAGACAAGTCAGATTCTTCTCTCTGGTCGCAGTAGTAATGGGTTATACCAATTATCATCTCTCGTTGTTGTCGCTCTTTCATCTATTTGTGTATCGTCTGATGTTTGGCATCGTCGTCTTGGACATCCTTCTCCTACTGTGCTCAAGACTATGCTTGCCTCTATGTCTAGTCCAATTTAGGATCTCTCTGTCGAGTGTCCAATATGTCCTCTTAGTAAAGGCTGACGTCTTCCCTTTAGCAAATGGACATACATAGCTAAATCTCCTCTCAAGCTACTTCATCTTGATGTATGGGGTCCTGCTCCTGTTGTGTCATTGTCTTCTTTTAAGTTTTAAATACTACTTATCTATTGTTGACGATTATAGTCGGTATACTTGATTTTTTCCTATGTTTAAAAAATCTGATGTCACTGAGATTTTTTGTATATTTAAATTAATGGTTGAGAACCTACTTTCATGTTCTATTAAAATTGTGCATTCTATGGTGGAGGTGAATTTGATAATAAATTGTTTCATTCCTTTCTTGAGTCCCATGGTATTATCCATCAACTGTCATATCCTTACACTCGTGCCCAAAATGGTGTCGTTGAGCGAAAACACCATGACATAGTGGAAAAGAGGACGTTGCCTTTTATTACAATCTAACTTGCCACTAACCTTTTGGGTGGAGGCCTTTTCTACTATTGCCTTTTTGATTAACAGGTTGCCTACACTAGGGCTCAAGCATCGCTGTCCTTGTGAGGTTCTTTTTTGGCGATCTCCTAACTATAGCTTCCTGCGGACTTTTGGCTGTGCCTATTATCCATTGCTCACTTTGATTACTGCTCACAAACTAGCCCCACGCTCTGCTCTTCGTATTTTTCTGGGGTATGACTTGTCACATTGTAGGTACCGATGCCTCCATATTCCTATTGGTCATATATACATTTCTTGACATGTGGTATTTCATGAGACAACATTTCTTGGTTATGTCACTACTGCCACTTCAATGCCACCTTATTCAAATTTTTGACCTTTGTCTGTTCCATCCGCAGTGCTTCAGCTTTCCGACGCTCTTAGATATGGGCTTGCCTCTTCATCTACACCAGCCATGCCACCATCGTCTACCACTGCAGATCAATCTTCCGATTCAATTCCATCTGACTCCACTGGTCTTCCTCAGTCCCCATCAGCTAGTACTCAATTTTCTTCCATCGGGGATTCCCAATTGTCTCCCTTGACGCCTACAAATTATGTGCCTCCCTATTTTGAACAACACCAGCACTAATCCGTCAGCGGTATCGTAGTCTCTATGATATTATGGCCTCCTCACCTCATGTGCTTCCACATGCTCTTACTGTAGAGACAATGGATCCTATGCTACCTGAACTGTCATCCTTCAAGCATGCACAATCTGTCTGTCATTGGCATCAGGCAATGTGTGAAGAATATAATGCCCTTCTGTGGAATAATACTTGAGTTCTTATTCCACCTAGTCCTCATCAGAATCTTGTCGGTTGTCGTTGGGTTTACAAAGTTAAATGTTGAACTGATGGGCTCGTCTAGTTGCGAAGGGTTTTCATCAGCAGCTTCGTGTGGATTTTGGTGATACTTTTAGTCTCGTTGTTAAACTTGTCACTATTTACACTATTCTTGCTCTTGCCATAATGCATGGTTGGCCGCTTCGTCAACTTGATGTCAAGAACGCATTTCTCCAAGGTTATCTCACTGAAGAAGTATTCATGGAGCAACATACCAGTTTCATTGATTCATAGCGACCCTCTCATGTTTGTCGACTTATTAAAGCTATCTATGGTCTTAAGCAGGCTCCTCGTGCATGGTACCATCGCCTATATTCTTTTTTTATTGATACTGGATTTACCAATAGCCATTCTGACTCCTCTCTCTTTATCCGCTAAACATCTAGATTTGTTGTGACTCTTCTTGTCTATGTGGATGATATGATTGTCACTAGTTCAGACCCCTCTGCTGTCATAGATTGTGTCTCTTCATTATGTTTTGCATTTGTCTATCGGGACTTGGGCTCTCTTGGTTTCTTTCTTGGCATGGAAGTTGTTCAAGATAATACTATTTTGTATCTGTCTCAACGACGTTATGTGGTGGACTTAGTTAGACACTTCCAACTTGATTCTTGTGCTCCATGTGCTACACCCTTTAGCTGCTTCAAAGCATCACAGTCCTCAGATTATGATCCTTTGCCTGATATGAGCCTTTATTGTAATATGATTGGTGGTCTTCAATATCTCACACTCACCAGGTCGGACATTGCCTTTGCTGTAAATTAGGTTGCTCAAAGACTGTTTGCTCCCACTCAACGTGATATGCGTTCTATCAAGCGAATTTTTTGGTATCTTAAGGGCACACTATTTCATGGTCTCACTTTTCATCGCGACCCTAGCTTTTATCTTTTTGCCTACTCTAATGTTGATGGGGTTGCTAATTTAGTTACTCGTTGTTCTATCTCTGGTGGTTGTATTTTTTCTTGGTTGTAATCTGATATCTTGGACTGTTAAGAAGCAGTCTCTTGTGTCTCTCTCCAGTGCTGAATCTGAGTATCGTGCTCTTGCCCATGTTACTGCTGATGTTCGATGGTTTTGTTATTTACTGTATGAGCTTGGCATTCCCTTGTATTCTTCCCCATTGCTTCTCTGTGACAATCAATCTGCTCTACATATGGTAACTAATTCTGTCTTTCATTGTCGCACTCAACATATCGATATCGACCTACACTTCATTCGTGAGTTAGTTGTCCGTGGTGCCTTTCGTCTTCGACATGCCCCCACTGCCCCTCAGCTTGTAGATATATTCACCAAAGGCCTATCTCATGAGCGATTTCAATCGCTTTATCTTCAATTGCAGCTCCGAATCTACCACTTTAATTGCGGGGAGTATTAAGGAATAAAATCATTTTGATTTTATTTCCTTATTATCATGATTATTATAATATTATCTTTCCATATATTTTTGATTAACTCCATTGTTAGGATGATTCTATTTCCTTATAGTTTTGATTAATTTCATTATTATGATGATTGTATTTCCTTGTATAGAATATGCTGAACCTATTTATTGTACACTTTTATTAATATTGAATATACAATGATTTATACAATTCTTCAAGGTTTTCTAAAGTTTATATATATATCCAAAATGTTATTTTTGCAATCTTTCTACATCATATAAAGAAGCTTTAATTCGATGTATATGGGGATGGATGTTGAATGACATTAACTCTTAGGGTTCCTATCTTTTTCTCTATAGAAAATTTTGATTTTTAAAACAATGATTTTCAACTTGAAACAAATTAGGAATCCGAAGAAATTTCATTTGAATTATGAATTTTAATTTGAATTGAATTGAATTGATTGTGTATCATCAAACTGAGATGCATCAAGAGAAACAAAGACTTTGGTGAAAATGATGGGAGTACAGTGAGGCCAGTCCACATAGTCTAGGAAAGGAAACAAGTAGACCCAAAAATCAACAATATCTGAAATCAAAAGACAAACCTATCAAACTCAAATTCGGTGGATCAGTATCCTTATCCCATGCATATTTTCAAACATTCTCACATTTAAGTTCACACCAACTACTCATTGGAGGGTATAGTTTTAGGTATTGATGCTAGCACATCACTTTGACAACATATTTTAAAACTTATTTATTAAGCTTAAATACTAGTATATAAAATATTGTTGAAGCATAACTGACCAAAAGCCTTACAAATTTGATTATATTGTAGTATGACTCTTGTATTAAATGGGCTCTCAGTTAGTCTTACATCGATCGTAATAAATTGGCAATAGTTTGGTGATGCAAAATTGTTGGAAAAATGACTCATTTAGCAAAATCCCACATGGGGTAGAAGTGAAAATCGAGAAAGGTTTAAGGACTTATATGAAATAGGTCAAAAGTTAGTATGTCTCCCATTGCTTAGGAATGAAAGTGGGGGAACTTTTCGGGCCTATATATAAGGACCCAAGCCATAGTTATAAGCATCCCAAATTATATTTCCATTACACCTCTCTTGTATAGGGTTCTTTCATTAAGGACCCTTTAGTTGAAAAGTTTTTTTGTATCTCCCATTTGTTTTGGGTAATTGTTTTTATACCCAAACTAGTTTGGGTATTTGTAGTATTGCCCAAAAAGTTTGTAATATTCTTTGGAGATAGTGGAGTTTTCTTTTGTAGTGCCCAAAGACATAGGTTATAATACCGAACCTCGTTAATTACTTGTATTCTTTATTTTTGCATTTATATTGGTCATTTATTTATGCTTTAGTAGTTGTTATTATTATATTTAAATAGCTGGCTTTGAGTTTATGTTTCCGTTACATAACAAGTGGTATCAGAGCCTAGGTTTAGGACAGTGAATATCTATTTGTATGGTTATATGCATGTCTAGGAAAATTCTGTCAACAAGACGATAGGAGTCTAAGGAGACTGGATTTTAAGTGAGACCATTTGTGACCCTTCCATTGTTTCCTGGGAATTTTTCTGGTGCGTTTAAATCATTTAAGCACTTACTACTATCTAGGGCTGTTGTTAAGTTTTTGTTAGCTATTGAATACAGTAATTTGTAGAGCTTAGTTATTGGAGACTTTATCTACCAAGCCAATTGAGCAAGGCATAAATGGCATCACCATCCGCGGCACCACCATCCGCGCCAGTAAAGATGATAATGGTTACAAATGCAAAAATTGATGTTGAAAAATTTGATGGTCAAAATAATTTTGGTTTGTGGCAGAGTAAGGTAATGGATAGCTTGTATCAACAGGATTTAGATATTGTTCTGGAGGAGGAAAAACCAGAGATATCTATGAGAAAGATTCGGTGAGGTTGAATGTAAAAGCTTATAGGGTGATTCGCTCATGTCTTTATAGAGAGCAAAAATATTCATTCATGAAAGAGATGTCTGTTAGTAAGTTATGGAATGTGTTGGAAAACAAATACATGAAAAGAAGTAATGAGAATCGGCTCTATTTGATGAAAAGATTGTTTCATCTTCAGTTGAAACCAAGTACGAATATCAGTAGCCATATTGATACATTTAACAGACTAATTGCTGATTTGTTAAATTTGGACGAATCATTCAAATATGAACATAAAGTTGTGTTGTTGATTGGATCTCTTCCAGATGAGTTGGATCTTCTTAGTATTACACTTCTTCATGGGAAAGAAAAATTGTCCTTTGAAGAAGTTTGTTCTGCTTTGTCTAATCATGAAATTCGGAAAAACGATCCACTACAAGGAAAAAGGGTTTTCTTGATGGGGATTCACTATCAAGAAGGGGGTACAATGACAATTTTTGAACTATCATTGTAGCCCCTATCAAGAAAGGCTCATGACAATTTTTGAACTGTCAAAGACCTCTTGACAGATTCTTGACAATTCGATAACTGTCAAGGATTTAACAGAACTTGAACCAAATCCTTGACAGTTTAATAACTGTCAAGGATTTAGCCGAATTTTCAATTTTTTTTTTTTTTTTGGATTTTAGCCAAATTGTTGACAGTTTTCACACTGTCAAGATTTCATTTGTTAATTTTTTTTTTAAATTAATGAAATTTTTTTTTATTACATATTAAATTATAGAATAGTCAAATGAAATGTTTCATAATATTATGACCATTCAACAATATATAATGAGAAATCAAACAATTGATCGAATAATACATATATTACTGTTGCTCTGAGTAAACAAAATTGAACAACAATACATAAATTTTACAATATTGCATAAACAATGATGAAACGTTTGATACATAGTTTTTGCCCTCATTGGCCTCTAACATCACTGAAACAACAATATATAACTAAAGAAAGTTTGTTACGTACATGGCCCATTCAGCTCTGACTTCATCAACCTAAGCATCTTCGTATATTTCTTTCCCCACGAACTATAAAAGTAAACATAGTAAGACTAATCAACAAATAAATATCAACTACATCTTATTATTCAAAACGAACCAAAAAAAAAGACTTACATTGATTTTCAATAATGACAACCCATTCTCTGCTATATCTCTCATATATCTCATAATATAAAACCCATATTCAACGCATCCTGGTTGAATGGGTCCCTACACAAATTTAATTCAGAAGTAAGCATAATATTCAAAAGGTAAAACAATATTATAACTGAAAATTAATTGCTATTGATAATAACAATTCTACGCACCAATACTTTTTGCCACGAGATATTAGCCCTTTTTTTGGACACCTTCCGAGTAGAATGGATTAAGATACCACTGTGAAAGTTAAAACAACTTCTGAAATTAACACATAGTATTTGATTTATATAGAGCTTAAAAAATGACATAAATATAAATACTAACTTTTGCACTACTTCCTATAAATCTTGCCCAATATGTCCCCTCAAAGAATCAAGATAGTACACAATTAAAGTCTTCATGTCAATAGCAACAAGAACCCAATGAAAACCTATGAACAAAATTGCATAAGTACCCAACACAACAACTACAAAGAAGCAATAGAATAATCACCAAGCAAGAGTTTATTAGCCCAAAACAAAAATGAAATAAGATTTCAACATGAAGACAGTATATTATATTCAGATTCACACTCAAAATTCATGTTTGGGGATATGATCTTATGGACTAAAATCAGACAATGAATACGGCACAATTTAGCAATAGATGCACTCTCAATAATGTTTCAATTCTAATATGTCAGAATAACCAAATATAATCACAAACATCATGGATGATCAAAAGTGAACTCAAATTGATGAAGCCATATTTATGCAAATTTTTCACTAAGAAAGCAAAGCAAAAAGCAGATTCTTCACACGCAAATATATGCAGGTGCCAGAAACTACACAATTATCCCTTCAAACACAACTACTGCTTGAATGTTTAAACACTGAATATCCCTTCAAACAAAACAACTAATTACCATTCCACACCTGATTCTTCATACGCAAATAACATCTAACCACCTTCCACTGCAGATTCTTCACACACAAATAGCACATAACCACCCCTCCACTAACAATTATCAACAACAAAAGGAAGGTAACAGACTATAGTCCCAGCAATTCCTTCCACTAACCACCTGATTCTTAACGTGCAAATAACACCTAAGCACCCTCCACTAACATTGTTTTTAAATCTTAAAAACAGATTATTCAAACAAGATTGAAAATAAGAAAATCAATGAATTACTAACCCTGTGTTGTATGGCATTATAATTAAATCATCGTTCTTCACACTTGCCAACTGAAGATCATAATCCAACAACATTCATAATGGAAAAATGCAACATGGAGTGACCATATCAATCCAACCCAACACAAAAAATTCCCTAAAATTAAAGCTCAACCAGAACATTTTACTCATCACAAAGAAATCACACCTTAACCACACATGAAAAGATAATCAACATTTATTAATTATTATCAGGGTAAAATACTAGCTCTCATAACTCTATTGGCATACTCACAGTTCTGGATCAACTAGAACATGTTATTTCACTCACTTTTGGTCAACAATTGTAACATCTCTTTACGCATAGACACCAAATCAGTATCTCAAAAGGATTACTATACAAAATGTCACATTATATCAACAAGGATTTGTGAACCACAGGAAGGGTTAGCAACATTCAGTATGCCATGAATGTCAATGTCCTTTGCTCATTAGACAACAAAGCAACAACGAAAGAAAAATGAGAGTTTCTCTTAATTATTCATAGCAAATGTTAAGGCTTTTCAAAGAAAACTTTCAAAAATATATCACTGTAATAAATTTAATCTTTGAGTAGAGGAAGTACATCTTTTAATTGATGAAAAAAAAACAATAGTGAGAACTTGAATGCTTCTAGAAAATAAATGTTCATGAAATTTTAACCAGGAAGGATCTTATAAAATAGTACTATATATATACATATCATAAGCCACCAGCCAAATAATATTTTAGAAAGCCAGTCACGAGAACACCTCATTTTAGAAGTAATACAAGTTTCTGTACATATAGCAGTTTGGAGGGGGGAAAAAGAGTGAAGGTGACTTGCCTATTCTTTGTATAGCATATTATTCCTTTATTCCTTAGCAGAAAGTGCATAAGTTATGGACAAACACATGAAATGACAAGTTTACAATTTTCTTATAAATAAAAATTACCAGGAAATGTTGTACTTGTTATACAGAACAAAGTATAGCTACCTGATGCTTAGTTTTGAAAGGAAGAAAGCGTTGCTGAATTGCCTTCTAGTCTGAATTATATTCCATCATCCCCAATTCCAACAATCTGTATTAAATTTCAATATAAGCAGGAAAATTAGAAGAATCCAGTTTAGTGAAGAAGTCAGTCAATCACCAAAGAAAAGGCAAAGAAGCATGAAACTCACTCATCCTCTGCATCAATAAAAAGCACCCGATTTGCAACGGCCATAGGGGGTGGCTTGTGTGGAAATAATTATGGATTAAAAAGGGGAAAAAACATTTGCACTAACTTGGAAATTTTCTTAGGGACTAAAGCAACTGATTGCTTTTTTGTATTTTCGACAAGTGCAACTGCCATTGACTTCTTTGGTGGTTGCTTACTAGGAGAATATGGTACTGTGTTGGTAGATGAGGGAGTTTTTTCTTTTGAAGCTTCAGCATTAGCTTGAACAAATGGTGTAAAAGGAAAAAGGAACAGAGGTTCTCTTTCAAAGTAAATATCAGAACTAAATTCCACACAACGTTTTCGATACTCTTGGATGGCTATAGAAAAATAATTAATCAATGATAACAATTTCAAAAGTGAACCCCGACAAAAAGCAAATAATTGCAAAATCATGAAGAATAACTTTGATACTGTTTTTAAGGTGTAAACGAAGGCTCGTTGGGCTGCTGCCAATATAAACCACAAACACCCAAGCAAAGACTTTGTCCAGCACATATTCAAAGACACAAAAGATTTCTCGCAATGTGACATTATTCTCACATTAAATCAAAAGACAGTAGCAATGCATGTATTATTCTCACCCAAAATTCGTGAAGGCATGAAAAGATTTTAGGAAGAAAATAACAATCTTACCAATAATGGTTTGTGGTGGCGGAGATGGCAAAGTGACAACTTAACTGATTGTTGCTGCTATCGGGAATTGTAAAAACAATCTATGGAAGAGATTTTGGCGACTCAAGGGAAGAGATTTTGGCGATTTAGTGGAAGAAACTTGGTCGATTTAGTGGAGAAGATTTGGGGTTTACGAGCTCTGATTAGTTTAGTAGAGGACATTTGGGTGGGAGAGCTTTGGGTGGGAGACACTTCGGTTTTTTGCGGCAGTTTTCTTGCCCTGTCTTTTACTTCATAGAATTTTGGGGGAAAATGAGTTTTGAGTGTTGACAATGACAGGAAAGGACTTGTGTGTTTTGGTTTGGGCAGAAAATTTTACCTTAGCAAATTTTAGGGTGGGAAGCCTTGGAGCCAAATTTGAGACTTTTTTTTTTTTTTTTTAACTTAATCCTTGACAGTTAAACATTGTCAAGGATTAAGACTATAACAGTCGAGGAATTAGATTGCACCTCTTAATTTTTACACGATCCTTGACAGTTAATAATAGTCAATGATTAGCTAAAATAGTCAAGTATTTTCTCAAATCCTTAACAGTTAAAAAACAGTCAAGAAGTTGTCAAGGAAAATATTTCTTGACCCTTTTTTAAAATAGTCAAGAAATTTTATCAAATTTTCTATCAAGAAAGGTATTTCTCCTTGTAGTGATCAGAAGGAGAATAAAGATGAGTCAATAGAAGCATTTGTAGCAAGAGGGTGGAGTCAGAGTCGTAGGAAGGAGAGAAAGGGAAGGTCTTGTTCGAAGGGAAAACTCAATAGGGATCAATGTGCCTTTTGTCGTGAGAAAGGCATTGGAAGAAAGATTGTCCAAAGTTGCAAAAGAAAGAAGGCAAAGCTGTTTCTAATGCATATGTTGTTAAGCGTGAAGAAGATGAGTCAGATTTCTCTCTAGTTAGCCTACTATCCACATATGGATCAAATGAGTGGATTATGGATTCAGGTTGTACCTATCATATGTGTCCTCACAAGGAGTGATTCTTTAATTTTGAAGAACTTGATGGTGGAGTTTTTTATATGGGCAATGATGATGCTTGTAAAACAACTGGGATAGGTTCAATTCGGTTGAAGAATCATAATGGCTCAACTAGAACGCTGACAGATGTTTGATATGTACCGAAGTTGTAAAAGAATCTCATCTCTTAGGGAGCCTTAGAATCTAAAGTCTTCACGGTAAATATGCGAGATGGAATTCTAAAGGTTTCTTCAGGCGCTCTTGTGGTAATAAAAAGCATAAGGAGAAACAACTTGTATTACTATAATGGTAGTACAGTTATTGGAACGGCAGCTACAGTAGCACAGAAGGATGCAGATTCAGAAATGCTCAGGCTGTAGCATATGCGTTTGGGGCATGTAGGTGAAAAAACCTTACTTAGTTTGGTGAATCAAGGCTTATTGAAAGGTGCAAAGACCTGTAAGCTGGATTCTGTGAGCATTGTGTTTTGGGAAAACAGACAAGAGTGAAATTCGGCATTGCAATCCACAATACTAAAGGTATCTTGGATTATGTTTATTCTAATGTGTGGGGACTTATCAAAGTAGCATCTTTGGGAGGTATGCACTATTTTATCACTTTAATAGATGATTTTTCCAGAAGAGTTTGGGTGTATGTGATGAAAACTAAAGATGATGTAATTGGTGTTATCCTTAAATAAAAAAAGATGATTGAAACTCAGACTAGCAGAAAGATTAAGCAGCTATGTACAGATAACGGTGGGGAGTATCGTAGTGATCCATTTCTGAAAGTTTGCCAAGATGAAGGTATAATACGTCACTTTACAGTAAGGAATACACCATAACAGAATGTGGTAGCAGAACACATGAATCAAACTATACTGGAGAAAGTTTGATGTATGTTGTCCAATTCTGGGTTAGGCAAAGAGTTTTGGGCTGAGACAGTTATATATGCTTGTCATCTCATTAATCGTCTACCATCAGCTACAATTGAAGGCAAGACGCCGGTTGAGGTATGGTCTGAAAAACCTATTTCTGATTATGACTCTTTACATGTTTTTGGTTCCACTGCTTATTATCATGTGAAAGACTCTAAGTTAGATCCTAGAGCAAAGAAAACAGTATTCATGGGGATTACCTCAGATGTGAAAAGATATCGTCTTTAGTGTCCAAGTTCGAAGAAAATACTGTTTAGTAGGAATGTGACATTTGATGAGTCTTCTATGTTACAGAAGAAAACAAGAAGTCAGATGAAGGTTAACGGTACTCCGCAGTAGGTGGAGCATACTCGGCAGCAAGTAGAGTTTGAAACAACAATTTCACCAGATACTGTCCACGAGACAGAAAATGATTTTAAGGTGACTAATGTGGATACTATAGATGAAGAGGAGATTTTACCCCAAGAATCTCTATAGCAACAGGAATCGATTGCATACAATAGGCCAAGACAAGAAATTCGCAAGCCTGCTCGTTTTACTGATATGGTGGCTTATGCACTTCCAATCGTAGGTGATGATATTCCTACTACTTATAAAGAAGTAATTAGGAGTTCAAATTGTGAATCATGGAAACTGGCCATGAATGATGAGATACGATCCCTATATAAGAAGGCGATTGGGTGCAAATGGGTGTATGCAAAGAATGGATTTCCTAATAGAGAAGATGTTCAACACAAGGTTAGGTTGGTAGTAAAGGGATACGCTTAAATAGAAGGATTTGATTACAATGAAGTGTTTTCTCTAGTAGTGAAGTATTCTTCCATTCTGATTTTGCTAACCTTGGTGGCATAGTTTGATTTTGAACTAGTTCAATTGGATGTGAAAATCAAAATTTTCACATGGTAGTTTGGAAGAGGAAATCTACAAGACTCAACCAGATGATTATATGGTTGCTGGAAAGGAAAATTGGGTTTGTAGATTGAAGAAATCGCTATATAGTTTGAAACAGTCACCAAGATAGTGGTACAAGTGATTTGATCAATGTATGATGGGCCGTGGGTACACAAGGCTTGATATTTCACAAGCAGTTAGTATGGTGAGCAGGCATATGCATGATCCTGGTAAAGGACAGTAGCAAGTTATGCAATGGTTTCTACGATATATTTAGGTATTGTAGATATTGGTTTAGTTTTTGTGCGGGATTATATTGAAAATGGGAAAATGATTCTCTAGAAGATTGGAACAGAAGATAATCTTGCAAGTTCACTTATTGTTTGAGCTTGATCAACATCCTGCAAGTTTGACTACGCCATTTTGCACATTTGAAGGTGTTGCAAAATTTTTCAGAAGAATACAAAATTTGAAGGTTTGCTAATTCGCCAAGGTGGAGATTTGTTAGAAAAATGGCTCATTTAACAAAATCCCACATGGGGTAGAAGTGAAAATGGAGAAAGGTTTAGGGACTTATATAAAATAGGCCAAAGGTTAGTATGTCCCACATTGCTTAGGAATGAAAGTGGGGGAACTTTTTGGGCCTATATATAAGGACCCAAGTCATAGTTATAAACATCCCAAATTGTATTTCCGTTACACCTCTCGTGTATAGGATTCTTTCATTAAGGACTCTTTAATTGAAAAGTTTTGTTGTATCTCCCTTTTATTTTGGGTAATTGTTTTTATGCCTATATAGTTTGGGTATTTGTAGTATTACCCAAAAACTTTGTAATATTCTTTAGAAATAGTGGAATTTTCTTTTGCAGTACCCGAGGACGTAGGTTATAATACCGAACCTCGTTAATTCCTTTTATTATTTATTTTTGTATTTATTTTGGTCAGTTATTTCTTCTTTAATAGTTGTTATTGTTATATTTAAATAGCTAGCATTGAGTTTATATTTCCGTTCCATAACAGAAATCCCATTCAAAATTGCATCAAAAACTTCAATCTTTGTGATAGATTTAAGACAAGTTATTATATTAATCGTTATCACCTGACTGTGTTTTGTTACGTTTGATCAAAATCAAATGTTCAAAGAGAGACAAAATTTGGCCAAAATAGGCCTTTGGGCTTTGAATTGACAGATTAAAGACTTATCATAATGTCGTACAAAAGAAGATAAACAAAGATCATAGATTTCTCCTTCTGGTATATTTCTGTGGATGATGGGCAAAGAGCTTGAAGCAGGAATTATGATTTGTATATAAATGGGAAGTGAGGACTGAGGAGCAGTTTTTATTAGTGAAAATGATGGGCACGTGCAAGAGCAAGTGCCCAAAACTGGCGTTACATTAATTTTAAGCAAAACCCCATCATCAAACCAAAATCAACCATCAGCAAAAACTGAAAATTCCTTGCTCTACTGCTCATCTTTTAACACTCAAAATACTCTTAAAACGTAACATATGCAATATCTCTCTAACTCTACACATATAGAATAATATACTTTTAACATAATAATCCAAAACGCTCATATCATATCAATTTCATTTTCATGTCCATACGTATTTTAATAAGCCAAAAAAACAAAAACACAACCAGTAACTACTGCGGCTAATACCGTTGCTGCAGCAGTATAAATAACAGATCATTTTCATGTCCATACGTACTTTAATAAGCCAAAAAAACAAAAAAAACAACCAGTAACTACTGCGGCTGATACTGCTGCATTAAAACCTTCGCGTGGGCAAGTTTGTTCGTCAAAATCAACTGCTCCAAAGACAAAACACAAAACCCTTTTGAATAAAGCATGGTTTGTGCCACCGGAGAGTTAACCAATACCTGTAAAAGTTGCTGCCTGTTCAACATCTCCAACCCACCAAGACCTCCAAAACGATACCCATCCAACTCGTTTTGAAGAGCAAAGCTAGACTCAAGTGGCATTGATTGGAGAGTTTTAACTTGAGTTTGCAAGAATCGAACATACTTATAGGCCTCTTCAAGCGTGGTAGCAGTATCCATTTTCTTCTCACATGGCATCAGCTTTTGCAAGCACCGAACCTTGTCGCTGATGTTTTGTCGACGCTGACGAGCCAACTCACGTTGCGGTTGAACGGGAGGCGAGAGTACGTGATTGGGACAGACGGAGGAGTCGAAACGAGGACGTTTTCGAGACGATGAGGGAGAAGAAGAAGAGTTGTTGAAGGGTGGAAGATGATGAGAAAGTTGGGGAAAGAAGTGAAAGAGGTGGTAAGTGGAGTCTGGAAGGAGTGAAGGAGGAGGGTTGAGTGGAAGAAAATCAGAAGTTGGTAATGGAATCGGAATCATGGTATCAGTGAGTGTGAAGAATGTGTTGTCGAAGTTGATATTATCTTGGGGACCAAAACTTGACTGTATATTTTGATTCCTCTCCATTTTCATTTTCGGGAACAAGTAGCGTTAGACTGTAGGCGTAGGGTCTATATTATGTTTTGAGAGAAAAAAGGAGATAGACACGTGGAGGTTGTTAAGGCGGCCAAAAGGACGATTAGTTATGAGAGAATGGTACAGAACATGTAGGTGGGGACTCGCTGCAATATTGGCTGCTGTTTGTCTGTTTGGCGGTTTGAGGGTGAATGATCGGACGGATGGGATTCAACGACAAAGGGCGTGTGTTAGTTATAAAGCGAAAGCTGCAATCATGCAAATGCAATGCAAATGCTTGGCTTGGCGTGGATTTACACGTGCTGGATGTACTGTCTGTGGGGATTGCTAGAAAATGATCACCTGCAATTGCCAAGTTTGCCAATCCTATAATATGACACAATTCCATTTATATTGAAAGAAAACAAATCAAAACATAATCAGCCATCCCCTTTTTTTTTTCATTCCCCCTTATTGTACACTAGTACAATTACCCCCTCTTAAACTTTCAATAAATAAATAACACCACACATACAACATTCTCATACAATATTATATAACAAGATATGATTAAATAAAATTTTAATTTTAACTTTAAATTAACCAATCATATTTTGTCACATTATATTATATAATAAATATTGTATAAAAATGATGTATGAATAGTATTACTCAAAATAAATTAGTGTAATTCTTTGACCATTTTAATAATACGGTCAGTGTTTCATATTTGGTTTTAAAACAAGGATGGAGCCGACAAAACAAATTTGATATATTAAAGGAAAAATGGAAAGATCAAAGAACGAACGATGTAAATGCCATGGAACAATTTCGCTTTTCCTTTCATTTCATTTTTTTCCTTTAAATAAAAAATAGAGAGAAAAGAAATGCTCTACTACCAGATAATGAATTACAAAATACAAAGACGATAAACTGTACAGAAGAATAAGAGAGCAGCGCGAGCGCAAGCAAGCACATGCGCTGATGTTTTGGAATGATTATAGCCAACTCCCACGTCAAATAGTAGGGGCAGCTGCCAACAAATATTGAAAAAATCATTCCAAAACATTCAAGGGTGGAGAGGGGGTTTGGCTCTTGGCTAATAATCCCACTATAACTTTCACCGATCCCACATGGCCTGATAAATGGCAGGTCTGTGCTTCAGCCAATGAACCATCTCCCTGTCCAATGGGCAACCGTTCAAAATTGCATCTAGCATTGGGCTCCCATATACTTTCGGAGAGCTCTTGAATGACCATATGCGGTTCTTGGGCCACGGTCTTTGAGGCTGCTTCTCCTGTCCATCATTGCAACTCATAATCATAAGAATACTATACAAACAAATCTAAAATAATAATGAGGTAACAATCTCTAACCTATTTTAGAACACTCACCATCCTTGACAGCATAAACCTTACAGTCCTTGGGCCATAAACACGTTGCCGTGATGGCTTCTGAACCTTGGCATAAAAGGAACCAATCTCAGGTAGAGACAAACAACCCCTACTCGCTCTAGCCAGGCTACAATCTGGGTCAGTATTTGTTTGGATGTGCCAAAATATAAGTTGCCCCAAACAATAATTTTCTCCATATGTCTTCCGGTACTCTTGCAAACCTGTACCCAACTTTTCTGTGTACTTGGGGCCCAAGTCTAGAGGGCTAAGGTAAACTGGTGGCGACGTAAAAGCTTTGTATTCCTGCATAAGAATGTGAAAGTTGATTTAAAGAGCAACATACAACCATATTAATAAAAGTTCAGAGATTTTCTAATAGAAGACTCACCCGAACTCTAAAGAAGCACTTTGTGTAAGCATAAATATGGATCAAGTCAGCTGCAGCATCATGCCGACACTTATATGTACACGGAAGATCTCGGACCTCATCCCTCAACCTTTAAAGGCAAAAAACAAATGAGCAAAAATTGCATTCTTTACCTGATTGAAGCATAACATGTGTGAAATTTTTAAAGCCTTGCTTTCTGCTTACCATAATAAAGATTTCTGAAGTTCTTTCTGAATATCATCAGAATCTGATGGATCACGTGCGTGAATCTTGAACTTGAGATCATTTAATATGTCTACTTCCACATGAGGAGCGATGCACTCAAGAAGTTCCTCAACAAGTGAACCCTCTCCTTTCCAGAGAAAGGATACGGTTTCTTCAGGACTAAGCTTCTCCAGTGGTGGTGGAGCCTTCTTGGGGTCACCAAACACACATCTCATAACATACCTCACCTGCAAATAGCAATCAATGATAAAGATTGTATTAACAATATGAAATTAAAACATGATTGTATTCAATACAGTAAAAAGATGGACTCCAAACACTTGAGGCACATTAGGCGTATGGTATTAGATTTAGACTCTAAAGAATGAGATCAACAAGGAAACAGCAAGATCAACATCAAAAGACAAAATAATCCAGTGATTCCCAAAGGTTAACTTCAAAAAATTTGCGATGACAGTTCCTAAAACCAGATTTAAAAACAGCTTATTCTCATCATTCCACTTAGAAGGATCAGCAAAGCAAGAATCAGTAGGATGAGTCTACACCATAATACATATGTTGTGTCCTGGTTGCACTCAAGCAACACCCAATAAAGATGAAAATAAAATGAACCTTTTGTTCTAAAAATAAGAGAGGCAAGTCACCTTGTCAAGGGTAACAGCCAAATTCTGAAGTCTCTGGTTGTACACACCTTCAGCCTGTATCAACAAAAAGATTTAAAATAAGAATCCACATGGAAACTGCAAGCATATCCTGAGAAATACAGAAACATCACAAATGCATCCCTGGACAAATGCAGGCTGGATCAGACACAAATACAGAGAAAGAGAGAAATCATTAACATTTACCTGAACCTCCGCATCGCTCTTTTCAACCTCAAGAAATATTTCTGAAAAGTATTTCCTTTTCTCTTCCAAATTATGCTTTAAAATTTCCTCTGGAAGCTTCGTTCTTTCATGGTTTATGAATCTCACCTTCATCCAAAATAACAGTCAAAAATATAAGTTCAATAAAGATATGAACCCCCTCCCCTCACCCCTAAAAAAGGTTTAATATAAAAATTTTGAAAGGGGAAAACGAAAGATTAATCCCAAAACTGAAAATAGTGGCAGCAAGGACATACCAAGCGAGCCGAATAGGCAACCACCCAACTTGGCAATCCGCCAAGCAAACAATTGCCTAAACCTGCCCTCCCCAAGTCAAGGTAGTCCTCTTCAGTTACTGAATTTAATTCACAAGCTTCAAGCATAAGTTGATGGCGATCCAGCAATCCATGCAATTCCTTAAGTACCTGAAGTGACATATACCTCAGTTATAAGAAAATGAAATAACTTTAAAATTGATGGCAGAAAAGAATCAGCAGTTTTCAACATGCTGCAGAATAGAGCCAGTGAATGTAAACACCCCTCTCCTCCAAACCAACAAGACAGATGTGCTGTTTGGAAAAGTCACTACTATCCTTAGTTGGACTAATATCATATATGAAGATAAAATGTAAAAAATAGCTTTCCACAACTAAAAAAATTGTCTCGCTGTTGGTACCTTCTCAAAAGCCCCTTCGCCTGTCAGATTCAAGTAGCTACCCCGACAAACCTGACTGCCACATAAACAGACAGAGGCTTCATATTCCTCCTTACTCTGCAGCATGAAGAGCCATCAGTAAGATAAGAACAATGGAAAATTGTTTTATGTCTTAAACTAGACTGGCAGGAAGAAGACACACACCTCTGTAACGGAATTATAATCGAATGTGATCTCCTCACCGCAATGAATTTCCCGTACGGTATATATTCCAATCTGGTACTGACCATCAACAGCAGTAACTCTGCATTCAAGCAACACCAACAAAATCAGTATGACTGGATATTAAAGTGAAAAATATTCACTATAAAATTACTAGATGATCAAGGACAGACTACAATTACTTAAGCATCTCATCAAACAGTCAGAAATATGCAAATGGCAGGAAAGAGATTACAATAATTCCATGAAAATGCTTAGATGAGACAATCTCACCACCTCATTTCACTGACGTGGTGAGACTATCCAATTAAATGGTGTCACATCACATGTTTCCAGATAGGAATTAGTTTTTTCAAACTACAAAAACTACTACTAGATGAACAACCAGCATTAT
Source organism: Pistacia vera (assembly GCF_008641045.1). Classification (NCBI taxonomy): domain Eukaryota; kingdom Viridiplantae; phylum Streptophyta; class Magnoliopsida; order Sapindales; family Anacardiaceae; genus Pistacia; species Pistacia vera. Next base: position 906,612 of record NW_022196516.1, on the reverse strand, counting down.
AATTGGTGGTCTTAAAAAATTGACACCCATGTGGCAATCTGTGGCAACATTTAATTAAATGGTCTCACCACATTAGCAAATTGCAGAGGTGAGACTATGCCATGTACGTTTTCCTCACATCCTAGATTTATTTTAGACCCAATTAAAGAAATAACAGATTATTATGTAAAAAATAATGAAGTAAAAACATCAGATCCTATTTCCAATACTCTTAAAAGAACTAATTTCACAAAATTTTAGTGTACACGCATGTTCATATTCAAAGGCAAAATAAAGTCTAAAAGCATGAAATTATAATTCATTACTCCATTTCTCCTGGAAGACAAACAATCAAATGCTATATATTTCATGACAAGACTCCAGCTGTGAACACCAAAGCAAATAATTGGGATCCTGGGATCTAAAAACAAAAATTAAAGAGCTGAATTATTTTGACTTCAGCTGACATTTGCATAAATTTTCTCCTTGCATAATATATCAAAGATAACTAGTATACATAAGAATGAAGATGATTTTATTATCTGCACTACATATATTCTCCAGATGTAAGCAAAACTGCTAAAAACAGTCTTTCATTATGTAAGAACAACATATAGGTTATGGCTTCTCAAGATAAATGTTGAGAAAATGACAGCATGAATCAACAGTTGAGAAAATGACAGCATGAATCAACAGGACTTACTTCGCTTCACAATTAGGTCGGCACGAGTGACAGATACGGCTTGCATAGTTTGCCTTATGCATTGCATCAACTACAACTAAATCATATCCATCACCATCACCCTGGCAAATATCCACAAATGATCAGGTAAAGTTTTCAAAGAAAACAAGTTGAAAAGAATTATAACAAGCCCACATTAAGTAGCACATAATTTTTCCAAAGTGAAAATCACCTTTGGCCTCTCAAGATAAATGTTGTAAAATTCTGGAGCTGGATCAGTACTGTTTTTCTGCAAAGATCGTATCCCATCTTGCTTCTCAAACCATTTCCATACAGGATAAACCTATTAAAATTTAAAAAGTTTTGGCATCAAACATCCGAGGAAGTTTATTCTCAAGCTAGGAGTTTAGTACATATCATGAATAAGCAATGCATACTTTTCACCCTCATAAATAAACGCAAGTAAAAGCCTTTCAACATTCAACTATTATTGAGCATACTGATATCAAAACCAGGACTCAAACAATTAAGAAGCATGGACTCCCTCTCCCCATCCCCCCCAAATAGCTGGGGTTGCCATATAGTTGTATTGAGAGATGCAAATTCTTGTACAGTTGCAGAAGGTAAACAGACAACACAGGCAAGTGACAATTATGAAATTTAATAACCTAAGGAAAAGTGTTGAGAGATACAATGTTGACATTTTGCGTTAAAATATAATAAAGCACACACTATTTCCACTTGATAATTGAAAATGAAAACAATGCCAACTTAAATTTCCACAGAGGTACTGAATCCTTACCTCTCCAAGAAACTCCACAACAAAATCATCTTCTCCAAAACCACCATCTTTGTTGCAAACGACACCAAGACCCTGATGTACAAATTCAAGTAGAAAATAACAAAAAGGAAAGGATCAGGATTGGAGAAGTAGATAACATATGGTAACATACCAACCACAGGTTTAAAGGCAACAGCTTAGAATAATATAAAGCCAACTAATAAATGGATAACGTAATATACCTTTCGATAAGCAACATATTTGTCATCGGGACGACTATCTATGGCCTTCAGGATACCTTGACAGATTTTCATTGTTCGCACGTCACAGTCCTCCTCAGCAACTTTTTCAATTTCTTCAACAACAGGCAGCAGAGGATACATCATTGGAGTATTCCCACTGCCTGTGAAATGCCTAACTTGCTTATTCAGGGTACGAAGGAGCACATCTTCTATAAACATGTGCTTATCCTGGAGAGACCAATCCAATTCCTCAGGCATAGAATCAAGTAAAAGATTATGAGTATATGGATCAATTCCATACACTTCTTGTTCTATAACCTGATCTCCAAGCTGTTTTCTTGGTTTGTAGTCCTTGACTTCAGGAAGTTCCATATCCAACTCCTCACTACCATTTTTCTGTGCATTGAGCTTCTCGACATAGTCCTCTGGCAAAGAAACCCTCATCTTCTGCTTTACATCTTCCTCATCAGCTACAATAACATAGTGATCAATGACCTCATATTTCCTAGTAACAGGAGGAACCAGGCTAGCTTTTGTCATGCGAGCACCCCATTCACGATCGTCAGTAATAGAACATAAGCCCTCATCAGCTGTAAAACATCCATCTCCTCTAGACTCCCCAGCTCGACCTTCTGACCTGAAATCTAAATCACTATCTGTATCTGACACTGTACTGTCACTGTCACCCTTGCCATCTTCAGAAGATCTATCAAGGTCATCAGAAGTTTCACTGCCTGAGTCCAATGATTTTCGATTCAACTTGGACAAACGCTTTCTGATTTCTCGATCAGATGCATATTCTCCATAATCAAAATCACCATTCGCAAGGTATGAACCATTACTCCTATTCATGTACTTCCTTTCAGATTTACTGAGCTTCTTTTTATACTTTGAGGAAGCAGAAGAGAACCCTGCATGTGACGCATCTTTCCAGGACTTCATCATCTCCTCCCTTTCATAGTAAGAAGACTTAGCACCCTGTTCCAAACGTGTGGCGAGCTGGATGAATGATGTGATAATATGATTCATGTCCCTGGCACCACCACGATTCTTTGCTCTGCGGCCAGAGACATATGCACATAAATAAAAAGGGGAAACATAAAGTCACACAGCTTGTAACCACTATATAGAAAACTAACGGCCAGCCATATATGGCAAAAGAGGAAACATATTCTGAAAGTTAACACAGAGAATAAATATAATAAAATGCGGCAGTTTAAATCTATGAAACCTGAAAGGTGTCCAGCTAAAAAAAATTATAAAAAGTTAAAAAAAAAATAAAAAAAATAAAAAAAAGGCTCATCCGCCTGGCACCTTAACCCATCAAACTTTTACAAAATTAATGTAAGAGCTGCAATGCATGGTGCAACAGTTGCAGCAGATCTTCGAGTACATTTGTGCCATTGAAAACAAAGCCACATGGTTTTGATTGATTTAAAGTTTTGGAAGTGTAATATTTGTAGTCAAAAACCAAATGCAGAACAAAAGAAGACTACTAAAACTTACTTTATTGCATCCCTGCACATTCGACTGATATCATCCTTGACAGAGCTCAAACCGTGGCCACCATAATATCCGTTTTTCATTTTTTCCTCAATTTCTGCAACCTGATGAATAAATCCAGAACAAAAATGGGGATTTTTAACATATGCAGCCACCAGCAGGAAAAATAAAATACTTAAGCATCGATGTACAAAAAGAAATGACTACCTTGGGCACAAAGAAATCAAAGGTATTCTCCTTCATGATGTCCTTCAAACTCAAAGCAAGGAATTCCTCCATCCTTTTATATCCATTTTCAGATTTCTTGATGGCCCACCTCCTCATACGAGCATCCCTAGATACAATGGATGATGACTTCCTAGCATCAAACACTTTTGACCGTTGGTACAAACTTCGACGGAATAATTGATTTGCTGAGTCTCTCTTATCCACACTCTCAAAATAATCTTTTAGTTCACCAAAATCATCCATATCACCACCCAGACCCTTAGTTTTAGAAACTGACAAGTTCTTCTCTGTAATCTGTTTGAGACTCCTTATTCTGGAATGTGACTCGTTGGAAATCTTGGTACCACGTGAACTTTGATTCTTGAGCCAATTCATATTTGGAAATTTGTGGGCCAAGTCCCCAAACTGACTACAACCTCTAATATCTATAGAAGATAAACAAGGAAATGAGCGAAGAACCTCTTCAAGCATGCCTGAAGTAACGTTTGTGCAACCAACTAGAACCATAGAGTTTAACTTTTCTTTGTTATAACCATTCTGCAAGCAAACAATCAAATTAAACTTCAGAGAAAGTAAAAAAATCCACATGCCCTTCATGCCAAAAAAATATTATACTTACCAAGATATTCCAGATTGCAGAGTCAGTGCAGTTAGGACCTACAGATGACAAGTCAACTTGTCTAGAAATATCCTTATAAAACCTGACAGCAGTTCTCCAATGTTTACAAGTCAAAGAAGCAATAGTAAGAGACTTCATGTCGGATCTCAAAAAGTGAAAAACACGTGCCAGCATATGACCATCCAATAAGCCCCAGCTCCCTGACTCAGTTTCAGAACCTGCTCTCTCTTCCCCAAGGAAAGAAGCATCACCGCATAAGTCCTCAAAGGTGGACTCATCTTGAATTGTCCGCACATCTTCCATTTCGTCGTCTTCTTCACTTTCATCAACCAGCAGCCGAGCTCTTTTTCCAGCACGTGCATCACCCTCTGTTAATATCAACCCAACCCAACCCAAAAGAAGGCCTCAGAATTTCTACTGAGTTATTGAGAAAAAAGTACAAAGACACATAACAGTAAAAGAGAAAACCAAAAAAATAGGTCAAGACAGCAGAAAAAGACATGATTTATTCCTTGAGTGAGCACCAATTTCAAAGATTGGAATGACAGAAAATTCTACCATGCTCACCATGAAACGATTAAGTGCCGCTATAAGTATACCAGGATGCCTACAAAAAACTATAAGTGACTTATTTATACCTGATATCCGATATAGGTGCTTCTCTGCCTCCTTCTTTGGTTGCTTTGCATTGATCCATGGATCTAAAACCTCATTTATGGCTGCTGCAAACTCACGGCTCCTGTAGGATTTCATTACCAATTCATGTAGCTTCCCACAGGTATAACCAATGTACTGAGGATGCATGCCATGGAAGGAACTGGAATTCAGATTACTTTCACTTTCATGAAGTGATACACCCTGAGGTTGTGCAAGAGGAAGTCCTGAAGAATGACTTGGTGGAGTTACATTCTCCTGCTGAATCCTAGTACTGGATTCAGAAGTCTCTGCAGCAGAGGTAATTGGAACCCAAACTTTATCAAATTTCCTGAAAACACTGATATGTTTTTGAATGACACCTTGATCAACCAAAACCTGCAGCTCTGAAAATGAGCTTGGCCCTCGTTCATGCCCTGTTCCATCAAGGTAGTACCACTCACCCAAATGCAGCTGCAAGTCTTCAATAGTGCAAACTCGGTCTTTTGGGGTATTAATGGATGAAATGCTCTTCCAAGAGCACTGTGAATCTAAATCATTAACAGTTTTTGATTGAAAATCACCTTCTGCTGATGATCTCCTAGCATCACTAGCTGAAGAGTGTGGCCGAGCAGACTTTGATGTGTACCTCTCTTTCCCTCGAACTTTTGAGCGAGGCTCAGAGACAAATGAACCATGGTCATTAACCACACATGCATTTATCCTGACAACCGGAAGCATGGTTCCCTTCACTCCCCTTACTACAGCAGGTTTGGTCTGAGTTGATCTGCTTACACTATTACCATCATTCCTTTCATCTATGCAAGAAAATGCCCAAAGAGGAAGGTCAATCCTTCTGCTGTGAGAAGGATAATACATATCATCCTTATGAGGCCACCTAGGATCCTCATACCCAGACTTTGGCATCTGGCAAAGTGAGAAACCATCATTGAGAACAAGTTTCTTTCTGGAAACTTTATCTTGGCCAGCTTCATCATTCCTCTTCCAGTCCCCACCTTTGCATGACCATCGGCCAGAAAACCAGTCATCAGTGTCAAAACAGGCAAGCCCAGGATCTTTGTCAAAAACACCTAACCTGAATTCTGCAGCTTCTTTCAACTTGCTGTCAGAATATCTAGATAGCTCATCTGTTTTTTGATCATTCTGTTCTTGATCCCCTATACAAAATCCATGCAAAGCGAAACCTACGGATGCGCAAAATAAACTTTTGTTATGAGGTTCATGCCTTAATGTAATAACAAAAATTCATTTTAGTATTCAGAACTTTTACACTAAATGCTTCAACTGTAAGCTTATCACCATTAAATTAAAAAATTCAAAACAAATAATATCAATATCATGTATTATTCTACTTAAGGTATTATACAGCCTCATAAAAGAGTACAATTTGACTTCATAATAATTTTTTGCAATTTTCATGCTGCATTAACAGCTAAATAAGGTCTTGGCCTCAAAACCTTCAAGCAAAAAACCAGATTGCCCAAGAGATAATGAAGCTAAAAGCAGCAGAAACAGCTAAAAATAGATTAACTTCAAAGATAGGGCCATAGCAGCCCCCCAAGTTCTAAGTAGCTGCTACTGTACAAATATTAGACCAACATGCACAGTATAAGGAAAGAAAACCAAAATTCATAGCATATTTATTGGCACTCATATGAAACTTAATTAATACTGTACACTAAACTTGTAATGTGAAGCATTAACAGTAATCCTACATCAAAATGACAAAGAACAACATATTTGAGTTATTAAAAAACATAATTAGAAGTTACCATAATGAAGCTATCAGATAAAAATAAGTGAATTTTTGCCACTGGAAATCTTGCTGATGGCCCTGAAGCCACAGATACCAAACCCACAACCAAGATGTGCCTAAGAGAACTTGAAAACCCAATTTCATTTGAGGAGAAAATCATAAAAACATTTTCATTTTTTTGATATAAGAATTAAAAAAAAAATCCACAAATAATTAAACCATACCATATTGTCTACAATAAAAAGATATTTCCAAATGTCCTAGCAAAGAATGCCACATTTTCCAAATATGTTACTCCTAATAAACAACATCACCACGAGAATCAAAATTTTCAGAGCTCTTCAAAAAATTAAAGAACAATAAAACATAAATATAAGAGAAATACTGGTGAATATGTACCTCCACAGTTTTGCCATTCCACTGGCTCAAACACCGTTTGCAAGATTTCTGCAAGATAATTGAACTTCAGTAACAGGGCATGAAAAAGAAACATTGAATCAAAAAATAATTTAACTATTGAGCTATAACCCAATTCACAAGGACAAAGTTAATATCACTAAACATGAATGGTGAAGAAAAATGACAGATAATGGAATACCTCCAAGTGTCTCAATTTCCTTGCCAGGAATAAGACTAAATCCCTCTAAGAGAGCCCCAATTCGCACATCAATGTTTAGATCTTCGATAGCTTCAGGTGCAGCTGCACTGTCATCTGGGCCACACAGAGAAACCTGGAATTCCTCACCTCTTGGTTGCACAATATCTACGGTATCTGCCAATAGATTACCAGGAGCTTCTGGAGGGCTGACTAGTTGAGTTACAGCATCAGATACAATAGATGGGAAATTGACAGTGACCAAAGGAGAAACTGCATTTTCAACAGTTACCCACCGATCACTATCCAAATGTTTGACAAAGTGATCTGACACAAGAACTCCTTCCTCCACAAATGCCTTAAGATCACATAATTTTGAAGGTCCACATTCGAAGCCATAATGATCAAGGTAAAACCATTTCCCTGCAGATGAATCAACCACTGTAGGGACATGAGGCGGTGTGTCACATATATCCATGTCTTCCTCCATAGAAAGCAGCTCTTCAGGAGGAGGCCCATCAACATGTGGAGATTCTCTGCAATTTCCATTAGAACTCTGGGATGGCTCTTCTTTGTGAGACTCACAAATGGCGTTTTTCTCATCAGGAACATTAAGATCTTCCACATTGATTTTATCTTGGGATTCTTTCGCAGATGAATGTGAGGAACGTACATTACTATCTTTTTGGCCCAGCTTATCCTCCTGCCCTTTACTATCAAACTGAGAGTTACGTTTCTCACTAGCTCCACTTTTGCGATTTGCTTCACGGTGATTATTGGGCCTATTCCGATCAAGTGGGGACCGCTCCAAATAGTTTGGTGTCCGATCCCTGCGATCAGGGAGCCGAACTCGATCCTGTGGGGACCGTTCTGCATTGATAGGACTTCGGATTCTATGATCATAGTGGCGGTTTCGATCATATGGGGATTTCTCACGAGCATATGGAGATTTCTCCCGAGCATATGGAGATTTCTCACGAACATATGGAGATTTCTCTCTAGCATATGGAGATTTCTCACGAACATAAGGGGATCTATCCCGAGCATAAGGAGATCTATCCCTAGTATATGGGGATCTATCCCGAGTATGTGGGGATCTGTCACGACGACCAGGGCTCTTGTCCCGGTAATCATAATACCTACTCCTGTCACGAGGTGACCGCTCAGAATGAACCGGGCTACGTCCATGTCTATCATAAACCACTCTGGAAGATAAAGAAGATTCGTGATACCTGGATGAATACTTGTCCGATGCAGAAATCCTCGATGATGAAGAATTCCTATAAAACCTCTCCACAGAATGGCGTGAATAGTGCTCTGAGTGAATGGCACGAGTGTTATAATCATCTGAGAGCCTTCTACTTTTTGAAGATGCAAAATCTCCATAATCCCCATAATACTTCCGCTCACCACTATCTGAATCAGCACCATGCCGTTTCAACCTATTTCCAGAAGAGTACTCTCTTCCATGGTTTTTTCCATTGTTGTACTCACCCTTATAGAAAACTTCATCATCCACAATCTTGGAACTGATCCTTACATTCCTATCTTGACCAGCCTCCCACCTGGTATAATTCTTGCTATGCTGACTGCTACTTCTTTCGAACTCTTTCCTTCTATAAGCATCCTCACTTGAGTACTTCCCAGATGGTGGCGTACGTTCCAGCTTTGAATCATATCTACGAGACTTGCTGTAACCATAGTCATCTTTAACCACTTCTCCTTTATGCCATCTGTCAGGAACGAACTCACCTTTCTCAATATCATCTTTGTTGCCTCTCCACAACCCATATTCTCCCTTCTCAGTGTCTCCTCTCCGCCATTTTGAAGTGGAAACAATAATCTCTCCCTTCTCGGTTTCACTTCCCTTAGACTGTGATTGCGACTGCGACTGTGACTGTGCCTGCGCCTGTGACTGTGATTTCTCTGGTTGCACAAACTCACCATTCTCCCACTTCAACGTACCCAACTCCCCCTCTTCAACTTCCTCACTCTTCACCTTATCTTTATCAACATTAACACTATCCCCTTCACCACCACCACCACCACCATTTTCAACCACCTTATTATTATTGCCACCACTATTCTTCTGCACCTCTTTTTTCTTCACAGAAACAACCTTCTTTATCTTCACTATCTTCTTTTTAACTGTCTTGGAGGTGACCCCATTTTTTTTGTTACTGCTGTTGTTGATATCGTTGTTATTGCCGCTGCCGTTGTTGGTATCATTATTGTTGCTGCTGCTGTTGTTGTTAGTAGCATTGTTGTTAGTAGTCTTGTTGTTGTTATTGCCTACGCAAATAGTTTTATCTGAAATTGGGAACCTCTCCATGATACTATTATGTTGCTGCTGTTGCTGCAAAGGCATGCATGCCACACCTCCATCGCCCATGGAAATCCTCCACTTTTCGCGTTTTAAGAAAAAACGAAAAACACCGTCAAACCCTAGCTTTTCCCTCTCCCAGGGCTGTTGATGCTCATCACTGCGAAACTGATTCAATTCTCTTTGCCTCCAATTCCAAACCCCAGAAAAGAACCCTAATTTCAAAAAACAACCAAATGTAGGGTTTTATTAACAAGAATCAGTCAAATAGGTCAAAATGAAAGGTGCTGTGAACTGGAAATCTTAGGGTTTGGATTTAAAACAAATGCCAAAAAATATTGAATTCAGATAGAGGAAGAAAGAGATAAACATGAAGAAAATTACCAAGAAAATTGATGAGCGGAGTCAACAGATCGGCGACGATATCTTCTCTGCGAAAGCTGTGAATTGTGTTAAAAGAGAAATTTCCCACTCAAAACAGATCGCGAGAAAATAAGAACTGAAGACAATGAAAATCTCTTCTCTTATATGCCTCTTTCCGTTCCTATTTCTGTTTCTATTTCTTCTGCGCTATATTTTTTCGTGTGCCTTCTCTCTCTCGTTCGCCTTCTTCTTGGTCTGAAAGACGAAACCTTCGTGTATATATTTTTTCTTTTTTCTTTTTTTCTTTTTTTTTTTTTTTTTTTTTTTTTACTGCCCTTCGCCCTTTATGTTTTTTTCGTGTGTTTCATTGACGGGAGTAATAAAACCGAGGGAAATACCAAAAAGCCCTTGGACGTATAGGACTGTACGAGGAACCGAGACATACGATTTGGGCAGCGGGCAGATCCCATACTGTACAGAACTTCCAAGATTCCAAACGAATCCTCTTCTCCTTTTTTGTTTCTACAAATAAACAAATTTTTTCTTTCAAATTTCAATTTTATAATTTTTACCCTTTGATAAGTTCCAAATGCCTAGATTATTATCTTTGACAAAAATTAATTTGAAAAAATCACTTGATAAAAGAAATGTGCCATATAGAAGTGTAATATTTTGTAATAAATTCTTTAATTGTTTGCATCATTTATTAAAACATTTTTATGAATTAAAATTTACAACAATGAAACCTTTAAAATAATTTAAAGAAAAAAAAACTAAAACCATAAAATTAGAGAATATATAAAAGAATAAAAAGAAGTAAATACTTGATATAATTAAATGGTTGGATTAAGTTGTTATCTAACAGTTAAAATCATTTTAAATGATAAATAATACCATTTTACATCAATCATAACTTAAAAATTAAATTCAAAGCTTATGATATATCATTTTTAATATATAATATTCACAATTAAAATAGTAAAAAATAATTTATTAAGACTTGGTAGGGCCAAACCGATCCCGGCTTCTGACTATGTAGGAGCAAGAAGAAGGCCAATCCAAGCAGTTACCAAAGCATCCTCAAGGTTGGGAGCCTAAAGGCTAGACGCTAGAGGGCCAAGTGAATCAAGGTTTCCCAGGTCGCCTTGTCTGTTTAACCGGTTAAGTGGGTTGTTTGTTTGGAAGACGGATAGGTTATTTTACAGGAGTATAAATTTAAACATAATAAAAACTGGAGGGTGCTTTCGTCAATTGAAAGGGCGTGTGGCGTATTGCAATTTGTGGGCTTATAATATAAGTTAAGGAGATAGTAGTAAAATGAGAAATGTTTTGGCGCTCAAGTTGAGCCAAAAATTTTAGGAGAGGAAGGGGTAGAGGCGCCCAAATCCCGAGGTGATTCTGAGTTTTGATTGGGTTAAAGTTAAACTTAACCGGAATCAAACTGTTGACTGTTGAGGCCCAAGTTATTGGGATACAATCTATGAGAAACTTTCACGTCATAGATATTTTTATAGTGGGCTTGCAGTTCTAAGCCCAATATTGAAGTCTATAATTTTAATACTATAAACTAAGTTAATTCATATCATAATTTATGGATGTGTTTTATAACTACTTATATGAATACATACTTCCAAGTCAAAAATCGTAGCGGTTTAACTTTCCCAGGAGATTGAATATTTAAATAAAGATAAAGACGCTACAAAATTTTAGCTTCAACTGGGCATATTCACAACGATTATTTGATTATTACTGACACGCGCAGCACAGAGGAGCGTGGCAAGACCACCCAACAAGATCTTCGAAAAGGATTTGACAAGCAAACATAGGCTTAATTGCTTAAAAGTATTATTCCCTTTAAGTTTGGAGAAACTCACCGTTTACCCACGTGTTTTCAAAAATAACAATTTGTAGCTTTTTTTTTTTTTTAACGACATTTTTCTTCATTTCTACAAACAAAAATTAATGAAATTTGTGTTTTAATACAGAATAAAGAATAAAAAGATTAGACTATTCTTTTGTTTTTATTAAAAATAATAAAAGAAAATAACAATTGAGTGAGAATAAAATAACAATAATCAGTAAAATATTAACTTATAGAATAATATTGTAAATGTATATTAATACTTTCAATAAACATGTATTCAGGGGCGGATCCAGCCCCTTTGAGGTCTACCCTCATATTTAAAAAAAAATTACTAATATATAGGCCCACAAAAAATTGCTATTAATATATATACCTAGACCTACCCTCAGATTTTTTGAAAATGAAAACTATTATACATATATCCAGACTTACAAAAAATTTGTTATTAATATATATATTCCAAGCCCACATCATATGAAAAGTTTAAAACTCTCTTCACTCTTCTTCTCCAAGGCTCCACCTGCTATTTATGATTTTATCCTTGGAATGCTTTACTCTCCCGTTCTCTCTTTCTCTTTCTTATGTTATTCACTCTTAAAACTTTTGAAGACTAAAATTGTTGAAGGTTTCACTACTCAAAATGTCACAATTAGCTCTGTTTTCTGTTTTATCAGTTTTAGGTACGTGTATTGCTCGTTTCAATTTAGTTTATTGAAGGGTTAAATCATGCTTGGTTTTTGGAGGTTTTTTATTATAATTTAAGGGAAAAAGACATGGATCTTGTGAGTTTATTTTGTTTTATGTGTCTAAAAATGTTCTTGTTTTCCCAAATTAAAACCTTAACTATATTTTAAATGACACTATTCTTCACCCTTCACCCACCACTTTTCTACATTTCAAACATTACCGTTTAATTGCTTAAAATTATTAAAGAAATTTGAGTTACTATCTATGTTTATACCTAGAAAATTCCCCCTTTTCTTATTAATTCATATTAAAAGTCAACACAATGTTGACTTGATTTAAGTTTTGGCTGACTTTAGCTTAGGCTATGTCTGATCAAAGTCGTGAAAATTTATATTATAATCTTTGGAAGCCAAAAAAAAAAAAAAATTAAAAGAAGGTTTTGCTCAAGATTTACTTAACACAGTTACTCAAAAGTAGAAAAGTATTGTGTTATTGCATTCTTTTCTTTCAAGTTCTTGATATTGTATTATTTTCTTTGCTTAAGGTTTGGTATTTTTTTTAAGTTTTCACTGGCTGTTTGGCAAACAATGATAGAGCCACAGAGGCCCCCCTGGGCAGAAATCTTGAGTCAGCCACTACATGTATTAGCTTAAGAATGGTAAATTTTACAATTGAAAAAGGTTATGGTTGACATGCCATGACATTGTGCTCTCATTATAAATTTTATAAAATTTTATTATCTTATTATTTGTTTAGTTTTTATAATTTAATATTGTTGTGTGTGATTTTTCCACCAAAATTTTATTATCTTGATATCGTATTATTTTCTTTGCTTAAGGTTTGGTATTTTTTTAAAGTTTTCACTAGTTATTTGGCAAACAATGACAGAGCCACGGAGACCCCCTTGGGTAGAAATCCTAGGTCAGCCACTACATGTATTAGCTTAGGAATGGTAAATTTTACAATTGAAAAGGGTTATGGTTAACATACCATGACATTGTGTTCTCTTTATAAATTTTATAAAATTTTATTATCTTATTATTTGATTAGTTTTTATAATTTAATATTGTTGTGTGTGATTTTTCCACCAAATTTGGGCTATCGCGAGGATGTAGCTCGACCCAGGATCAATCCAACTCCACTAGTTGTCCAACCCAACATAAGCTCGTCAACATATAGCTCGACCCAGCACAAGCCAGTCGCGAACAACTTGAATGATCATTCAATTAATTCCCATATAACTTCAAATCCTAGATATTGCGGGAATGACCAAATCAACAACAATCTCTACGTAATCACGTGCCCAATCGTGAGAATATCGGAATTACAATTCAGATCAATTGTAATCTGTTTATTTTCGCTCTTTCCTTTGTACAAACCTTTTGTATAAACCCTCTCAAATGATGGAAAAAGGGTTACAAAATTTTCACAGAATTCTCATTGTAAGCTCTTACAGCAAATACAAAAAGCAGTGGACGTAGGATTAAGAGTTTGTTCCACCGAACCACTTTAAAAACTCTCATTGTCATTTACTTTATTGCATTCAATACTTTTCAATCATTGATTATCCGTAATCACGTGCACATCCATTCTGATCCTGCCAAGGTCGATCAGAATTCTCTGGTTAGTGCAGTTAGAGCTGGTCAAGGACCGGTCCCAAGCGAGCCCAAGCCTAGGCCCGTTTGGGACTAGTCCCATCAATTTCAAGACCTCGGCCAGTTCCTAGGACTGGTCCTAGGCCCTAGGATTAGGACCAGGACCAGGACCCGAACCCGTCCTATGGGCCTACAAAATATCATTTCCCCCTATCTTTTTTCATATTGTAGGGGCGAAATGAAATTCTATAGGGGATTTATATAATTTTTAGGGGCAGATTAGTGATTTTCAGGGGCAGCAGCCAACGGTTATTAAATGCAAATTTTTTAAATTTTGTAAAATTTTATTTTAACCCCTATAATTTCTGTCTATTTTGAAATTTATAGGGGGTTTTATGTAATTATCTAGGGGCTAAAAAATATAAACCAAAATGGATTGGGCTCGGGCCTTGGAGGAGGGCCTAGTGGAGGGACCGAGCCCTCCTCCTTAAGCCTGGTCCGATATTGGGACCAGGCTTGCTAGGACCAGGTTTTTGAGCCATGTTTTTGGACTTGGTCCCAAATGCCCAACTTTAGGTGCATATTTCTATATCAACATTTTGGCCTTAGAAGGAGGGCCCTCCGCCAACATCTCAACAATTCCTACGAACAGTCGCAACAACCTACCCAATCCAAGCCCACAATGGTGAACACCAAATCAAAACCACCACCAGAAACATTGAGAATATAGAGACAATCCACCAAGAGGTATAACAGGACGCCATTGGATGCCGACCACCCATGCCGCAAACTCAGCACGCTATGAATAATTAGGGGGCAGGGATGCCAAACCCCAAAAAAGGCCAGCTGGTGGAGATGACCAGAACGTGGTTGCACAAGCGATGCAATAAAATGTGGCTGAGTTGAGGAATCGGCAACCAACTGCCTAGAATATCAACCAGTCGCGCTTCACTAGTGCCACCCAAACAAGTATGAATTCTGCAGGTGGCCAGTCCGATTCATCGGCGCCAAGAGGCGACCAACGGCCCCAACATTGCAAATTGCATTCTGCTCAAGATCGTGAGTCCTATGGGCAAACTAACCCTGGGAGGCAGCCAGGGAAGCAACCATTGGAGGAAAGTGAAGGCAACGGTCATCCCCGAGATGATCGGTGATATCCCCAATGTCAACGTGCCTATATTAAACCACGTCCAAGATAAGATTGATCCCTACCAGCTCGCGAGACAAGCTATGTGCGCTAATCTGGCAATGACCGACGTTCCAATTATAACCGACATTGCGAGCAACAAACCAATGAGCATGATAGCACCTATCAGCCTAGCCATCATGACTCAACTTCGCGCATTAATGCGCACAATAGAGGGGCTTCACGGGCAATAGACTTGCAAACTCATTTGCTCGAAGTAAGGCTGAACAGAGCCAGTTAGGGCAACCATAATAAAGACTTAGATCACATGCAGAGAATGTTCGACGATTTGAAAGCCCACCAGAATGGCATAACAGAGGAAATAGTAAGTTCCTTTTTTACAAAGGAAGTTCGTCAGGCCCTCTTCCACAAGGATTTAGGGCGCTAGAGAGTAAGTTCGACGGGAGAGGGGACCCTAAAGACCACATCGATAATTTCAATGACCTGATGGAGTTGTACCAGGTCTCTGACTTGGCGAAGTGTAGGTGCTTTGCAGTCACATTAGTAAAGGATGCCAAGAGGTGGTATAAGAGGCTCAAGGCGAACTCCATCAACTCTTGGCAACAATTCTCCTCGTTGTACTTACAGCAATTTCAAGCGAGGAGACAGTTCGCAATGCCACTTAGCTACTTGAGCAACATTCGTCAAAATTGAGATGAAACATTAACCTCGTACTTAACGAGGTTCTAGAACGAGCAGATAAAGGTTGTCGATGCACCCGAGGAATCCATCAAAACTTTGCTAATTATAGGGATCAGGTCGAACACAGAGTCGTGGAAAGAGCTCCAAAGTGAAGATCACGTAAGTCTAGCCAAGTTTTACCAAATGGCTGCGAAACACTAGCAGGCAGAAAGCTCGTTGGCAGCATTGGCCAGAAGTTCAACGCGAGGGGTCCCAGACAGGCAACAAGATCGTCCATCGGATAAGTGCGAGGTCCAAGACTGCAATGATAGGGACCGCAACAGGTTCCAAAAAAGACAAAGAACAGACAACCGCGGAGATAGGTAGCCTCTCCCGCAATATGCAGAATAAACCCCCCTCACTCAAGACATCGTCCACATCTACAAAGTCTCCTATGAGACGAAGAGATTGCCCGCTCCAAAAAGAATGAGGGGGGCTCCAGGCAGAAGAGATCGGTAAAAGTATTGTCGATACCACTGGGATGTCGGGCACAACACATCGAGCTTTGAAGGATGCCATCGAAGGCCTGATAAGAAAGGGCCACCTAAAGGAATTCGTTAAGATGGCACCAGCTCGCGAAAATCCTAATGAGCAAAATAACCAGATCCAGAGCCAAGACCAAAACCAAGCCCAAAACCAAGTCTATCAAGCCCCACCAAACACTAACAACGAAGTCTGGGTAGGTATGATCTACGGGGGGCCCGACATTGTAGGGAGCTTGAGGCGTGCTCACGAGCAGTATGCCCAAGAGGCAAGGACAGACTCGGTCCCTCAGATAATGAGTTATGAAAAAAAGCCGCCCAAGTAGCCCAGACAAGAGAACGAGGTACTAGGGTTCACAATCAAGGAATGCGAAGAATCACCTCACCACAATCATGATACGATAATAATCGCTGCCAAAATTGGCAATGTCGAGTACAGAGGGTAATGGTCGATAATGGGAGTGCAACGAACATCATTTTCTTGAGAGCTTTCTGAGGAATGAGGTTCACAAAAAGGGACCTAAGGGTGTGCCCTTCGCCATTTTACGAATTTACTAGGGACAACCTGATTCCCAAGGGGACGATGGACCTCCATGTAATTCTCGGGACGAAGCCCAAGATTAGGACGGTGATGACTAGATTTTTGGTGGTAGATTGCCCTACCACATGCAATCTCATCGTTGGAAGGCCGATCTTGGACGATTTGAGCATAGTCACATCGATGCGCTGCCAAGAACTGAGGTTTTCGACTCCCAAGGGGGTCACAACAATCAGGAGTTACAGCAAAGAATCTTGGGAATGTTACAACCAAGTCATACATACAGCACAAAAGTGGCCTCTCCCGAGAATAATGGTTATAGTAGAATCCAAGCCAAACCCCGGGCCACTCGAGGATACTATAGATCCTCGCATCTATGGAGAAAAGCCTGCAACAGGGCCAACAGAAGAGTTGCGAGAAATAAGTGTCAGCGAGGAAGATCCAACTCGTGTACTAAAAATCAGCAACAGTTTAAGTGGAGAAATGGCTAATAATTTAGTGGGGTTCCTGAGGAGAAACCTTAACGTTTTCACATGGATGCATGCAAATATGGTGGGGATAAGCCCTGAGGTAATGTGTCACAAGTTGAACCTCGACCCTAAAGCTCGGTCCATAAGGTAGAAAAGAAGGTCTATGGATGCAGAGCACTCATAAGTGCTCAAGGATGAAGTCGACAAACTCTTTAAAATCAACTTCATTGGGGAAGTCAAGTATCTAGACTGGCTTGTCAACCCGATCCTGGTCAAGAAGTCAAATGGCAAATGGCGAACTTATGTCAACTTCACAGATCTGAATAAAGCTTGTCCCAAAGACAGTTTTTTGCTACCACAGATTGACCAGTTAGTAGATGCGACAGCCAGGAACGCACTACTTAGCTTCATGGATGTGTACTTGGGATATAACCAAATCCCGATGTACAAACCCGATGAAGAGCATACCTCTTTTATTACTGATCGTGGAATTTATTATTACAAGGTTATGCCATTTGGCCTCAAGAATGCTGAGGCAACCTATCAACGCTTGGTGAACAAAATGTTTGCCAACCAAATCGGTAAGACCATGGATGTATACATCAACGACATGCTCGTCAAGTCAAAGGTCATCGAAAGCCACGTCGAGCATCTAGGGAAATGTTTGGCATCCTCAGAAAATACCAGATGAAGCTCAACCCCTTAAAATGTGCTTATAAAGTGAGCTCGAGGAAATTTCTGGGCTTCCTCGTGAACCAACGGGATGTAGAAGCCAACCCAGAGAAGATTTAAGCTCTGATCGACATGAAAAGCTTGACCACCATAAAGTAGGTATAAAGCTTGACAGGGCTTGTGGCGACACTCAACAGGTTTGTTTCTCGAGCCATAGACAGATGCTTACCATTTTTTGAGACCCTAAAAGGAAAGAAAGGTTTCAAGTGGACATAGGAGTGTGAAAGAGCCTTTCAAGAGCTAAAGAAACATCTGGGACAACCTCTTTTGTTGTCAAAGCCCATCCAAGGTGAGCAATTATTATTATACTTGTCGGTATCAAACTCTACTATCGGCACGACACTGGTACGCAAGGAAGGCAATGGTCGATATACTATGTGAGCAAAAGACTGTTCTATGCGAAGACGAGATACCCTGTGATGGAGAAGCTCGCCTTCGCTCTTGTCATCGCTGCCAGAAGCTATAGCCCTATTTCCAGGCACACTCTATTCACGTGTTGACAAACTTTCCCCTGAAAAAGATAATGCAAAAGCCCGAGACATCGAGTAGGTTAATTCAGTGGACAATAGAGGTGAGTCAGCATGACATCAAGTATATCCCAAGGACAACAATCAAAGGTCAAGCCTTGGCAGATTTTATATCTGAATTCTCATACCAGCCAAAAGGTGAATCAAGCCCGCCAATGGCAAATACCTTAGGAGAAATCGAGCAACAAAAGCTGAAGCTCGATGACTTATGGTAATGAACTTTATATGTGGATGGCTTCTCGAATGAGAAAGGGGTAGCAGCGGGGCTCTTGCTTGAAAATCTAGAGGGAAACCTGATCAGAGCCGTAGTAAGGTTCAGATTCACTGCCTACAACAACGAGGTTGAGTATGAGGCGTTGCTCGCAGGGATCCACCTCGTCAAAGAAATGGGGGCAAAGTACGTTAAGATTTACAGTGACTCACAGCTTGTAGTCCACCAGATTACTGGAGAATATCAAGCAAAGGAAGACAGAATGACATTTTACCTCTCGCTAGTGAAAACCGAGCTCAAGCAGTTTGAATCTTTCACAATTCACCAAATCCCGAGGGAGAAGAACTCGCAAGCAGATGCATTAGCCCACTTAGCCTCTGCAGTGAACTAGGAGAAAATCGATTATATCCCAGTTAAGTTCCTCCCCATATCAAGTGTCTCCGCCATGCAAGGGCCAGTTTTAACAACGAGTTGGAGATACAGTGATGGATGCAATCATACCCTACCTAAGGGTGGTACACTACCAGATGAGAGAATTGAAGTTAGGACACTCCATACAAAGCAGCTTGGTACACACTCATCAATGATAAATTATACAAATGTGGATTCAATGTACTGCTCTGCTGCTATGATGTATTGACCATGAAGACGCGAATTATGTTATGAGAGAGATCCATGAGGGAATTTGTGGAAATCATGCAGAACACAGATCTCTAGCCCACAAAGTACTTCGCTAGGGGTATTATTGGCCAACAGTTTTCGATGATGCGACAGACTATGTGCGCAGATGTGATAGGTGCTAGAGGTTTGCAGATATTCTGCGAGCTCCAACTCAAGAATTGACTACTCTGACAAGCCTCTGGCTATTTGGGATTTGGGGCATTGACTTGATTAGCCCTTTGCCTTAAGGAAAGGGAGGTGTCAAGTTTGCGATGGAGCCCTTGGTTACCGTCACGTCGAACAAGCTGAAGAACTTCGTATACAAAAACATTATTTGTCAGTTTGGAATCCCTCACACTATAATAACCGACAATGGGAAACAGTTCGACAGTGAAGACTTTAGATCTTTCTGCGAACAACTCGGCGCTAAGAAGAGCTTCGTTACTGTTTACTAGTCTCAAGCCAACAATAAAGGGGAGGCCGTAAACAAAGCCATCAAACACACTATTAAAAAGAAGCTCGACGCCTTAAAGGGAAGATGGGTCGAAGAATTGCCTGAAGCCTTGTGGTCTTACAGAACAACAGCTAGGAGTTGGACAGGTGAAACCTCATTTTCTTTATCATACGGATGTGAAGCAATGGCCCCAGTTGAGGTGGAAATCAGTTCGTTCTGAAGGAAAGTCTTCAACGAGGAAGTACATGAAGACCTTTTCCGCCTGAGGCTGGATATAATTGAAGAGCACCGGGCCATGTCTCAATTAAGGCTTGCCTCATATCAGTAGCGAGCCAGATGATATTTCAACACCAAAGTCAAAAATAGAGACTTTGAAGTAGGCGAGCTGGTTCTCAGAAAAGTCATCCATCTAGGGTACCCAAAACTCAAACTTGGGGGCACTTGGACCCAAATGGGAAGGTCCTTTCAGGATCTCAAAAATGCTCGCACCAAGATCTTTTCACCTGGAACGCCTCAATGGCGAAGCAATACTGTGAGCTGGAACGTCGAGCATTTGCGAAGGTATTACCAATAAGCAGCTTGAGTTCCACTTATGTTTATCTTTTTATTCGTTGTAAGGTCGTCGCTTACGGCCAAAGCGTTTAATCAATAAAAGAGGTATTATTCATGATTTTTCTTTGTTAATGTTCTTAGTTTGTTTAGCATTTATTCATCACTTCAAAGATCGTGACCTACTCGATAGTATTCCAAAAAGAAAACTTAGAGTCAAAAGTCTAGAAAAGACAGCTTATCTAAAAAAGTCATGTGAAAATCCAACTCTTTAAGGATGAAACATCCTAAATCAACGAAGTTAAACTTGAAAAAATTCGGAAAAAAAACATGTCGAAGGAAATCAGCCTTAAGCCAGCAACCAAAACTCGAAACGGACAACTGATCTGGAATTGGAGTTACTTGTCGCAAAAGATTTCCTCACACACATCCGAAAAAGCTCTTCAAGAGACGATCTACGCATAACTTAGAGCGAATTTGGATCTTCTATTACAAGTTTAACTAGGATAAATGAAATAACTCCGTAGAAATATAATAATCTTTGCTCGATGAGGACATGTTGAAAAATTTTATTTTCATTGATAGAATTCTATTACATTGTAAAAAAAAGGAAAAAAAAAAGGAAAAAAAAAATGATGACGTTTCATGCAACTAGAGGAGTAGGGAGATCATCCTCGACCAGTCCAAGGAACTCGTTATCGATGGGAAGAGACGATTCTTCAGTGGGAGGGACGGCAACAGTTGCTCCAAGGTTGAAAGCCTCGCTTGGGGGAAGTGTGGTCAGGGTAGCTGGATCCTCGACTTCCAGCTTAAGCCCAATCCCCTCTTCGCCTTCCTCAACTTCTTTCTAGACCTCACAATCATCCTCGGAGTCATCCGAGTACACGTAGGCCATTCCTTGGGCTTCAACCTTCATCCTTTCAACTTCCTTCTAATAAGCTTGCGGAAGGAAAGAAAAGTCGATCGAGGGGTGAGCTTCCCATAGCTTCTGTACAAGAAAGACTGATGTTTGCCAAGCCCGAGTAGTGATGGCCTCGTTCAGCTCCTCAATTTGAAGTTTGAGTTGTCTGGTTTCAGCTTCAGCCTTCCGTCGACCTACCGCCTCCTGGACAAAGTCGAGCGAGGACTGCGTAGATTTGGCCTCCCAGTCCGAGGCAGCTTTTTGAGCTGACGAAAGCTTGGAATTCAACTTATTATTGGCACTTCGCTGTTGTGCCAAATTCTTCTCGGCTTCCACTGCCTTAGCTTCAACCTTTGCTCGAGCAGCCTCGGTCGCATTGAGCTTGTCAAGGAACTCCCTTTCCTTGACCCTAAAGGTCGTCATTTCGCCCTTGAGCCATTCGAGCTCAACCTGCTGTGCCAAATTCTTCTTGGATTCACTTGATTGCTTCTCCTTAGCTTTATCTTCTCCTATATGATCAATTAAGTTCTCATTAGTCTCAGAATAATATCTTTATTAATTACCTTTCCACTTCGTAGTATTGTGATTGCATTTGCTTGCTCATATTGGCTTAGTAATTTCCCAGGAACATGTCCTTGAACCGCTTCTACTATTTGCCCTATTTGGACTTCCAACTTCCTTATGGATGCCTCTTGCTGCTGAAATCTCTGCTTAAAATTCTGGTTGTTCTTCTGAGAGACTTGAATAAAGTTGTTCAATGTCTCCTCTAATGATGGTTTCCTTTGTTGATTGTGAGAGCTAGCTTGTTGTTGGTTATTACTCCAAGAGAAGTTAGGATGATTCCTCCAACCCGGATTGTAAGTATTGGAGAATGGGTTGTTAGGCCTTTAGTTGTAAGAATTCATCGCACTTGCTTGCTCTACATACTCTGGAAAATTCTCACTAAAAGGACAAATGTCAGTATGCCCACTATTACCACAAATAGCACATACCTCTGAAGAGTTAGGGGTGGAAAAAACCGATTAACCGAACCGGTTAACCGGTAGCTTGAACCGAACTGGTTTTCAGTTTTCAAATAAAATTAAACCAAAACCGATCCGGTTTCGGTTTCTGTTATAAACCGGTTTATAACCAAACCAAAAATTCGGTTTGGTTAACCGGTTTCAAACCGGTTGATTATGATAGGGTGGATTTCAAGATTTTTTCGGCCCAATTCCGTCAAACCCTCCACTTTGGCCCTTTTTTTTTTTTAATTTTTCCAGGTTTGTTTTACACTTGAATAATTTAAAATTGCAATTGAATAATTTGAATTCATGGCATTTTAATTTACATCAAGTATTAATAATTTAAAATTGTAATAATTTCTAGGTTTCTGGATATTTTCGTTTGAGTGGTTTATGATTGCGAATTGTTATCTATTTGACTGATATTGTTTTGTAGATTGATTTTAGTTACTTCAATTGATGGTATATAACTAAGTACCTGGAAAACCTGTAGAGGCCCAATAGCAGTGCAAAGAACTAACCATGTTGTTAAATAGAAAACATTAGCGCCAAATACTGAATTGGTAAAGACACATTGTTTTTGTAAAGTAAAACATCAGTAACAAGACAATAGCAGGAGATAGACATGAAAGAACCACACCAAACTCTCAATAAAAATGGGAACTTTTGTTCAGCTGAATTTTAAAACTGGGTATGTAAATAAACACAAATTGCACCCTAACCAAGTGTTCTCAACACAAAATCAAAAAGGGTCACCAATTTATCATCTGACCAACCATTTCTATACCAATAGAAGTAACTTAATAAACACAACACAAGATTAAACACTGAAACACCTAAACAACAAACAAAAGTCCGCTTATACCACAAAACCCCTCGGTTCTTAAACCGCTCCTTCAACTCCTCAGTACTATGACTAACACTCGCTCGTAGTTTCTTCCAAACCCACGAGAGAAATAACGCAAGTAACAAAACTAAGTGCAATGAAGCGGAGAACCCAGATAGGAAAATGGGTTTAAGAAGAAAATTAGTACCTGAATACATGAATGAAGAAGAAGAGTGTGTAAAGAAAGTTAACAAAACAACCTTTGCTGAATCAAAAAGTTCCATTTTTTAGAGGGTTTATAGCAAAAAGAGATGTACTTCGAAGCTTTGAGGTTTCTACTTGTGAAGATTGAAGACTTACTTCGATGTGTGTTTATATATCAAAGGAGCCTAAAAGAGACAAAGAGAGAGTCAAAGACGGATTCTTGGAAGAGAGACTTACATCTGTCATCTGGTGAGCAAAGATCGACTGCTTGAGCAAAGATCAGTGACTGGTGAGCTTTCCGGTGACTGAGAGAAAGAAGAATGGTGAGTGGTGACTGTAAGTCTGCAACTGCCTGGTGGAGTGGTGTGACGGTATCTGCCGTCTGGTGAGCAAAGATCGGCGGCGTGAGAACTGAGAAATTTGTGATTTTGTGTGGCTGAGGGCCTGAGGCAGTGAGGCTTGACTACGTGAGAATAGAGAGTCTGAGAGAGTGTCGAGAGAGATAGAGACAGAGACAGAGAGTGAGAGTGAGAGACTGAGTGAGTGAGTGATTGAGAGTTAGCTAGTTAGGGTCTTACACTTTTACTTAGGGATTCCAAAGTCAAAAACCTAAAATGCATATTTGTTTAAAAATTCGGTTCAAAAACCGGTTTCTGGGTAATCGGAATTCATTTAACCAAAAACCAAAACTGAACCGGATATTCGGTTTTTTTATAAAACCAAACCGAAACCCAAAAAAACTGAATTTTCGGTCCGGTTTGATTTTTGGTTTTTTTTTTCCACCCCTATGAAGAGTTACTTTGCCCTTGTCCCATCAACATATTGCACATAGTCTTCATTTGTTTAGTTAGCTCTGAAACCTACATTGTCAGCTCAGAGTTATTGTTCACTTCATAAATTCCCTTAGATCTTCCTCTAACACTTTTCTGTTGTGAGTTTGCTTCAAGCATCTCATATAGCTCGTATGTCTCTTGTGCAGTCTTCTCTCCCATAGCACCACCTATAACATTATCAACTGTGGCTTGGTAAGCCTGTGGTAGTCCATCATAGAAAAATTGGTTAAGCAATTTTAAAGGATATCTATGATGTGGACATTGAACCAACAATAATTTAAAATGCTCCTAAGCCTCATGGAATGGCTCACCTTCTATCTCAGTAAAGGTGGCAATCTTACCTCGCAGTTCGACAATCTTAGCATGAGAGTAGAATTTACCTATGAATCTGTTGTAAGTTGCGTCCCACGTTGTAAGTGAAGCTGGTGTCAAAGTCATGAACCATCTCTTTGCTACATCCTTCAATGTGTACGGAAAGCAACGCATTCACAACTGGTTCTCTGTCAAACTCTGCAAAGGAAAAGCTTGAACAATAGAATAAAAATCACGAATAAAGGTAAGTGGATCCTCTGTGGCTAGGCCATGGAATGACGGTAGCAGCTGAAAGTGAATGTTCTTGAGTTCGTAATGCCTTGCTGCCTCATTCAGCACTATGCAAGATGGCGACGTTCCTATGGTAAGGCGTGCATACTCCTTCATAGGACGAGGTAATACAACCATTATCTCTAGTTCTGAACTTGAATCTGACGAATCTGAATCTGGTGAATTTTCAGGAAATTCTGGTTCCTTTCTCTTTCAAACAATCAAATCAACTTTATCCACGTAAGGTACTAATATTTTATCTAGTTATCGGCGACCTTGCATTCAAATACAAACACACCAACAAAAACAAAAACAAAAGGAAAAAAAATAACCCAAATAAAAATAATACAAATTAAATTAAATAACAATAATTAAAGCATGGTTATCAAGAAAACTAAATAACTTAAAACAAATCCCCGGCAACGGCGCCAAAAACTTGATGAATAAATTATAATTCCTTGCAAGTGCATGAATCACTATCGCAGTATAGTGTGCAAAAGCAAGGGTCGATCCCACAGAAATTTGTAAGCAATTTACTAATCCTAATAATGAAGCTTCAATTTAAACTAATAACTAGAATTGATAATCGCAATTCAAGGGAAATCACTTCAAAAGCAACAACTAATTAAACTAAAGTTAAATGACAATAAAGTTATCTTAAATCCAATCGACCAAAACCTAGTGTTCCAATTTCACCATAATTATCCAGCTCTATGTCAACCAAATATCTATTATTTATCAATTCACTTTCTAGGGTTCGCACTCACCAAATCAAGGTATTACTGTAAGGCTTTCGGGATTAACCGAGTACTTTTAACATAAGACTAGCTAGGGCTTATAGTCTAGCCTATGAATTAAAAACCCATTAAACGTAGGAGTACTTGAAATCCTGAACAAAGGCATATTTGTCATGGCATGTGCACAAACACTAATTACCCAAGAAATCATGAACCTACTAATACTCTATCAGGGCGTATGCATAGAATATTAATCATTCATTCAATAATCTTCACACATACAACCTAATAATTTTCACTAAGTGTCGTCACACAGTAATGAAAATTAAAGCAGTAATGAATACATGAATGAATCTAGAGTTTCATTGAATTAATAACAATAAATATATGATTACACATAAAGCCATCAAATTAGGCTACATTGAATCCCTAGAGAAGAGTTTAGTTACACATTGACATTGAAAAGAGCAAACCTAAAATTCCCCAAAAGCATGAATGATCTTCAAAACCCTAGGAAAAATCTCCTCTCTTTTTGCTAAGAAAATAACTCTCCTTTAGACCCCCAGCCAACCCTAAACTAAATTACAAAGTCCCATTTATACTTTTCCTCTGCTAGGAGTGTTTTTGGAAGAGTCCAAGTTCAAGTCGGAGTTAAAAAAGAAAATAAGGATTTATTTTTCTCACGATCCACGCCGCGGCGCAGAATTTTTCCACAAACATGCAGCCTTGTCACGCCGTTGTGCCACTTTCTTCATGCCGTGACATGAACTTTCCGCCCAACTTCAGCTTCTTATGCCGCGGCGCGAAAAGTCCTTGCCGCAGCGCCATCTAGCAAATTCACTTCCTTTCTTTTGTTTGATGATCCGTTTTTTTTCTTTAGCACGTACAAAGCCTCCAACCATCGTGTGAGCATAAATTCCTCACTTTTTCTACCTAAAAACCTGAAACCCATACACATACCTATGATTCTTGCAAATAAAAATATGGAAAGAACTTGAATAAAAATAATCCATTAAAGTCACGAATTCCCTACAATCCACCCATAAAATCACAGAATATATATATCATTTCACCACTTATCAAGCCTCCAATCAGCTCGGGTGTTTTTTTTGCTTGCCTCTTTTGGAGGCTCAAAGACGTTCTTCCCGCCAACTGCCTTTAAGGTAATCGCGGGCTTTTTCGCCCCAAGCTCGTCGTTGCTGCATTTCACGTCAACGATGTCAATGGGTTGTTTCGTCACCAAAGTAGCCAATGTTTTCTTGGTAGCTGTCGAAGCTGCCATCTTCTTTTTTAGGCCTTTCAGCTTCTTGGCCCACATGTAACAAACAGTGAGTGACTTATCCGCGCGGGAAAAAAATGGGAGTAAACGATAACTTAACCTTTCTCCAAAATCGTAAGAAATCTGGCATCGTCCCGACAGAAACCATATGCTCACAGGTGAGGGAGCGTAATGATCTTGTTAATGTTATGCTGTCCGTCGGGAGGGTCACTGAAACGTTGGAGCCTCTGCAAGCTTGAGGTAGGGAGATAGTTTTGTTCGACGTTAACTACAAAACAGAGCAACTCAGTTAGCTAGAACACAAAGCTCGAAAGCGATCCTCACACGCACAGAAAGTCGAAGTCTTACTCGCTTCTGAAGTGAAAACCTTGGGCTTAATAGAAGAAAAATTGTGGGTCCTAGTGTGGGACCTTCTTTAGGACATCAACTAGCTCGTTGAAACGTACCTTCCTTGCCTTGGAAAGGTAGTACGTTTGGTCTTCCTATACAAATGGATGAGCTCCTCGACGGATGGCTCGCTCAATTCAGCGATCATATACGCTATTACAGAGCGATGATAATTACATACAAATTTGCGGACAGCTGAAGAGGAACGATGTTGAACTACTTCAGCACGTTGTCAAGAAAACAATGAAGGGGAGTGGATACCCCGTATCTTAGGAGGGTCTTAGAGATCACCACCCATTCGAGCAAGGTATTCTTTCGAGAAAAGTCCCCCGGAACCATCAAATTAAACTACGATGCATAGACCGCTCTTATGCGCTCCAAATCCCTGACGGCAATCGATGATTGTGGCTCTTTGCAGCCTATGAACTAGAGACTGCCTGGATTGAGCCAAATGTATCGAGGCACGGTTGGAAGAGCATGTCGCGTCGGGGTTCGAGCTTCACGCGATGATTTCTTTGGAGACCTCGAGAGTTGAATCCCTCAAAACTGCCGAGCCCGTAGGCGAATCGAACATGCGATCGATTGTGTGACTGCTGGAAGAAGACATGGTTATAGCTCACTTCTGAGTACCTGAAACAAAAGCGAACATGTGTTAAAGCTCGAAAAACTCAGCGATCATTTCACCCTTGCTTTCAGTTCAGGCACCCAAGAGAGCTCGTGCCTTATGATGAATGCACGCGATCTACTAGGGGTTCCGACGGCCACCGCGTTAAGCCCTCCTTAAACCCAGGACCACCAGAGATGCATTCAAACACCTTACTAAAGCCCTAGAACATTCAATGTGGCCACAACAGTAGCCATCATTTGACACAAAAGTTGGAAAAACTGATAAAGAAAGGGAAAAGAACCTTACCAAAATAAAAGAAGTACAGAAACTCGTCGAAAAGAGCACTGTGACGATGACAAAGCAGCAGCGAAGTGAACAAAGGTATTAGAAAACTTTCATGGACTGAATAAGCATTTTGACAGCTTCGCCACCTTTTATAATGGTTTGCATGAAACACGAAAGGGCAGGGTTTAATCGCAACCGTCGATCTACAGTGAATCTCAACCCTTCATTCGTCGAGCAATCTAGGCTTTTAGACGTGGCCACGTGTCATCCATCTGCGAGGGGCAACGAATTGTCAGACTGTTGCACTGATAACCGACGTCGCACGTCACCTTGGCTCACGCATGGACAGCTGTAGACGCCCACGCACGATGAAGCGTAACTGACAAAGGCTACCGTATTTAATGCGACATGACCACATGAAAATTTTATATTTGCTCTAACTTTTTATATTCTAAGTTCGACAAGTATCGCAAGAAGTAAACAAGCGTGAAGCAAGTCGACTGGACATGGGGTTGACCCTAGGAGCTCGGTTGAACTTGCATCCAGAGACCTGTTGTTAATGGCAAGCTTGGTGTCAAATCGAGCAATAGTCTTTGAAGCTCGAAACGAGCATCGAAAAATAAAGGGCAGATGTTGTGTGTGATTTTTCCACCAAGCTCGAGCTACTACGAGGATGTAGCTCGACCTAAGATCAGTCCGACTCACCGGTTGTTCGACCCAGCATAAGCTCACCAACATATAGCTCGACCCAACACTAGCCAGTCATGAACAACCTGAATGATCATTCAATTAATTCCTAGATAACTTCAGATCCCAGATATCGCGGGAATGACCAAATCAACAACAATCTCTACGCAATCACAGTGCCCAATCGCGAGAATATCGGAATTGTAGTTCAGATCAATTGTAATCCGTTTATTTTCACTATTTCCTTTGTACAAACCTTGTATATAAACCCCCTCAAATGATGGAAAAGGGGTTACAAAATTTTCACAGAATTCTCATTGTAAGCTCTTACATCAAATACAAAAAGCAGTGGATGTAGGCTTAAGAGTTTACCTTGCCGAACCACTTTAAAAATTGTCATTGCCATTTACTTTATTGCATTCAATACTTGTCAATCGCTGATTATCCATAATCACACGCACATCCATTCTGATCCTGTCAAGATCGATCAAAATTTTCTGGTTGGTGCAGATTTCTATATCAACAAATATTATTACTTAATATCTTGTATTAGAATACATATTTCATTAGTGTATGATACTAAAAAGAGGATAAATGTCACTTATTAAAAAGATTAAGGTCTAAATTGTCACTTTTCAGAATGCGTGGATGAATCAGTGCTTTAGACGAACTTGAAAGGGAAAGTTAAGCCTGAAAACATACGACTGGGCCGTGAAACACTCTCTTTAACCGCGCGTGGAAACAAGTACACAGCACCAATGGCTTAGACGACCAGAGTAAAAACACAAGGGCAACATGGGAAAATGATACGAAATCTGTATCGAGTACAAATTCATGAGTGAGAGGTTCTGTCAGCGAACCGTTTGTGATTCTCTGTCTAATTTTACGGCGTCGTTTCTCCTCTTCTAAAAGTCTAATCCCTCCCTCTACCTCCAGTCTTGTTGAGTCAGCAAAGCTTGAGAGAAAAGAGAAAGAATGTCTAAGAAGAAAACTTTATCAACTATGTCCTTGAAGGACTTTCACGGCGGTTCCATTCCCTCTGATCTTCCTTTGCCATCTGCACCTGGACTGTATGTTCACGTTGTTTATACGATTAACTAGCTTTCTCTCTTTGCATGCGATTTTCTTTTTCCTGTTGATCATGGATTTGAAGTCGATAGTGTTTTTGTTATTATTATTAGTATTTAATGATTTAGATGTTTAACACACTTGCCTTTTAGTTCATAGGTTTTGTGCGTGATCGCTGTTCTATTTTATTCATCGAATTACAAATCATTAAATTCACTTTGTCACTATATTTCAATCTTATAATATTTCTGATTATTTATGTTCTATGCTCAGATTATTTGACCTTGATTTTTTCTTTAAAAAAAAAAAAAAAGCTTAAATTGGTTCTAAGTGGTTTACTTGCTTGGTTGGTTGATTCAGTGTGGTGAGCTCTGGTTCAGAGCGTAACATGTCAACAAATTGGGGAAACAATCTGGTGAAATCTGATCTTCGTCCAAGACCCAAATCATCTGGTACAGCCCGTAATTTTGGTGAGAAAGCATCATTTCTGTCTCACCCTGCACCCATCGGTCAAAACTTCGATGAGGATGAACGCAAGCCCATGAATAGTGCAGTGGCTCCAAATCGTGCAATTAGAGATGATAGTGTTCGCAATATGCCCTCGATTCAATATGAAATGAAGCTAGACTATGTGTCATCTGTGAGGACATCTGATAGATCAGTCTCATCTCCGAGTTCAGTTACTAATTCATCTCCACTGAGAGTGGGAGGAGGGAATCATTTCACAGTAAATTCACCGACTCCAATTAGCAATAGTGGTCAGGGTATTAATAATTTGAACTTTCCAAGTACTAATAATGATCTAGGAGTTAACAATTCTCAACCAAATGCTTGGGGTGTGAGAAAGGATCTCATGGCTGTTGAAGAAATAGTGAAGCCATCTGTACTGAATGGACCTGATGCTTTATCAAAAATTGCTCAAGCCAGTGCACTTGAGAAAGTTTCTTCTGGAATGTGGCAGTCTAAGAAACCTGGCCAACTTCTGCCACATTTACTTAATTCAAGCGACAATAACAATAATGTGTCTGGTGTTGTGGATGTAATTAGTGAGAGGGCCAAGAATGGTACTTCACAGGGAAGTCAAGTTGTGGCAGGTCAGATAGTTGAAGATGGAACTAAGGGTGGGTTAAGGGAATTGCCCAAAACTTATATACAAGAGGTTCGGACTGGAGCTACTAGTGGGGAGTCTTTGTTGTCAGCAGCTCCACCCCTAGAAAAATCAGATAGGCCTAAGTTAAAGCTACTTCCAAGATCTGGACCTCTGGATGCATCAGCATACAATTATAGACAGGTAGAATGCTTTTCCTTGGTGGGTTTGGGGATTATGTTTTGAACTTATACTTTTTTTCTGAAATTGTAATGAAACTAGTGATATTCATTTGTCATATTTCAGGGTTATCAGCAGCCAGCACTCACCAGCAAGGTTGAATCTTTCAATGAACCGTACAGAAATTCAGATTCTCCAAAACCCGGTTCGACTGTTGCTGATGGGGGAAGTCTAATGATTGAGAGACCCAAATTGAATTTGAAGCCTCGTTCACAGCCTCTTGACCAATCTGATGAAAGATTTGAAAAAGAAAGGTTAGTGAATTTTGTAACTTGATCTTGATTTTCTTTCTTATTATCTGTGTCTCTGGAAACAAATTGCAACAAGGAGTCAATGCTTAGATTTGAAGTAGACAGCTTTGTTCAAATAATTAGTGCTTAAATTAACTGTTGAACTTCCTGTAAAAGCAAGAGTGATGAAACAAGCAGGAGTTTAGTAGCTGGACTATGTTGGAGATTGAGAATACTGTGTTCTTTGAGTATACAGAACTTATTAGTCTATTGGAGAACATTGCTTGATTTAGGACAGGTTGCTTCCATGCATACTATTTGGATAATAGTGATGGGATATTGTATTATTTATATGAAATTTTATGGCAATAAATGTGCCTTGTAGAGTTTTTAAAGATTGCAAATTGTGAGAATTCATTGATATTTTTATTTAAAGGTTGTTGTTGGAGATTTCATTAAGACTTTGCTCAAGTGAAATTGGAAGGGTTTGTATTTTGCTTGAGTGGCATATATTGGATGTTACTGTTTTTGTATCTCTTCTTAGCTGAGAAAAATGCCAGCGCTAATGCCTTCTGTTACTGTTGCAGGCAAATAGTATTCGGTGGTGCTCGTCCACGGGAATTGGTATGTTTGTATAATGATTAATTTGTTGGTCTTGTTGTGGGTTCATGTGGTATCTTTTTTCTGCCAATTTGGCTATTTTGTGCTAATTGATCTTGTTATTAGTTATCTGTCAAATTGTATAGTGTGTTTTAGATCAGACTTGGTTTAGGAAGTGAGTGATTCATTTTATGTTCCGGAAAGGCACTTATATCTTATTCAGATTGATAATGTTGTATGGCCTTCCTCAGGTTCTCAAGGAGCGAGGCATAGATGAGACTGCTAGTGGTAACCTTGACCTGGGTCCTGCGCTTAACCGGTATATTCTCCATTTTGTTTGCATTACACCTTATATCCTTATGTATTTCACGTTGCATGTGACATTATTCAATTTGCCATGGTTACCATCCCCAATATCCAATGGTATTGGTTCAGTTCTATAATTTCATAAGAGCATGCTCCAGATGAGTTTCACCATCAACAAGATAGTGCTTGCCATTTCATATGGTTCCTTTATTTCTTATCATAATTTGATTGTCAAACTCAAGGATCATGTATGCACTTCAGTCGAGAAATCTATTGGCTTTCATTTGGACCATTCATATGTCTGTAGATATTATGTTTTATGAGAATAGCAGTTCTAATGTGTTGGCTGCTAAATATGATGTTCAATTTTTGTACATGAAGAGTTGACTCTCTGAGGAATGAAGCAACATCAGAGAGATTGATTTCCTCCACTCAACGCAATCCAAATACTGAGAATCATGTTCATGAAAAGAGGACAGAGAGGAATTTGGATAGGAAAGAACAACAGACAGGACGAGAGAAAAATGATAATCAAGGAAGGAACCGAAGAATTGAGAGCAGGTGGGGTAGTAGGGACACTGATCAGCAGCAACGAGATCTAAAACCTGTACCTGAGACTTGGCGGAAGACTGTTGAAGAACCAAAACTGTCTTCAGATGATGCTTCAGGAATCAACCATGGGAAAGTAGTTTCTGCATTGGATCTTGCCCAAGCATTCTCAAAGTCAGTCTCTGATCCCAAAACACATGAAGGACATTCTACTCAAAGAGGGCTACCTGGGCATAATAACCAGACACCCTTTTCACGCCTGACAGATACCCGAGAACTTAAGTCAGCTCCGACGGCAAGGCATCACATAAGTGGTTATTGATTTGAAAATGTGGTCATGGATGATTGTGTGTTTTGATTTATGCTTGTCAGTGGAGATTCAAGCATCAGTAGGGCTCATAAATAAAAGCATCCTTTAGCAGGATCAAGTCTCCCCAGCAGTGCCTCAGAACTGTACAATAGTAAATTCATTAATTATTATGAATAGTATTATGACTCGGATGAAGTGCTTTGTGTAAGAGATGGCTTAATGTTCGTTTTTATGTATCTCAAATTTTCTATTCTTTTATCTTTCTGTCTCCACCACCCAAGCATATTATTATACTTCTATCCGTGTACCTGAAAATTTTGACAAATATAATACCATTTGAAAGTTTCGGTTGAATATTTGGAGCCGGGCAGAAGAAGAATTTGTTCTATACTAATGGTAGTGAGAAGGGGATTGTGATTACATTACCGTGATATGGCCCCAAAACCAAGGCCACCCTCCAAGGGTATGTATGTCTAATCTTCCCTGAGTTCCCTCATCTTCGCTCGCTTTGCCCAACTTATTTACCGGATAAAATAGAAAAAAAATGCCTTGAAACAGCTTTTACGAACAGATTTAAGTAACAGACGATTGAAAAATAAAGTTTCTTATAAAATGAAGGATCATGAACCACCATTAGGTGGCTTGATGATAAAAGAGTGAAAAGAATTTAATAAGCTCTTGAATAGGAGTCCTCCGAGACACTAATAGGGGTAGTCATTGAAATTCTTACCTGATCGATACTTTCAAGATTCGGAGAGAATAATTAAGGTACGCGCAAATTGACTTGATGATAAAAAAAAAAAAAAAAAATGAAGAATCATGATGCCATTTATGATATCATGTAATGACCTGGCATTTGATGAAACCTTATTGGATATATATATAGATTAAGAATTACAACTTCATATCCGGTATTCAAACTCAATTTCAAATTTTGATTATGCATTTTTATGTAATAAGTGATACCTATGTTAATATATTTTTCATCCCTAAATTTATTTACCAAGTCAGGGATGACCATATAGGTAATGAAGTCATAATGAAAGGGTATGGATTCTGTCGCAGAGAGGAATAAGAGGAAAATAAAGATTGGGACAAAACTGTATTTGGTTTTATTTCTCTGGTATATATACATCATTATCAACTGCAGAACAAAGCCATAGTGACACAAAGATAGAAAATTCTACATAATATATGCAAGAATTGGATCATGTACTGTCACAAGATTCAGAACATAAACGGCGTCGGCGAGAACGCTGGTAATATCATCGGCATAGAGCTTTTCCTGAAAACAACCAAAAAAATAATTAAATTACTCTATTATAACATCACACTGAAAGAGTCGGAGACTAATCTAGTAAAATCTTGAACACTGAAATAATACCTGGAGTCATACTCATACGCATCTTTACTCCTGAAACAGCGAGTCTTAGCAGCTGATTTACTTTTACTGGACAATTTCTTTTCAGACTGAGCCTTTCTCTCATCAGTCTCAAACACTGTAACAACCCCGTCTTCTGATATCACCGAGAGCGCCGGTCTCCAATGAGGCGCGGAAGACCTAGATGTCGCTTTCTTAATTCGCTTTGAATTATATGGCCCATGAAGATGAGCATCACCAGCCCCTCCTAACGCCATCCGGGTGGTGGTGGTGGCTGATGCATCCGCTGGTGGTAGCCCGGAGGGGCGATAACACGAACCCAAATTAGAAAAGAAGAACTTCATTGCAATAAGTCAACAAAACGCAAAGCTTTTGTGTGAATATTTGGTAGTTTACGTGCGTATTGTTGAAGAAGTTGAGGTTTGCGTGATTGTGTATTAATACAGTAGGAGTGGGGATTCTGGGTTGTCATTATCTTATCTGTAATTTGTTGGAAAAAGGAAAGTATTGAATTTTAAGGATTTTTAATAATTAACAAAAAAATCATTAATTAATTTGATAAATCCAAGAGTCTTTCCTTCAAGCATTGGTGCATACGTGTTTCTACTTCCTATTTAGCATTGGTCAAGATTTTTACATAAGACTGTGTCTGTGAGTAAAGATTTGGCTCTAATTGGTAAACAACTCTGCAATCTCAATTCTAGTCCTTGTATGTATCAAGTAATTATTTTTAGTAGAAAATACCGAATGTCATATATGACCTACGAATTAAACAACCGTGCGTGGCCATAGATTTGCATCAAATCGCAGTTAATGTAACTGACGCGGGTGTTAGGTGTCATGTCTATTTTATATGTCAAATGGCCATGTGTGACCAACTGTCTTGTATAATACAACTATGTTTCATTCAAGAATTAAGGTTGACCTCACTCAGAATTTCATTAACTTAATTGTAGGAGCGGGTAGAGTGATGTGGAGGTAGATAAACTAATTAATATAGATAAGAATTGGGTATGTGAGAGTTATATTACTATTATCAGGGTAATTAAATTAATTTCTTCCATATAAATAAACTACGGGGGGAGTGGTTAGTTGGTACTCATATTTTCTTGGCAATTGGGTTGACTTTAACGCATAAATAAGTATCAATTATAATACAACGTTGAAAAACTAACAAAATTGACCGGTTAATATTCCGGCAATATAGTATGTTATGAATTACATAAACATAATTCAATGGGAAAGATATGGCGTGTGATTCATTTCAAGTTTGTGCATTGGAATTTGGATCTGAAGCTTCTTCTGTGGTTGTCTTAGGCAAGATGTCCACCTCACCTAAAGTGAAGTTGCAGTGGAGGATATATCATTTCTTGCATATATATATATATATATATAGGGAAATGATATATATATTCCCATCTTAATTATGACATTTCAATCTTATCTTCAATGTGTAAAGCATATATTTTGAGAGGGACTCTATCTTTAACTTTATACCAAATTATCAACATTATGTAACTCTTAATTTTTTATAAATATTCCTTTTGACATCTTTGTGCAATGAAATGAACCTGCCCATTATCTCACGTGAAATGTACACATTAAATTCGTGAATTGCATACTCCAGGATTCCAGTATTTGTTCTTAAGAAAAAACACAACCCGGCCCACAATAATTATGGCAAGCACTTGTATTTGTATCAACTCTATTAGTTGGATCCATCGTTGGGGCCCTTCTATTTGAATGAATCAAGATAAATATTTGTACATTACAAATACTGCTGATGTACAATGGATATATACAGTATACAGTAAGAGAGAAATACCAATGCATCTCCACCTCATAAAGTTGCTAGCTACTGTGTACTGACACATTTATTTAATTTTCTATTTTCTTCATCGCATAGATGTGGCTTCTTCCCACTTATCAGAGGAAATCTCATCACTAACAAATCATAATACAGTCTCCACCATATCTTTCTTCTGACAAGTCGGTGGATGAAGGTGGCCTTCTGATCCCAACGTTAGTATGTTTTTTGAACATGCCAGAGAAGATGGGAATTAATGAGACAATCCCTCTTCCAGTGGTCCCAACTCTAATGACTAACTCTTGATTGGTATCATCCTCAGGTAAATTTGATTTGCTGAACTAAATGTTACGAATGCTAGGTCTTATGTCAGTCTAGAAATGTTGTTTTTGGGTGGACATGGAAAGCCACTAGCGTTCATGGGAATTAACTAGGATTATTCTTCATTTAGAATAATAATATCGATTTTGCTTTTGTTTAGTTTATCTTATCCACTTCAAAAAGCAAAGTTGCAAAAGAGAAACAGGGTCAAAGTTTCTTAGAAGATCCTTAAACAACTGAATAAATTATTATATTCTTCCGATTTATTCAACTGATTAAACATATCTGTAATAGACTTTATTATCGTTATATAATTACAAAAACAAGAATTACTAAGGCATGTTACAAGTAAATGAGGAATTCAATAATCATGTGATTAAGAGTTTAATGAACTTCCAGCCTTTCCTGTGGGCTCTGGCTAGAAAGTAACTGAGAAGCATTTTTTATGTAATTGGAACGGGCCAGTATTGGGCCTCAGGTACCAGGCCCATATAACCCCTTTGTTCTATCCCCGATTATGACCAAGCAAATTTTAATAAAATTCCAGAAAGAGCTCAAATTTATAAAAGCTGAAGCCATATACTTTCTGTAGCATCTGATTTTTCTTTTCCAGATAATTTCCAGTTCAATCAAAGCCACCTAAGATCAATTTATTATAATTTGTTTATGGTATGTCAATTCTGATAATTATGAAGTTTCCTCGAACTACTGAATGTTGGACTCTAGCCTTTGTTTTATTTAAGTATAGACCACATGGTACTTCACAGCAGATAATCGAGGATGAGAAAAACAGAAAAAAAAGGAGGAGATTTTCCGGCTACAAAAATGATTGGAACAAGTCCCCAAGATATTATTGTAAAAGTCATGTATAAGACGAATTATATATGATTAGTATGAAAGGAGAGCATGATTAAGTACAGTCATTTGTCTCTCTCCATTAATATTTCATCAACGACAAAGGGATTGAGAGTTTTGGGTGAAAATCACAATGCTAATTACGATTTCTTCTTTTAAATTGACTTCAACCTCTTGTAGTTTCACGTGGACCGTCATTGTCCTGCTCAAATATCTAATAACCCAAAATGATGCACAAATTATCCAACCATATATATCTCCTCTAGTTTTGCCACAACAAAACAAAAGAGAATTCAAGGGTTTTGGCTCTTGTTCTTTTCGTACTTCCCATCTGTTTGGAATAGAGCATGCATGAATTAGGGCGTAACATTTTGATTTGCTATCATATTTTATCAAAAGGTCAATACATAACCCTAATCCTTTCACTTGGCTGAATGTTTTGAATCCTCGATAAGGCAATTGTTTACCAGTTTCCAATTTACACTTGAAAGAATCTTATGATTACTGATAAAACTAGAAATTAATCTGTTTAGAGAGTATGAGAAAAGGATATGACCTTTTTCATAAAAGATTTATTTTATTTTCTGTGTTAATAATCAATAGTTCCCAGATTTACCATTGAGCTGAAGCTTGTATTCATTTTATCATTTGCTAAATTATTCTTTAAGATGTACATAACTGCCGATTAGGTGAATTAATAGCTGTATTTGTAATAATCTGAAACCGTATGTACACTACATATCTTGTATGAATCATGGAGACAAGACTTGAGCACGAAAACAGTAAAAAGTAGAAGCTTTCTTTAACGTTTAAAGGAATGTGACATCGAAATCAAAAGATTTCGTTGGATTGTCTTGGTGAAGTGACAGGGACATATCTCCACGAGTAGCAAAATCACAACTCTGCAGGAAACAGCAAATTATTCAACCAGTGGAAATGTTAAAGAGACTCATGAAGCTTCAAATCAAAATTATAGCTGGTCCAAAGTTTTCTGCTTCTACTTTTTCTTCAGGAATCCAGTATAAAGCAAAAAACTAAGTTATAATGTGCAAGTTGTCTCTTACCATTCATGCAGGAATCGTCTCTTACATAGATTCGTTTTGTGAAAGGTCACTGCTAGCGAGAGCTAGTGTTTTCATCTCTTCAGAGTCCTTCTTTGTTTTTGTGCAGAAATATAAAACTTTTATGCATATATTATATTAGCATATCCTGGGTTTGATATATACTGGATAGGATTCTTCATTAATTCCAAATAATAAAAAAATTAATTAAACAAAATTTATCTTTAGTTATGTTGAAAGTAAATCATTCACGAAAACTCAAATACAAGTAAACAACAATAGTTTAGTTTGAATAATTAAGAAGATTTTTGATAGAATGGATCTTATTGGTGAATATTAATGTGATATATATACAAGAGCCGCATCTCGTACATAATTTGGTACTCCAATATCTCTCTCAAGGGTAAGTGTAAGTGTAAGTGTAAGTTCACATAATTCTATTCCTAAAATTGACGAAAAGAATCAAGATTTAAATAGATAATTTTGCTGAAAAATAAATTTTATAATTATGTTTATTTCTTATAATCAATACAAAATTGAGAAGCTTATATATTTATCTTCTTTCTATGATTCACTTACATTTGAAACATGGAGAGGAAGCATATATATACTAGTTTAAATCACCTACAATCCACATAATATTATTAGCGTATTAACCATAACCATAACCATAACCATTCAATTATTACTATTATTTTTTTTAATGAATAATAATTAAATTAATAATAACCATTAAAATAAAACATGTTTAATTATAGTTTTTAAATAAATATAATAGGGGAAATAAGCAATGGTGTTAAAGCAATTAAAAGGAGTGACATTCTAGTGAAATATACAAATTCGTCCTCGTGGGGAAGGGGTCTAATTTGTCTTTAGTTGTGGCATCATATGGCACAAGCAACCAAGTTGATATCATATACATATCATGTATGTGGAAGGATGGGAATGAAAGGTAGCCATCAATCACTAAACTCAATGAACAAATTAGATTAATTAAGGTGAATGATTAGTGAATTTGTCTGATAATGGCATTTCTTGAGCTCAAATTCGACAAAAAAATGGCCGGCTAAGACAGCTTCCTTAACGTACCCGTTACCTTCTGTTCATCACGCTTGCTCACCATAATCACTTATCTAGAACAGGAGTGAGAGAATTAATGGATTAGTAATCAGCCAAAATTGCTTAGAAAAGCTCCATCCATGCCAATCTAAAGACCGGATCTTACAATAGTCAGTCAGTAATGATAGTTTCAGTAGTGGTAAATAACTAGGCATCGGTTGTCACGACCGGGATCTTTCCCTTTGTTAATTACTTAATTAGCTCTATTTTGAGTTAAGTCACACAAATCTTTTTCACCAGAATCTTCATTCACAAAATGACTAGCAAAAATATTTTATCAACCTCATTGTTATAGAGCCATAATATGTTTATTTTTTTTACATATATTATTATGTAACATCCATGCATATACACTTAACTACAGACAACTATTTACATTAATATTTATATANTATTTTTTTTTAATGAATAATAATTAAATTAATAATAACCATTAAAATAAAACATGTTTAATTATAGTTTTTAAATAAATATAATAGGGGAAATAAGCAATGGTGTTAAAGCAATTAAAAGGAGTGACATTCTAGTGAAATATACAAATTCGTCCTCGTGGGGAAGGGGTCTAATTTGTCTTTAGTTGTGGCATCATATGGCACAAGCAACCAAGTTGATATCATATACATATCATGTATGTGGAAGGATGGGAATGAAAGGTAGCCATCAATCACTAAACTCAATGAACAAATTAGATTAATTAAGGTGAATGATTAGTGAATTTGTCTGATAATGGCATTTCTTGAGCTCAAATTCGACAAAAAAATGGCCGGCTAAGACAGCTTCCTTAACGTACCCGTTACCTTCTGTTCATCACGCTTGCTCACCATAATCACTTATCTAGAACAGGAGTGAGAGAATTAATGGATTAGTAATCAGCCAAAATTGCTTAGAAAAGCTCCATCCATGCCAATCTAAAGACCGGATCTTACAATAGTCAGTCAGTAATGATAGTTTCAGTAGTGGTAAATAACTAGGCATCGGTTGTCACGACCGGGATCTTTCCCTTTGTTAATTACTTAATTAGCTCTATTTTGAGTTAAGTCACACAAATCTTTTTCACCAGAATCTTCATTCACAAAATGACTAGCAAAAATATTTTATCAACCTCATTGTTATAGAGCCATAATATGTTTATTTTTTTTACATATATTATTATGTAACATCCATGCATATACACTTAACTACAGACAACTATTTACATTAATATTTATATATATAATATCAATATGAAGATAAATTAACCTTATTCTTGCATCTAAGTGATTTGAGATCAAGTTTAGCTTCTGTCACTACTTGTTCTAATAGGCCGGGTTATAAAGTTTCAAGGGTGTTCAGCCATTTATTATATATTGTAACTGAATAATTAATTTTATTACCACTAAGATAAGTTAATTCAATTCTGACTCAGTTTGGGAAATTAAAAAAAAAAAAAGAAAACCAAAAGCCTGAAAACTAACTAAATAGAACATTTCTACTAACCCAGGAAGCCTCGTCATTATAATGCAAACTCAGGCTTCATTTAATGTTTAATTTTGGCTTCATCCTATATAGATAATCGCTCAACAAAGACTTCTCCCCCTATATATATGGTTCAGGTAGCATGTAATATAACTAGTTCTCAACTCTATCTCCTCTCAGCCTCTGTTTGCTCCTTCCTCCACAAACTAACAAATTTATAACACAAAAGCTATGCCTAAATTCCAGCAGCCAAGACCTCATATTTCCTAAACCTGGAAGCTCACATCTATAACTAGATAAAAACCCTAGCAACTCAATCCCATCCACCCATATCCACAACAAGTCGTTTCAAACAAACAACACACAAAGCTTTTCTCTGCATCATTACCCCTCATTTTTTCCCTCTAAACACATCAAATCCTTCCATGCACATTAAAGCAACAACACCTCAATCCATGAAAACTGAAGTAAGACCAAACACTACGTCCATTCCTCTGCACAACCCCCGTCTCTTCAACGCCACTCCAAATTCTATTCCAGGAGCACTTAGAGGGTGTCTTGGTAGCCTGGATGGAGCATGTATAGAGA
Source organism: Pistacia vera (assembly GCF_008641045.1). NCBI lineage: Eukaryota > Viridiplantae > Streptophyta > Magnoliopsida > Sapindales > Anacardiaceae > Pistacia > Pistacia vera. Next base: position 864,942 of record NW_022196516.1, on the reverse strand, counting down.
AGCTTCTGCTTCACTGTGCTAGTGCCTTAGAAAGTAACGACGTCACTTTGGCACAGCAAGTGATGTGGGTGCTCAATAATGTCGCTTCTTCAGTCGGTGATCCAAACCAAAGGCTCACCTCATGTTTTTTAAGGGCACTCATCTCTAGGGCATCCAGTGTTTGCCCTACCACGATGAGTTTCAATAGTAGCAGTACAATTCACAGAAGGCTTATGAGCGTCACTGAGCTAGCCGGGTATGTTGATCTAATCCCTTGGCACCGTTTTGGCTTCTGTGCATCAAATAGTGCCATTTTCAAGGCAATTCAAGGGTGTCCAAGAGTTCACATATTAGACTTTAGCATTACTCACTGTATGCAGTGGCCTACTCTCATAGATGCCTTGGCTAAAAGGCCCGAAGGCCCTCCTTCACTCAGAATCACGGTGCCTTCTTGTAGGCCACTAGTCCCTCCCTTGCTTAATGTATCAACTGAAGAAGTTGGCCTCCGTTTGGGGAATTTCGCCAAGTTTAGGGATGTCCCCTTCGAATTTAACATAATCGATGTCGACACATCTTCTTGTAAGGACTCCTCTAGCTTTTATTTTGAATCAGTATTAAGCCATTTGACTCCTTCTATATTGAACCTTAGGGATGATGAAGTTTTGGTGGTAAACTGCCAAAATTGGCTACGATATTTGTCCGATGAAACAATGGGAAGTGCTCATCAAGATGCTTCTTTGCGAGACACTTTCCTAGATATAATTAAAGGGCTTAACCCTTGTATCATAATTGTGGTTGATGAGGATTCTGATTTAAGTGCACCTAGTCTAACTTCAAGGATCACTACCTGCTTCAATTACCTATGGATTCCCTTTGATGCCTTAGAAACTTTTTTGCCTAAGGATAGTTACCAAAGGCTAGAGTATGAATCAGATATTGGACACAAGATTGAAAACATTATAAGTTTTGAAGGGTTTCAAAGGATAGAGAGGTTAGAATCTGGGGCAAAAATGTGTCAGAGGGTGAAGAATGTAGGGTTTTTCAGTATTCCATTTAGTGAAGAGACTGTTAGGGACGTTAAGTTCTTGCTAGATGAACATGCTAGTGGTTGGGGGATGAAGAGAGAAGAGGGTATGTTGGTGCTCACATGGAAGGGTCACAACTCAGTGTTTGCCACAGCTTGGGTCCCAAGTGGGTTGGAGGATTAAATGGGTGTGGACTTAAGTGGGTTGAGGAGACCCTACCATGCATGAGAGATTGGCTTGTTTCTCTTAAGTGGTCCATGACGATGAAGGCAGTGACAAAATGGGGTTTGCTTTTTTTTCTCTTTGTCAACAGGCTGCAAAATGGGCATGAGACAGAAAGAAAAGCGGCAGATTTTTTGGGTACAACTTCATCATGCCACCTTTGTATCCAAGCGAGCTATCTTTCGCTATGTTCACATGAAAGGCAAAGAGAAAATGCACATGTTGTCTTCCTATACCAGACAAAAACCTCCATCACTTTGTTTCCCATCTCTACTTGCTTTTCTTTCAAGACCTTCCAAAGTAGCCAACTAGATAGCTTGCGCTTTCCTAACCAGTTCTCAGTAGTTTCTAATCATGCACTAGATATTTTCAATATCTTTTTTTCTGAGCAGTATTTCTATTCAAATTAGCTTTTGCTCACTTTGTAACATCAGATCTAGAAGTGGAATGTCCAATTTAACTTTAATTTAGTTGACTTTGGTCTCTAATGTGCATATTTTTAATGTAACTTCAATTAAAATTTGCCCCATATAATAACCGAAGAAAACTGAAGATTACTTTGAATTTTATAAAATATAAGTCAAAGTGTATGAATGAAGCTGATATTTTGTTCCAACTAGGTTGATAAAATTACTGGCACTAAATATATACCAAGACAGAGTCGATCGAATTAACTCAAAAGGGTTAATTAAATTGCACATCTCTCATAAATGATTGATGTCATCTAATTATCAACTCAATTAATTAGATCTAACATTTTATGTATTCTCGAGTTAACGTATCTCAAGTAATGAAGGGAGATATTTAATTAATTAGTCCGGGTATGGAAGTGACTTTTTTTTCTTTGTTAATCAAGGTGTTCGAGCTAACTTACGCGTACCTTAACTAATCTTCGAATTAATCTTCAGTTTAATCCTGAATGTCTTGAAGTTAATGACCGGGTAAGTCTCCAGTGACCACCTCTATTATAGGTCGAAGTGAATCGAACTCATGATCTCTTGAGTAATACATCTGAGAGTTTTAGTTGATCATTCGACCACCCTATGGTGATTGGTATGAAAGAGACTTTCAATCCTCCTTGATGAAAAATACCTAATCGTTTATGTATTTCTCTCTTACTAGTTTCGATAATTGTCTCAACTAGGACTTGTTCTTTCTTTTGATGACTCAGCGCATATCGATGTTGAAGCTAATTGCAAGGCTTCAATTATTGCAAACGAAGTAGGCTGGGAGATCGCAATTAGGACCACAATATATATTCTCAGTGATTCGTTTATGAACAGTCGCCTTCATGCTCAATATGTACAGCTAATATCGGATGTCGAAACACCAAGTATAGAATGTAATCTTGAGTCCACAGCTGACACATTTCTTACTATCTAGTACCCAACACCCTAATATATATATGATGTTATCATACAAACATGTTCAAGTTCAACACCTGAACTTACATTCAGAAAAGTAGCCAACCACAATAGTGGCGGATGCGATAGCAGACTGAAAGAAGAAATGATTAAGTAATTTTACTGCACTTGAGTAACTGGTTCCATGGTGTAGTGGTTAGCACTCTGGACTTTGAATCCAGCGACCTGGGTTCGACTCCCGGTGGGACCTACCCATCTAATTTTCTAGATTTTTTAGATTAATTCTATAAAGTAATTCAGTCCTCTTTAAGTTTTTGATTACAATAGCTTAGCTTGGTCAATCTTCCGCCGGAGAGGATGAACAATCTTTTATGAATACTCTGACACAGGCAAGCCAAACCATTAACGTTTAGCACTACAGATTGGTGGTTAGATAATTTATGGTTAATTAATAGCCAATACCACATTAACATTTCATTCTTCTTTTTATCATGACTACCACATGATTATCCTGCCATCAAAATTGCATTCAGAAAGTAAAAAGTTTTTTAAAGTTGCAAGGTCGACGTACTCTTATTATTCTTTATTTTAAAATTAATGTGAAAATAGTAAGATGGTTACAGTTTCCAAATAATTTAAGCGCTTTCATTATGCGTAGTTATGGTATTAAATTTGTCTTTTAGTTTTACCTCAAAATTTGAAAAGAAGTAAAAAGAATTAGAGAGAGGAGTGAAGAATTTTAAATTTGAAACTAGATTGAATCAATTAAATCCCAGACCAAAAACTAGAAAAGACGATTCTTGGTTAGAAGCTTTAGAAATTATTTACAGATAAAGTTAAGAAATGGTGATCCCACAAATTTAATTATCATATATCATAAAATCAGCGTATCTAGATGACATCATTTGTAAAGATTTATATCTGGATTTGAAAAACATTATTGGAAAGAAGGTTTAAATTTTGAACTTATATAAGGCCCTAAAAAAGGAAAAAGACAAGGCCGAATCACATGCACCCACCCATAGTTTATCATAAAGACAATTTGGTACCAAAAAATTTGGATATGACAAACACATACTTTCTGTTAATATTTGTTCGTTAAATTTAATTGTAAAAGGGTAAGATAGTAATTCAAAAACAAATAAATGGTGATTATGTCATTTCATCTTTTTCTTCTTCAGTTAAAACCATATTTCTTCTCTCAACTCTCCATCTTCCACCTTTCTTCTTCAAAGTCGTTGCCGCCATTCTTGCCAGCTTTTTTTCTTTTTTCCTTCACCTTTTCAGTTGATCTCACCTCCCATCACCATCCTCCTCGATCCCCAGCCAGAACTGACCCATTTTTGGCCGGAATTTCCTCTTTCCCGTGACACATCTTCACCCTAGCGACAACCGGATCAAGCCAGAACTAGCTGGATTCTAGAGCTGATGGACGCCGCCCTCACTCCCATCTGAATCCCCACATCACCTTCTCTAAAACCCATGTCTCTCTCACCTTGATTTCCCCAACCATTTCACTGCTTGTGTGATTGTGTTTGTTATTGTTGTTGGGTTTGTTCATGGCAAGAGTTCACATTTAGTGTCAATTTTCACCCTTCAGTGCAAAGGGGTTTCTTGAAGCTGTAGCTGTCGTTTATTGGTCTTATACTGGTTTTGACATGGTGGCAACTATGGCTAAAGAGACTTAGCGTCCTGCAAGGGATATACCGATTGGTTTGGTTGGTTCAATGTCTATGATTATTGTGATTTATTGTTTGATGGCTTTGGCATTGACCATGATGGTAAAGTATACCCAAATTGATATAAATGCTGCATACTCAGTTACTTTTGAACAAATTGGCATGACATGGATTAAGTATTTGGTGAGTGTTTCCTTGGCCATTTTTGTTGAATCGGTCATCACGGTCACAAAATTAAACCTAAATACCGTAGTTAGCGGTAAGTAGGGTCGAATCCACAGAGAGCAAGACTAATGACCAAATGTATTATTTGAGTTAACGAAACAGAAATTGGCAAAATGATTGATTAAAACTAAGGAAACTAATTAATTGCAGGAAACTAAAAACATCAAATAAATTGCTAACTAAAACACAATATTAAAAGCGTTGCCGCTACGGGTTCGGTTTGACTCAAGACCAACTCTCACAATTCCTCTCCTCGCTCTTCAATTTCCTAAACCTACAAGGCTAGGCAAATAAATAATATGGCTTCCGACAATCTAGGTATAATCTATCATGTCTCCCCGTCGTCTTAGTTACAGATCGATTGGTTAAAGACTATCATCGACTAACCGAAAAACGCTAAACCCTTAAACACCACTGGTTGGTACAACGTTAACAAGTACAACCTATCAACCTGGATCATCCAATTAAATAATTACACAACAAATGCATTCCTAGTAGAAATGATATTAAACGCTACTACAACTTGATTGCAATCGGTACCGAAGCAATTTAAAGTCATAATCAACATTCAATAATCTCAAATCGACATTCAATTATGCGAAAAGTTATATATCAATAAAGGTTCTCAATGGACATTATCAATTCAACACGTCGAGCATCAGAATAATATTAAAGCATCGCAAACAAACTGAAACGAAAACAAATATAATCTGAATACAAGAAACTTAACCAAATGTCCAACATTCGGGCTCATCCAACTAGTCGAGAGTTGATAAGGAGATCAATGGAGTCAATCTCGATCTTGCCTACACCGTAACAGACAACTGGGAACTCAGCCGCTCATGGTGGTGATGGCGGAGACTGAAACGGTGGAAACAAAGCTGATCATGGCGGAGAGGAAGTAATCGATAGCGATATGATGCAAAAAAGGGGCGAAAACGACCAACGGACAGCCCAGAATACAAATAGGCGCACTCGCCGAAAAACGTTAATTTTCCAACGGGTCTTCCGAAAAATGGTGGCGGAAATGGGATCCGAAGGTACCGATGGAAAGCTCTGGTGATGGGGAGTTCAGATCAGGTCCTAAGGAGGTGAAAAGTCACCGGAAATGAGCAAGATCTGGGCTGGAAGATGAAGAGGCGCGGCGGCTATTTGGCGGATTCCGGCGGTCTTTGCGGCAACTGAAGCTTGGAAGTGCTAGATCCGGCCGTGGGGAAGGAAGATCAGGTCCTGGGGAGCCCAATCGTCATCGAAAAATGCCGAAATCACGTCTGGAATGCCAAGAGTCGCGGCTGGAAGATGGAACGTCACGGTGGCGGTGATGTTTCTCACGGTGGTGTTGACGGGATGATGATGAGCTGTGCACGAGGGAGACGAAACGTCGCCGAAGAAGCTCGTTAGAGCTTGATCGTAGAAGGTGAAAGGTTTGGTGGGCGGCAGCCACCCAATTTGCGTCTTTGCACTGCACTTTTATACAAAATATGACAAATTTTCATATGGTCCCTACATGATTGAAACATGACAAAATCAGCCCTTTGAAACATGACATTTTACCCCCTGAATAGCATAAATCACCCCTAATCCATAAACCACAACCTAATATCAACTTAAACAATTTCTAAATTCATCCCAAATATGCTAAATTAGTAAGAAAAACTCAAAATATGATTTTTATACATAAATTCATAATTTCTCTTAATTGTCTCAATATAACTTCAATTCAATTACATATGAGATTTTTTTATCAACAAAATAGAGTCACTTTCATGACTCTAACAATTTCCTTGTTGTCAACGACCAAAAATTGATGCAAATGGTGCATACTCAATTGCTTTTGAACAGATTGGCATGAAATGGGCTAAGTATTTGGTGAGTGTTTCCCCAGCCATTTCCCTACAGCCGACCAAAAATTTTATGGTTTTGAAAACGTCCACCCCTTGTTTGCGTTTTTTTCTTCTGACTAAATATGAACTTACCGTATCATCCTTTAGCTGACGAAATTCACTAACAGAAAAGTGAGTGTTTACCATTTACAAACTTTCTGATACCAAAGTGTCTTTACAACACACTATACTATGGGTGGGTGCGGCCAAAAGACAATAACAAAATGGGTTCTTGGGCCTCTGATTTTACACAAAACTTTAACAAATATAAAGCACGTCCCCGGACTAACGTACCTGAGGAACTTCTTTTAAGAAATAGAGGTTTTCGATACTGGTACTTGAATCACGAGAGAGACCAAAAAACACACAAAACGGTACCGTTGAGAGGTTGGCTTTTGGAACAAAGGAGATGATTGGTTAATGATTATAAAGATTTCATCCTTTGATGAATCATCATCATGGTGTTGTAAAGAATAAAGACAGTGGAGTTTAATATTTAAATTAAAGTGTCAAAAATACCCTTTCATTCTCCATAAGGCCCAGAAAGTTGACGAGGCACTATCTTTAGTCAGAGGGTGCGTTGTACTTGTCAGAAGTCAGAATTGTTAAAGTGAAACCGTAGAGCATACAGTGTAATTCTAGCTAGGTATAAGAACTTGGCAATCAGTCACGTCACGTGACTTCCGTTTCTCGATCTTCATGTGCATGCATGTACCTCCAGCGAAAATCTGAGGTGTTTCTACTCGCACAAAATCAAAGTTACTTTCACTCGGATTTTGTATTTATATTTGGTATAACCGATTCAATGATTTAAGTTATCATGTCTGATTCTTTTCAAGATTTATAGATAATTTGACATTGTTGTGTGTGGTTTTCCATCAAGCTCGGGGCAACTCAAAGATATAGCTCAATCCAAAATAAACTCGACAACTATGATTGATCGACTCAGTATAAGTTCGTTGAGCTATAGCTCGACCCAACATAAATTAGTCGCGAACAATTCAAGGAATCATTCAATCAATCTCCAAATTATTTCAGATCCCAGATATTGCAGGAATGACTGGATCAACGGTGATCATTGTGCAATCACAGTGTCAATCGCGAGGATATTAGAATTATTATTCAAATAAGTTCTAATCCCCTGAATTTCGTTGCTTCCTTTGTACAAATCTTGTATATAAACCTCTCTCAAACAGTGAGGAGGGGATCACGAATTTCAGATAAGAATTGCATTGTAAGCTCTCACAGCAAATACAAAAACACAGTGGACGTAGGTTGTTAACCTGGCCGAACCACTTTAAAAATCTCTTGTTTTTAGTTCATTTCATTCATATTCATCGTCGATTATCACTAATCACGTACACATCGATTCCGATTCTAGTAAGATTGATCGGATCTCACTGTTTAGTGCAAAATTCTGTACCAACAGACATATCGCACATATTTTTTATATAATTAAAAAACCTAAATTTTATATTTTAGATAATATAGTATCATTGTTTAAAAAAAATATAAATCATCAATCATATGACCATTTGACCCGCTAGAAAGGAAAGATGATGTATAAAAATTATTCTAAAACTTCAAAACTTATTATTTTATCTTCCTTAAATATATTAAATGGATCATTTTATCACGTATGTTAAAACAAATAAGTATATTAAATTATATCATACATATTTTATCAATATTTTAAAAATTAAATTATTTCATATTTAACCAAGTAATTTACTAATACATAACAAATTCAACCCATTTAACATCTCTAGTCTTTGCTTCTACACAAGTGAGTTGCGTGGCAAGGCAAGGGATATATACCGATAACCCGTCTAAGTTTAATAGGGTCCATCAAATCATCCAAATGCTAATCAGAGCCGTCTATTTAAGATCTTCAATAACTCTGCATCTCAAAAGAACAAGAAAATCTGGGAACAAACGAGTAAATAAATTAAAAAGGGGTACATGATATGTCGTTGATCCTCCAGTGGGACCCACTTGTGGGAGGCCATTAAAGTGTGGTCCAAAGCAAGCCTCAGGAACAAAAGGGTCAAAATGGTCAATTCATCTCATTATCATCCAGATTCATCAGGACAGATAAGAGAAAAAAGAATGACACATAAATCTTTTTTTTAAAGAAAAAAAAAGAGAAAAATAAATAAATGAAAGAGGTGGTGGGTGCACAATTACAGAGAGTTGCAGCGATGAAAATGGAATAACAAAGAAGAAAGCCAGCAAAAAAGCTTCAGTCCTAAGCTTAGTGTCTCCTCCAAGAAAATCACATTTGTTTATTATTTTCTATAACCTAACATATGAGAAACAATATTCTAACCAAAGAAATATATTTTAGCAAAGAATGTCAGGTATAGGTTAAGAGGTCACACAACAACTGTTTATAAATATATGGCTGTATTATAATATATCTCTTTTCTGTCTTTATACACCTTGTTGCTAGCTTGAGTCTTGTCTTTGTATCTCAGTTGAGAACCACCACATTGCTTCTGCATACCGGTTGATTGTGTTCTCAACCATTTGCAAAAACCCAGAAGCACTTTGTGTTTGTCTTCTTCCTCATCTCAGAATATGACTTTCACCCTCTGACCTTTGTGCTCCTTCTCACTTCCCACTCCACCTCCCCCATCACATCTCTGTCTCTGTTGGGTTGTTAAATTTTCTTCCTTTTGAATACAGGTTTCCAAAAAAAAATAAAAAATAAAAAAGATTCTTATTTGAGGTGGGTTAGTTTTTGGTTTGTTTTTATTTAGAGTCATGGCAGTTTGCTGTGATCTTGAAGTGGATATCAATGGGGAAGAGACTTTCATGGTGAACAAGGTAAATTTTTTTCTTTTGGTAGTAAGTAGTTGATTTGCTTTGCATCTTAATTGAGTTTCCTGGTCTCTAATATGTTTTCCTTGTGCTCCTTTGTGTTAAATTCTCATTTTCATGTAATTTTTTTTTTCTGTTATTTTTCCATTCAATTTTTCCATTATTTATGAATTTGTAACCTGTACCCTCTACCATTAAATTTGCACCTACATTGCAGCGAGGTGGGGCAAAGGTTTCATCCACTGACTTTTGTTCTTCTCCTCTGGCTACTATTGTCATCACAATTTTCGCGAGGTGATTGACAAGGCCTTTTTCGTGTTCTTTTCTTCCATTTATTGCTGTTGTTATGAGGCTTAAATGTTCATACCGTCATTGGCTCTATTCACATCTTTTGTGAAGGACTAAAAGTTGCTTTCATTTCACATCAATTTTACCCTTCTTTGCTGGTATGAATAGCAGATTCGTTTTGTTTAATTACCATTCCACAATTTATTGTCCATAACGACCTGTCTCCCTCTTTTGCAGTTGTTACTGTTCATTTCTTCTTCATTTTTCCTTTCTTTATTTTGTCTAATTCAATGAGTTCGTTCTTTTAAATCAATATTTAACTTTTAAGTTCATTCTCTTGGTGGTTTTATGTGTCGGCACTAAAATTCTACTAGAAATGTGACTGAGAATTGTCTTATTTTTCCACCACGAAAAGGTGTTAGTATTTGTTTGTTCAAGAATTAAGTTGTATTATTGAAATCTCTATTTGTCAATTAATTCTTAAATATCTAACTCTTCTTTTTCTCTTGGCTATCTGCAGAAAATTGTTGCTCTGTATTCTGGTAGATTAAGCAAACTATTTGGTAAATCGATCGACACTAAGAGAAATCTCAAACTGATATTCCATGATTTTCCAGGGGGGACAGAGAGTTTTGAGCTTATTTTAAGGTTTTGCTACAACAATGGCAAAATTGATATAACTCCTTCCAATATTTCCCTCCTACATTGTGCTGCACAATTCATGGAGATGAAGAAATCTACATTAGAAAAACCCAATTTACTGGAACAAACAGAGAAATCACTTGAAGAGATTAACTACTGGACATGGTCTGAGCTTTTGGGTTCTTTGAAGCAGTGCCAAGAGTTTCTTCCAATTGCAAATTCTTCAGGTATACTTGAAAAATGCCTAGGTTCTCTGGTCGGGAGGCTGGCTTTGACCAGTGAAGCAAGTCCTTGTGCATCTAGTTCTTCCCCAGACAGCTCCGGTTTTCGCTTCTCCTGTGACACTAGAAGCACTGAGAGTTTGAAGAACAGCTTCTCTCGAGTAACCTGGTGGTTTGAAGATCTTATAGTTTTGGGTCCTAGTTTGGTTGAATTGGTCATAAAATCCATGGTTGGACGAAAAATTGATCAAGTCATCATAAGTAGGTTCCTCTTTTATTATCAGAAGTCTAAGTTCTATACTGCCACAATGGAAGAGAAGAGCAAAATTTTAGAAATTGTCATTGATTTGCTTTATACTCTTGATAGGAGCTCTGTTTCGTGCAAGAGTTTATTTGGTATTCTTCGAGTTGTTTTGAGTTTAAACATTAAAAAAGGTGTTCGGAGCAAGTTAGAGAGTATGATAGGCTATCTGATGGACCAAGCCACACTAGATAATTTACTTATTCCATCTCCAAATGGGACGAATTACTTATATGATGTGAATCTTGTTCTTAGGTTCTTGAAAGCATTTCTGCATAGAGGAGGTTGTCAAGCATCTTTGTCTTCACTGCAGAAAGTTGCTAGCTTGATGGATTTGTATATGGCAGAAGTAGCTCCAGATCCTTGCTTAAAACCTTCAAAGTTCCTTGCTCTTGCTATGGCACTGCCAGATTCTTCAAGGGACTCTTACGATGAAATGTACCACGCTGTAGACATGTATTTTGAGGTACAATGATCTCACTAAATTTCCTTTTGGAATTTCTCTAGCTTTCGTTTTTTTTTTTTTTTTCTGGCATTGTGGATCATTCTCTTGTATGTTCTTTTGAATTTCAATTTGATATTTAACACTAACTATAAAATTCAAGTTGAATATTTTAAAAGCTTAAACGACTTAACCCCATTTTCAGATTCCTATCATAATCAGTGCATTTGGGTTGACTCTTGTTTAAATAGGTGCATGCAGGATTGGTGGAAGAAGAGAAGATAAAGATATGTTGTTCTCTTAATTATGAGAAGCTTTCAGCCGAAGCTTGCTTGCACCTCTCTCAGAATGCTAAATTTCCATCAAAAGCTGCAGTCCAGGCTCTCATCTCTCAGCAATTCAAGCTCAAAAACTTGCTTAAGAGCACAGACAATACTAGATCCTGTACTGATTCACCTTGTAGCTTCACTGAGACGGGAAGCAAGGGTAAGAAAGATGAATCCAATGAACAAGTTGTTCTCTATGCTGGGATGCTTGATGTTTCAGTCGACAATGAGAAGCTCAGAGCACATTTGCAAGGAATGCAATGGAGGGTGATGGAACTGGAGAAAGTTTGTCGAAAAATGCAAACTCAGATGACAAAACTCATGAAGTCAAAAGCCTCAAGCCATAGCAATGCCAGATCCTTACCCAAGCTTTGTTCATGATAGAAATTTTGCATAGTATGTCTCTAGTATATTATTCCCAGATCTGTATAGCATGATGATTGTATTTCTATATTATTTAAAGTTCTTTCTTTTCTTGCAAATTTAAAAGGTGAGTGACAGTATTTTCTTAACAGCGCTGAAATGGGCATCTTTGCTTGTACAGTTACCAAAAAAAAAAAAAAAAAAAAGAAGGAAAAAAAAAAAAGGAAAAGTTTAGTGTGCTTTTTCTTGAGTTGAGTAGGCATCTTTAAGACTTTTAACTCTGTTTTTATTCTCCCTATTGTTGCTTCTCCTCAAAGGTCAAGTCCTTTTCCGCGGTCAGTCTCTCACATTGGCCCACGCCGCACGAAATGGAAAATGCTCTGCATTAGTGGAATATTTTTGGGGCGACTCAGAAGGCTGAATATTTTTCACGATTTTGGTCTTTAACTTGCGAAGGAACCCTGAAGCCATTGGCAGGATTTGAGTTGGGATTATTCTTAAAATTGGTCAACAAATATTTTTTGTACTTTTGTATGTTTAAGCCAAAGCATTTTATTAATTTGATAATAATAGACTTAGTTTGCCACGTTGATTAAAAAACCTATCAACTAATAAAACAAAGTCCGAGACTCAGATCAATTTAATAGTTGACTATCATCAAACATGTACCTTGAAAGAATCAAATTTCTGTAAGAGGGGCCAGAAATTGACTATAGTTACCAAGTGAAGAAAAGACCAATCATCAATCTCTTACGTTGATGTGGCCCAGTCTTGGTTAATTAATCTAATAGCTTATTCGTCAAGTGACAAATAAGTCTCTTACGTTGATGCATTGCCATGGATTATTGAGATGAAGAGGTGGGGGACAGGGGCAGGTTGCTACCCCTTATCTTCCACAAAGCAAGCATTCGACAGATCACATGCGTTTGAATCTTGGATCATATTAACGGCTGAATGTTAGTGAAACAATTGGCTTCACAAGATGAAGATGTCTCACCTACTAATTAATATATAATATTCCTTACCTATCACAGTTTACATTACAGCCACCCAAGCAAATTAACTCTGTCCATTCCAACGAAGTCGGTGCCATTAACAAGTACTTGTAATCACTGATGTGGGTTTCAGCAAATTAAGAAAAATTTATGAACTTCATATCTGTAGTGCATCAAACATTAATGAATTTTCTGTTTTCCGTTTCAATAATTTCCTTCTTTCCTTCAATTACTAGAGCTAAATTTAATGCTGAACTCATAATTTAGCTACTCATTTACTCATTTACTGTGGAGGGTCCTGCTCTTAATGCAATCTATTCAATGGCCATTGGAAGGATACTTGGCCATGGCCAGTTGCAGCCAATGAGGTCTCTGTACCAAATTGGGCAGTTTCATGAGAAGGTTTTTGAAGGTGCATTTCATATGAAAGTGAAACCATGCCTTTATTTGCTGCCACTGTCAATATGGAATTTATCAAGAAATAGAATCAGCAATTGATTACCAACTAACTATTTTGTACAGATTATAATGAACCTAATTAAAATTCATTGGGCATCCGTTCGAGTTGACATTCACTGCATATTGACCGGAAACATCAACTCTAAACAATGTCCCACTTACAAATTATGAAAGACTTGGTCAGTTTTGATCCCGAAACTAGAACCCTGTAGTGGCTTAAATATATTGAAGCTACATGATATGCCTCAAACCTAATAGACATAACGTATGGAACAAGTTCATCTGGCCCCAAATTGTCTGCCATTACAAGAAAGTCACCCATTTGTGCCTTAACGAAGAAGAAACTAGTTAATATATATATTCATGAGATGCTATTGCTAATCTCCATGGAGTTAGTTTGTTACTAATGATGTTTATAATTTCTATCTTCTTCACAGCATGTGTTTGGAGTCTGGAGAAGATGAGTCATAGTCGTAATAAGTTTGATTAAAGAATTAATTGTGTTGGTATCAAGAGAACATTAATGGAAGGATAACGAATTAGGAGCTTTGAGATATTTTTCTCTCCTTAGACGCCACTCTTGTTCACTTCCAACATTTATATATATATTTATATATGCATTTGTTCTTAACAAGAATAGTTACAAAGAACATCCTGCATTCATCAATTTACGACTAGCTTTTTACAAAGTGTTGGTTAAAAAATATTGCTATTTATGCTGTTTAGAGCTTAATTCTTCTTGCTACCGTGTAACATAAATGGGTGGGCCAATTAATGCAAGGTCTAGCTTTTTACACTTTGAAGCAATGACTTTCTCAATATTTTACAGAATAGTTGGGTAGGCAAGCAGGCTTGGGCTTGATGGGCGGATCTGAACCCAACTACTGTGATTGGTTCTACTTCAATCTCCCTATATTAATTTGAATCCTTGAATCTGAAACATCAAAAAGGTTTCTACCTTTATAAAAATTTAAAATAATAATATATAAAAACAGGTAAGTACCACAGTAGCATGCTGTCTAAAAAACGTTTGTCATACATCTTTATTAAAAGGGTTTTTATCTGAAAACATTATCTTCAAAAACATTCTATAATACATGCTAAATTAATGAGACAGCAATACATTTTGTATGAGTATCACGTTTTGTACTTACTTACCAACTAAAGACCAAATAAGGTAAAAAGATTGATTTGGAGTAACGTTTAAGTGATGATATCGATGGGAACCATTGATCGTTCCTTTGTAGATAGCGGCTATAAAAAGTATTAAAAAGAGGATTAATTCAAGCTCCATGTGCTAGAGACCCAAGGAACAGTTAATCTAGCATTACTAACTAGCATTTAAAGGAATCCACAGACCTTTGAATACATGTAACTTTAGCTACTATATAATATTTACAAAATCTTTAATAGTAAATTCTTATAATTTCCTGGACGACTGTATATTGTAAGAGTAATGTTACACTTACAAAAATCTTCATACAAAGTGATGTGGTAAAAAAATAAATGGAAGAGTGAATATAATGAGTTTGATTTTTTGTTTCACTCTTTCATTCATTTTTTGTTACCTTGCTTTGTGTAAAAATATTTGTAAGTATAATATTATTGATATTGCAAAGTGGCTATTTGTGTAAATTTAGCGTTTTCTTTCCACTTATTCATTGTAATGTTACTTGTTTTTTCATGAACGAAATGGGATCAATCGTTAATGACAAGATTTTGCTCTTAGCTCCACCATGAGGAGTTTCATGCCCAGTGGTAGGCCCATGATTTTTGTCGTGGGGGGCCTTTGCAGCTTCGTCATTGTTTGTCAAACAATTAGTGAAAACTTTTAGGAATCGATATGGAGAGGCAAAGAGCAGCAGTTCAAGATATTGATACTGCCAAAGTATGCCAAAGAGAAGAGAGAAAGGAGAAAATTTTATGTATTTTTCATATTGTATAAACCTGTACAATGGCTAATTTATACACTTTTTGTAAATGCAAAAAATGGAAAATAATGAATGCAAATAAATGTAATTATTCAATCAATCACATAAAATAAGAATTGACTGAATGACAAAATTACTCTTTGATCACAGCTAGCAGGGATCAAGGAAAAGCTGTAATGATTGTGCATTCCATATTTCGTCACTCCCCTTCAAGCTTGCTAAGTAAATATGAATATTGTCTGCTGCATAATGACTTTGTGAACATATCTGCCGGTTGTTCTGAAGTACGAATGTGCTAAGTCTTGATCACCCTTTCTTGTATTTTGTTTCTAACGAAGTGGCAATCAATCTCTAAATGTTTCATTCTTTCATGGAATACTGGATTTGCTGCGATGTCATTTGCAGCTTTGTTGTCACAGTATAAAAGGACAAGCTTCTTACTTGTACCTTTAGATCTTCTAATAACCCCAAAATCCAGATGATCTCACATGTCGTTTTTGCCATGGCTCTATATTTGACTTCTGCTGAAGATAGAGATACTATTGATTGTTACTTGGTTTTCCAAGAAATAAGAGCTCCCCCTAGCTTGATACAGAAACCTATAAGTGATTTTCTTGTCATTGGACATGTGGCCTAGTCCGAGTCATAATGAGCCGTGATATCCAATTCTTTGTCTCAAGGAAGGGGGAGTCCTAATCCAGGACACCCTTTTAAGTACTTTAGAACTTTTATTGATGCATCCATGTGAGATTGTTTAGGGCCATGCATGAACTGGCTAAGAATGTGGACTGCATAACTAATGTCTGGACGAGTCATGGTCAGATAGATCAATCACCCAACAAGTCTTTGATACTTTGTAGGATCTTCCAGAGGTGGGTCATCTTCGGAGGGTGATATCCCACTATCATATTCCTGAGTAGTTAGCTTTGTATTCTGTTCTCCTGGAATAATACTTGGCTTGCATCCTGATAGTCTTGAATAAGAGATAAGTTCCAAGACATATTTCTGTTGACTAAGAGATATTCCTACTGGAGATCTTACAATTTCAATACCTAGGAAATACTTTGGCTCTCCCAAATCTTTTATTCGGAATTGTTTGTTAAGATGCTCTTTTAAGGATTTGATGCCTGCTTCATCATTTCTTGTAATAAGAATGTCATCGACATAGATGATGAGAGCAATAAAAGTTTTACCTATGTTCCAGGTAAATAATGCATAGTCATGTTTGGACTGAACAAATCCTATGTCAGTGAGAGCTTTACTGAATTTCTCATTCCATTGTCAGGATGCTTATTTTAGCCCATAGAGGGATTTTTGTAGATGACATATTGTGTTCTCTCCCTGTCTGCATAATCCCAAAGGAAGATCCATATATATTTCTTCATGAAGATCATCATGAAGAAAGACATTATGAACGTCCATTTGATGGAGAGGCCAGTCATGAACAGAAGGTACTGCAAGAAAAGTACGAACTGTGACATGTTTGGCTACGGGTGAAAAAGTATCCTAATAATCAAGACCTTCCCGCTGAGTGTATCCCTTGGCCACTAATTGAGCTTTGTACCTTTCAATGGAGCAATCAGCACGATGTTTGATTTTGTAGACCCATTTACAACCAATAGGTTTTCTATGAGAGGGGTGAGGCACGAGATCCCAGGTATGATTCTAAGAGAAAGCAGTAAGCTCAGCAGCCATGGCTTGACGCTAGTGAGAGTGTTGAACAGCCTCTGAGCAACTAGTGGGTTCTCGTTCGGTGGAGATGTTACTGATGCAAGGTCTATATATAAGAGAGAGACAATCATAAGTCACATAATTGGAGGTAGGATACAATGTATTTGAAGGATTTGAAATGGTGGGACACCATAATCTGTTGACCAAATCGATAGTTTTGTCTGGCAAGTACTACGACGTGTAGGAACATGAGGAGCCTGAATAAGAGATCTGGGTGGAGAAATAGATGTAGGGAGTTGAACAGGTGAATCTTCTATAGTGTTATCAGTGTTTGTTGTGTCAGAGTCAATAGTAGGGGTGCGGGGCTGAGAAACCAGTGGATTAGGAACCATAGTGAACAAGGGATCTTGAAGAGTATCAGTGTCAGGGAACACTCAGGGTGATGGTGATGGAATAATATCCTCTGCGGCAAATGAAAAAATGTCTTCATGAAATACAACATCTCGGGAGATCAAAAACTTGTTTGTAAGTTAGATCATATAGCCTGTAACCTTTCTGAAGCATAGGATATCCCATAAAAACACAATGGATGGCCTGGGTACCAAACTTATCATGTGATCTAAGAGTGGCAGCATAACAAAGACATCCAAAGACTCGAAGATGATCTAAAGATGATTGCTTCTTGAATAGTAACTCATAAGGGGTCTTTCCATGAAGGACTCTGCTAGGCATGCGGTTGATCAGGTAGATAGCAGTGATCACACATTCGCCCCAAAAGTAGATGGGTAGGTGGGCTTGGTGTTTAAGGTCACGGGCTACTTTTAAGAGATGACGGTGTTTTCGTTCGACAACCTTATTTTGTTGTGGAGTATATGTGCAAAAGCTTTCATGCAGTATGCCGACGGATTAAAAAAGGGAGGAACAATTATGATTAAAGAAATCTCTAGCATTGTCTGTTCTAACCCTTTGGACAGAAGTATGAAATTGTGTGTTGACCATAGCTAGGAAGTGTGTGATGTAGGTAAGTGTTTGGGTTTTGGATTGCATGTAACAGCCACTATTACTCAAATTCTCATAATAAAATACATATAAAATAATATAAAGAAATTGGGCCCAAAATTTTCTTTTTATTATATATATATTCTTTACAAACATATACATATTTACACAAAATTATAATGTGTACAAAAGTCATCAAAAACATAATAGACAGTGTAACCGCTTCTCCTCGAGCGCCGACGTCCATCCGACCATGTCCTCACCTAGATCCTGCAAAACATAGGAAAACAACGGGGTGAGCACTACTATAATGCTCAGTAAGTAAATCATCTACTCATCTATCCCCGTAACTCTTTCTCTAATTCTTTCCTTACAACTTCTCATACCATTTCTCTTTGGTACTTCTCTTTCTCTTTCTCTTAGAACTCCTTTCTAGTAACTCTCTCTCTAATAAGTCACGGCCCCATCTTACCGGGGGCACGGCCGGGACTCACTCCCACTCTACGTGACCTTTACTCATTCTAGCCGATCGGACTTGGTTATGCATGGATTCGGAACCCTTGGCCATGTGAGTGTATAATCTCTCTCTCGGGTACTCGGGTATAGCCCTCATCCGCATGCACTCTCACGGGCTGTACTTCTCTATCTCATACTCATGCCGCTCTCTCAATGCGGCGTACATGCGGGAATACTCTACCCATTACTCACGGGTTCCCCATCGCACAACCTACTCTATTCTCTTTTCTCTTAGCTCTCTAATGCTCATTCTCTCTTTCTCTTTACTCTTAAAGAACTTATACTCAGTTCTCTACTATGTCTCAAGCTACTTCTTAAGTGTATAAACAAATGTGTATAGCTAGCTCATGCTCACTAATGCACTAATGAAATGCCAAATACAAAATTTCCTCAAAACAGTCATTCTGCACAAGTCACACTAAAAAGGCCATAACTTGCGTTATACACCTCGGATTGCTACGGTTTTGGTCTCGTTTTAAAGCTTAGAAATAGGGCTATAACTTATATGTTTTGGTATCAGCCCAGTTCAATCTGTAGGATACCCAAAAATTACTTAGAAAGTTACGGCAGTGACAGGGTAGATTTCACTTAGGCATTTCATCAAACAACTCATGTGCATATAAACACTCTACTATAATTACTACTACACTTCATTCTCTAGCCATCCAAAATGGGGGAAAACTCCTTCAAATACTCATAATCCCTGTCAAGAAAAGCACTTCCAAATAGGTTCATGCAACATCTCTCAAACTTCATCTCAAGTTTCATCTCCCATCACACATCAAAAACACTTCTCATAATACATATTCAACTCAACTCAATTCTCAACAACATAACATACTTATACACGCATACATCTCTACTCAATCGCTAGATCTCTACTCAAAAACTTATTCAGAACTCAAGTTGGTTGGATTTACTTACCTTGTAAAAAGATGACTTCTTTAGCACTTTTCCTTTCCTTTGTTGTCTTGTCTCCTCTCTACAACTCAAAACCACAACAAGAACAATAACAACCAAATAAGACTTCACTATAACTATAATAAAACTTACATCTAAAGCATGAATTCTTACCTTAGGATGCTTTAGATGAAATCTCTACTCAAAACCCCTCTTAATTCCCTTAGAAATCTTGGAAGATTGGATGGTGAAATTGAGAGAAAGTAGGCAAATGGAAGAGGCGGTGGAATGGATGGACTAAAGGGTTTCTCTACACTTAACCCTTTTTAGTTCATATTATAAGCATCATTTCCCATTTTGCCCTTATCCTTCCTTGAAAATTCCATCTATATCCTTTGATTCTTTACAAATACACGCCCATCCAAACACAATCTCTACTAAGTTTCCTTTCATTTTACTCCACACTTTTCCTACTAATTAGGGGTAGAATGGTCATTGTGCCCCAAAAGAGGAATTCTCTAGAAAACTCAAGAAACTTTTTATTAGGCTCGTCGCTGCGGCGAAGAACTTTCCATCGCCCCGGCGAAACAGGGCAGAACCTACCTGTGGGTGCAGCTCCTCCTCGCCGCGGCGAAGCTTCTTCGCCCCCCCGGCGAAGATTGGATTTTCGAACTTCACCAAAATTCAACCAATTTCAAGGCAACCATCCTACCAACTCAACATACAAACTCAATTGAAACTGAAACAGTAAACTTTTAACTAATACAGCAAATCTTAAATACGTACCTCAAGTGGGATATTACATTGCATGAGGAAAGTCCATGTACCCCGGGAAAAGTCATCAACAATGGTGAGGAAAAATCTAAATCCATCATGATTTGGCATGTGATAAGGACCCCAAATATCAAGATGGATTAGGGCAAAATGTTGTGTTGTAGTGGAAGTGCTATGTGGAACAGTAAGTCGGGCTTGCTTAGCTAATGGACATATGGGACAATGAGGTTAAGGAATAATGGCACTGTGACCTAATCTTTGATGAAGAATAAAAGAGTTTTTATTAATCATTGCATTACAATTGGTAATTTTATTGGTTGTAATACAAGGATGAAAAGCATAGAAGACTTAGCGGGTGCCCAATAGTATAGACCTCTATGGACCTTACCTAAGCCCATCAGTTTCCCAGTCGAAGGGTCCTAAAATTCACATGTGTTAGGACAAAATTTTACAGTGCAATTATTGTCTTCACAGAGTTTGGATACTGAGATGATGTTAAAATGAAAAGGAGGGACACATAGTACATTTTTAAGGAATAAATTTTTGGATAATTGGACGGTCCCTATGTGAGTGGTCGGGGTTATGTCCCCATTTGGCATGCGAACAGAGGTGGATGAGGTAGTGCAAATAGTGTTGAAAAATTTAGGGTGACAAATGATGTGATCACTAGCCCCTGAATCAATAATCCACATTTTAGCAGTAATTAAATTGAAGCAGTAAGAAGTACCTGCATAAGATGTTGTAGGTGCGGTGGGAGCATTATTTAGAAGCTGGAGCAGTTGATTATATTGATCCGAATTGAGAACAAGTGCTTGCTGATTTTTAGAAGAAACGGAGTCAACCTAGAAAAAAGAAGAATTATTATTTTTGTCTTTGTTGTAGGAATCAGGACGACCATGTAATTTCTAGCAATGGTCTCGATCATGGTTTCTTCTCTTGCAATATTCACAATATAATCGGCCCTGATTAGATCATGAATTTCCAGACCCATTGGACCTGTTTCTGGATCCATTTGACCAAGAATTAGGCCCATTTGACAAGTTTATTGACCGGTATGACCCTTGCTGTGGCGTGGCTAGATTCGAGCTGTTAGATGCGTTTAAAAACGCAATGAGCTTTTGACCATTAGATCGCAAGATGAAATCTGGAACGTTCATCTCTGCATATAAATTAACCCCCTTCTCTTTTGCAGGTTGCCCTAGCCATGAGTTCTCATCACCATTTTCTTTGACTCCTACAAAAACAAATGGATTAGCAGATGGCCAATCGGAGTGTAACTGGCGTTGGCTTTCATCCTGCACCACCAGTTGAAAGCTCCGGCGGAGAGTGGGTGGTGGAGACGTGGCTAGGATTTGGGTATGAAAAGCATAAAAGCTTTCGTTCAACCTAAGCAAAAATTGCAAAAATCGATCGCGATCTCAGATCCTCTGGTATTACTCATTCCAAACAGTAGAGAGCCGATTGAAATACGTCATCACCAAAGTGTTCCCCTGTTTGAGTTCAATCAGTCACTGTCGGAGAGTGTATGTTTTGGCGAGATCGAGCTTCCCATACATATCCTTGATGTATGCCCAGGTATCGGCGGCCATCTCTGTCGGTGGGAGTCCTGCCGATACATCTGTAGAGATGCAGTTACTGATCCAAGAGTGGACCAATGTATTGCATCGGTTCCAATGGCATTGGAGGTGTGGTTGTGGTGGCTGTTAGAAGGATTTGTCGAGGAAGGGTTCTTTATCTTTTGTGATAAGGGCTCACCAGAAATCGGGAGCCTAGGATGCATAGTTATCAAAACCCATAAGGGTTTGTTTGACAAGGACCGATTCTGGTCCATCGGAAACTGGTGAGAAAAGAACGTCGCTTGGTTTAGGGTGACTATTGTCGGTGGCTAGGATGATGTGAAATGGGTACGGTAAGGATTTGGATCCGAACCCATTTGAGGAAAAGAGTCCGGGTTATGACCCGATATTCCAAGAGAAGTTGGGTCGAGGTTAGTTTGGGTAAAAGAATCCGAGTCATAAACCAACATTCCATATGGGTAACGGGCTGGGTCAGGCCTAGTTTGTGTGTTTGGGCTTATTGGGATTGAGCTGGTTGGGAGTGTACCGGTTTGGTTTTGATCTGGGCCAGTTGGATTTGGGCTTGCATTTGTTTGGTTTGTTGTATTTGATTGAGTTTGGGCTAGGTTTGGATTATCTGCCATTTGCAAAAGAAAGAAGAAAAAAAACTAAACCGAGTTTTCTATTTGGTTTCAGGGATAGAAAAGAGAGGCTTGTTTGAGCGGAAGGTTAAAGACCATGCCTTATTACCATGCTAGGAATCGATATGGAGAGGCAAAGAGCAGCAGTTCAAGATATTGATACTACCAACGTATGCCAAAGAGAAGAGAGAAGGGAGAAAATTTTCTATATTTTTCATATTGTATAAACCTGTACAATGGCTAATTTATACACTTTTTGTAAATGTAAAAGTGGAAAATAATGAATACAAATAAATGTAATTATTCAATCAATCACATAAAATAGGGATTGATTGAATGACAAAATTACTCCTTGATCATAGCCAGCAGGGATCAAGGAAAAGCTGTAATGATTATGCATTCCATATTTCGTCAAAAACTTTTAAAAAATCATCAAACCTTAAGCAAAGGAAATAATACAATATCAAGAACCTGAAAGAAAAGAATGCAATAACATAATACTTTCATACTTGAATAAATTTATGAGAACCTGAAAGGAAATTGATAATAATGTTTTGTTTTGTTTTGTTTTTGTTTTTTTGTTTTTTTTGTTTTTTTTGTTTTTTTGTTTTTTTTGTTTTTTGTTTTTTGGGTATTTAGAGAAACTTGTGGGGATATACACTTAACTAATAATTGAACGTAAAATGGAATTAGCCGTTTCATAATTCAAAAATAAGGTGATGCGTATAACTCCTACAGGGTTGTTTGGTTGGGGTTATCCTCCATTACTGAGATAATGTCATCTTATATTACTTAGATTATCACATTTAGGAGTGAACAAAATTTTAGGGTAGAGCTAGAACTGACGGGTACTCGGGTGTCGGTTTCAGTTCCTACTCGAAATTGGCTGTAACAAGGTAGGTTTCGATTCCAAAAAATTGAAACAGGAACCAGGAGCCGAAACTAAATTGATATAATATTAAAGAATATGGGTTTTTTGATATTTTGTGTAGGGGGTTTGATATTTTGCATATCATATAAATACAGTAAAACCTCTATATAGTCATAATGGTGGGATCAACTAATTTTATTACTATGAGGAGGTTATAACTTAATAGAGATGTAGTTACAAAAATTAAAATTATTGTTTTGATTTCCTTTTTTATTTTTATTACCAGTGGTATCCGGGCCAATTTACGTGCACCTCGACTAGTCCCCCGTCCCTAAACAAGGCTTCCAAAACAGGGCAAGTCCACTAACAATATTAGCAACTATTCTTGTGATTCGAACCTGAGACCACAGAGGGAACAAATCTCTTAGCCCCAAGCCTTTACCACTCGGCCAACCCATTGTTGGTTTTTTATTTCTTATTTTATGTTACGTTTTAGTAATATAGTATTAAGATTTCAGTTCATATTTTAGTAATATCAGGATTTCAATTCAGCGCTTCAATTGTCTACTTTTAAAACAGATAGAAGATCGTGTCTTGAAACTAGCAAAGATAAGTGTCATTGATGAAACTGTAAATACAGTTGATGCATGATCAATTGATGTAAAGCCACAAACAATTGCCAATGGTTTTAAGCACTACAAAATTAGGCCCCCCAATGTCAATGAATTGCAAGTTACAAATGAAGTGGATGAGGAGAATAGAAAAGTCATTGCAGAATTGAGTTATCAGATTCGACAACTTCACTACAGTAATCAAATGGATATTAATTTCTTTATCGATCATCTAAATGAGCAACAAATTGTGTATGCTTTAACTGAAGAAGAAATTATTGCTATAATAAGACAAAAAGAGAAAAGAAATAATCTTGAGGACGATAGTACGGAAATATAAAAAGTTTCGTGCCATGAAGCTTTAAACGTGTTTGAGGAGCTAAAAAGATTTTGGCTTTAACAAGAAGGTGTTCATGCTAGCGAGTTATTACAGACTCGCAAGTTAAAATATGTGGTAACAACTCAGTATAAATCATTATCCCAAATAACTTTAGATAATTATTTTATTTCATCTTAAACCTTTAATGTAACATAATATATATTTTTTGTAATATACAGATAATTATTGCTATGTGGAGACAGCTTTCCTTAAGGAGGAAATTATAAAAATTATAACTTATTACAATGTAAAGTTTATTCTTATTCATGACTATCCTAAATTTGGACTAGAATTTTTTATAACTATTTAGAGTTTATTCCTATACAGAGTATCACTATAGAGAAATTTTACTGTATATAAGAAAATTTAGGTTTTTTTATCTTAGTATCAAAAGTCTTATTAACATGCATCATTCAATGGCTCATGTTAGTAATATTAATAGGGAAGGAAATTTTACTTAGCAGCTCACCAAGTTTTACTTATAATCACAAGAAGTTTCTAAATATATCACGTGTAAAGACAATGTATACAATTTAATTCAATAACAATTATAACAGTAAAATCAAGCCAACAAATGATAACAATAATAAATAAGTAATGCTATATTTACACTATTTTCATTATATTATATGTGGTATATATAAATTTTTAATTATTTTTAATTTTTAATATTATAATAAAATTATTATTATTTATTAGTAAAATGATCATAGTGTAATAAAAATGGTATAAAGGATGATATAAAGGCAACATTACTCCTAATAAATAGACATATATCCATTTCAACCTCACACGGTAACTCAAAATATTGACCTGCGTTTCATAAATAATAAAACAAAACAACAAACATATATATCTACTCACTCTCACGCGGCCACTCGTCAACAAACTCAAACCCAATCCTCCTCCGTCTTCTATATTTGTTCTCCAACAACCACCACGTGTCTCCTCTGTACACGTCCGCAACTTCATGTTATTCTCTTCTGGGCTACACCGGAATCCTGCACACCTTCATCTGCAAATTAAGAACGGAATGGTACCTTAATTTTACAGTTGATTAGTAAAGGAAAGCCCAGTTCAGCTTTAAAGTGATAGGAAACCTTTTGTTGACACGTGTGATGTTTAATGCTTTTGGTCGCAATCAGATGCCAAGAAGTTTATAGAAAAATGTTATCAATATAACTCTGAAATGACTAAAAGGACTTCACTCTCCTTATTAATACGTAAAGGTATAATCACCTTGGGAGTTAATTTCAAACTTGGACGAGTTTAGTTAGAGTGATTCAATACTTGTGATTAACAAATAGTTTAGTTAATCTTCTCAAAAACTCACTACAAGAAAACTGGCATTCTGCCGTCTCACATTTAGACACTAAACTATTTTTCTCATCTAAATTTGGTAGTCACCCCTTATAGTATCGCTGTCGTAGATTCTTTACGCGTCTAAATTTTTATTTAGACGTAGAAAGTTTTTTTTTTCGACTAGCAAAATAGTCGCTAAATGCTGGTCAAAATAGTCCCCCAACTTAGAGGCTAAAAGTTCAAGGGTAATTTGATAAAATTATATAACGACTAATCAAGTAGTTACAAAATTTACCTTTTTGGTGTCTAATAATTTGTCGCGAATCCCACAAAAATTAAACGCCAAAGGTGTAAAGATAATTTCGTCAAAAGTTTTCGCAACTATTTTATTAGTCGACGAATATATCTTTTAGTAATCAAAATTTAGTGATTAATTGTAATACTTTAGACGCTGAATGTAAAATCCAAACGGTTTTTGCGATTATTTTATTAGTGACCAAATGTATCTTTTGGTGACTAAAATTTAGTAGTTAATTATAATTATTTTAGACGCTGAATGTAGAATCCAATAGGTTTTTACCAGATTGGAGCATGGTCAGCCAGATTAGGCCAGTCATGCAACTTTTTGGCGACTACTGACGGGGGCGACAATCTTGGTAATATCCGAATTTTAGAATAGATTACCAGAATAATTTTTTATTATCGCTAACAAAACGGCCCCTAAGGTAACATTTGGATTACCTTGGGGTCCAGACAAGTTTAAGATTGAACTATTTTAAATGATTTTTGTCTTGGTCCCATGTTTGGTAGATTTCTAAGGACTATATATTACAAGAAAAATGCCTTTCGGCGTCTAGCAAAATTAGACGCAAAAGTAAAATTTAGACGCTAAAACATATTTCGCGTCTAAATTTCGTAGTCGCCACATAGTTGCGGAATTGCTGTCGTAGAAAGTATGCATGTCTAAATTTTTGGTTAGACGCGGAAAATTTTTTTTTAGCAACTAGCAAATTAGTCGCTAATTGCTGGTTAAAATAGTCCCCCTGCTTAGACGCTAATTGTTCAAGGGTAATTTGGTAAAATGGTATCGCGACTAATCAATTAGTTGCAAAATGTACCTTTTAGTGACTAATAATTTGTCGCGAATGCCACAAAAATTAGATGCTAAAATGTAAGGATAATTTCGTAAAAAGTTTTCGCAACTATTTTATTAGTCGACGAATATATCTTTTGATAACCAAAATTTGGTGATTAATTGTAATACTTTTAGACACTGAATGTAAAATCCAAAAGGTTTTCGCGACCATTTTATTAGTAGTCGAATGTATCTTTTGGTGACCAAAATTTAGTGACTAATTATAGTCATTTTAGACGTTGAATGTGAAATCCAAAAGGTTTTCGCAACTATTTTATTAATGGACGAATGTATCTTTTGGTGACCAAAATTTAGTGGTTAATTCTAATCATTTTAGACGCTGAATGTGAAACCAAAAGGTTTTCGCGACTATTTTATTAGTGGACGAATGTATCTTTTGATGACCAAAATTTAATGGTTAATACTAATCATTTTAGACACTAAATATGAAATCTAAAAGGTTTTCGTGACTATTTTATTAGTGGACGAATGTATCTTTCGGTGACCAAAATTTGTTAGAGCAAGGACACATATATTGAAACATTAAAAAAATAAGTTCAATAATGATATTCGGTTGGCTCACATGACACAACATACAACAGAAATGATATTTTTATGCACTGATAAAGGTGACCTGCAACTTGAATCATTTCCGATGCTATATACAACATTTCCTCTATCACAACACTTTTAAAAGATATCCAAAAATAACAACATTTTAATTTATACACTGCATTATATATAACAAGATAATAATTTATCCTCAGTCAATCATGCAACTAGCACTAAACTTGCTATAACTTTAACTATTCTAATTAAACAAAAACATTTCAGTTAATGCTGATAAGATTAGCTAATAACAATAGTAATAATAAAAAGCAAAAATCTATGCTAATTAGTAGTTACATAATGTCTTTGATCTTTTGACATCTTATTCAATAGATACTCCACAATTCGATTCGCCCTGCCTGTCCCAACTGCTACATGAAGTGCTGTGTCCAAGTTCGCGGTGATTCTCGCTTGTAAAGCATGATCATCCGAGTCATAGTCTCGTTTTACCGATTCCAAGTCGCCTTCGAGTATATACTTATGCAGTGGCATGTACCGTGTGAGATCGTCTGCGATAAAACATACAAACAAAAAAAATTTTAACAAGAATTATTTGTTTACTTCTGAAAGTTTGTTGTGATTCTCTACTTGCTACATAACTTACCCATAGGCTGTGATGAACAAGAGGCCATAATCAGCTGTGATGAGGAAGAGGACATCCTTGAGAAAGCTGATTATTAATTACTGCTGTTTTCTGAGTGTTTAATTCTTGAATCTTGGCAAGTTTTTATAATACTTGTTGACGAGAAGCCATCAACATCCAATGAATAAATCAGTTCACTATGAGTTATGTACAGAAACAGATATCAATTCATAGGGACGGAAGCCCCTTTCTTTTTCTTACATTTTTCTAGTATCTATTTGTCATGATTGCTTTTAGGAAAATGTTAACCCCATAACTCAATCACATGACCTTTTTTAACCATCTTTTCTCACAATCTGACATAATAGTATGTAATTCATCAGCTCACAAATAAGTCATATCTACTTACTATACGTTTCATCTACTTGACCAATTACAAGTTACGAGAGTTGTAGGTCTAATATTATTGTTACTTTTATCATGAGTGATGTTATTTAAACCTTATCTTATATCTTATCAAGTCTCAATTTCTAAAATTATCTTGTTCAAAGTTTTATACATATTTTATATTCCCAAATTCGCCCTTATATTTATATTTACTCCTCTCTTAGCAAACATTCTTCATATTTGTTATACATAATCACTCAACTATATATAATACAATATTCGTTTTATATAACACATTTGGATTATTTAGTGATGCCCCGACACGGGCAAATTGGATCGGAGAAGTCTCCATACTCCAACACAACCTGTGTTGAGGTATTAAAAATTGTCCTGCGATGCAAAACTGTGTCGGTGTATTTCAAGAACTCTGATATAGGGGCCTGACCTCAGGGCTCAACATTGCCTTTGCAAAGACAAAAATTGTTGGAAAATATTCAAGTACCTTAAAGGTATAGTTATATTTAGGTGTTGGAGTTGAATCATGTAGCTTCTCATCAATTATGGCTTGGGCATCTTGTGGTAGACATTGGTACATATACTCCTTTCTTCTATATTTCTAGAGCTAGAGAAATAGTATACGATCAAC
The DNA here is from genome assembly GCF_008641045.1 of Pistacia vera. NCBI lineage: Eukaryota > Viridiplantae > Streptophyta > Magnoliopsida > Sapindales > Anacardiaceae > Pistacia > Pistacia vera. Next base: position 836,194 of record NW_022196516.1, on the reverse strand, counting down.
TCAAGTATTAGATAGTAAACTAATATAATTAATGATGTTACTCTATTAAATAAACCGTTACAGTAGTTAAGATATAATTATTTTTCTGTATTTTTACACAAGTTTTGACATTTTTTCAAGACATTAGATTAATTTTAAATGGTAGAGATTGCATCTAAATCGTGTCAATTTAAGCTAATTAATCAGCGTGGAAATATTTGAAAAAGTTTTAAATAAGGATTAGTAAGTAATTATCTCTTAATCATGACCTAATCCATACATCACTATATGTATGTAATGCTTGTGCAAGAAAGCTCAATTATTATCATCATTTATTTTGTTTTCATAAAAAATAAGCATTGATTAATTCACCTTATAATTAGGGTTACAAGAGACATCATAATTACTTTAATATCAAACCACTAGAAATCGTGGGATCTTTTCCACAAACGTGTTACTTGTGTACTTAATTTATTTAATTGACTGACTTTCGTAATGTTCTGTTCTCCATAACTTTATCTTATTCCGTGGAATTATTGAACTTTAAATCAATAAATAATAACAAAGTTTATCTTTAATATATCAAAACGTGATCATCTTTAGAAAGAGCCAGGCTTTTTGAGATTCCCTTAGTGATAATATTTTATTTTTCATGATTACTTGGAATATTTGTTTAGTCAAAAAGTTTTCCTATATCAAACTATTTAGCTATATTAAATAATACAACAGTAAAAAGCAAGAGCCCACTTTGTGGAAAACAATCACATAATTTGGCCCATGAATATTGTCTTGAGCTGCCAAAATTAATATTTTATGTAATTTAGTTTCAATTTCCACAGAAAAGAATCTTGAATGACATCAAGTGTACCACGTCATCCATTTCAATAATGTGTTACGTTGTCCACACTTAAATCATTTTTTTTTTTTTTTTATGCATTTAGATTTTTATTTTCTAATTTTTTCTTATTGCATTTAGATCTTGACAACGTGGGGTTTTCTTATTACTCTTTAAATTCCGTTGAAAATCTGTATATTTTTGGATTTATTATTTTGTCGGATGGTTGCAATACAACACGAGTCCCAAAGTATTTTTTTATTTAATCTTTAGACTCTCTTGAAAATCTTATATTATTTTTATCCATTCTATTGTTAGGAGGTTGTCAAATACAAATACATGTAATTGTTAAATTGTAATCGTTGATACGAAAATCGCATCAACTAGAGTAATTCGATTAACCATGATAGAATCGAAATGAGTATGTGCATGATTAATGATAACCAGCGAATTATGAATAAAAAGCAGTAAAGTAAATGACACAAAAGATTTTAAAGTGGTTTGACATCTTGAGCATACATCCACTGTTTTCTTATTATGCTTTGAGAGCTTTTAAGAAATTCAATGTAATGCCTAGACTAATTTGCTAACCCTTTTTCCATCGTTGAAAGGGATTTATATACATGTTTTGTACAAAGGAAATAGTGAAGATAAAGGAATTACAATCAAGATTGGAATGCAACTTTGATATCTTCGTGATTGAGAATTGAGATTGTGCCATCATTGTTGTCGATCTAATCCCTTTCGAAATATTTGAGATTTGAGTTTATCTGTGATATGTTTGAACAACTATCGAGATTGGTCGCGACTAGCTTATACTGGGTCAAGCTATATCTCGACGAACTTATGATTCATCGGACAATCATTTAAGCCGAATTGGTTCTGGGTCGGCCTATAACCTCGTAGAATTCTGACTTCTTCGAGCTTGATGGAAAAATCACACGTAACATCAGCCTCCTAGTGTTTGGTGCTCGTTTTAAGCTTTGAAGACTAATTGCTCGATTTGATGTCAAGCTCGAACTTTGTAGGTTGTGTGTTAATTGCAGATTTGGTTGAGCTTTATGAGTCGGACTCATCTTCGATCAACGTAACCAACACTTGGCCTTTTCTTTGCTGTGACATTCTCGATAAACTTGGAATTTCAAACGAGGGGCATGCGAGTAATTTCCACGTGGTCATGTCGCTTTAAATGTAGCTGACTTTTGCAGTTACTTTTCGTCACGCGGCTTTTGCACGAAGTCGAGGAGATGTGTGACAATAGTTATGATTGCAGAGGTTTGACTGTTGATCGACCTTCGTGGATGATTGACACATGGCCACGTCAAATGGTCAAGATTGCTCGACGAATGAAGGGTTGAGATTTATTATAGATTGATGGTTACGGTCGAATCTTGCCTTTTCGTCCCCCATGCACACCATTTTAAAAACGGGCAACCTTCATCAGAAACTCACACACTTTGCAAAAATATCCAGACTTTCTTTGGTTTTGCTCTATCATTGTTCTCTCGACTTCACGATGTTTTTCCGATGAGTTCTCATCATTTTTATGCTTCGGTGAGACTCATTTCTCCTCTTTTACTTGTTATTACGTCTTTTGCTATTGAGGATGGCCATTGTTGTGGCCAGATTAAGCTTTTTAAGGGTTTTTTTGAGTATTCCTGTTGATTTTAGGTTTAAGAAGAGTATATGGAGATGGCCCCTGGAATTCTGGTAGCTCACTTGTGTCTGTTGATCGACGCAAACTACCTCGGGTGTTTGAACTGAAAGCAAAGTGTAGATAGGTTACCGAATTTTCGAGCTCTGACACTTGATTGCTTCTGTTTCAGGTACCTAGAGGCAAGCTTCCATCATGTCTTCCTCCAACTCCCACAACATCAATCGACTTTTCGATTCCCCTGTGACCTCGACCGTTCACAGGGAAGTAGTCCTCGAGGTTTCTAAGGACTTTGTCATATGGAGCTCGGATCCTGACGCTGTGGCTCCTCCGATCATGCTTTTGGGAGACTCCTCCACTGAAGAAGTCTCTAATTCATAGGCCCCAAAAAGAATCACGTTCCTCGATTGGGGCTGAGGATATTGAGTGTATAATTGATGTTTATGCACCTTAACTTCCCTTGAGGGTTCTAGGTGACTTCTCCCAGAAAAATCCCCATGCTGGTTGCATGGCGATTTTTGATAACTTTCTGAGGTGCAGGATGTCTGTTCCCTCTCATTACTTCATCGCCAATGTTTTAGAAAGGTTTGGCATTGTTCCCATTTAGTTGACGGCGAACTCGTATATAATAATTATAAGCATGTAGATAGCGTACATGATAGCTGACTTGGGCGAGTTATCTGTAGATGAGCTCGTCCATTTGTATAGGTTGAAAAAGAGTCAGGACCAAACGTACTACCTCTCTAAGGCTAGGAAAGTACAATTTAATGGTTTGGTCGATATCCTAAACAAAATTTCGCATTGGGACTCACAGTATTTCTTCTACAAGGCCGAGGAGACTGACATTTTTCCCTTAGAATCTAGTAAGACCTTGATCTTTGTGTGTACAAAGAGTGTTTCCAAGCTCGACAAGCAAACTAACTAATTCTCTTTGTTTCGTAGTAAACATTAAGAAGAACTTCCTCCATAAAGCAAGCTTAAAGCAGCTTCAGCGATCTCCTCAATAGCAAGCGCAACGATATCGAGCTCATTACTCTTTCTCGGTTGATAGCGTATGGCTTTTGCATTGATGGAGCTAAGTTCAATACCATTTTTAAGAAAGGTAAGTGATTAATATCTCACTGTTTTTTATCTTGCTTTGTTAGGTTGCTGACCACTTGCTTTTCCGTTGCAGATATGTGGGTTGAAAAACCCAAGGGCCTGAAGAGGAAGGCACCAGCCCACAGGGCTGCCAAGAAGTTGCCGATTGTTTTGGCAAAGAAATAGCCTGCACCACTGCTGGGGCAATCGGGCAAGGTACCACACATTCGGTCCTCAAGCGTAGCGGCAATGAACTTGGGGAAAGCCTAAGTGCCAAGAAGCCCGCGACTGCTTCCAAGGGAGTCGGGGAGAAAGGTGCCTCTAAGCCCCCAAAAGGCTCGATAAAGCAAACCCTTGAACAAGCTGGAGACTCGGGGAAGAAGAAAATGTCCAAGTAGTAAGATGGCTCGAGCAAGAAGAAGATGCCTATGCAGCAGGAAGACTTAGGCGAGAAAAAGTCGACCGAGCAGCAAGGAAGCTCGGGAAAGCAAAAGGTTACCGAGCAGCAGGACGTCTTGGGCAAAAAGGTTGTCAGGCAAGTTGGTGGCCCGAAGAAAGCAGCAGTCAAGGACTTCGCCAAAAAGAAGTCTATTCCCGCGGGTGAAACCATTGTCCCTGTGGGATGGTCAAGCTTGCCTTTCCGAGGGTGTAACACCCGCATTAAGGTACATTATTTATGTTCTAATGCCCTTAGTTTACTTATTGCAAGGTGAAAGATTGAAAAATTAGAATTTGCAGACTTTGCCGTATCATTGTAAACACTACCCAAATCGTGCTTTTAGAATTACAGACTTCGCCGTAGCAAGGAAAGAAGTTCGCCATGGCAATGTATGCTCTGGAATGCTTCACCAAGGCAAAGGAAAAATTTTGCCAGGCCAAAGAATTTGTTGGAATTTTTGAGAAAATTCTAGAAAACTTCCTTAAGGGCAAAATAGTCATTTCACCCATAATTAGTTAAAAGTGTGGGAAGTGAAAAGTAGTAGAATGCAATGGAGAATGCAATGGAACTAAGGGTATTATGGTAACTGATTAAAAAGCAAAGATAGAATTTCATAGAAAGTGCAAGGGGAAAATGGAAAAGTATGAGAAATATTATGTGATATTAAGGGTTCAAGAATTGAAACCCTACCATTCTCTACTCCTTCACACACCACCTTCATCCCCAAATTCTCTCAATTCTCTTCACCAATTTTCCAAGGGAATTTAGAGGATTTTGGTAGAATTTCAATCCTAAGCATCCAAAGGTAAGAATTCTTGCAATAAGATAAGAGATTAATTTTTAAAGTGTTGAATTCTTATAGTTTATATGTTTAGGGTTTAAGAAGAAGAGGAAGTCTACCAGAAAGAGATATTCTAGTGTGGAACTACTCAAGTTCAAGGTAAGTAAATCCAACCCTAGTCATCATTTGAGCAAGAATTGTGCAAGGAATTTTGTAGAGAAATTTTGATATACATTTATGTACTTGAATGTTGAGAATTGTTGATGAAATTGATGTTGAGTTTTGGCTAGAACTCCACCATGAGAAGTAGTGTTTAGTATGATATGAATTGGTGGAAGTTTGAAGAAGTTATGAAAGAGTTGGAATAGAATTTTGAAGTGTGAATTTCCTAGCCAAGTTTGAAGTTGATTTTAGAGAAGTGTACTCCAAATTTTGGTAGCTAGAAAAAGAGATAGAAGTGCAGCTAATTTAGTGCTTGTTTGTGCATACCACTTGTTTGATGAAATTTCAAAGTGAAGCGCATGTATGGTTATGATAGCATATTATCTTGAGAAGAGTTTGTAGATGGTAGAGAAAGTAGAGAATGACATGCCTACATGCCATATTGCATTCATACATTGAAACATTTGAATTTAAAAGAATAACAAGAAAAGTCCATCTACATGCATACATGCATATAAGCACACTAAAGAACAAAGAGAAAGAAAGAAAAGTACTAAAGAACAAAGAGAAAGAAAGAAAGAAAAGTACTAAAGAAAATAAAAGAAATTGAATACTAATTTCTAAAAGAAAGATAAAAGAAAAGGAGGTTGTTGTGATGAGGAACCTGTGAGTGACAAGAAGAAAAATGTTCCCACATGCACGCCGCCTTTAGTGAGCGGCCTAAGAATAAGAAGAAGAATTTGTACAGTCCGTAAGAGTATATGTAGATGAGGACTATATTCACTCACTCACATTGTCAGGGTTATGAATTCATGCCTCAACCAAGTCCGATCGACAAACAAGAAAGAAAAGAAAAGAAAGAGAGAATTAAGAACAAGAAAGAAAAGAAAAGAAAGAGAGAATAGAAAACAAGAAAGAAAAGAAAAGAAAGAAAGAATATAAAAGAAAGAAAGAGAGGAAAACAAGAAAGAAAAGAAAAGCAAGAAAGAAAAGAATTGAAAGAAAAGAGAGAATAGAAAGAAATGAAAGAAAGAAGAGAAATAGAAAGAAAGAAACACAAAAAAAAGAGAGAGAAAACAGAAAAACAGAAAAGAAAATGCATCTCTTATGCATCTGTGCATATGCATTATGCCATTTCTATTATTTAGAATTAGTTTCCCTATTTAAGCTTACATGTTAGTAAGTGAGAAGCAAGAATAGGGAAAGAATAGAGAAAGAACGGAGAAAGGATAGAGAAAGGGTAGAGAAAGAATAGAGAAAGGATAGAGAAATAATAGAGAAAGAACAGAGAAGAACAGATAGGTGTGATGTAAGAAAAGAAATTCAGAATATGAGCAACGGAGAGAGAAGGGTATCATAGCAGATTTACTTACTGAGTAATTAGTGCTCACTCCGTTGATTTTTCTGTTTTTTTTTTCAGGAAATGGGTGAGAAGCGGTCGGATGGAACGTCGAGAGAGAAGGAGATGGCACTACTGTTCACCATATTTTGAGATTATGTATTTGATACTTTTGTTAATGTAAAGAAAATTTTTTGGGCCCACTATTTTGTACTTAAATCACTACAAGAAAAATGCCTTTCGACGTCTAGCAAAATTAGATGCAAAAAGTAAAATTTAGATGCTAAACCATATTTCGCGTCTAAATTTCGTAATCGTCACATAGTTGCAGAATTGCTGTCGTAGATTGTTTGTGTGTTTAAATTTTTGTTTAGACGCGAAAAGTTTTTTTTAGCTACTAGGAAATTAGTCGCTAATTGCTGGTCAAAAGCGACCCCCCGCTTAGACGTTAATAGTTCAAGGGTAATTTGGTAAAATGGTATAGCGACTAATCAATTAGTTGCAAAATGTACCTTTTAGTGTCTAATAATTTGTCGCGAATGCCACAAAAATTAGATGCTAAAGGTGTAAGGGTAATGTCGTAAAAGATTTTCGCAACTATTTTATTAGTCGACGAATGTATCTTTTGATGACCAAAATTTGGTGGTTAATTGTAATACTTTTAGACGCTGAATGTAGAATCCAAAATGTTTTCGCGACTATTTTATTAGTGGCCGAATGTATCTTTTGGTGACCAAAATTTAGTGACTAATTATAGTAATTTTAGATGCTGAATGTGAAATCTAATATGTTTTCGCGACTATTTTATTAGTGGCCGAATGTATCTTTTGGTGACCAAAATTTAGTGACTAATTATAATAATTTTAGACGCTGAATGTGGAATCCAATAGATTTTCGCGACTATTTTATTAGTGGCCAAATGTATCTTTTGATGACCAAAATTTAGTGGTTAATTATAGTCATTTTAGGCGCTGAATGTGAAATCCAATAAGTTTTCGCGACTATTTTATTAATGACCGAATGTATCTTTTAGTGACCAAAATTTAGTGATTAATTATAGCCATATTAAACGCTGATTGTGGAATCCAATAGGTTTTCGTGACTATTTTATTAATGAATGAATGTATCTTTTAGTGACCAAAATTTAGTGATTAATTCTAATCATTTTAGACGCTGAATGTGAAATCCAAAAGGTTTTTGCGACTATTTTATTAGTGGACGAATGTATCTTTTGGTAACCAAAATTTGATGATTAATTCTAATCACTTTAGACGCTGAATGTGGAAGCAATTATGCTAAATTACTTTTTGCTACAAAAACATTAGTTGCAGAATGTGTTTTTTTAGAGCATTTCGTATTGGCCTTCAACGGAATGCAATTATGCTAAATTACTTTTTCTACTAAAAAATTAGTTGCAGAATGTATTTTTTTTTAGAGCATTTCATAGTGACCTAGTTTATACATTCAACATCAACAAAATAATTGACACAATATAAAAATCTGATCACTAATATCAAATATCATATTTTCATACATATATATATTTATATATATAGTCCATACATGGATTTTTATGCATGATGAGCAATAAAAATCCAAATGCACTATCACATGACACAGCATACAACAGAAATGATATTTTTATGCACTGATAAAGGTGACCTGCAACTTGAATCATTTCCAATGCTATATACAGCATTTCCTCTACCACAACACTTTTAAAAGATATCCAAAAATAACAACATTTTAATTTATAAACTGCATTATATATAACAATATAATAATTTATCCTCAGTCAATCATGCAACTAGCACTAAACTTGCTATAACTTTAACTATTCTAATTAAACAAAAACATTTCAGTTAATGCTGATAAGATTAGCTAATAACAATAGTAATAATAAAAAGCGAAAATCTATGCTAATTAGTAGTTACATAATGTCTCACCCTTGTCTTCAATATCTTTTTGAGCTGGTTATTGCAAGATTCACAGCATAGTCTCACCTTCAGATCAATTATACGCTGAACAACAGATTATAAAATCATAGTAAGTCATAAAAATGTCATCTAATCAAGGAAGGCTCAGTAAACATGACTTAAGACTCACAACTCTGAAACACCATAATTACATCCAGACTCATCAAATGCCTCACATGAAAACATGCTGCCAATGCGTTGAAGGTAAAGAGAATGCAACAGAAGGGTCCAATACAACTGAAGTAGAAGCTAAAGCTCCCAAGAAGAGGAAAAAAAGGCACCAAATTGAGGTACTTTCTCATCACAATGTAAAAATAACACATTTTGCCACCTCAACAAAGTATAATTTTTGTGCACCTTATCTTAAGAGCTAGAATACGTATACTTTCTATAGAAGGAAATTCACTGATCAAGTGAAACACATAAAAGCAATTAAGCAGAGGCCATATTAGTTAAAGGCTTATAATGCACATAAGTTTAGCACATACAATTCAAATTCGCTACCTCTTGCGTTTTCTCACTCAGCATATCATTCTCATCTTGCGGCAGTATTCGATTCTTCTATTTTGTTTCAGTTCCCTTTTTCTCATATCTATCCTCTAGCATCTTAGCCAAAGGAAAATGTAGTTCTAACTTTGTTTCAGTTCCCTTTATCCAATGTTAATCAGTTAGCAAAGTTTGCAATACAGCAAATTTATGCTAATTTATAATTGACTGAGGACAAAACTCTAGTTAATTTATGCTATCTTGATTCTGCTCATACAGTAAATTTAACCCATAAGATACAAGTACTGACAACTTCCCAACAAAAGTTCTTGAATTCCCCAGACAAACAATGAGTAAGAATGAAAAAGCCAACCTAAATAAACTATTCCAATACCGGTTGTGGAAGATTCCTATATGCAACCAGGAAGGAAAAAAATGAGATTTTGAAGGGATAATATATAACATAAAACTGAAAATGAGAAATAGAAGGCGACAAGGCTATACGTTTTTGTAGTTAAAGGACAACTAAGACATGTGCAAGCTATGAGTTTAGAGTATTTGTCCATTTCTTAAGTAGATCAAGCCATTTTTTTTTTTTCAAATTAAATATATCCACTAAATTATAATTCTAAATAGAGACCCTCAAATTCATATTGGTTTATTTATTTATTATTCAGTTTTCATTTATTAAAGTTTATTTTCTGAATTTTACGCTAGTACATGTACATAACAAATCCCAACGATAATTATATACTATTTCATATCACTATTAATACAATAAAATAAAATAAATTCTCTTTTTTGAATATTTAAATAAAACTCATACTATACAAATCAATATTAAAAAAAATATGATGGAAACACTAATTAATAAAAATAGTAAATGAGAGAAATAAAATTATTAGGTACCCGAAAGTAGCAAGCTGAGCAAGAAAGAAGGGGTAATGCTTCAGAGGAATGAGCGCCAGTTTATACAACACTCGATTTCCAATGCCTAGGACCACCGTAACCGCCGCTGCCACCACCACTTCCACCTTCCTACTCCTTTCATCTTTACTCCTCATTTTCTCCACCGCTTACGACCACGTCCCCGCCTTCCTCTTCTGCATCGCCGCTTCCTCCCCCTCCGATCTCTCCCACACTCCTCCGGCCCCCGCCACGTACAAATTCGAACGTTGTTTCAGCGATTTCAGGACGAGCCATGGTTGTTGATTTCTCTGATCGCGTAAGAGGGGCATGAAATCACCGCCGTACGTGAAGGTTTTCGTGATTCAAGTAGAGTAGTGTGTGACACGGCAGGACCGACGGTGAACCGCTGGTAACATGATGTCATTGTAATGATTATAATGACAAGATCTGCTGGAACGGAGGCCGATTGAGAGAGAGAGAGAGGGAGAGCCGTGTGTAGAATACACACACCAATCTTTAAGATTCATCACCTATTTTTAATCTCTAAAAACTCTATGCCTTCTTTTTCTGGGTTCAGAAGTAAAGCAATAGGGTTTTGTAATGTTTTATATGTGGTGTTGGAAAATGGAGAAGAAGATGCGAACGGAGTGGAGAAGTGGATAGTGTTTGCGTTTTAGGGTAAAATTAGTTTGGGGATTTTGTAAAAGTGGGTTTACTATCTTTTTTTTTTTTTTATGTTATGTTACCCTAAAACTAGGTTTGGGGTTTTGTTTTTCTTTAATTGTAAGGATTTAGGGACTTTTCAATTTGTTTACTTTTTAAATTTTAAGGAAAAATTGTTTACTTTTTAATTTTTGTTTTTTAAAATTGGAAATTCAATTTTTTGTATTTTTGTGGACCACAATCAAATGGTTTCCCAAGTAAATGAAAAACTGGTTCAGTTCTCGGTTAGATTCAGTTTTTACATATTTCTAAACATCGCTACATTTGGGTGTTCGGGATACGCCTTGCCAAAACTCACCGAAGTTAACAATCTCCATTGAAATAGGCATGGAATAAGCACCAGAGTTAGTGAGCGAGTCGTTGTCTACTAAACGAGAGTGGTAGAAACTAGAACTGTTGTTCCAGTGCCGGAAGGAGGTCAACTATGAGGGTTTGTACAAATGAGTCAAATAGCAGTTAAGCAAAAGTTTTAGGGAAAAATGGTAATGTCAGATGAAAGAGAAGATAAAAATAAAATCAAACACCATTTGTTTATTAGTAACAATAAACGAATTTAAAGTACTCATTATAATTATAATACCCATTGTAATGTCAGATGAAAGAGAAGACAAAAATAAAATCACCCATTACGAAGTTAAAGCCACCCATTTAGGAACGTCACTAACAACATATGCTTAAACAAATTAAAGCAAATGTTGTGAAGAAACGGATTGAAAATCAAACAATAAAATTGAAATACTATCTATAAAAGAATGAGCTTTGACATAAAAATAAAAAATAAAAAGTTACTTTCAATGGGGTAATGTAGGCGGCAAAAGTAGAATCAAAGAGATGATAATGTAGGCGGCAAAAGAAGAATCAAACAATAAAATTGATTTTGGTTACTAGTAGTACATATTTTTTTTAATAAACAATATTTAGTGGCTAACATTTTGGTTGCAAAAAAAATCCTATTAACAACTATAACTTTAGTTGCCAAAATAACATACCCAAAATTTCAATTTATTTCAAGCGGGAACATGGGACGCTCAAAATTTACCATACATTTGGCAATAAAATCTTAATTGCCAAAAGAAGATAATTTATTTCAATTTATTTCCAGCGAGAACTTGGGGCGCTCAAAATTTACCCTACATTTGGCAACTAAAATCTTAGTTGCCAAAAAAAGATAATTTGCAGCTAACTAATTAGTTGCACAACAGTAATTTTAGTCACAAATTAAAATAATATTTTTTTCATTTTACCGGGAAAGTTGGGTTAAAAAAAAATCATCAACTTTTAGCAACTAAATACATTTTAGTTGCTATACATGAGTTTTTGCAACTAATTGTAATATGGACAAAATAATTAGTTGCCAAATGTACCTTTGTCCCTTTGTAATTATTGTCAAAAGCTTGGATATTTCGGTAATTGTATTATTTTGTAACTAATAAAAATAGTTACAAATTAATTAATAAATATTTGCATCTAATTTAGCAACTATTTAGTAGTTGCAAATAATTATTTTCTGTAACCATAATTTTAGTTGCAGAATCCCTTGTTGTAATTGTCAATTGTGTTCGCGCAAGAATTGGCAACCAAATAAATTAGTCGCTGATGTGATATTTTAGGCAACAAATCACATTAGTCACAAAATATTAATTTTAGACGCTAAAGGTGAGAATAAATGGGCCCTAAAATTTTATTCCCTTCGGCCGACTAATTGGAATTTAGTTACTAAATGTGGGGTATCTGCAACTATTTTTGCCTAGTTGCAAAAAAATTGGTTTCCAAAAGTACTTTTTCTTGTAGTGAATACATATATATTTTCTATGATGTATTTAGAGATTTCATATTATATTTCCCAAAGTATACTAGCTAGAAAGAGTAACTATAAGGAGGCAGAAGGAAGGTGGATGACATGACTCGGGCCATACTTGATGCATTGATCGGTGAGCTCCCAGAGCATATCGGTGTTAGAGCCTCAGCGACCAAAGAGGCCATCTTGCTGAGGACCTATGTGGGGTTCAAAGACGCTTCTCCTCATGAGCAGCTTGTTTGTGCATGCAGCTACATCACTAAGGTATGGATAGTTCACCCTTCTTCATTTCTTAGAGGCTTTTCTCTTTAGTTCTCGCTAATTATTTCTTCCTTCTCAAGCTTACGTGTTGACCAAGCTCCTCCTCGATGAGAGCTAACCCACACTGGAGGATACTCATGTGGGGTGGCAAGAAGCAGAGAAATTGAAGGAGGACATCTTGGCTAAGGTCAAATTGGTGGAAAAGAAGAAGGACTCGTTGCAAGCCAAACTTGAGTGGCAGAAAAAGGAGGCTAAGGCCTTCGAGGTTAAGGAAAGGGAGTTCATTGACAAAATTAAGGTGAGCGAGGCCGCTCAAGCAAAAGCTGAGGCAAAGTCAGCCAAGACTGAGAAGAGTCTGGCATAGTAGCAAGGTGCTAATAAGAAGTTGTATTTCAAACTGTTCCTCGCTTGGAATTGCTATAGGTACAGTGAGGAGAACTGTTGCCAAGACTGAATTGAGTTTGCCTTGAGCTTCTTGAACCACCTCTTGGTATCGCCTACTAACATGACCACGAAATAGTGACACTTTGCCAAGTCACAGACTTGATGTAGCTCCATCAGGTCGTTAAAAGAGTCAATGTGGTTTCTGAGATCTCCTTTCTCGTTGAACTTGCTCTCTGGTGCCCTGAATCCTTAGGGGAGTGAGGCCTGACAAACTTACTTCGTGAACGGAGAACTCACTATTTCTTCCGCCATAGTGCTCTAGCGGGCTCTTAGATCGTCGAGCATTTTTTGCACTCGATCTAAATCTTCATTATGAGGAGTACTTTGGTTGTGGGCTCCATTCAGCCTTACCTCGAGCAAGTGAGTTCGAAGATCCATTACTGGTGAACCTCCTATGTCATGTGCATTGATGCGCGAGGTTGAGTCATGATGGCTGAGTTGGTAGGTGCTATCATACCCATCAGTGCACTACTCGTGACATTGGTTAAAATCGAAACGTCGGTCATTGCCAGATTGACACATGTGACTCATCTTGCGAGCTTGTGAGGTCTGAACCCGCCTTTGGCGTGGTTAAAACTAGCACGCTGACGTTAGGGATATTGTTGAGCAAGTCGAGTATCCCTAGGGCATGTAGGCAAGTGACCATTTTCACATAGCGGAAAAATGTATTTTAAAACAAAAAGATCACTTACACATCCCAAAATCCAAGGACATATTATATTATTTACATGCATAAACTTAAAACGTATAATACAAATTTGCATAAAATAAACAACCCATTCAAGGATCTAGAACACTTACGCACGTTTGGAGGCTCCTCTAAATATCTCTAGATTTGATTTCGCTACTCGATTCAACATAGAAATGCACTCATGCTGTTCACACGAAGACAATCCGTAGAACCCTTGATTATTTTGCTAGAATAACCAAGGACTTTAAGAATCAAGGAAGATCAAGAATTTTTTTTTTTCTTTTTCACTAAAGAGTGAAAACCTGAGAGAGACAGAGAGAGCTTTTTGGGTGGCTAGGGTTTCTTAATTGAATGAATAATTATATTTTTAATTTTAAGTTGCACTTATATAGTGCAACAATTAAAAACCCTATTCCACTTTGGAATAGCCATAGGCTCCAACCCTAGTTCACCCTTGCAACCAAACTATAACGCTCACATCAAGGTACGTAGCTTTACTTATTCCCTTATACCCTTAGTTGAATTTTGTTCAAGTTATCTTGAAAAAGTGTAAAGAAAATCCCTTAAATTGTCATTAAGGGTAAAATGGTCTTTTCACTCATAATTAGTTGAAAATGTGGGGAGTGAAAAGAGATCGAATTTCATAGAGAATGCAATAAAAATGAGGGCATTATGTTAATTGAATAAGGGACATAGATAAAATTTTATAAAAAGTGCAAGGGTAAAATGGGAAAATATAAATAATATTTTGTTATATCAAGAGTTGAAGAATGAAACCCTAGCCACTCTTCCTCCATTTTCACGCCACCTTCATCCTCAAATTCTCTCAATTTCTTCAATTCTTTTTCAAGGGAAATTCATAGATTTTGGGTCATTTTTAGTGGAATTTCAATCTCAAGCATCTTTAGGTAAGATCCTTGCACTAAAAAGTGAATTTTAATTTTTAAAGTGTTGAATTTTGATGATTTGTGTTCATAGGATTTAAGAGAAAGAGAGTTGGATCAAAAAAGATTATTAAAGTGTTGGATTGCTCACATTTAAGGTAACTAAATCCTACCCTAGTTATGATTGAAGCAATATTGTGTAGAGAATTTCTTTTATGCATATATGTGTTTTATATGAAGAATTGTTGACGGATTTGATGTTGAATGATGGTTAGAACTTATCCATGAGAAGTAGTGTTTGTGTATTTGATATTTGATATTTGATGAGAGTTTGGATGAATTATGGAAGAATTGGAGTCGAAATTATGGAGTGTGCAATTTGGACAGGTTTTGCGTTAATCTTGGAAGATTTTGTTTCAAATTTTGGTGGCTTAGAAAAGAAGTAAAAGTGTAGCTAATTTAGAGCTTGGATGTGCACATAAATTGTTTCATGAAATATTAAAGAGAAGTGCATGTATGAGTATGGTTATGTGTTATCTTGAGATGAGTTAGTAGATGGTAGAGAAGGACATGTTTGCATTCCATATTGCATTATTGCATCTAAACATGTGAATTTAGAAAGAATTATAAGCATGAACCCATCTACATGCATACACACTCATGAGAGCATGAAAAAACATTAAAGAACATTCAAGAGTAAATAGAAAGAAATGAGAATATTAAAGAAATTCAAATTTGAATTTTTTATTTAAAGAAGTGTAAAAAGATAAAAGAAGAGAAGGTTGTTGTGATGGGGAACCCGTGAGTGACATAGCCCAACATGCACGCCGCCTTTAGTGAGCGGCCTCAGAATTCAGAAAGAAGAATTGTACAGTTCGTTTGAAGTGCATGTGGATGAGGACTGTACCCAAAATTAGAGAATATACTCACACGGCCAGGGCTCCAAATCCATGCCTCAACCAAGTCTGATCGGCAAGAAAGAAAGAAAGAAAGAATAGAAAGAAAGAAAGAAAGAAAGAAAGAAAGACTAGAAAAGAAAGAAAGAAAGAAAGAAAGAAATACAGAAAAAGAAAAAGAAAATAGAAAAGAAAATGCACATTCTATGCATTTGCATCATATCTATGCATAATACTATGCCTATTATCTTGAGTAGTGAGAAATTAGAAATAGAGAAAAAATAGAGAAGGAACAGAGAAAAATAGAGAAAGAATAGAGAAAGAACAGAGAAAAACAGAGAAAGAATAGAGAAGTGTGATGTAAGGAAAGAAATTCAGAATTTAAGCAACGGAGAGAGAAGGGTAGCATAGTAGGTTTACTTACTGAGCAATTAGTGCTCAGCCCATTGTTTTCAACCTTTTTTGCAGGTAGTAGATGAGATTGCGGTCGCTTGGAACATCAAGAAGCGGAAGAGTTTGGCAACACTGTTGAGTTACTATTTTGTGATTTTATTATATTATGTAAAGATTTGTATATAAAGAAAAAATTAGATATGGGCCCATTATTTCATACTCATCTATGTATATATATTAATATATTTTCTTATAATACTGTTTATTTTCCGACTATACTAACTAGAGAGAAAGCATTACACAAACACTCTTTAATTGGTATTTTAAAATTTAATTAATTATTATTAAAATTAAAATCAATTAATATATATACAATAATATATTAACATTTAATTATTAATAATAATCCATTTAAATACATGCGCACATATATTTAAATATAATCTCACTAATTTTAATTTTAATTTTAATATTAAAATTAAATACAAGCAACAACCTCAGTAAATTTAATTGCACTGTGAGATTACTAAAATACCCTTTCATCCTAAAAGAAGAAAATACCCCTTTCATAGACTGATTCTTAAATTGTCTTCTAAATGTGTAACCCGTAGGCTCCTCATCATATCGACAATGAGTAGTCTCGCGATTAACTCCAATTAATCATCTCACTACACACAGACCAAGATTGGCCCCTAGCAAGGCATCATGGCCACTCAATAAATTCGGATTCAGCAAAATCATAGCCTATCAACGATATGGTTACCGTGCAATCAAATCATTTCATCATCTATTATCTCATCAAGGTCGAGGTACATAAATAGTGTCAACCCCAGTTATTCTCGATATTTTTGTATTCAGTTACTAGACCAATGACTGGAACAATAAATTGGATTGAGCAACAACTCAAACCTATTGTGGTCACAGTTTTAGTGTCATTGTCATTTACTGAATTGTGCCGTGAGATAACTTCTCCCTTATCCAAGAGTGATGAATCCTTTGTTGATCCACCATAGTCTTGATGCACTCCTCAATGCAGCCAATCACTACCATATTGATAACTTTGAATAGAACTACGCTAGGCTAGTGTCAAACTACACCAATTGGTGCACAAGGCGTTCCGGTGATCTCAAGTCTAAGGATCACATGCACCACCATTCGTTAGAGGATTTATTCCATAGACACTAGGGTTACCATCTATATGGAATCCTCTTGTGGGTTTGTCTAGTGAACTTGCCTACAGCAAGCACCCATGTGTTGCACCAGGTTGTAGACAAACAACCTTGACAAGTAAGATCAGTCATCTTTCAACAGGGTTGTTCAACGCTATGATAGCCTTACCATATTATCTGTGTTCTTGGTCAGGATAATATTGGCGCTACGAACATTTCTAGAATGGCCACAATATGTGATCATAGGGTTCTCACTATCAAGATTTGAAACACTTGATACTCTTGTCACGGTTCTACCATCCTAAGGACATATATCAATACACGCAATTATGATTTACATGATACAGAAGAAAATTGCGTTTTATTGATTAATAAACATTATTACAAAGAGTCAATTTTACAATAAATGATTGGCTATGGGGCACCAACTCTAATAGGGCAACCATTGTCTTCATTCTCCCACATCGGTTGTTTGCCCAGTCGTGTCCTAGGGTTAGTTTGCCCACAGGACTCATGTTCATGAGCGGAATGTACTTTGTGGTATTAGGGGTGTCAGTCGCTCCTTGGTGCGGACAAACCAGATTGGTCACCGACCAAGTTCCAACCTATTGGGATAACATCCATGCAGCGTGGTTGGTCAAGGTCCTAGGGGGTCGGTTGCTGATTTCTCAACGCAACCACGTTCTGTTGCACCGCCTATGCAACCATTAGCTTGATCATCTCCACCAGCTGCCCATTTTCGAGATTCGATGTCCCTACCCCCTGTTGATTCGCAATCTGTTGCATTAGCGGCACTAGTGGTCGACCTGAAGGAACAGTCTAATGCAGCTCCTGATTGGTAGTTTCAATGTTGTCGTGGTTTTCAGTGTTAGTCTTTGATCTAGTATGGGCCATTAAAATTTTCAAGTGATCGGGTCACTGAAATGGATTGCTGGAAATTTTGAAATTTGGCAGAGGCCCTACTTCTAGCGCCAAAATGTTGATACGGAAATCGCATTAACTAGAGTGATCGGATTGACGGTGATGGAATCAGAATAGGTGTGTGCTTGATTAATGATAACCAGCAAAGTATGAATAAAAATCAGTAAAGTAAATGACACAAAAGGTTTTTAAAGTGGTTTAACAAGTTATGATCTTGAGCCTACGTCCATTGTTTTCTTATTTTGCTTTGAGAGCTTACAAGAAATTCAATGTAATGCCTAGACTAATTTGTTAACTCATTTTCCATCATTGGAAGAGGTTTATATATAAGTTTTGTACAAAGGAAATAGAAAAATTAAAGGAATTACAATTAAGATTGGAATGCAACTCTGATATCCTCGCGATTGAATACTGAGATTGAGCCATCATTACTATCAATCTAATCTCTTCCGAAACATTTGGGATCTGAGTTTATCTGTGATCTGTTTGAACAATTGTCGAGATTGGTCGCGACTAGCTTATACTAGGTCGAACTATATCTCAACGAGCTTATGCTAGGTCAGATAATCGTTTGAGTTGAACTGGTTTTGGGTTGGGCTATAACCTTGCAGAACTCTGATTTCTCTGAGCTTGATGGAAAAATCACACACACTAGTAATTATTCTATTATAATAGTTGGAGTGAAATAATTAAATATATGAATTTTTATTGAGCAGCACAACACTTACAACCTTTTTATACAACCCTGATGTGACAACTCGCAATTGGTTAGCTCACAGTGGGTCTTATCTGCCCAAATGAAAAGTAATTAATCATGAGTTGTCATCTCAGGGTTGTATAAAAAAGTTGTAAGTCTAGTTTTATTGATTTTTATTACACTAGAATCGTTTAATTAATGAGGAAATGTTTTCAAATTATATCTTGTGTCAAATGCATCGATCATTATTGTTAAAATAGCATAAAGCATTGCCACAATTTGTTAAAGAATCCTTGATTTCAACCCTTAAAAACATCCAAAGAATGAAAATGATGTTTTATGATGAAATGTTACAAAATTTACGAGTATAAAAATATTTTCTTATATAATCACCCTTACAATTTCTCTAGTGCATACTAAATTCAAATTCTTTTTTTCTCACTTGAGGGAAATACCGGGGCCATATGTATAAAAGACAAAGTCTACCAGGAGGGGAAGTTTCAAATACACAAACAAAAACACAGGCGAACAAACTGAAGCACCCAGGAAAGCAAGTATCCAGTGTGCCTTTCTGTCATAAAACACTAGATAAACAGTGGCACCATAGTCTACCATCATCGACGTTACAGAGACAAACAATAAAACGAGACCTGATATTAATCTGTTGGGCAGGACATAAAAAAAATTATCTTCTGCATAGCCTGTAATGAGCATGGACAGGAACATTATCATGGCGGCAATTGATGACAGTAGAGAGAGTGCATCCGAAATGTCAAATATAATGAAGCTTCTCTCATGGGAAAACTTTGGTTTACCATTATCTCCGTTGCCACCAGGCACGCTGATAGCCGCTGCAAATACAATTGTGGTAACGAGTGTTGTTGCTAATGAGCATCCGGTTGCTGCTTGTTTCATCCATTTCTCACCTTTCTTAACAAGCTCCATATGTTCCTTTGTAAATACCATTGCTGGAGTTTCTCCTTTAGAATTTTTACTCGCTCTGTATGCAGGCTGTATAATTTTCTCCACTTCCTGTATAAAATAATTTCATAACTACAAAGTATGAAAGATTGCACTTCTAAAACCGTTCCTGGCTTTTTAGCCTGAAATCACTACAAATTTCTGCAAAATATCTACAAAATTTCTTAATAAATGGTTTTAATATTCTAACATGTTTACCGCTTTTTGATAGAAATAAAAATCATCAAAATCACAATTCATGAAAAAAAAAAAATAAAAAAAAAAAAAGGAAAATAAGAAGTGGAGACATTATTGTTAAAGAATCCAATACTTCTTCTTCTTGGTCCTAAATATTTGAATAGGACGATCTATCCGAGGATATCTTTCCTTCGGAACAAACGAATTTGAATTTAGAATTTATCACATATCCTCTTTTTTATTTTACTTTTTCTAAATTTTTTAATTAAGAGTAACTTTATTTCTTTTATCAACAAGATTAAAATAAATTCAATCCATCAAGTTGCTAGTCTGTCAGCATTTCGCTTCCTTTTCTAGAATTAAATATACATTTAAAATAGACTTGGTAAACTTGGACCCGTATCTGCAGGTCCACGGGTAGCTAGGTAAAATGGGCGGATACAGGTAACCATAATAATTACCTGTACTCGGCTTGCTTATGATAACGGGTGAGTTAGGTGATACCCGCGGGCACCCACACAAAGAAAAAAAATTAACAAAGGTGAAGTGAAGACTGAAGAAGAAGAAATCAATGATTTCTTCAAATCTCAAACAAGAAATCAATAATATCAACAAAGAAAAACTCATAAATCAACATTCATACCAATAAAAATACACCAAAAATCAACATTCATACCAACAAAAATAAACCACGTATCAACAAGAGAATGCATGGATCAAGCCGTGAAGTGGTTGCCATTTGCCGACAGCCTTCCACGGCACCAACACATGCTTAGCCTCACTGGTAGCGGCAATAGAGATTATAGATCTATAATATATTTAGTTTATAAAAGACAAAGGGAAATGGAAAATGAGACACAAAGAACAAAGGCAAAAAATGGGAAAGGTAAAAACTTAAATCTATTTTCATAGGAGAGAGGGAGAAGAAGACGACAAAGAAGAATTGGAAGGGTGAAGACTGAAGAAGAAGAAGAAATATGAAAAAGTGAAGAGGGAGAAAATGACGAAGAAGAATTCGAGAGATGGAGAAGAAGAAGCCGAACTGAAGAAGAAGAAGAAATATGAAAAAGTGGAGAAGGAGAAAGAAGAATTGGAGAGAGGGAGAAGAAGAAGCGAACTGAAGAAGAAAAAATATGAAAAAGTGGGGAGGGAGAAAAAAGACAAGTAGAATTGGAGAGACAGAGAAGAAGATGACGAAGATGAAAGAGAAATATCCGGAGATGAAAAATAATAAAGAAATAAAAGGGAGAAAAAACTTAAAAATAAAAAATTGGAGAGGAAAATTTTTTAAAAGTAAAATAAACAGGTGACCGTGGGTCGACCCATACCCGCACTGGTAGGTACAGGTAATGCCTTCTCCTACTCGTTCAAAAAAATTACCCGTCGACCCATAGTTACCCGACCTATGCCCGCCTGTTTGCCAAGTCTAATTTAAATGATAAAAACTTATTATATTAGGCAAGTAATTTTATTTTAATGCAGTTGTTTTATATCATAATGTTTTTATGTATACTTGAAAAAAAAAAAAAAAAAAAAAAGAATTAGCCCTCCCATAATGCTTTTGTTTCCGCTCCTGTGACTCTCACTAATAGTCCTTTGTAAGAAATGCACCGCAATATGTTAGTGACATTGATTAAATCAGAAGGCTTACCCGAAACCACCGTAACTCGCGCTGCATCTGTAGGGCTGCACCATTGATGAGATTGAGTTGATTTTCGGGTGCCAATTTTCCAGCCAAGTGCAAGATATTATTCCCATCATTGTCATGGGACATCAATAACAAATGTTTGTGACCACTCATTTGAAATATAAGGTTGAACACCTTCTCTCTACGGTTCATGATTGCCAACTGGAGTGCATTATGATTGTCAGCATTTGAAAACCAGACTGCATCAGGGAATGATTTTATAATCTCTTTAACAACTTCGCAAACCCCCAATTCTGCTGCTAATAGGAACGGTCGTTTTAGTATAGAGTAAGCTCTTTCGTGGTCTAGGATTCTTGTAATTTCCATGCACAAGAGTTTGACAAGTTTTACTGCTATCTGATTCATCAACTTTGTCTCTCCTATCTCCTCTCTACAACTTCGAACTGCAAATTAAATTAACTCAACAATGACACAAGTGTATGTTTATATCTTCTTTTGCCTTGATTTATAACTTGTTGCATCTCAATTTCACCGCTTATATATATATATGAAAAAAAAAAAAAAAAAAAAAATTGTGTACGCACCACAACAAAGATAACGGTCCCAAAAGTCTGGCTTTCTTCCGCTTGGAAATGCAGAAGGTTTTCTTGCTATTGCACTCAGAAGAGACTCCCCATCGGATAGCTCCCTTATAGCTAAACTTGGATACTGTTTTACAAAGTCCAGTGCCATGTCTGAGACAATACGATGGACGATAGATTATAATTAATTTCAAAGTTCTAACATGCAGATAGACTTTTAAATATAGAGATAATTCCATTTTCATTCTATGGTTAAGAAGTAAATTTTTTTTTTTTTTTTTTTTTGGTAAAACCAGTAATTGCCTCTTTGACGACTCAAGCATAAGACCACTAAGTACAGCTACCCCCGTGATTAAAGAGTGTCATTTGGTCACAAAAGGAGAAGTGTGTTTAAGAAGTATTAACATTTTGGTCCTTGGACAGTTGGACAACATTCAATTAGTGGACTATTAATTTACTTAAAGAAAACAAAGTACCTTTAATAAAATAATGAAAAAAAATGCATTACACAAATGACACTATTGTGTCATATTTTTACATTTAGAGGGGTATTTTTGTCATTGTGGTATAATTTTCAAGTCAATTAAGTCAAAGGACCAAAAAACTAGTATTTGAAACTGAGTGTCCTTGATGATTATAGACTAAAACCATAGAGATGAAAGCAATTCTATCACTAAAAAAATGTATTAATAAGTTAAAATTGAAAAAGTCTATTGTAGCATAGTGATGTGCCGATGTGGTACCACATGACAACGCATGTATGCTAAGTAGTTATTACATTTAATAAGTGAGAAAGTTTATAATATTACGATGATATCACATGATCAATGCATGCATGACCAATAGTTATTAGAATAAATAATTACCAATCGGAATTAATTTAAAGATAAAGAAAAGAGAAAATATTTAATGGTGTTGTAATATCACCGGAGGTGGTAACATCTTTGCTGTGTTCTGGATTTTTCTTTAATAATTACCAATCACGATTAATTTGACGACAGAGGAAAGAGGAAAAATTAGAGATGACAAAAATTCGTTGGAGGGTGGTATGGATGATGTGGTAGCTCGTTGTATTATAGATTTTTTTTGTAATATATGCTCCTTGAAAACTTGTTGGTAATCATAGTAGCAGCAATATAAGAACAAACTCACCGTAAAGTCCAGCAACTATGAGCGAATTCAAGAAGCAGAAAGCATGCACATTTTCGTCAAAATGAAAAATATCTCGGGTGAATTGCTGTAAATATCTTATCATCTTCTTTTGGCCATGTTGAGCAGCCTCAATAATTGGCATCCTGCCGGAGTTGTTTGCCACTGCAACCAAGTCTGGATGTCTGCCCATTATCATTTGGGCTGCTTGGAAATTGCCAACAATTGCAGCAATCGAAAGGGCTGTGTTGCCCTCATTATTTTGGAGTCCCACTTCATCTTTTGACATGAAACACAATAGAAACTTCACAATGTGATTCGCTTCTTTCCCAGCAGCTACGTGAAGTGCTGTGTCCAGGTTTACCGTGATCCTGACGCGTACCGCTTCCGGATTCCAGTCACAGAAATCTTTTATCGATTCCAAGTTGCCTTCGAGTATAGCTTTATACAGTGGCCGGTACTTTGTGAGATCCTCTGCAATAAAAGAAGTAAACAGAAATATTCTCAAGACATATATTTTGATTGGTTGATTGAATCATATCTTTACTTATGGAAGTTTAATCACTACAAGAAAATGAGCATTTTGTATCTGTTCAAATAGTTGTTGAAAGTTATCATATAGTTGCAGATTACATTTAACGTCTATTTCAAAGTAGTTGCGCGTCTGAAAGATTGTCAAGGAAAGATACGCAAACTATTTCAAATAGTTAATAAAAATACCCTTTAACAATTAAAACTTTAGTTGCCAATTTCAACTAAAATAGTTGTAATTTTCAGTAGCTACTTACCCACAAGCTGTGATGAAGAAGAGGAGATGGGTGTGATTGAAAAAGATTCGCTCTTTATTGTTGAAGAAGAGGCTATATCTATGTCTATAGTGTGCTCCATTACACTAATCGCATATGATTGATTAATGGATCTCTCTTCTGAAGAAAAAGCCACAGGCCGTTCTGAAGAAGAAGAGGCCATAGGGTGTTTTGAAGAAGGTGAGGAAAGAGGTTGTGTCTGTGTTGACGAAGAAACCACAGGCTGTGTTGAAGAAGACGCCACAGGTTGTTTTAAAGGTAAGTTGGACCCAAGGCCGGCTCAAGGGGTGGGCAGGTGCCTAGGGCCCCCAAAAAATAAAGTGAAAAAGGCCAAATTTTTTATAAATATTTTTTAAATATATTACAAAAATTAAAATAACGTATAATTTATTATTTAGGCCAATCTAAGGAGGCCCTAAAATAACAAAAAAATCCAAATTTATTATAAACTTTTTACATATATTCTCACCCAAAGTTTGACGAAATAGTAAGTTTGTACCTCTAGTTTTATATATTTTAATTTACACCTTTAAATTAAGACATTGAATTTCTTTTAACAATGAAAAACTAAAATAGTCATTTACATATCTCAAATTACTCACCTCTAATTCAATCCCAAAATTTGACATTCACATAAATCATCTCCACCCCTCTTCCGCCACTTGCCGTTTAGAGCTGATTCTGATCGATTTTCTCACCAAAATTGATCGAAACCATTACTTTATCATTTTCCAAGTGTTTTCCTAGCCTTGATAGCCCTTGATTTGGTCGATTTTTTACTAATCTTGCAACCTACTCCACTGTGTGCGACAGCCATTGTCGGCCTTTTCGGCATGTACCTGACATCGTTGGCCTTCCCCAACAACACCATCTTCCTTCCTTTAGCCTTCTCACCAAAACCCTTATCATATCTCATTCGTTTACTTTGCATAGCCGGCCACCGATATCTTTTGGGCTGCGACTTCTCAAGTCTTTTCCAGTCAATTCTGGCATTGGAAATCACTCATCCCATCACCCATCACTTCTTTAGTATCTGCTCTCCAAAACCCCCCACCAACCTAACCCCGTTAGCCTGTCGGTCATCGTCCACCTCTCTTAGTGATTTTGCATCTCAAAAGGTAAGAAAAATAAATTTAAAATATTTTTTTTAATATATACTTATATTATTAGAAGGTCTCCACAGAACTTTTGCCTAAAGTCACAAATGTTCTTGAGACGGCAATTGGACCACAAGCTACGGTGGAAAGCTTCGCTTCACGTGGCACACATGCCTTGCCAACTGAACCCATGACTTACGAAAGAGATATTCTGTCAACCCTCTGAACTATGGTGGCATTACAATAAAAGTTTATTGTTTCGGAAATAGCTCTTAAACCCCTACCTTTTGTTAGCGTTACCTAAATCAGTGACCTGACGCCGTCAACTGACTTAAAACCCTTTTTACCGTTGATTTCCAATAAAATAATAAAATATAATTTTATGTATAAGCAATAAAAAATTATATTAGTATCTTAAAACCTATGGCAAATTCTAATCTAGACATCTGACAATATAAATCTCACTCGAAAACACCAATTTTTACCCACGTCAAAGAAGTGTCAAAGGGTCACTAGAAACCAACCTAAGTAATGAGAAAACCTCCAACAAGAGTGAAAGAAAAGCCAAAATCCTGGTGTTGCATTGAATTGTGCACAGGCACAACGTTCTGGCCTTGCGCTATGCTGAGCGCCAAACATAATGTCCCAGTGTTTTGATACATTAGGTGCCAGGTGTAATGAGGACCTGGCCTTGATGGAGGTTATGGTTTTCGCCTTCTTTTTTTTTTTTTTAAATTATTTTTTTGAAAATGGAAAATTAGTGGATTTTATTTTTTTGAAAATGGGTGATATTGATTTGGGAAAGATAATTTTCACTGATTTAGGGTAAAAAAAAGTTGCGTTGTATTAAAGAGATGAAGATTAATTTCAGACCTAGAGGAGTGAAAGGGAGAAGGAGATCGGGAAGAAAAGATATTAAAAAAAAATTATTTTTCTTTTTTTAACTTCTTTATTTTCTTAATATTGTTCATATCATAACTAGCCCTAGTTTATTTGATGTATAGACATAACGTTTTACTAACGACAAAGACTGATAGCTGTTTTTAAAACTACATGGTTATAGCAATACAACTATAGTTGAGGGGCTTGAAAATTATTTTCTCCTAACTTAAGTTTGGGATTAATTTTGAGAAGCTGCAATCACGGCGGGTCCCTTGTTTTGGCGTTGACCAGGTTCCTAAAATTCCTAAAACAGACAAAACCCAAATCATTCCTAAACAAGGCTCACGTTTACGCGTAGAGCCAAAAAGTGACTTCCAAATCTTCCATACTCTTCAGGTGAAAGGAATCCCTATAAGGATGAGGCAGGATAGAGCTTGAACCGATAGTCAAAAAATAAGATTAAGCGTCAAACGAAAATCTAGAAAATAGTTAGTTCCATGAAATTGTCACAAGGCGATCTAGCCTTCAGTGATACCAATTGGCGATAAAACATAATGTTCTGCCGCGAAAACATGAAAAATAGGTGAATTGCAGAGTGAAAAACAGCGGAAGATTCGCCATGCCTGTCCCAACTGCTACATAATATGAAGTGTTGTATGACTTTTCAGAAACTAACCAGGAGTTATCAATATCGTTGCTCAAGATACGTATTTTTGTTTCATATTCATATTCTAGTAATAGAGATAGTTTATGAAATTCATATAACATAATAATAGAGAGCAATTAGAATTTTGATATTAGTGTTTAATGACTTGTTTAACTATAATATTATTCAAGTGATGTTAAATTATTGTAGATATATGGTTTTATATATGTTTATGTGGGTTGGTGGGTGATGGGAAAATGAAGTGGGAAATTTTGAATGACTTGACTTTGGAAAATGCCTTTCGTTTTTCATCTAACTTTCTTGGAAAATTTTGGGAAAGTGCAAGAAAAAAGAAAATTGATTTGGGTCAATATAGCCGGTGGGACTACAAGTTTAGTGCTTCCCTTTATTACTTTAATCCTATGATTCCTTTAATTACTTTATCAACAGAATAAAATATTATTTATTCCTCGTAGATTGAGTTTATGTTCACCAACATACCGAATATAGTTAGACTTCAAGGGCACTTAAATGATTATTGATCGTTATTTTATGTTTTTCAGTTTCAAATTTAGAACTCCTGAAACAAGTCTGATAGATATATTTATTTATTTTTTCAATTTCAAACTCAGATTGTAAAACAAGTTCAAGAGATTTCAAGAAAGATAAATTTATTTGGCAGGGTTTCTTGCATTTCATAAAATTTTTTACTTTATGGGTTGAGTTAGTCAAAATTTAAGATTATAATAAAGTATTGAGATGAAGTTGCATAGAAGTTGAACAAAAAGTGAAAAATAAATAATTTAGCTTTGGGAAAGGAAAATGGGTGGTTTGATTTTGTTTGAAAATGGGTGCTATTGATTTGGGAAGAATGATTTTCACTCATTCGGGGTTAAGATAAGAAACGAAGATTTACCTAAGCCTAAAGGAGTGAAAGAAGGAAAGAAGAGGGAAAAAAAATAAATTCTTTTTTTCTTTTTCAAAGAATATTTTTAATATTCATTTTATAATTACCCTTTTAACCCTAGTTTATTTGACTCAATAGAAAAGTCCTAACATTTCACTGACGGCAAGGGGGTTGGGTGCTGTTTCCAAAACTACATAGTTATAGTGAATACCACCAGAGTTTAGTGGGTTGAGCATAATTTTTCCCCTTACGTAAGTTTAGGATTATATTTTGAGAAGTTGCAATTGTTGCGGCTCCCTTGTCCAATGTTCCTGAGATTCCACAACAGAGAGATAAGTAAACTATTCCTGAACTAGTCAAATAATCTAACGCGTAGACCCAAGTAGTCAGGTCCATGTAATATTGTATATATATGGTATTATATATGTTTATTTGGGTTGGTGGGTGATGGGAAAATGAAGTGGGGAATTTTGAATGACTTGACTTTGGAAAATGCCTTTCGTTTTTCATCTCACTTTCTTGGAAATTTGTGGGAAAGTAAAAGAAAAACGAAAATTGATTTGAAATTGACTCGAGTCAATATAGCCGGTGGCTGAATGACTACAAGTTTAGTGCTTCCCTTTATTACTTTAATCCTATGATTCCGTTAATTACTTTATCAACAAAATAAAATATTATTTATTGCTCACAGATTAAGTTTATATTCACGAACATATCGAATAGTTAGACATCGAAGGCAATTAGATGATTTCTGATCATTATTTCATGTTTTTTAGTTTCAAATTCAGGACTCGTGAAGCAATTAGAAAATCACAAGAAAATTTGGTGGTTTTTTTTGTAGGCTTCCACTGAGTTTGGCTGAAATTTCATTAAGTTTTTTTTTACTTTATGGGTTGAGATACTCAAAACTTGAGATTATAATAAAGTATTGAGATGAAGTTGCATAGAAGTTAAACAAAAACTGAAAAATAAATAAATTTAGCTTTGAGCGGATTGAGTTTGTTTGAAAATGGGTGCTATTGATTTGGAAAGAATGACTTTCACTCATTTGGGGTTAAGATAAGAATAGTGTTGTATTGGTTGTATGAAGAAATGAAGATTAAAATAAACCTAAAGGAGTGAAAGAAGCAAAGAAGAGAAAGAAAAGACGAAAAAAGAAAAAAAAAATTCTTTTTTTTTTCAAAGAACATTATTTTAATTTTTTATATTATTCATATCATAGTTACCCTTTAAACCCTAGTTTATTTGACTCAATAGAAAAGTCCTAACATTTCACTAACGGCAAGGGGGTTTGGTGCTATTTCCAAAACTACATATTTATACTAATATACCACGAGAGTTTAGGGAGTTGAGTGTAATTTTCTCCCTTACGTAAGTTTGGGATTATATTTTGAGAAGTTGCAATCGTCGCGGTTCCCTTGTCCCAGGTTCCTAAGATTCCACAACAGAGAGATAGGTAAATTATTCCTGAACTGGTAAAAAAATCTTACGCATAGAACCAAGAAGTGACTCTTCCAAATCTTCCATATCATAAAAGTGCAATTGTGATCAAAGAAGGAACTAGTAAGTAGTCAGGTCCAACTAATAGTTGGGGGTCCCCGTCATCCAATCGAGCACACACCTATCTATATCTAAGTTAAGGTACGCTTTAGCCATTCTGTCCTCAAGTCAAATTACCATCTCCATCGTCAAATAGAATCACCATCTCCAACAACCTAACATTACAAAAGATGTGGTTTATTATCATTTTAGGAGTCGTTTTTTTCATCACTTCCTAAAGATTACATAAATTTCAAAATTTATTGAAAAGCTGAAAATAATCATTAGTTGTCAAGTTAATTTTAATAATAAAATTAAAGGACATAAATACTCATAAACCAATAATCAAGTAGGAAAAAAAAAAACTTGCAGAGGTGAGGCGATGTCGGGTCGTACCTAAGCCCTTGGGGTTGCACCCGTACTCGACCCATACTTGAGTTGGCAGTGTCAGGGAATCCCCATCCACAACCTGGAGGGATGAGATGATACCCATCCCCAACCCGCCCCTTTTCAGGTGACGATGCCATCAGGGAATTTGCCTTGTTTGGGTGTATGCAATTTGTGGGTATAAGGGGTTTATATATGCACGGCAAATCTGTAAATATTTCAATATTTTCATGGCAGTTTGTTAACAATTCAGATTTATTGATTTCCTTCAAATTTATTAAATTGATAATGCTTATATATATATATGTGTGTGTGTGGTTATTTATCTCCATTTTCGCACTCAAACTCTCAAAGTGCTATGGTGTTAATTTATATAACATGCTATGTCATCTTTATATTATTTTATTACCTATATAAAGTTATATCAATAATTTTTTTTAAAAGATATATTGTACTGGTTAAAAAAAATACGACAAATCATAAGAGATATTGTCATTTTTATGAGTTAGAGACACCATTTATTCAAAAAAAAATATTTGATCGCATATTAAAGGCAATATGGATGGTGATTCTAATTGACGAATTTGTACATCTATATATAATTTATTTCAATAAAGTAAATGTGCGATCAAGCACTTTAAAAAACATTGTAACCACAACAAGAAAAATGCCTTTCGGCGTCTAGCAAAATTAGACGCAGAAAGTAACATTTAGATGCTAAGCCATTTTTTGCATCTAAATTTCGTAGTCGCCACTTAGTTGCAGTATCGTTGTCATAGATTGTTTACGCGTCTAAATTTTTGTTTAGATGCGAAAAGTTTTTTTTAGCGACTAGCAAATCAGTCGCTAATTGCTTGTCAAAATAGTCCCCTAGCTTAGACGATAATAGTTCAAGGGTAATTTGGTAAAATTGTACAGTGACTAATCAATTAGTTGCAAAATGTACCTTTTAGTGTCTAATAATTTGTTGTGAATGCCAAAAAAATTAGACGCGAAAGGTGTAAGGGTAATTTCGTAAAAGGTTTTCGTGACTATTTTATTAGTGGCCGAATGTATCTTTTGGTGACCAAAATTTAGTAGTTAATTACAGTTATTTTAGACGCTGAATGTGAAATCCAATAGGTTTTCGCAACTATTTTATTAGTGATCGAATGTATCTTTTGGTGACCAAAATTTAGTAGTTAATTATAATCATTTTAGACACTGAATGTGGAATTCAATAGGTTTTCGCGACTATTTTATTAGTGGCCGAATGTATCTTTTGGTGACCAAAATTTAGTAGTTAATTATAGTCATTTTAGACGCTGAATGTAGAATCCAATAGGTTTTCGTGACTATTTTATTAGTGATCGAATGTATATTTTGGTGACCAAAATTTAGTGGTTAATTATAGTCATTTTAGACGCTGAATGTGAAATTTAATAGGGTTTCGTGACTATTTTATTAGTGGCCCATTGTATCTTTTGGTGACCAAAATTTAGTGGTTAATTGTAATCATTTTAGATGCTGAATGTGAAATCTAAAAAGTTTTCGCGACTATCTTTTAGACGCTGAATGTGGAAGCAATTATACTAAATTACTTTTTGCTACTAAAACATTAGTTGCAGAATGTGTTTTTTTAGAGCATTTCTTATTGACCTTCAGCGGAATGCAATTATGCTAAATTACTTGTTGCTACTAAAAAATTAGTTGTAGAATGTGTTTTTTTTTAGAGCATTTCGTATTGACTTACATTATACATTCAAAATCAACAAAATAATTGATACAATATAAAAATTTGATCATTAACATCAAATATCATATTTTCATACATATATATTTATATATATAGTCCATACATGGATTTTTATGCATGATGAGCAATAAAAATCCAAAATGCACTATCACATGTGCATAACCAAAAAAAACAGTAGGCACCCACATTTTAAGCCCACTACCTATCTGTGCATAACTAAAAAAAAAAATGTCCACCCCATGTACACCATCTGACATATATATGCAAACAATCCTAAAAAGATGATTCTATCTCCATGTCAAAATATCTACTGCCCATACAACAAAAAAAATAACCATCAATACCGTTAGCATGTCAAGTGTCACCAGTTGCGGTTTTTGAAATAGCTGTAGCTGATGAGGATGAGTCTTCATCAGTTGGAGATGGCAATGGCTGTCGAGTTGGAGCTTTATCAAATTGCTATAGTTCAAGGGCTATAGTTAGCTGCTTCATCATCTCCAACAGGAAAAATTGTTGGTGTTCAAGGCTTTTTACTTTCTCTTTTTGTTGATCAAATAAGATGAGCTGCTCCTCCAAAATCTTATTTTCTTGTTGTTGCACAATGCACCTTAACTCTGCTTCTGTTGCAGTGGATTGATGCTCAGTCTGTGAAAATGCAAAATTTTGGTTAAATCCGCAAGCTTTACCCAAACTTCCTCACATATTTTATGTAATGCCCCACTTGAGGTACGTACTCAAGATTTGCTGTATTGCTTACATGTGTATTGATTCAGTTTGTGTGATGAGTTGGTTGAGTGTTTGCCCTGAAAATTATGAAGACTTGGCAAAATGTTGTGTTACAGGCTTCGCCGAGGCGAAGAAGAATCTTCGCCGCGGCAAAGAGGTGCTGCAGCCCATGGAGTCGCTGCTGGAGTGTTTCGCTGCGGCGACAGGTCGGCTGAAAAGTTTTGTTAAGTTTTAGATATTTTTCCTTAAGGGAAATTTGACCATTCTACCCCTAATTAGCAGGAAAAGTGGGGAGTAAAATGTAAGAAAATTTCATAGAAAATATGGTTGTATGGGAGTGTGTTTGTAAGGAATCAAAGGATATGGATGAAATTTCTAAGAAAGAGTAAGGGCAATATGGGAATGCTTGTGTATAAGTTGAGCTAAAAAGGGTTAAGTGTAGAGAACCCTTCAATTTATCCATTTCCACCGCCTCTTCCATTCTCTACTTCTTCTCAAATTTCCTTCAATCTTCCAAGGATTTCTAAGGACTTTTTGAGTAGTTTTTAGTAGAGTTTTAATCTAAAGCATCCTAAGGTAAGGATTCTTACTTTGGATGAGAGTTTTATGATGTTTTGATTAAAGTCTTATGTTGTGGTTGTTATTTAAAGTTGTAGAGAGAAATCAAGCTACCAAGGGAAAAGAGAAGTATTAGAGAAGCTATCTCCTCACAAGGTAAGTAAATCCAACCAAGTTGAGATTCAAGAAATCTTTTGAGTATAGATTTATGTATGTGTAAGTATGTTGTTGAGAAATTGAGATGAGATGGATGTTATTTATACTTGTTGTTGCATATACTTAAATATTAGAGGTGTTGAGATTGCTTGATGTTGGGTTGAGTTTGATTGAAGTGGAATGAAGTTTTGAGCAATGTATAGAAGTGTTTTCCTTTGACAGGGAAATTAGAAAGTATAAGGGAGCCTTTCTCCCATTTTGGATGATTAAAGAAAAGAGAAAAGTTATAGTTTAAGTAGAGCTTTATATGCACTTGAGTTGTATGATGAAATGTTCAAGAGAAGCATGAGTAAGAGTAGAAAGCCTTAATTGTTGCTATAGAGCATAATTGCATCTCATAAGTGCATTAATGAGCATGAGTCATCTATATGCATTAGAAAGAGAGAGTAGAGAAATTGAGTTTAAACTACTCTAAGAGTAGAGAGAAAGAAAGAGAATGAGCACTAGAGAATAAAGAGAAAGTAGTGCTAGACAAGAGAATAGAGTAGGTTGTGCGATGGGGAACCCGTGAGTAATGGGTATAGTATTCCTGCATGTATCGCATTGAGAGAGCGGCATGAGTATAAAAGAGAAGTGGTGTAGCTCGTGAGAGTGCATGCGGATGAGGGCTATACCCAAGTTTACCCGAGAGAGAGATTATGTATTCACATGCCCAAGGGTTCCGAATCCATGCATAACCGAGTCCGATCGGCTAGAATGAGTAAAAGTCACGGAGAGTGGGAGTGAGTCCCAGCCGTGCCTCCGGTCAGATGGGGTCGTGACTTGCTAGAGAGAGAGTATTAATAGAAAAGAAAGAGAAACATAGAGAGAGAAACCGATAGAGAAAGCAAAAAGAGTAATGGGAATTGTAAGGAAAGAATTAGAGAAAGAGTTACGGGGATAGATGGGTAGAAGATTTATTTACTGAGCATTAGTTATGCTCACCCCGTTGTTTTCCATGTTTTGCAAGATCTAGGTGAGGACACGGTCAGACGGACGTCGGCAAGCGAAGGGAAATGGCTACACTGTCCACCTTGTTTTTGATGCTTTTGTACATGATATAACTTTTCGTATAAAGAATGTATATGTTTAATAAAAGAAAAAATTTGGGCCCAACTTTTTATACTATTTTACATGTATTTTACTATGCATATTTTATGAGAATACGAGTAGAAAGCAGTCATTACATTTTAGCTTCTGTTTTTTCACTTTCCCCTGCTTGTGTTTCATCTTGTAGCTCTATTATTTTTTCCTACCATCAATTTAATGCATAATCAATAAGTCAACCAACAAACTATATAGCAACATAAAAGAATACTACAACACCAAACAAAAATAAATTTGATGGAGTAGAGAAGCAAGTATCTCAAACATTATCAATCTAATACTAGAAGACAAATTTTGACATCAAGTTTTTATATTGAAAACTGTGAAATTATATGTTTTGTCGTTTATTACCATCACCTAATGGAGGTCTAGATTAAAAAAAAAGTGTGGATGTCTACATCTGAGAATTTTCTTATACACATATAACAACAGATTTACAGTCACATATCCATGCATAAACATGCTAAGTAATTGGAAAGATAAGAGCTGTTGCATTTTGTAAATATCATAAAAGTGATGTGGCAAGGCTGCTATGGTGATACGGAATGGAAGTTGATTAGTTCAGTATTACTCATCAAGAAGTATAAATCTGTACATATGCATTTCCCATTTTCAAAGTGTTTTAATTCTCCAAGAGGCAAAACAAAGCCATGGTTCTCTGCCATTGCTAGCAGAGCTCCCAAAGACATACACTACCACACTGTAAAAACTCCACTAACTTACATGATCTTCAGTAATCATGAAGCTGAATTGTTCGACAATAACATATTCATTCCAAGTGTACAAATCAGGAAAGGTGCCCAAAGAGAAGAATGAAAACTATATCTCATTTAAATAGATCATGATCATTGATTAGTGCACACTAATGCCAGCACAAGATCTAGTGTAGTGAAAAAATTCATTTCAGAAGATGATGTGCACAATTTTAAATCATTCTGATTTAGGTGATTTTAGTCAAGCTGAATCTCAATTCCATGGAGGAAGACTTCACACACACACAAATAAAAAAAAAAAAAATCTAGTCTCATCCGTCCAAGTTCAGCGATTCAACATTCAGATTATAAATTCAGACAATAATAATATCTAGATCATAAAATCCTCAGTAGATTCCAGACCTCCATTAGGTGATATTTTAAAGTTACATATTTACTAATCAATTAACAACATGCTAACATAAATAAAATCAATCCATGAAAATAAAAATGCTCTTAAAGGCTCCTAAAATTGCACTTTTAGTTATAGCATGTCCCTAGGATGAATGACAACTGACGCAAAAATGCTTAAAAGAAACTTTGAATATCTATATAAACCATGAAACAGGTTTTCCCTACTAGAAGAAACTCTAACTTTCTACTTTAAAAAATACAAACTGTTAAGTTCAATCAAGAGAAACAATATAACACAAGTTAAATTTCAGCCTTATCCTACAATGTTTGTAACATATCAATAGCAAACCATAGCAAAGTTATAAAAGTTTGGTAACACTCAGGAAAACTAAATGCCAATATCAAACAAATGCATAAGCACCAACATAATTACAGGTCAAAAGATGACAGAGAAATGCTATGAGACTCAAATTAAAATAATAAAAGCATGGCAGTATGGAACAGTTACGGAAAAACAATACATTTATACCCAATTCAATGGTAAGACATTTCATATATCGATAATTGAAAGATGATCAACTTACATATAGCTATCTTGCTTGTTCATTAATCCACCATTTCTCGGCGCTCCAACGAGTGTCATGAAATAATTGTATAGGACTAACAGATGCCCCAAGGTGGTGCGCCTTAACAGTTCATATTTTCATTGACCATAAATTGAAATAAAATTAGTAAACAGGAAAACAAAGTTGTATATTTGTATAGGTGAATCATATTAAATACCTTTTCCTTTTCGTGCTGGATAAAGTTCTTGGAACCACCGTGGTGGATATACCTCAGCTTCGACCGGTTCTCAGAATAAGTTTTTGATCGTGCCTAACACCACAAAATTTAATATTAAAATACAATACATATATAATAACATTAAAAGCCATGTTGACCTTACTTGAAACTTTTCACTAGAAAAAAGGTCACAAAGATATATCCAAGCCATGAATTTCTTGGAGTTGTTTATACTTTATACAAGTCAAGACCTGAATAAGCAAATGGGAGAACCATAAGATTAAGGAAATCTTGTAAATTTAATTAAAATAAACAAAATTTATGTTATATAGATATTTTATATTTCAATTATAAATCCCTGGAAGTATTCTGTTAAGAGATTTAAAAAAAAGAAGGGACCAATGGTGATAACTTGTTTATTCATCTACTATATTGTTATTGATTCAAACTTTACACAAACTTTCTGCAACATTTACCCATCTCTGTTGTTCACCAGTTTCTGACCAAGGTTATATTTCATATAGAAAGAGCGATTTCCAGATCCATGAATCAAAGTTCAGTTGGGAGTCCCGTCTGTCTCCAGGCAGCACACCCTCCAGCCATATCAGTAATGCCGGTAAAACCTTGAAGTTGAAAACCAAAAGCCATTAGCTAGATTAAAATTAAAGTAATTCAATCTCTTAACATCGAAGCGAATTGGATTCTTTGCTTTAAATGTAGTAAAACACACTTGATGTTGAAACTGGAGCAAATTATGATGTTTACATTATCTCTGTTATGTAGAAATTAATTTGCTTGAATGAATGCTTAAAAACCAAGTTTAAGCTTTAAAGCATGATTTGCTTACCCTAGCTAAAAGATATGTAGCAGCCATGAGAGACCTTTTCCCAAGTTCACACCCCTGTACAAACAAGATTTACATTATATTTTCCATGTTCAATGCCAATTGAAAGAGAGTTCAAGACAGTAGAATAAAAAGAAATTTAGTTATAGGAGGTAGGAACCCAAAACTGAAATAACTTTCCAGAACAAGCTCTACCAATTGAAAGTTTTAATTCCTTTACTAAGTGAATTAAACCTAGGCAGAATGGGTTACTATGTTGATTTTAAGAGTTCTTTGAACATAAACATAAAGCAATAAAAATAAACCAAATTAAAACAACACCAGGAGTTTTTACATAGTTCAGCAACAGGCCTAAGACATATGAAACCTGATTCAAACAAAAGAAACCTCAAGGAATTTTCAGAGTAATATCAAAGGAATAATTAGGCTTCAAAAGAATTGCATTGGAGGAGACGAATATATAGAAAACTTGAGCTTTAATGCAAGGGGACAAGTGGCAAGGAATAACTTTATTGCATTCACCTTTATAAAAGTTTATTCCAATATCAAGATGTCACCTATCAAAGAGAATAAAACTTTCCAGCACATTGAATATAAAAATGACAAGTGTTATGAACCACACAAATATCTGAAAAGAGAATAAAATAGCTTATGCATTCTAGAAGATAACACGTGTTACCCAAATAAATCTGTCAGATACGTTGTGATCACTCTGATATAGCAGATAAACAACTTAATAGAAGGTGGTCACTTTTAACACAAGGTCATCACACTGGAAATTTAAACAAAAATGATTGTGCAAAAATCAAAATGAAGTGTTCATACCATGACTTGTGTTACACCAAAGAATCATAAGTTGACAAAATAACTTACATCTTCTTTCATACAAATAGAAGCATATACATAAAAAAAGATAAGAACAAAATTTGATGAAGATTACAGTATACATTTCTAATAAATTAATAAAAACTAGATATAGAGAATTTAAAAGTTCACAATATCTTCTTAAATGTAGAATAACAAAGAATTGAAATGTCATTATCTATATATATATGGCACAAAATCATCTTGGGCCTGATGAGGCCCAATAACGAAATAAACATGTCACTACCCAAGGCTTTAGCCCAATTCCAGTTGAGTCTACGCTTAAATTTACCTTGTGAATTGCCCACTCTATGAATTGGGCCATCCTACAAGTCAAGCTAAAACTGGGTTTCGGCCCACTAGCCTACAATAGTCCATAAATAGGAAATTAGAATCTAACTCTATTTCCTCTTCTGTTAAGATCCTGAATCTTACTCAAACTAGTAAATATAACCTGATAAGGACAAGAAAATATCTTTCTTTCCTGATAGGGATTATCTCTCAAAGTAGAAGTTAGTGTCTTACTAGGATTCCAACCCCTTGGGTTCACTATATAAATAGAGGCATACCCTTTCATAATTCATTCAATATCCAATATTCAATACTCAAAATCACCTCCTTGCTCCTAAATTCTTACTCTCGAGAATTCTACACCTTCAGGCCTAAGGTAATATTTTTTCCCCTAATTCTCATTAAATTGTCTTTTTCAGCTTTGCTGACTTGAGTGTCGAAGTGCCTACCACCCTGGTGTTTTTCGTAAGCTTCACACTTGTCTTTTCATGTCTGCAGGTCCAACGGATTGTCAGTTGCCTCAACCTCATGGGATCAGACCTTATTTTAGTAACAGTAGATTTTTTGCATCTATAGTTTGGCGCCTACCATGGGGCCTTGACAATCATCTGCCAACGATGACTTGCAACATGAGAGGAGACATGGAACTCCCTTCGACTGACATTGTTAATAAAAAAATTTCATCACAATAAGAAAGTTTTTCTATACTTTTCTTCATTTTAAATTCATTAGAAGTATCTAGGAATCATTCATGTTTGGAAGTTATTTCATGCACTGCCTTAATTTAACTATCTAGGAATCATTCATGCATTGCCTTAAGCATTGCTTATATTTGGGATTCTATGTGCACCGGTGCATGGCTAGTTGCCTCTTTGGAAGGTATTTCATGTTTTAAATATCTCAGTGTGTCTTGGGCATGTTTTAGAATGCTTTAAACCTCTTTCCAGAACTAACTTTTGAGCCAAAATCCTAAAATCCTTTCCCTTCCACTCCACTTGGGTGCTTTGGCAGTGTGATGTCGAATCGCAACGCCGAGTAGAACCACCTCCGTTATCAAAGCAATGGCCACTATCGTCTTCTTTCATTCATCACAAATGTGCTATCTATCTCCAAGTACTTCTCAATGTTTGGCCTCCAGCACCAATTTTTTTTAACTGTCATAAGTGTTATAGTATTTTGTTTTACATGATTGCATCTTATTATCTTTATGAAGTGACATCTTACATATATGCTAAATCACAATATACTTGCATTTAACAATTTTATTCTTTATGGATTTTTTGTATTATTGTTATTCTTAATATTCCTAATTTGATAGTTAATAGTAGTTGCGGCTAATAGGAATCAATATGCTTCTTTAATCCTTTGCCACGACCATTCTATGAGTACCACCACCATTATCATGTTGATAATTCATGCTGCCTTTACTCATGACATGTGTGCTACTTATCCCCAACAACTTGACAATGTTGATTGTGACGGCCTTAGGCACCAATTTCTTTAAACTGCAGTAAGTGTTACGACCTCACACCCTCATTCATCCTCCATTCAGCTTATACACCTCTAGTCGGCTCTCCTAGGAGACCATACTCCTTTTCCACTATTATTCCTACACACCTCACAAAGCTATTCGAAACTCCCTCACGTTCCATACCATCAAAATCAATTTTTTATTCTCTACTATCATTGACGCTCTCCCAAATAAAAAGCACCACATCGATGTTCAATGCAAGTCTCGCAAGGATTATGTCAAGAAAATACACGAGGTCAAGAAGGGACTTACCACATCGACCTCCTCCAACAGAAGAACCCAAAAATCTTCTTGGTCGTATCCCGAGTATACAGACACCTAGATGGAAAATAGAGGTTTAACTCATCTGCTGAAGCTTACGCTTGCCAAGCGACAAGTGGTGAACCATGTCCCATGTCCAACATCCAACTTTTATAGGAATGAGCAAGCTACAACTGTTAATGAGGTGAGGATGCCAGGGAGTAGTAAATAACATACCACATCTCCACCCATATGCAGTTCGACTCTGCCAGATAGCTCAACACCGCCACACCACCTGAACCATGAGTTGGTTCATCACGTTCAGGCATCACAATGTGGGTAGCTGCAACCTCTTCACCTTCAGCCATGTTCACTTAGCTCGTCATGGGTGACATTTCTAAATGTGTAGCCAAAGGGGAGTAAGTGAAACCCCAAGGACCTTCTCACATGACATGGCTGGGATAACTCAAAGATGGTGTCGGGTAGTTGAAAAGAAACCTCTAATCGCCACCACTTGCTTCCATATATATATATATACTCCAGTTTGACTTGAAACGTTACACTTAGTCTTGGCCTTTACCAAAACAAGCTCACATAATAGAATAAGCCTAATTGTTTGCTAATAAAATCTACATTCGGAACCACACGGTCAAACAAACTTGAACTCAAAAAAGGATCACCCTACACAGTTTGGCGGATACAAATTTGAAACTAGAAAAGTAAAAATTACTGGATGCCTTCATCGTCACAGTTTA
Source organism: Pistacia vera (assembly GCF_008641045.1). Taxonomy (NCBI): domain Eukaryota; kingdom Viridiplantae; phylum Streptophyta; class Magnoliopsida; order Sapindales; family Anacardiaceae; genus Pistacia; species Pistacia vera. The sequence continues at coordinate 796,142 of NW_022196516.1, read as the reverse complement.
GACAACTTGGTTTTGACCAAGGGTGATTCAGGTTAACAAACTTACCATTCAACGTAACTCTGCACCACCATCCTCAACATTCCACTTGGCTCTCCAAAAGGTTTTTTCCACCAAGTAACCAACCAACAATCCCCTTAGACACGTCTCATACGACTCCGCTCGGCTAACGCCTTTTCAAAAAACTCATCATCTCCTCCATGAGCTTTAGAGGATCACCCAAAATTTTGCTCAGCTTGACAAATGCAATAATACCATGATCGTTTTACCACGAAGAGCCAAGACAACACTCACTCAGCCCTGTCTCCTAAATTGGAAACATTGTCCCCTCTTAGTTTAGCCTAAAATTCAACAATCTTCACAGCTCTAACCCATTTCAAAACATGCGAACACTCAATTTGCACTCGGCTCCAATAAGCACCAGCTTCTCAAAGAAATACACATGTCATTAAGAGATCTCACCCTCTATCTCTCCCAAAACAAATGAAGGACCTTGCTCCACTCGTCATGTCAAAGAAGTGCTCAACGCTCAAACTTCTAACACTAAACTCAGTTTCACAGTTCGAGTCAAGTCGAGTGAGGCCAGATGAAGAAACTCATCATTAAGGAATCCCTTCATCAAGAGAACCCACTCTCCCTCAAATACTTTCTTCGAGACGCATAAGTCAAACCTAGGATTCCTGTTTGAAGCAAATCAGAAAAACTTCTAAACAACAATAAACTCCTTTGGAAACTTCTCAAAAAACCTTTGTAATGTCAACGTTAACCACAAATAGTAGAAACTCTCAAGCGGCCACTGCGAATGTCTTGAGAAACAAGCCTTTCACTTTGTCATCATAGACCATTGCCATTGCCACTGCTATCACAGCAGCTGCTGCTATTACTTTGTGTTGTAGATAGTCATGCAAGATTTTATTGCATGATTAAGTGTATAAATCTATAATAGGATATTAAGATTGTAATAAATATATATTAAGAACAAATCTGTAAAATATGAAGTTAGATTATTCATTTCCTAGATTAGATTTTTTGTTTCTCAGATTAGTTTTTTATTTTCCTATATATTGATGTATAATTTATCAATACATATAATGAAAATCACAACCAGTTCTCTATTTTTCACATGGTATCAGAGCAATTCTAGGTTGTTTCTCAATTTCATTTTCTTTTTCTCTACCCAAGTGAGCATTATTTATGAGTCACCCTGGAGAGTGGCCTTTTTTTTTTTCTCACCGCCTGCTTAGGAATCCCTGAAGTCCGGTCACCAGAGAAGCAGCGTGTGAGTCTCACGCGCCACCTTTTTCATATGCGACAGTCTTCACGCGCAGGCACGTGGGGCGCTTGTGGCAGAAGACAATGCTCCGATCATCATTCCCAGTTTCGTCTTGATATTTCTGGCAAGTCTGTGTGATAAGTCCTCAATATCTCAAGGTGGTCAGATCAGTTTTATTGATTTCTGTTGGTATCAGATTTCATTCTTTGAAGAGTTTTGTTGGTTATTTGTGTTGAGGTCAGTTTGCTGATTTTCGTCTATAAGTTGTGTTGGCTATTTGTGTTAAGATCAATTTTTCGTCTTCTTACCATGGCTAATAAGCCTATAACTGATATGGTTCCTGTAATGTCAAAAATTACGGAACATAAGCTTAATGGGTTTGATAACTATTTTGATTGGAGTAAGACAATTTGTTTCTACCTACGAAGCATTGGTAAAGATGATCATCTCACAAAAGATCCATCTGAAGACAATTCAAAGCAAACATGGTTGAGAGAGGATGCCCGGTTGTTCTTGCAGATACGAAACTCCATCAACAGTGAGGTACTTGGTTTAATTAATCATTGTGAATATGTGAAAGAGTTGATGGACTATCTAGATTTTTTGTATTCTGGGAAAGGGAATATTCCTCGTAATTTTGATGTATGCAAAGCCTTTTATCAAGTTGAGAAACAAGATAGGTCTCTTACGACCTACTTTATGGACTTTAAAAGGATATATGAAGAACTTAATGTCCTTTTACCGGTGAGTGCTAATGTGAAAGTTCAACAAGCTCAACGAGAGAAAATGGCGGTTATGAGTTTCCTAGCTGGACTCCTTTATGAGTTTGAATCTACTAAATCTCAGGTTCTCGTCAGTTCTAAGACCACCTCCCTCCAAGACATATTTACTAGGGTTCTTCGTACAGAAAACACTCCATCTGTTTAGTCGAGTAGTGCTCTTGTAAGACAGAATAATGACATCAGAATTTCATATAACAGGAGAAATAATAGAGGAGGGGGTTCAAATAATCGTGATAATCGGAGTCAGGAGGGATTGTGTGCTACTACTGTCATGAACCCGGTCATACAAAGCGCACATGTAGAAAGTTAAAAAATAAGGCCCAAAAAACTCAATTAGCTCATGTTGTTGCTACTGATACTTCTGAGAAGATGGTTATGATTTCAGCTGATGAGTTTGCCAAGTTTTCTCAGTACCAAGAATCATTGAAGTTCTCATCTACTTCCATCACCGCTCTCGCCAAGTCAGGTAAACCAAATACATGTCTTATTTCCTCATCATCTAAATGGTTCATTGATTCTGGTGCCACAAATCATGTGACAGGTAATCCTAGTCACTTTTCAACATACCAGTCACATAATTCCTCGTCTAATGTTACTTTAGCTGATGGGTCAACTTCTTGTGTTCTTGGGTTTGGGTCTATTAACCTTACTTTGTTAATTTCCCTATCCTCTGTATTGACTCTATCATAATTCAATTTTTATTTAATTTCTGTGAGTAAACTCACTCGTGCTCTTAAATGTTGCATCTCATTTTTCCCTGATCATTGCCTGTTTCAGGATCTAATGACTAGGTAGATTATTGGTAAAGGACATGAATCTGGAGGGCTTTACATCCTTAACACACAGGTGCCTAGAACCATTATATGTTCTAGTATTTTGACCCCTTTTGAGGTGCATTGTCGGTTAGGACATCCTTCTTTACCATTGTTAAAGAAACTATGTCCTTAGTTTAATCATTTATCTTCGTTAGATTGTGAGTCATGTCAATTTGCCAAACACCACCGTCTTCCTTCAAGTCCAAGAGTCAATAAACGGGCTAGTGTCCCTTTTGAATTAGTTCATTCAGATGTTTGGGGTCTATGTTCTATTATGTCTAAACCTGGATTTAAATATTTTGTTACCTTTGTTGATGACAACTCTCATGTAACTTGGCTTTGTTTAATGAAAAATCGTTCTGAGTTGTTTTTTCATTTTTGTGCCTTTTGTGCTGAAGTTAAAACTCAATTTAATACTTCTGTCCAGACATTAAGAAACGATAATGCCAAAGAATATTTTTCGAGTTCTTTTCAGTCTTATATGAGTTAGTATGGCATTCTTCATCAATCCTCTTGTGTTGACACACTGTTGCAAAATAGAGTAGCCGAGAGGAAAAATAGGCACCTTCTTGAAGCTGCCCAAGCCCTATTATTTCAAATGCAAGTTCCTAAATAGTTTTGGGCTGAAACAGTTTCCACGACCTATTTTCTAATTAACTACATACCTTCGTCTATTCTGAATGGTTCCACTCCTTACAGTGTCTTTTTCCAGTCTAAGCCTTTGTTTCCTATTGCACCAAAGATATTTGGTAGTACTTGTTTTGTTTGTGATGTTCAACCCTAGGTAACCAAGTTAGATCCCAAATCTCTTAAATGTGTTTTTCTAGGTTACTCTCGCCTTCAGAAGGGATATCGATGCTATTGTCCTAGTCTTAATAGATATCAGGTGTCACTTGATGTTACTTTCTTAGAAAACACCATTTTTTTCCTACTTCATCTACCTATATAAGTAAGGGGGAGGACGATACTAATCCACATTGCCACATCCCTACTAGGCTACTCTTACATCTGAGGCTTCTCCACCTACTGTTCCTCCTCCGACACCACCTCTTGTCCTTCCACTACCACCAATTCGCATTCTCTATTCTCGTCAATAGGAACCTTCTATACCAGTCCCTTCACCGTTAGATCTACTCTCCAATGATCCCGATACCTGTGTTCCTCGTCAAGAAGACCTTTAAAGTTCATGTCTTGCTTAAGACTCTTCGTCGTTGGATCCAACCTTGAGTGATCTTGATCTTTCTATTGCTCTTCGGAAAGGTAAACATCAGTGTACTTATCCTATCTCTTCATTTGTTTCTTATGATCACCTATCATCTTCTTCTTGTTCTTTTGTGGTATCACTAGACTCTGTCTCCCTTCCTGCAATTGTTCATAAAGCTTTATCTCATCCTAACTTGTATGATGTTATGATAGAAAAGATGAATGCTTTAGCTATTAATGGTACTTGGACCTTAGTTGATTTACCTACTGGAAAGAGACCTATTGGATGCAAATGGGTGTTTGCTGTTAAAGTCAATCCTGATGGGTCAATGGCTAAGCTTAAAGCTCATCTTGTAGCTAAGGCTATGCTCAAACTTATAGAGTGGATTATTCTGACACTTTTTCCCCTATGGCTAAATTGACTTATGTTTGCTTATTTATCTCTATGGTGGTTACTCATTCTTGGCCATTACATTAGTTGGACATCAAAAATGTCTTTTTACATGGTGACCTTCAAGAAGAAGTCTCTATGGAGCAACCACCTGGGTTTGTTGCGTAAGAAAAGTATGAGAAAGTTTGTCATCTTCGCAAATCGTTGTATGGTTTGAAACAGAGTCCACGTGTTTGGTTTGGAAAGTTTAGTCCATTAGTTGAAAAGTTCGAAATGACAAAGAGCAAGTCTGATCACTCAGTCTTTTACAAATAATCGACAGTTGGCATTATTCTTTTTGTCATATATGTTGCTGACATTATCATCATTGGGAGTGACACTGTAGGGATTTCATTACTTAAGTCTTTTCTTCACACCCAGTTTCATACAAAAGATTTAGGAGTGTTGAAGTATTTCTTGGGGGTTGAGGTAACAAGGAACAAGAAAGGCATCTTCCCCTCTCAAAGGAAATATGTACTTAACTTATTAACTGAGATAGGAAAATTAGAGCTAAGCCATGCAGTACGCCAATGTTTCCTAATTTGCGACTTACCAAAGATGGTGAACTGTTTGAAGATCTTGAGAGGTATGGAAGACTGGTTGGAAAGTTGAACTATCTAATAGTCACTCGTCCTGATATTGCATACTCTGTTAGTGTAGTAAGTCAATTCATGTCTTCTCCTACAGTTGACCATTGGGCAGCGTTAAAGCAGATTCTGTGTTATCTAAAAAGAGCTTCAAGACGTGGTATTTTGTATGAAAATCATGGACATAATAATATTGTGTGCTTCTCTAATGCAGATTGGGCGGGTTCCAAGATAGATAAGAGATCCACTATGGGCTATTGTGTTTTTGTTGGTGGAAATTTGGTCTCATGGAAAAGTATGAGGCAAACTATTGTGTCCCGGTCTAGTGCAGAATCTGAATATAGGGCTATGGCCCAGTCTGTGTGTGAAGTAATATGGATATATCAATTTTTTATTGAAGTTGGTCTTATGGCCTCTTTGCCAGCGAAATTGTGGTGTCATTACCAAGCCGCTCTTCATATTGCTTCTAATCCCGTATTTCATGAACGAACTAAGCACGTTGAAATTGACCGTCATTTCATTCATGAGAAAATACAGCAAGGTTTAATGTCTACAAGATATGTGAAGACTGGAGAGCAACTAGGAGATGTTTTCACTAAAGCTTTGAATGGGGTTCGGATTGATTATATTTGTAACAAGCTGGGCATGATTAACATCTATGCTCCATCTTAAAGGGGAGTGTTGTAGATAATCACGCAAAATATTACAGATATTGCATGATTTAAGTGCATAAATCTATAATAGGATATTAGGATTGTAATCAATATATATTAAGAACAAATCTGTAAAATAGGAAGTTAGATTATTCATTTCCTAGATTAGATTATTTGTTTCTAAGATTAGTTCTTTATTTTCCTATATATTGATGTATAATTTATCAATACATATAATGAAAATCAGAACCAGTTCTCTGTTTTTCACACTTTGCAACCCGACGCCTTCAATCTCCCTGCCATTGACTCTCCCTCAACGTCACTGTCTCACAAGTCATCATCTACATCTCCCTCTGTGTCACTGTCTCACTCTCCATCTAGGTCTCATTCTCCTTTTGAATCAGCCAGTTCCATGTGTAGTACTTGGATCATATGACCCCTAAAGTGTACGTAAGTGGACTTTCACACTCCTGCTCTATGCTTCCGCTATTGGTAGGGAAGTGGTGAGCACAAATATTGACTTTGGGCCATTCCTTGCACACGCTCTTGAAGTGTAATCTCCATGCTATATCCTATGAAGGTAGGAGCTTCTCTACAGTATTTGTTCCTACAACTCAAAGAAACATACAAGTGGCTTCAATGCCTTCACTCGGCTCAACCATTCATCTCCCAGTACTCCACAAAATTCAGGTCAGAAACCTTTAGAAGAGCCTTCACTATTTTGACTGTTTGTAAAGTCTCTGCCCCTCTTGCCACCAGTTGCAATCTGTTTCCCTGTTGGTACACCTGATGGCACTCATGCAAAAAATCGCAACGCTATTTCACTTGTGTATTCTCCATTCGACTTAGTCGACTTAACCGAGTCAAATTGAGAGTGAAATGCCCAGCTATGCTAACTCTTGGCATGATCACAATTGGTGTCAACACTGAATGACCATTACCAACATCTTTTCTCTGATGAAGAATCCAAGAATCTTCCCTAGGAACCAAACCAACTTGAGAAGATTTTTTGGTCAACTTCCCAGCTACAATAACTCCAACAGAATTCGCTTCGTCGTTGGCCAAAGCCATCACTCGTAGACTCCATATCGTCTTTACCTTGAAATTTTTAACACTCGAATTCGCTCAATCTCAATAGCATTCTACATCCCAAGAAGAGCCGAGTGAGCCATCAGTTTTTTGCTCAAACTTCTGCCTGTACACGACTCCACTAAAGACACCTTCAAAGGTCGCATCCTCTAGGAAGAACCGCGTGGATCTCCAGGACCTCTCATTTGACCATCCATACATACTTAGATGAAATCAGTTTCAGTTGGCACACACTCGATCACACTTCAGGATGAACTACCTACACTCGGCTCGACTACCAAAGTTAGCTACGCTGGGCAATGGTCTTCATTCGGCTCAAAGACTAATAGCAAAGCTCCATTTGGTTCTGTGCAAACTCAAAACAATATTTGAGTTAGTCGGCTATACACGCGCCTGCATTCATGATATCTCTGAAGCTGGTTGAATCACCTTCAAGGAAAACACCACCACCTGATCCAGCAAGCATGGGTAGTTGAATATAAAGTGGTAAAGGTATGTCCCAGTCGGCCCTTTACTTCACCTTTTAACTTACACCCCATTTGATTTATTCTTTCTCCATTCGGCTTATTACTTAGACACATGCACATTATGCATATCACTTCTCCATTTGACTTGTTGCTTATCACATGCATACCATGATTGACATCACTAGAAAGTCTTAAAATCATGTTAAGCTATCCACTTGGCTCCACTTAGCGGATCGATTGGGAGTATATGGTAGTGGGATACAAGTGGCAACACCCACATGTTCACTCGACATGGTTAGGTCCACTCATTGTATTAACATTTGGAAAAAATTCCACTCAGTCTAGGTTCACATTGAATCATTATCTCCTGGCTCAACATTCCATGTGAATCTTCCACTCGAATTGTGATGTGCCACAAGAAATGGATTTCAAGGCCAAATTAGATCCCTTTCGGCTCCAGATAATTGTATGTTGTCACCAATTTCATTCGGCTCTACCCAAATGCCTTAAAATTATATTTGTTTTAATTTGTTCTCCATTCAGCTCGGGGGCCTTCATTCAGTCCCAAATGACTTAGTGAACACTTGTTTCCTTCCTTTGGCTTCAACCAACAAATAAGCATGCATAAGCACCATTTGGCTTGGCCTTCTCGCCATGAACTTCAATGACATGCTCCATTTGTTTCATTCTTCTCCAGTCATGAATCCTCCACTCCACTCAGTCATCTCTACATGACCCTCAATAGCCTCATATGCACAATGTCCAACTTTAAAGAAAAAGCTTTATACAAGCTCCACTAGACATATTCCGTCTAGTCATTAGCATGAGCCAAGCGGAGTGAGAGGTACACACCCCCATCTTAAAGTGCCTCCACTAAACTTCGTCCAAGTCCACACCTGGATGAATCAATTTGAACTAACTCGACTCTTGAAGGGCTATGATTCACATATTCTTACACCTATGGAAGGAACAACATACTCTCCAAGCTACTTAATACTCCCAACTCAGGTTGGTTGAGTGAACCTCCATATTTTTCTCAACTCAAGTTGGTTGAGCCAACTTTCACGTTTCAAACAATGGTTCATCCGACCTAATGAGCTGGTAGCGCTGATCCGCTCAGTCCGCATTCAATCGATTAAATATACTCTCTAAGCTAAATACCTTTTAACTTAGAAGAGAGAGGGGGGGCTAACTGTATGGGCAAAAAATTGTCTTTGGCTCACGAGGCCCAATAACAAAATAAACATGTCGTAACCCAAGGCTTTAGTCTAATTTCGATTGGGTCTACGCTTATATTTACCTTGTGAACTGTCCACTCTATGAGTTGGGCCATCCTACAAGTCAAGCTAAAACTGACTTTCGACCCATTAGCCTACAATAGTCCATAAATAGGAAATCAGAATCTCATTCTATTTTCTCTTTTGTTAAGATCCCAAATCTTACTCAAACTAGTAAATATAACTGCATAAGGACAAGAAAATATTTTTCTTTCCTGATAGGGATTATCTCCCAAAGTAAGACTCAGTGTCTTACTAGGATTCTAACCCCTTGGGTTCACTATATAAACAGAGGTCTGCCCTCTCATACTTCATTCAATATCCAATATGCAATATTCAATACTCAAAATCACCTCCTTACTCCTAAATTCTTACTCTCAAGAATTCTATACCTTCTGGTCTCCGATAATATTTCTTTCCCTAATTCTCATTAAATTGTCTCTTCCAACCTTGTTAACTTGAGCGTCGGAGTGCCTACGACAAACACCACCTTGGTGTTTTCCATAAGCTTCACGCTAGCCTTTTCATGTGTGTAGGTCCAGCGGATTGTCAATGACCTCAACCTCACGGGATCAGACCCTATTTCCGTAACAGTAGATTTTTTTTTGCATATATATATGAATAAATATCCTTAACAATAACTTTTAATTAAGAATAAGGATCAATATATTTAAGTGTGTTAAATATCTAGGGGACCAATTTAATTTAAGTATCATATGTTAAACCTAATAAGAAGAATATGATATATATAGGGTTTTGGTATGTATGTGGGCGCAAAATGCATTTATAATTTTATTTTTATACCTTGTTTTTGATAAATTAAAATAAGAATAAAGCTGTAATTATATATAAAAATATTTAAAATGTGGGATTTCTTTTATATTTATTGTAGAAAAAACAAATGTAACTATACTCATCACTTAATGTGCATTGAGTTGGTTGAGCCTCCTTTTTTCTATTTGGTAATCAAATTCATATTCATGAGGGCACACATCAGCTACTCATGAAGAGATTTTATATTCATTGAGTTATCTTAGCGTGTATTCTTACACACACACACACACACACATATATCACAAATAAATTTTTGATTATTTTGATGCATTTATTTAGTATATTTTCTATACTTGATTGAAAATTAATGTTATTAATATTTAAACTTCAATCTCATTTTTGTATACTGTATAAGAATCATACTTTAATCCACCTTCTAAATTTAAACTATTGTAACATAATTTTTTTACATAATTTCGTTGCACAAATTTTTATTTATTGATTTAAAACAGTCTTCATTGCATGTTTTACTAAGGTTGTTGTTTATTTTACAGTTGTTCAAACTTTATCTATTCCTAATTTTGATTTCTCTCAAATTACTCCTCTAAGTGGTGTTACCTATGTTCTTTGGAAGGAGAAAATTCTCCTGGCATTAGAGTGCATGGACCTTGATTTGACACTTTGGGTGGATGAACTACCAAAAGCCCACTAAATCAAGCACCCAAGATGAGAAAAACAGGGAGCAATCCAATCGATTGAGTTTGATGTTTATAAGGTCTCATATTGGGAAAAAGTATTCGTGGATCCATCATGGATTGTGCTAAAGTGAAAGAATATCTCAAAGTTGTAAAAGATCAGCTTGAGACTTCTGACAAGGCATTAGTGAGCACCTTAATGACAAAAAAAAATGTGTTTTGTGATAATCATCAAGATTTGATACCTCAGGAGCAACCAATCGTTGAAAAACCACATCATCATGAAGATATTCTTATAGATCTAGTTACTCCGCATTCTCTAGCTGATGATGTTTATGTAACATTGAGAATATCTTCAAGAGTTAGGAAACTTGCAATTTCTTCGGATTATGTTGTGTACTTGCAAGATTATGACATGGACATTGGTGTTGAAGATGAATCTATTACATTTTCATAGGTTGTGAATGGAAATAAATCCACATTATGGTATGATGCCATGAAGGATAAGTTAGATTCCTTGGCTAATAGCCAAGTCTCGGATCTTGTTAAATTACCTAAAAAGGGGAAAGGTCATTGGTTGTAAATAGGTCTTTAAAACCAAACGAGACTTTTTAGACAATATTAAAAGATATAAGGCCAAGATTTGTGGCCAAATGATTCACTCAACAAGAGGGAATTGATTATCACAATACTTTCTCTCTTATTTCAAAGAAAGATTCATTTCGGATAATCATGGCATTGGTGGCTCATTTTGATATGGAGCTACGTTGAATAGATGTGAAAACAACATGCATTCCTCAATGAAGATCTAGAGGAAGAGGTTTACATGAAACAACCAAAATGTTTTATTTCAGAGGGGAAAAATCATTTGGTTTGTAGGCTTAAGAAATCTATATATGGGATAAAACAAGCCTCATGTCAAATGGTATTTAAAATTCCATANAGATGATTTATTGAGAACTTCTCCACTCGGCGTTACCCTGCTCTCACCAAATAAGGTTCAACTCGGACAATTCTCCATGCACCTGAACCATCAAACAAGCATGAAAACTTCACTCTACTTGTCGTACACTCCCAAGTAGATTCACTAGCTCTCAGTCTCAAACAACTCACATAGTCTACACGACTCGGACCATCAAGTTATCAGCAGCCTGGAGCATCCTATCGTCAGTGGAAGTGGACCACTCATTCGACCCCTTTTATGTGACAGTGGGAGACTTCGCCTGATCCTACCTGGTCTGTCTCCATTCTGCCTCGAATTCCCACTCGGCATCACACAGGTCCATCGCATTATGAGCTTCATTCGGCCGTGCAGGTCCATTCGACTCTTTATGTGTTACTTCGCCCAGCTTCACCTTTCTCGGCCTCAATTGAAAGATGCAAAGCCCTCTACGAAACCGAAGATGGATGCCCCCCTGTGAAGCTTGTGGGAGGTATCTTCAAGACTTGCCTAATTGTTTTTGTTCAAATCACTTGCAAGTATGGATAAGCTCAACATCAATTCCAAGGAAACAAAAAGAAGGAGACGGTGAAATCGTCTAAAAAGGTAACTTTTTAAATTATAATATTTGTTTTGGCCTTAATATAAAACACACGTGGCATGTATGCAATTCAACTATCTCAAAACATGGTTATATTCAATTAATCTCCAATGTCTAAAATCATTCCGTTCGGCTCCAACCAATGAGAACGTGTGTAATAAGTTAAAGCTTCATACAACTCGACACAATCACCTTGTATTTCTGCGACGCCATGATGTAGGCATAATTCAGCTCCGACAGTCGAGCCAATACACAACACTCGTGTCGCGACATCTATTACACAAGTGGGATCCAATTGATTCATATCGCGGCCCATTCAGCTTGGCCTAATGAGAGGTCATGAGGTCAATCAACCTAATCCACCGTCCACTCAACCGAGCCAAGTGGGAGGTACATATTACCATCTCATATTTATCAGCGACAAATTCCTCGCTCGGTTAGCACCGTCTAACTCATCAGCATGAGCCAAGCTGAGTGGGGGATACACATTACCATCTTGAAGTGATTCAGCAGAGGACTATGATTCACACATTCTTACACCTATAGAAGAAACAACATACTCTCCAAGATACTCAGTACTCCCAACTCAGGTTGGTCAAGCAAACGCCTACCAACCCAGGTTGGCCGAGCGAGTCTTCTTGTTCCTCCCAACTCAAGTTGGCCGAGAACCCACCTCTCCCAACTCAGGTTGGTCGAGCGAACCTCCATATTTTTCCCAACTCAGGTTGGTCGAGCAAACTCCTCCCAACTCAAGTTGGTCGAGCGAACTTTCACATTTCAAACAACGGTCCATCCGACCTAACGAGCTGCTAGCGCTGATCCGCTCAGTCTGCACTCATTCGATTAAGTCTACCCTTTAAGCTAAATACCCTTTAACTTGGAAAGTGAGTTGCTAGCACTGATCTGCTCAGTCTGCACTCATTCGATTAAATCTACTCTTTAAGCTAAATACTCTTTAACTTAGAGAATGAGGGGCTACCTGTATGGGCCAAATATCGTCTTGGGCCTGACGAGGCCCAATAACGAAATAAATATGTCACGACCTTAGGCCTTAGCCCAATTTTAGTTGGGTCTACGCTTAAATTCACCTTGTGAACTATCCACTCTATAAGTTGGGTCATCCTACAAGTCAAGCTAAAATTAGGTTCCGGCCCATTAGCCTACAATAGTCCATAAATAGGAAATCAGAATCTCATTCTATTTACTCTTCTGTTCAGATCTCGAATCTTACTCAAACTAGTAAATATAACCTGATAAGGACAAAAAAAATATCTTTCTTTCCTGATAGGGATTATCTCCCGAAGTAGGACTCAGTGTCTTACTAGGATTCCAACCCCTTAGTTTAACTATATAAACAGATGTCTGCCCTCTCATAATTCATTCAATCTCCATTATTCAATACTCAAAATCACCTCCCTGCTCCTAAATTCTTGTTCCCGAGAATTTTACACCTTCTAGCCTCCAGTAATATTTCTTTCCCTAATTCTTATTAAATCGTCTCTTTCAGCCTTGTTGACTTGAGTGTCAGAGTGCCTACGACAAACACCACCCCGGTGTTTTCTGTAAACTTCACGCTTGTCTATTCATGTGTGCAGGTCCAGCGGATTGTCAATGGCCTCAACCTTACGGGATCAAACCCTATTTCTGTAACAGTAGATTTTTTGCATCTACACATAGTAGGTTCATTTTTTAAACATTTTTTTCCCAACAATTGCGATGTTTAAAACAATAATTATGTTGTACTAAATGTTTGATAGATAAAAAGAATATTAATCTATCAGACTTTTGGATGATTTAAATATATTTTAATGCTATTATTAAGAATCAAGGTTAAGAAAATAAGTCGGCAGTGCATGTAATACTGTCACTAAGGTTCGGTACTTAATCATTGGTATTTTTTTTTATTTTTTTTATTTTGCCAGTGGAAGAATTAATCAAAGCCTTCTAGCTGCCTTTTTATTTAATTGGCTGTTATAGTGTTCCTATTTTCTTTATAATTTCATGCTTAAAATTGGAGGCACTCAAATGCTGTACATTTGAAAAGACAATTAAAGCCACCTAAAAAATGACTGCTTGAAAAATATGTTTCAATTTTATTTTTCATCAGCTTCAGGCTCTAACCTCTCCGGACACAGCGTTTAAGCTCTTTGATCCACGTTTATTTGAATAATGGGATGTTTCAATTGGTTAATATCTATTATAGGAGTACATACATTGTATAAGTCTATCAATTTTAATTATATATAGTTTTACATACTTTATAAAGTTTAATTGTTAGATAATTGTTATTTTTTTGCTCTACCCGTTTATTGTTGTTGGTTTTTTACTGTAAATTAACAAAGGTATATACAATTTGTGGAAAAAAAAAAANTCAGAATAAGTTGCAATAGTAATCAATAAATCATCGAACTTCTCGAAATGATCACCGGAGACAATAAATCCATGAAAAGTATGAAGTAATGGTTACCCTTATCTGCTGAATGTAGTGTTTGCTAAAGCGGGCCATTTGGCCACTGTAACGATCAACAAAAAGAAACCTTCTGATACCATATTTACGAAGATTATGGGAAAGACAAAGCAAAGAAACAGCCGCAACACACGCCTGAGATGCCACAATAACCAGCTCAAAATCCTTAATTTGACCCTTCTCACACCCAGGACAATTGGAGAGTTCAAGTATCACAACTGGGAGCAACACTCCAATAAGTAGAAAAGCAGACCAAGACAAGACAAAACCCAAAACTGAAGACTGGTTGAAACCAAGAATAGACAGAAAATTTTCAAGCCTTTTGAGCGTCCTGTCAAGATCGGTTTCTTGGTGCTGGTTACGGTTTTCGTTTGGGTGTTGTTGATGTTGATGATTATTTTGAGTATGGTTTGTGTTTGAATTGAGAAGAGGTATTTGGGCGGGAGGTGGGTCTGTTTGTTGTACGTTTATGTGAGGATCAGCCATGAATTTACTACCAGAAGTAGAAGTGATGTTTCAGATTTTACTTTTTATCAAGAAAAAAAAAACAGCTGTCAATATTGTTCGATTAATGGGTTTTCAGATTAGACAAAGACTTGAAATTGAGATTTTCTCAAAGAAAGAAAATGTTTGAATTGAATTGAAGAGAGACAAAGACAAGTGGTGTTCAATCATAGATCCAGCTACCATTGATTGCCCTCCTCTTCATTAGCCCATTTCTTGTACTAGAATCAAACCCAGATTGATTATTTGATCTACCCGGCACAATTTATTCATTATTTTATTCCATATTCAATTATTAATTAAATAAAATGAAACTCTTTACGATTAATTAAAATTTTCATACGTCCATCTGTTTCTGAAAAGTAAGAAGCAAAAGCTGTGTGAAGATAGGTTCGAAGTTATATGAAGATACTGATTGGTAGGGTACATGGAATATGATAGAATGGCAGGTACAGGATAAAGGTTGTAGATTTTGCTGAATTTTGATCGAAAAGCTCTCCCCTGGGAAACTGGAATAATTCTTTTCTTTGTTTTGGGTCTTTGTTTTTTGTCTTTTTTTTTTCTTTAATCAGACAGAAGAGTTACCAAGTGGTCGTATTCTATGGCGTGAAGCCATTCACGTTTTACTCTTGGAATGGGAGTTTTTTTTAATTTAAAGTATTAATCAAAATTTAAAGTAATCACGTTGATCAAGTCTTTCTCAATCAAATCTACAACCAAAATCTAACTGTAGGAGTAATTTCCAATGGACAGTTGAATGTTTGGGCTTATGATTTGCTATTGATCCATAATATCTGTCTTTGGGCTTAATTGAGTCTCTTTCATCAGCTTTGATTGAGCCTTGTTTAATCTTGGGTATTTTTATTTAATCTTGTCATTTTATTTCATTTTTAATACTATATGTACAAACTAATTTATATATCAAAATGTATTATCATATATAAATTAAAATAAATGATATATCCATAGGAATAGTCAGTACGTTAGGATATTGTATTTGTTTTATCAGAAAAAAGATGTATGTTTCTCCTCTACTTTTTCCTAACAATTTTCGAAAAAATATTTTCTTTCATAATTATTTTTAAGATAAATTAAGTCCCTTCTAGATGCCGATATAACAATAAGCCCCCTCTGGTTTTGGATATTGTTATAAAACCCCTTCTTTGTTAAAGTCTATGTAATCTGACTTTGAGAGTGGTTTGAGAGGGAAATGAGGATTTCGATGGAGAGAGTGGCAGTGGAAGAGGAAAAAGATAAATGGCAATTGAGAGTGGCGATGCGGTTGGAAGCCATAGTGGAAGAGGATAGACGGCGATGGTGTGGTCGATATTGGCGGGGGTGGTTCGAATTTGTTATTTGAAAGAGAAATGAAAATTTCTAATCGAATAATATTATATTGAAAAACCTTTTTTATTAACTTTTTCTAATAAAAACAATGTGTCAATTGATAATGGATCATACTTAATTAAATATAAATTGATTAATTATAATAGATTATTACTTAATTAAATACAAACTGATTAATTATGAACTATTATGTCGCATTTTAATTGTACGGATTCTTTCTAAATCTCATTTTACGTGAATTCAACATTTCAAATCAAATAGTTCTCGCCAAATCAAACTCTCCGCTCATCTCATCTATTGCATGTAACGGTCTCTATGCCCTTCATTTTCATAACAATTTTCACCAAAACCTCTCCCATCAGTAATGGCTAACCAACAGTTCGATCCTCGAAGTGGCTTCTGCTCCCAAACCAACATCTACCACAGCCCCCGCCGCTCTGTTCCTCTCCCTCCTCTAACCACTCCTCTTTCCATCACTTCCTACCTCTTCTCTATCCTTAATTCCCACCCTCCGCCGCCGCACACCGCCGCCCTCATCGATGCCCTCACCCGCCGCCGCATTCTCTACTCTGACTTCATCCTTCGCATCAAAACCCTCGCTTTCTCCCTCAAAACCAAGTTTAACCTCTCCAAGAACGACACAGCTTTTGTTCTCTCCCAAAATTCAATCCACGTACCCATTCTTTACTTTTCTCTCTTCTTAATTGGTGTCACCGTCTCTCCTTCAAATCCCGCCAATACGAAACCGGAGATTCTCCGCCAAATTCAGCTCTCAAAACCGGTCATTGCGTTTGCCACGTCAGAGGCTGCTGATATAATCCCCTCGCTTAAATGCGGCACTATTCTTCTTGACTCGCTTGAGTTTGAATCTTTCATGACGAGCCAATTGGATGAACGGGATTTGGATTCTGAGCTGGACCGGGTAAGTGTTTCGCAGTTGGATCCGGCGGCGATTTTGTACTCTTCAGGGACGACGGGGATGATCAAAGGGGTGGTCTTGACTCAACGGAACTGGATATCTTCATTGGCGGGAGCTCTTGCGGTTCGTTCAGTGAGAGAGACTCCCGCTGTTGCGTTGTGTGCCGTTCCGTATTTCCATGTCTACGGGTTCCGGTACTGTGTGACGGCCTTGGCGTTGGGGCAGAGTTTGGTGTGCATGGGAAGGTTTGATTTTGGGGTTTTCTTGAGAGCTATCGAGGAGTTGAGAGTCAACTACGTGGCCTTGGCTCCACCCATCGTTTTTATGATGGCTCAAGATGGTGGTTCGATGAACGGTTACGATTTAAGCAAGCTTGAAAGTTTGGCCTGTGGTGGAGCCCCTTTGACGTTGAGCATTATTAAAAAATTAAAGCAACGTTTACCTCAAGTGCAACTAGCTCAGGTTAGTAAATTGAGTTTTAACAGTTTGGCATATTCAGAGTGGAATCTAGTTACTGTTGATGGTGTTAAATTCTTATTAAAGACGAATTGATTTTAATGGTATGAAGGGATATGGGCTGACTGAATCAACCGGCCGAGTTTTTGGAACGGAGGGTCCAAAAGAATGCCAGGTAGTCGGAGCTACAGGAAAACTAGCACCAAATTGTGAAGCTAAAATTGTTGACCCCGATACGGGCATTGCGCAGCCTCCTGGAAAACCTGGAGAGCTTTGGATCAGGGGATCATTCAATATGAAGGGTATAATTGTTTGTCTGTTTGTTTATCATTTGAGGATTGTTCTTGTCATATATGTTTGTATTTACTTGCAGTTGCGTGGATTTTGTTAACGTTTTACAGGTTATGTTGGTGATGAAGAAGCAACTGCTAATGTTCTGGATTCGGCGGGGTGGTTAAGAACTGGAGACCTTTGTTACATAGACAATGAGGGATTTCTTTTTTACCTGGACAGGATAAAAGAATTGATCAAATACAAAGGATACCAGGTTGGAGTTGAGGTCTTTTGTTGCAGTCTCAAATTCACTTAATTTTCTAGTTTGAATAATCAATTCTGTAAATGATGTGCATATTTCCACATTGTATTAGGTTGCCCCAGCAGAACTGGAGCATTTACTCCAATCTCATCCGGATATAGTTGATGCAGCTGTGATTCCGTATGTCATTTGATTCATTTCTACTTTATGGTTCTATGTGAAGGGGGTAAACGATGAATCTTGTTTAATCGAACAAATTATGTGTAACTAGCATCATATGGCAGGTACCCAGATGAGCTAGCAGGTCAAGTACCAATGGCTTTTGTGGTGAGAAAATGTGGAAGAATCATTGATGAATCAAAGATCATGGATTTCATTAACAAACAGGTGTGCTGCTTTATGAATAATAGAATATGCAATTTTGACTGATCTAAACCGTTTTTCCCCCTCATCTCTTGGAAATTCTGGCTGTAGGTTGCTCCATACAAGAGAATACGACAGGTGAATTTCATTAATTCCCTTCCCAGGAATGCGTCAGGTAAAGTGTTGAGGAAGGAATTAATCAAACTTGCACAATCAAGTACTATTTCCAAGTTGTAAAATTTTTGGAAATGCTGCATTCAATAAATGCAAATAAATGAAAATTCACACATGTTATCGTCATTTATTATTATCTTCCCAGAAGTTCGGCCATTTGTATAATATATTTCGGGTCAAATTGCATATGGTATAACCCATTTGTAAAATCCATCCTTTCAAATGTACAGAAGTTCGGCCAGATAAGGATTGTGGGCGAAAACCCAACACTGATTAGAAACCTGACCTGTGCAGTGACCCGGCCACGCCATCGGGTCTCAGGTCGAGCAGTTTAACCGGTGTCCAAAGGTTTGAAATCCAATAAAAATACCCTTAAAAATTACATATAAGTCCCTATATATTTGCAATCTTGCAAAACATCCTAAACACCGCCATCGGTGTGGACATCTCACCCCTCCCTCGTTAGCCTCCCCAATCTCTGGTAACAACAGGTTTTTTCTAGCAACTTATTTTTGCGATTTCCGATTGATTCACTCATCGAAAATCACTTCCATCGTCACCATTTCACTCACTGACCATTCATCTTCAAAAGCCATAACATTCCAGCCTTTAATTGTTCGTGGATTGATGTTCTAATTTGTAGGTTTTTGAATGAATATGAACATTTGTAACCCGAGGCGGTTGAACCTGTTCAATCGGCCGGCCGGGCCTAATCACTGCGATCCAATAACCAAAATAACCACTGATTATGACTGGCAAGAGTGAAAAAAAAAAAAAATAAAAAAAAAAAAGCTGCTAGCTGTAGTTTGTATTTTTTTTTTCAAAGGTAAGGTCAGACTCAGAGCCAATTTACATAATTGTAATTTTCATAGTCTGTTACATCTCACCTACAAATTACAGAGCTTTTTATAACCTACTTTTGGGGGTTACAATAGGTCCAAAACATTTACTGAAGATGATTACAAATGCACAAGTTTAACAAAAGAAAATGGTGTACACTGCCACTTGTAACTAGAAACAAGAAAAAAGATACTAAGGCCTCAGTTCAGCTAAATCCTTCAGATGGAAATACTGTTGGGGATTCCTCGACCGGTTACTCCTGGACCTGACGAACGAAGAAGCAGTTCATAAGGGGGAATGCCTGCACCACATCTGCTTTTAAGATGATTATTCTTGTTTCTATCATTTATTATCTTCTCAATCTCCTCTAGCTTCGCAGAGAATTTATTAAACATGTTCCGAACTTCATTGTCATTGATCCAATGACCGTGCAGTTTGCTCATCTGACCCAGGTACTCTTCATCCGCAGAGTGAGTGGACAAGGTGTCTTGAACAGCCATCACCTTAGTGGCTTGAAGTTGAGTCGGCAAAGAAGACAGAAACGTTTGCTGAGGGTTTGAAATAAATTTCTCATAACGAGGCTCGTTTTCTTGTGGGATGAGTCTTCTCATCAGAGTCGGACGGTTAGGGACATATCCTCCGAAGGGATACTGCCCAAAGTTTATGGCCGCGTGCTGACCAGAAGCAATCCAGATCATTATTGTAACTATCTTGGACAAGTCCTCTTTGGTGTTGAGTGTTGGCCACCAGGGTTCATTCCTTTTGTCATAGTGCCCTCTGTTCTTAATCTCATTCCACCATGCTTGGAGCTCAACATCAGATGTGACAGAATTAGGCTCCGAATAGAAGTGTTCGACATAGGATTTTACCCACTCTTCTATAGCAGACCAGACAAGAAGTCCATCCGATGCATAAGGGTAGTCTTCAATTACAAGTTTTACACCACAGGGCATTGAAGGATCCTCCACAGCCATACCCCTGAAAATTTTCATCAGCAGGTGATTACAATCTTTAGTTTTAAGAAATTGGAAGAGTAAAATGCAAAGAATTATGGATTTTAATGCATCAGAAGCTAACCGTCGAATGAGATCTGCAGGCAATGCCTCCATATCGAACCTCCACATACTCTTGTAGGCTGCAGAGCTTATTTCCATGGCATATTTTCCTGGACCGAAAGAAGCCTCAATTATTCCTCCTCCATTTATTAAACTTTGCCGTGCAAGCGCGTTAATTTCTAGCGTGTAGCGCATATGAGGATGAAGCAACTTGTAAATAGGGTGCATTGAGCTAAGATGTCTGTGTGTTGCAATTATGTAAGGTTCCATAGAAGCATGAGTTCTCAACCTGTGAAATCCAGATATGGTATTAGTCTTAAGTAATGTTCATGGTTTTAGAATCAATTCAGATTAGTTATACATTGAAAAAAAATTTACAGCAAGGATTAAGCTTAATCAATAAGGCAACATTAAAAAATTTGCTGTAATTAAATCAGTAATTATTTACCAGTGATTTACTAGTTGATGGACTCCTGCATCGACTGAGCAAACGTGAGCTTTTGCAAGCTTCCAAATCCAATACGATGTAGCATCATGTCCATGAGTGTAAACACGTTTATTCCAAGGCGATGAAGGTGTTGGAGGAAGTGAAAGTTCGATAGCTATTGGCTTCAGAACACCCTTCTTGGTATAGAAAAAAATTGTCCTAGAGGCATAAGCTTTTCTCTCTGGCAAAGAATTTATTTTGTTGATAAATGGCAAAAGCATGTCATGGTAATCAAGAATGAACAATCTCTTCTCCTCAATAGCCTGTATCACCAAATATTTGAGAGTTAGTTCAATTGTTATAATGAACTTGAAGAGCAGCAATCAAACATTGGTGCAATAGATGGCTGTTCTGTTTTAGCTTTAAGTTGTTCCATTGACTTAACATACAAATTGTAAGGCGTCCATGAAATTAAGCATCGGATCAAAAAGGGGCATGAATTCATTTACATAACAAACATGATATCAATACCTTTTCAACACTCATTCCACTAAGTTCTTCCTCTATCAGTTCCTTTGTGATTGCTGATTCCGGAGGTCCATAAACAGCAGGATCCAGTTTACTGAGAATTGGAAATTCCTGTAATAGAACATCACTTGAAACTTTCCAGGACATAATTTAAGCATAATATACAAAGAAACAGATAGAAATGGTCATAAATATTACCTTCAAAATCTCAATGTTCACTGGGTTAACCCCAGCCAAAGTTTGGCGAGCAAACTCATTGTCTCTCAGCCATGCAAACCTGTCACCTGGACAAAGTAAAAAAAAAAAAAAGGTTCAGAAATGATTAGGATTTCCTTAAGTGCCTCTAGAAATGATTGAAAAGTAGATGTGGTCAGAGATTTTAATGTACCGCTCTATAGTCTATAGAGAAAGATAAGTGCGTGGACAACTTACTTTTTATAACAGCTGGGATTTCATATTTCAATAACTTTTGGCCAGCACTGAGAACCAGTTTCATCACATTTAATGGATTCTCCTTTGTGTCTTGTTCATCATCTTTTAGAAAGAAACCATTGTTATATAACTTATCAATATCAGAAAAGCAAGTGAAGGGGATGTCCGAACTTGACAATGTAGCCGCAATTGATGGTATAAGATTATGAAGCACAGCCTTCAACCTTCCAGCAGAAAAAGTGTTCTGTTTGATCTCCTCGAAAGTTTCATCTCGAGGTACATACACAGGATGGGGCTTTTCGATTCTACTCTCAGAACGAGGATCTAAGAAATTCATGAAAAATACCCAATGAATTGGTAGTTCAACATGAAGAAATTGCAAAATAATAATAATAATACTATTCAGAACAGAATACCTTTCTTGGATGGCGGTCGGCCAGTTCTACAACGCCTAGGATAAGGCCATTCCTCATTGCCCAGGACAGGTCTAGCAAGATCTTGATCTTTATCAGGATTTCCCAAATCATTATACACATCATAATCATAAATTCTATCATGAACCTTTCTCTTTCCTTTTCCATTACCACGAATGCTCAATAAATCTTCACGTCTTAGATCTCTGATACCAGCTGGTGTTTGTGATGGTAGATATGCCTGTTTATTCACAGTCATAATGTACACATTCAAAGCCATTCATCAAACTTTAGTGGATACAAACAAAGGGAAAACGACAAATAGTAATATTGCTTGGTAGTTCTCACTTGATTTCTGAAGATTATTCTACTTTCAGGATTATCATTCCGGGAATGGATCCATGTGTTTGCTGGGAAGAAGATGGGGCCTCCATCAAAACCGTGAACAGTAATCTCCAACAAGTAAAACTCCTTGCCATGAAGATTTGTGATGAGAACAGCCCCAGGATTACCAAAATCAGATGGCACACTGAAATCAGCTCCATATTCAACAATGTTAAAATCACTTGATGGCTTCGGCAACCACCCCCTCACTGAAGATTCCACACTCTTCCCTGAGCTCGTAACTGCAAGAACAACAAGACAAGTTCATTGATTATGTAAACAAAAAAAAAACCTTTAAGCAACAACAAACGTGATCCACTCAAGAACTAATTTTAGACCGTTATATTTTCTCATATAACCGTTAAATTCAGGGGTAAACAAATACAAGCTATTAAGACTTGAAAAGAAAAAAAAAATAAAGCTACGAAGAGAAAGTAATGGATTAACCAGGATCAATCTCTTCACTTATAAGCTGAATCATGATGCCTTGACCAATCCCATTAATGAAATACTCCCACTGATCTTCTATCTTATCAACGAGCTTTTCTTTCATCTTCTTCCTTATAGTGATCACTGCTCTCACGTCAACCATCCCTTCTTTTTCAGTAGGAGGAGAAACTAACAAGGAACCATTAACGTCCTTTCTCTCCACTGACTTTTCAGCAGTTTCTGTAGCTTTGTTCTGGTCACTATTCACCACGGCCCGAATCGGCCAGAACGTAGAACGGGCCACACGGGTCAGCCGGGGAACCCCGTTTTTTCCGGCTCTGGAGATGGCCGGAGCTCGCCGGAAAGCAGGGCCAGTCAAGAGGTGTACTTTGAAAGCTGAAGACATTGGCTTTACTGTATACATCTTCTGCTGGTCGCTTCAAGTCAATGCTAAAATGAAGAGAAAAAGGTGATCTACTTTTGGCCTTAGACGAAACGGTGCCGTTTTTTTATTT
The DNA here is from genome assembly GCF_008641045.1 of Pistacia vera. Classification (NCBI taxonomy): domain Eukaryota; kingdom Viridiplantae; phylum Streptophyta; class Magnoliopsida; order Sapindales; family Anacardiaceae; genus Pistacia; species Pistacia vera. Next base: position 772,771 of record NW_022196516.1, on the reverse strand, counting down.
ACTATCTCAATTGAAGCGTTGGGAGCTGAGAGAGATACCGGGAGACAAAGACAAGTATTATATTTATATAATTATTAGTGGTAACTGACAAGAGAACACCAGTCAACATAAAGATCGTGAAAGACACGAACCAATAAGATGGAACTGAAGTTAGCTATGGTATATGGTTTATTGGGAGGTGATCTCACATGACAAAGGAGCGTATAAATTGTAGGTAGGATGTAAATCAGCAAAACAGTAATAATATTTAAAGAAGAGTAATTTGGATAGAGAGAACTGATAAGGCACTAATTATCGTATTTAATATTTATTAACAGAGTAAACGACTTTTTTTCCACCCAAGATTTGCCTTGAAGACACTTTCCTACTCAACAAATTTTAAAATACCACTTTTTCAACTAAAGTTAGTATTTCATTACTACCAAAAATCGATTCTGATTGTAAAAATTATCTTTATTATCTTCATTTGAACCTCTAATCTCTTTTCTATAAAATATCTCTCACTCTACTATCTGATTTCTCACCGATTGCTAACAATTATTTGATTGTAAAAATTTTTTGATTAAGAAAGTAAAATGTATATTAAGTATTAGCAAAATATAAATTTTGGATGAAAAAGTTATATTTTGAAACTTTTTGTATTAAAAATTGTCATTAAGACAAAACTTAGGTAGGTAAAACCGAAAAAGTCGTTTACTTATTAAAATAAAATAATATGGTAGAGGCATGATTTTTCAGTGTATCATCTATTATCTACGGGTTTTCGCTATTGTGTAGAGAGGCTGCGGTTGTTTCGTTATTTCACCACCAACAAAGCTACGGACACCGAAAATTTTACACCGAAAATGTGTACCGGTCTACGTGTAACATGCCTCTAATTTTTTTAACAATTTTTTTTCTAGTAAACAGCCGTCCATCAAATTTGGACGACCATTCACTCACATGGACGCCCGTCCATATTATATGGACGGGCGTCCATATACAAGGGACGAGCGTCCCTATTTAAAGGATGCTCGTCTATAAATAAAATATGAAAAAAAAAAAAAAAAACTTTGGGACAGCCATCCATAAATTTTGGATGGCCGTCCCTTACGTTTGGATAGGCGTCCATTCCTAATGGACGCCTGTCCCTTATGTTTGGACGGTCGTCCATTAGGAATGGACGCCCGTCCATGCTTTAAAAAAAAAAAAATGAACGTTTGGATGGGCGTCCATTCCTAATGGACACCCGTCCATTATTTTGGTTTCTACAAATTAAAGAAAAACTTTGGATGTGAATGGACGCCCGTCCATCACTTACGTTTTTAAAAAATAAAATAAAAACTTACAGTTTCATGCTAGGCTGATGGGTTTGAGATCGCCAATGTAGTTAGGAAGTGTTCGTATCTCACTTTCAATCCAGTGTCTTTCATTCTTTTCTTGAGTATATGGATTCGCTTACTTGCATTATCTATTCGACGAGTATCAGTAAATGCAGTATCAGCTACTGGATTGCGACAACAAGCAAGGAAGCCACGCTTTTCTCCCGGATACACTTAAGGGCCACTTCAGTACAGAGAAAAGCAAGATCTGCTCCCACATAACCATGGGTATCTCTTGCAACTCTTTCAAGATCAACCTAAAACATGCCATCAAATAAGAATGTCACTATACTAAAGAAAAAAGACATAAAATGATTTATAAAGAAAAAAGACATAAAATGATTTATAAAAGACGATGAGATGAAGCAGATAAGAGTCCTGCATCTTCCATGCTTTTAGCAAAAGTTTATAATTATATTTTTAATTTAGGGTAAGAGAACGAGAAGTTTTGAATATTTTAAAGCATCCATGACCATGAATACGATCAAGCTCTGGTTCAGTCTCAGTTTCATCCTTCTCTTTTGTGTGACATGCAGTTAATCATGGTTCAAGAATTGCGTAGCAAGTTGGAGCAACTGGAGACGCTGTTCTCCAGGTTGAGGTCCCTCAAAAATCCTAATGACCTTTGTAAAAAGGTAATTCCATGGAGGTAAGAGTTTAAGATTTTCGGGGAAGTCAGTAGCGATGAAGAGAATAAGGATAAGCTACAGAACTTCAACCAGGATGCAAACGTACTAGACTGGCTGGAGGACGTCAAAAAGTTGGCTGATGATGTGCAGGAGATACTGCATGAGATTGCTATCACTAGAAAGAGTTCACAAAAGCGTGGCTTCCTTGCTCGTTGTCGCAATTCAGTAGCTGATACTGCATTTACTGATACTCATCGAATAGATAATGCAAGTAAGTGAATCCATATACTCAAGAAAAGTATGCATAGGCTTAATCCTGACTATTACTAAGGGCATTGTGGGGGCAATAGTACTGGTATCGATCTGCAATAAATGGGGTTATGCTTATAGCAGAGACATAGAAGTGGTCACATATGTAGCAACTATGAATCCCATTCTTGCAGCTTCCACCTTCCACCTTCATTGATGCTCGCCAGTGCGTTCTTTCAGGTTTGTTTAACAATCTCTACACCACCATGGTTGCCTTGCATTAGATTAGAAACAATTTTCAACAGTGAAACAAAGTGTTTTGTTGAACGATTAGGCGTAGCGAGAGGTTGCGGCTGGCAGAAGATAGATGCATATGTGAATCTTGCTTCATAGTATTTGGTGGGACTTCCAACTTCTGGGTTACTAGCTTTTGTTTTCCACATTGATGGTAAGGTAATTAATATTTAAACAAATCTTTATTATTTTCTCATTCTGGTTAAATCTTTTTACAAAGGTCATTAGGATTTTTGAGGGACCTCAACCTGGAGAACAGCGTCTCCAGTTGCTCCAACTTGCTACGCAATTCTTGAACCATGATTAACTGCATGTCACACAAAAGAGAAGGATTAAACTGAGACTGAACCAGAGCTTGATCGCATTTATGGTCATAGATACTTTAAAATATTCAAAACTTCTCGTTCTCTTACCCTAAATTAAAAATATAATTATAAACTTTTGCTAAAAGCATGGAAGATGCAGGACTCTTATCTGCTTCATCTCATCGTCTTTTATAAATCATTTTATGTCTTTTCTCTTTATAAATCATTTTATGTCTTTTTCCTTTAGTATAGTGACATTCTTATTTGATGGCATGTTTTAGGTTGATCTTGAAAGAGTTGCAAGAGATACCCATGGTTATGTGGGAGCAGATCTTGCTGCTCTCTGTACTGAAGCGGCCTTTCAGTGTAGCCGGGAGAAAAGCGTGGCTTCCTTGCTCGTTGTCGCAATCCAGTAGCTGATACTGCATTTACTGATACTCGTCGAATAGATAATGCAAGTAAGCGAATCCATATACTCAAGAAAAGAATGAAAGACACTGGATTGAAAGTGAGATACGAACACTTCCTAACTGCATTGGCGATCTCAAACCCATCAGCCTTACATGAAACTGTAAGTTTTTGTTTTATTTTTAAAAACGTAAATGATGGACGGGCGTCCATTAGCCCGTCCAAACGTTCTTTTTTTTTTTTTTTTTTTTAAAGCATGGACGGTCATCCATTCCTAATGGATGACTGTCCAAACATAAGGGACGGGCGTCCATTAGGAATGGACGCCTGTCCAAACGTAAGGGACGGCCATCCCCAAAGTTTTTTTTTTTTTCATATTTTATTTATGGACGGGCGTCATTTAAATAGGGATGCCCGTCTCTTGTATATGGACGCCTGTCCATATAATATGGACAGACGTCCATGTGAGTGAGCAGCCGTCCAAATTTGATGGACGGCCGTTCACTAGAAAAAAATTGTTAAAAAAATCAGAGACGTGTTACACGTAGGCTGGTACACATTTTCGGTGCAAAATTTTCGGTGTCCGTAGCTTTGTTGATTTCACCACTGTTAATTAATAAAAACATCCTTAATAATTTTTTTTTATAAATTAATAAAAACACCCTCACCCACCCATTGTTACCAGATTCCGACAACCACCATTAGTGGTGGCTGGAATCTATTACAACGGTGCATTATCGAGCAAAACTAGCCGATAGTGCATCAATTTGACATTTTCTAGTCAGATTCATTGTTGATTTAATTGGAAAAGGCCAAATCTGGTTGTCGCTGATGGCCATAGCGATGATCAAATCTGACTGTAGATTTGACATTTTTTGATCAGATCTATGAGGGATTTGGCTGAAAAAGACCAGAGATCTGGCCGATTGTGCACCATAACGCCAGATTCCGACAGTGGTGACTAGAATCTGGTAACTGTGGGATGGGTGGAGGTGTTTTGTCATTTTATAAAATTTTTATATATTAGAGTATTTAGTTAAATTAGCAAACCTAAGAGAGTCTTTTAATTAATTTTTAAATTCTACCTCGTAATAATTACTGAACTCTAATTACAAATAATATTTTAAAAATATTATTCAAAATAACTAAACAATTAATTTTTTTTTTTTTTTTGAATCAAAAGTGTCCATCAGCCTACGTACACATTTAGAAAAATTTAATTAAAACTTGTCATGCACTTATATGGCATTATATTATGCCTGACCCGTCCCAATAAGTTATACTAATCTTATTAGTCCTTTCATGTTTTATAGTATTAACAATTTTATTATTCTTTATTTATATTAATTTATAAATTATTATAATTAAAATGAGAAAGAGAAAACAAAAGAAGATTCATCGAAAAAATTGTATTTAATAATCAAAGTCTTATTTTAATTATAGACGATAAAAATGGATTGTTGAATGTTGACTTCCTCAACGTGAATCATCTGTACAAATCGAATTAAAAAATAAAGCATATCTCTTAATTAATATGTTGTGATCTAAAAACAAGCGTTAAAATGTTTTGACTTACTTTAGTCTGTCTGCATTTTAATAATTGCTTCCAGAAACCACACTTTTATTAAAATCCTTATTACAAAACAAGTTGTACAAAATTTACTTACGTGTATAGAAGTGATAGTGATTACGAAAGATAGAGAAATTTGGAGCCACAATTTTTTATTTAAAAACAAATAATACGTCTCACGTGACCCACGTTTTTTGGGCGGCCAGTTTAAATCAGCCCCACTTTAGTTAAATGTTATCTTCCCATCAAAAACACCACCAAGTAAATTTAACATATATATATATATAATTCGCGTCTGAATCTTTGATATATATTAAAAATAAATTTAATTTCCCTTTGACTGACAGAGAACACGAGATATGTATAGTGTCACATTATTTAACAATTATCATATTTAATTATTAATTATACTTTGATTATCATATGTTTTGAGTAGATCCAAGATTACATTATAATATCACCTACACTGGATAGTAGGTTAGTCTTCATGCTCTCTATCCTTTTTTTTTTTTTTTCCCAATAACCAAAGTGTCTGGCTTAATTAGCATGCACCTTTGCTTACCTTTCGAAGCCCTGTAATTGACAATTGGGTAAATTCTCGATGTGATTATTTGTATTAATAACCTAAGTGGATCAAACTTAGAACGTCTTGAATAAACACCCAAAAGTCTTAATTGATCGCTAAACGACCTAGTACCCAGTGATGGTTTCTCTATCCTTTTTAAGGTTATCACTTTTCTCAATTATATTTTTTAAAATCTAATTTAATTAATCAACAAGTTCGTTCACATGATTTACAATGTCAGTAGTTATTCATTAAGATATTATTTATTCTATAATTGATTTGTTTACCCTGAATGAAAGGCAAAAAAATAGTGAAAAAAATATCTCACAGAATAGGACATGCACTTGAAAATGGAATATGGAAATGCCATGATAATAAGTGGCACATAATGAAGCGCCCACCATGAAGCATGCACTGTCATTGAAAATCAATTTGTGAATTGTGATGAAGAAAGCAAAGAGCTAAACCATGGTTGAAACTTCTGACAAGGAAAAGCTAACACATCACCAGCTGATGGGAACTGATCCTAAAGTTCTATTCATTTCAAGACTCCATATCTGTCAAAGCTACAACGATTACTGGTCCTCAATTGTTTAATGTTTCCGAAAAACAATGTTGAGGATTATTTTCAAACTCCTTAAATCTTACATACAGACATGAAAGAGAAGACAAAACTTAGAAGTGTTTCACATGTATATAGACCCCACCATTACGTTTGGTCACTTGCATTCTGCTTCATTAAATTTTGATAGATTGTGTTGACATGTTTTCTAAAACAGACAAACACACGTTTTCCTTGTTCTTAGAAACAGACAAATACTTTCAAGAGATATAAACTGCTTTTATTTAACTAAAGAGTTTTTGTTACCTTGTTTTGAAAAAGTGAGACTCAATTTTGAATGATCTTTGTTTATTTTTAGTTCAGAAATGGTTCTGGATGATGACTAAAAGAGGAAGTAATTCCTGGAAAGGGGAACTGTTGTGGCTGCAGCGCAAGTAAGAACCTCATCGTTTGCTTTCACTGTGTATGTCTCTGGGTCTACTGAGATATTTGGGAGGGAGTCGTTGAGCTTCATGTCCAACTTTGTGAGTTTTCTAACGTTGCCCACGGCTTCCACTCTCTTGTTCAGTCCATATGAGGTTTTTACTCCACAATCTAAAGCAGCCTGCTTGTGACAAAAGAAAGCTGTTTAAATGTCATTCAGGGGTTGAGAGAAAGAGAGAAGGATAAAGAAAGAGATAAGAGATCAGACCTTGCTGACAAAGGCTATGGAGTTGGCACTTGGAGCCTTGCCAAATGCTCCGAACATTGGCCTTGACAAAACCTGCAACAAATCATGTCTTAAATGCGTCAGAAACCAGTGGTCTAAGCATGTTGGATGACTAGGCTTTTGCTTTAAACCATTTTGAACTCGCCAAGGTGAGCAACCAGTAGTCTTAGTCTTTTGATTATATAAATATAGCAATAGTATCAGCATATACCGGCTCAGGTGTGGGAATGCTTGCATTTGGATCGCCCATGTTAGCCCAGGCAATTACACCACCTTTGATCACCATTTCAGGTTTTGCCCCAAAGAAAGATGGCTTCCATAGAACAAGATCAGCCAACTTTCCTACCTGCAGAAGTATGATTAATCACAATGAGAATACATTGTCTTAGAATAATATTATAGAATACAATGGCTGATGTTTGATGGATTACCCCAGAACATAAGGTTCCAATTATAGATTAGATAAATAAATCATGTGATGCTAAATTGAATGACAGAATTTTGTATCAATCTAATGTATATTAGCATGCATACCTTTCTAATTAAACCTTGTACTGTAGTTATCAGCCACAGAATTTTAATGTGAATCCAATACTAAGTTTACAATAGTTACTTACCCAAAAAGAAGATTTTTTTACAATAGTTCAAACCAATTAATTTCTTATACATAACACAGACCAAGTTACAGCATAAATGAGTTCATAGAGGTTAGAACTTGCGTACCTCGACAGAACCGACAAATTGAGAAAACCCATTAGCTATTGCTGGATTGATAGTGTACTTTGCTATGTATCTTTTGATCCTAAGATTGTCATTGTCGGATGTACTAGGACCAATTGGTCCTCTCTGTGATTTCATCTTGTGGGCAGTTTGCCAAGTTCTACATATCACCTGGTAACAGGTAGCAGTTCAATTCTAAGATTTGGATGGTTGAAATGTCTTAGTCGTTACAGGCCTTTAACAGATAAGTTACATGCTACAGGGGTTTAATGCTGAAAGAACAAAAATAATGCAGAATCAAGAGTTTCAGAGCAAGAAAGTATATTGATCTCTCTCTTTGAAACACGTATTACATATTACTGAGTGTTCCAACAGTGTCTCGGTCCTACTCAATGACATTCCTTACGTAGTCTATATCTATATATATGCTGTTTCAAATGCTATAAATATGTCTCTTTGTACACAAATGTTTTCTTTATGACCTTAATTCAACACATATTTGAATAACTTGAATGCTTCTAATATAGTCCAAATCATAACTTTCTTCTAACTGGTGGCCTTTTTCCATAAGATATAAGATTCTGAAGTCACTTGCAATTATCAATACAAGTCACTTCAAATGGAAACAATCAAAACTATTTAGCAAAACAATCAACACTATTTACCAATCATGTGGAGAAAGACTGTATGCCAAACAAACAGTTTAAGGGGAAAAGAGCAATAAAGAACCTCTCCAATTCGACCCATAGCCTGTGAATCAGAAGCTATAATGCTAATTGCACCCATATCATGCAATATGTCTTCCGCAGCTATCGTTTCAGCTCTTATCCTTGACTCAGCAAAAGCTACATCTTCTGGAATGTCCTTGTCCAGGTGATGGCAAACCATCTGCAATAATTCAAAAAAAATTGAGAATAACAAATTCTTTAAACCTTTTTGTCATTATTGCTGTTGTCTTCTCATACCAGCATGTCAAGATGTTCATCGATAGTATTAGAAGTAAAAGGCCGTGTTGGGTTTGTTGATGAAGGAAGGACATTTTTTTCACCACAAACTTTGATAATATCTGGAGCATGACCACCACCTGCACCTTCACTGCACAAAAAGATGCAAAAAAGAAAAAAAGAAACTTCAAAACAAACCATAAAAGTTAATAGATTTCCCAATTTCTCTCCAAATTGAGATATCCTTTGTTTACTCTTAATGAAGAAAAAGCAAAAAGAAAGAGATTAACAAAATTATAGAAAAATAATAGCATTAGGGCAATGGATTTCAATGACTTCATTTTTTGAGGAGGAATCCAAATTAATATTAGCAATTAAAATAAAATTATGATTAAATAGCACTAGAAAAATCCAATTGTAATATATCTGCTCAAAATCATGATCTATATCATAAATATCCTAAAACGTTCTATTTTAGAAGTTCAATTTAGAATGAAGTAATCTTAAATTGTTAATCAATTGAACAATTAATATGACAGATTCACCAAATATTTAAGAGAATACATGAAAGAAATAAAATAACTGAAATTTAGTCAAAAATGAAAGTTATGACATTGAAATTTAAAATTTGACCAAATATCTTAAACGACCAACATATATCATCCTCATAACAAAGTCAAAAGATACTTGTTCTCAATTGGATGTTGTACATCAACCATTTACCCTACTGACAAATAATACAATTTAAAGATATGTACATGGAAAACTATTAAAACTTATTGCCTGCTCGTATTGACAGCGAAAAAACCTAAAGCATAAAAAAGGATGCATATTGTCATACAATCAACAGGGTCAAAATGCAATATTGTAGCCTTTCTGATGCCAATACCAAGATGTGTTTCAACAAAGGAAAACTAGTAAAATCTTGCTATTCCATCTCTACATGCAAAGTCTCATTGACAATGCACCTTGAAATAACGAAACTTTGCTTTTGTAATAGCATTTAATGGTCCAATTATGAATTATATTTCCTGGAAGATTGAAAAACATATTGCAAAAGTGAGAGCATGTGTGTGTTGTGGTGGACAGCAACATGCAACTTGTACCTGTGGTAAGTATGAATAGTCCTCCCTTTAAATGCAGCAATAGTGTGTTCCACAAATCCAGATTCATTCAATGTGTCAGTATGGATATTAACCTGCACAATTACCAGGTAAAAACAGACTGTTTTAAATGTAAACTCATAAACTGTTCAAGTATATAATTTAAGAGGATTCAGGTTAGAGGTAAACCTGAATGTCATATCCTTCAGCAACAGCCAAACAATTGTCTATTGCTGCAGGAGTAGTTCCCCAGTCCTCATGCAGCTTCAACCCCATGGCTCCAGCCCTAATTATTTCATGTAGCTCATTGGTTTTGGCACTGTTTCCCTGAAGGAAACAATGATTTGAATAATGAAGCAGAAGGAACAATGGAAGTAATAAAGTTCAAAGATGAAGGCTTTAAGCCATCCAGACTTTTATCTTTGGGATAAATCATCTGGTCATATCAGATAATGACGAAAGATATCTGCCTTGAACCGTCCTGAAGAATTAAATAGGAAATAAGTACAAAAACACATAAGCATACCTTTCCGGTGAAGCCAAAATTTAGAGGCAAGTCATCAGTTATTGCAGCATTAACTTCATATGTGATGGAGCTGGTGTACAAAGTTGCACGTGTCCCATCAGCAGGTCCAGTTCCACCTCCCACTAACGTTGTAATGCCTACATATATTTAAAGGTTTGGTGAAAATCTCATCAAAAACTTTTGTAAATGGGTTGGTTTATAAGTTTCTGTTTCCACAGTCAACTGTTGCCAAAAATCTTAATTCAGATGCATCACATCCATATTCTCATTACACCTATATTGACTTTGATCAACCATTCAACCAAACAGGCTCATGACCATGCAACACTCAGAAGATGGTCATTATCATACCAATATATGTGTTTCCATGAAGCCATACTTGATAGTTGTACCATTGTTTCACACAACATGAATTTGATATGTTCTTTACATTATCCAGTGGATATTATTGTAAACTTTAACATCCAAGGTGAGATCTCCATTCTTCTCCCCACTCTCACCATTGGAGAAAGAAAAAACATGAAAATCAACTACCAATAAATTCATAAATATCTTCAAAAGTAAGGATACAAATATAACATAATCCACTTTATGCACATTTTCACGAACACAATGTCTAATATTGGCAGCTTGTTCCTCACCACTTGAAATTGCCTCATATGCCAGTTAGGGCATATGAAGTGCACGTGACAATCTATGGCCCCTGCAGTTACTATAATCCTTCTCCAGCAATAACCTCAGTGTTGCCTGAAAAATGAGCAGGTGTAAGTATGTGCCGGTGACAGTAGCAAATTACAACTTTATTATTGCTCTACGTTCTCACTTTTGTGATGCAACTTACCCCAATTATCATATTAGGATGTACATCGTTCATGATTCTGGATTGCCAGCTTTCCCAAGAGTGATGATAAGACCGTCTTTAATACCAATATCTGCCTTACAATTCCGCTAATCAATGATCACAGCGTTTGTTATTACAGTATCCAGAGAGTCAGCTGGTGGATGCCTGCATGACTGCCCATGCCTTCTCTTATGACTTTTCCGCCTCCAAATACCCATTCATCACATAAACAGCAAAATCTCTTTCAATTTCAGCGTACAAGTCTGTATCTCCAAGCTGAATTTGTCACCAGTGGTGGGCCATACATGTTAGCATAAGCTTCTCGAGTAATAACAGTGGTGAAAGAGGACCTTCTCCATTGTACCTTCACTGCCGAATCAGTGCTGAGTTAAGGCAACTTTGTTGAACCAGTCATTCTTTGAATGGGATTCTTATCAAAATCCTGTCTACTTGAATAAAAGTAAAACAAGCAGCAAAAAATTGCTTGGAAGAAATGCTAAACCTAGCATTTGGCTCTTCTTGGTTCCCAAATCCTCTAACGCTTACAGCTTCCATTGCTTCTGTGAATTTGGCACCAACATGACCATCAACAATTCCATTTCCACCTGTGATCACTTGATTACCTCCAATACTGACAAGTTTGACCATTTTACTTTCCCCTGGCTGACAAAGTAAAAGATCCAGTAAAGAACTTAAAATGCACAGAAAACATTGATTTAAAGCACTGATATGTCTCAGCACATGAATATAAGGGAATCGTAAATATTCAATAAATGATAGAGAAATTAGAGGTCAGCTCTCTCCTAACACAGACTACCATTACTCTCTATTTCATAAAATTTAAGAAGTTCCCTAGAAGATTTTGACAAAATACACCCACCAAAAACATTAATATTATCTTAAACTCCCATTGAAGCTTGTCTCAGGAATTTTCAGCATAATCTCTTTAGTGGCTCTCCTAATTATTTTGTGCTGATAAAAAACTGTGGCCTGATTACAAAGATTGAGTTCTACACAATGATACGAGAAGCCAAAATTATTCAGCCTATAATGGTATCACCAAGGCATGCTCATTTGATAAGAAATATTTTCAAACGATAAAGGTAAGCAATTCCTTAATCGTGTGAAATCAATAAAATAGATCATTATAGATGTCAGAAATAATTAAGGCAAGAGATTCAACCTCAAATCGTGTAGCTGTTCCTGCTGGTATGTTCAAGCGCATGCCATGTGCTTTCCTTCGATCAAAAACCATGTAGGGGTTGACCTCAATGAAGTGATAATGGTTACCAACCTGCGCGAAAGCTAATCGATCAATAAGTAGACAAAAAATTCATTTCCCAGTCAACTTGTTAATGCAAACAGCAGATGCTAGTTCAGTCAGTTAAAAGAGGATGCCTCTTGACACATTACTACTTAAAATAACAAAGTTTACATGACAAAAATACCAATAAAGATACCAGCTGGTGTGCTGGTAATTTCTGGAATAGATCCTTGCCCTGAAATATTTTTAAATTATTTTTGCCAACACCATCCTAGTGATTCAATATAAAACATCTGAAATATTTATTTTGGCCAAATTATCATCAATGTAATGTAGAAGTTCCGTCTTTGAAAACCTGAAGTCAAATAATAAGTACACAGTCGACTCGCAGCCAAACATTGATGTAAAATTAGCCTTAGTTGGATGACACACCAAGGAAAGAGTATATAAATATGAATTAGGAACGAAAGGCAAGGACCTGAATTGGCCTGTCGCCAGTATTAACAACTTTGAGGATTACTGCTTTCCTTCCATGATTAAGTGTAATTGATCCATCTCTAGAGATAACTCTTCCAGGAATTTTGCCATCCTCTATTTCTAGAAATTTGTCTGGAGCTGGCACTGCAAAATTAATGCTCTTCCATCACTGTTCATGAGTCTGTCAGACTCTTACATGTAGAGCAAATAATACATATTTCTAGGAAAACTTCATTACATAGGAACATGAGCAGGAATGAAAAGGTTCAATTCTATTATGAAATATGGAAGGCTGTTTACATAAATTTTTCAAAGAATTATTCTGTCCTGGCTCATCAGGAATCTCAATCTTTTAAATCCAACTATCTAAGCATTTTCCAGACCAATGGTCAAATTTCCACAAGTCTCTTTGGGAATTAACTTAGTGTCTACAACTTAGGATGTAAATGCCATAGCTGCCCACAAATTGTAAAAGGGAATGAAAAAAAAAATGTATATACAGTGTTTGCCAGTCATCACGAGAAACTTTTTTATTTTTGGCTTTTCTTTTTAAAAGATCCTTTCTAGGATATGAACTGTACAAATAACAACTCTTAGGTTTAAAGGCAAGCAGAAAAAATTCCTTGAAGCTAAAATTATTGTGATGAAATAAAGAATTTGAAAGGGTACCCGAAGAGAGCTTACACCAGATGTCCTTATGGAATTAACCAAATTTACAAACCAAGCCAAGTCCTAACCTGGAAGGAAAGAACCATGCAAAGCTAGCTCTAGGTTCCCATTTTCACTTGCAATTGGGTCATGTATAGTGATCAACTTTGTCCCATCAGGAAATGTTCCTTCAACCTGCGATCAGACTTCCTTGATTAAGCAAAACAGAAGCCACAATTTTTAAAGGAGTTCAACATTCATTTACTCAACCATACTGCTAGGTTCAAAATGAAACTTCAATACTAGCATATAAAATACTCAAACTTAATACCTGGACAGTATCCAAAAGATGCGGAACGGCTGGAAGAACTTGTCTCCTGTTAAAGAAAAAAAAGAAGAGCTAAATTACACTTAAAATAAAATTAAACAAACAATAACAAGAGAGACATAACTCACATAATACCTCCCTAAAAGTTGCTTTCCAACATCCATAAGTTCTGCCACACTTTTATTGCCATCACGAACAAACTCCAAAATCTATAATCCATTTATTTAACAAAATCAAAAAGTGAATCAACAGCCAAAAAGAAACTGTTGGAAGTTCAGGCTAGAAAATATTACCTAGAAAATCAATTTTGTTTGTTTCAGGCTCACATTAGAATTAATGTATATAGAAAAGTTCTCTTAAGCTTACAATAATGAAATTGGTGGGAGAAAATAAGTACCTGAGTGGCAATGAGAGCAACAGCTTCAGTGTAATTAAGTCTCAAGTTACGAGCAAGTCGTTTCTGTGCAAGGTAACCTGCGTTGTGGAGTCCTAGTTTCTCCACTTCTCTCGGAGTTAATTTCATTTCTTAGTTTTTCACGAACCTATTAACAAAAATATCAAAAAACAATAATTTTCCACCACAGGACTTGCGATCACAAGAAGAAGAAAAGACTGTATTATGAAAATTTCGATTAATGGATAAAGAAATTGTACCTCGGGGTTACCTTACAAATGAAACTTTAGGCGATTGAGACTCCACCTGCTGCTGTATTGACGCCGACCGATGAGAGAAACAGAGCTTACTCTAGCTGCCGTTTACGGAGCAGAGCCCAGTTGGAGACTTTCAGATGGGGGCCATTATTTTTTCTTAAATTTGTTCTGTGACGTGGCAAACTTCAAAGACTTTCTTTTATGAATATAGTAGTGTTGTATTAGTATTGGTAAAAGAACATTAAGCTCCAATCATTTCATCTGAATGTGGATGGTGATTTGAAAAAGACAATCTAATTAATTTAATAAGAAATAAAATAGCAGATGCTGACAATTTATATGCGTCATCAGTTCACGACCCATTTCATGATAATCTAAGAATTGATCCATTAACAGCGATAAATCTGTATTTGGCAGCGAATCAATTTTTATTTAATTCGATCAAAACAACGAAATAAGTTTTTGATATTTAATGGATGATCCCTCCTCTTCTGTTTCTAGCCCTCTTTGTATTGTTCTTGTTAACTCTCTCTCTCTTCTTATCATCTTCTTCCTCAACATTTCATATTCTTTTTCTTCTTCTCAAGGAACTCAATGACTCCTTGAAGGGCGATATCAGCATCTTCACTTCAGTACTCTTCATCTGTTCTTCAGCAAGCACAGCCGGTGTCACCTGTAGTTCTCTTATTAATTCTGCAATTTGAGAAAAAAGAGAATGACTTTCAATGTCGAGATAGTTGAAAGCAGGAAAAAGAGAACTTGAGATCACAAGAAGAAGAAAAGGTTGAATTATGAGAACTTCGATTAATGGAGGTTACTACTAATCATGTCATCCAACAATCTAATTAAATTATTATAAGAAATATAATAGAAAATGCTGACAATTTATATTCTTCATCAGTTCACCAGTCACCACCCATTTGGATTCCTCAATTTTTAATTTCATTTCATGATAATCTAAGAATTGATCAATTAACAGCAACAATGTGTAATTGGCAGCTAATTAAAATCCCTTTTTTTATTTATTTCAACCAAAACTACAAAATATAAGGATATTAAAACTATTTTGACAAACTTTAATCCCTTCAGAGGTTTGAGATGGATGATCCCTTATCTTCTATTTCTAGCCCTCTTTGTCTTTGCCATCTTCTTGTTCTTGTTGACTCCCTTTCTCTTCTTATCACCTTCTTTCTCAACTTTCTCACTTTCTTTTTCTTGTTCCTTGACCTGTTTTAATTCCTCTTCAACTTTACATTTCATATTCTCTTTCTTCTTTTCCAGGAACTCAATGAGTCCTTCAAGGGCAACATCAGCATCCTCAGTATTCTTCATCAGTTCTTCAGCTACCTCAGCCGGGGTCACCTCCACTTCTTTTATTAGTTCTTCAATTTGAGGAAAAAGAGAATGACTTTCAATGTTGAGATAGTTAAAAGAAAGAGTTTTGAAGGCACATGGCGTCAAGAATGACATGTGAATGTGCTTGTCCATGCGACCTGGCCTCAGCAATGCAGGGTCTAATCTCTCTTTATGGTTCGTTGTGAATACGATTATCCTCTCGTTTCCACAGCTTGACCACAGGCCATCCACGAAATTAAGTAACCCAGATAGTGTTAACTGTCAATATGAATGAACAAACATTCAATAGCTGCAAATAGTAATTCTTAGTTCTCTCACATATGCTTTAACAAAGGATTTTAAAAAAAAAAAAATTCGGAGCTCGCAAAAGAGAAAACAGATAATTTGGATGACAGAAGTATGTTATGCACTCACATTACTATCATTGTCGTTACATCCTCCAGATTGTCGATTCTTCAAGTCAGTGCTACAGTCAATATCTTCTATTACGAGTATGGATCGGTTCCCGGTAGAGACTAAGAGGTGCCTGAGCTGTGAGTTGCTCCTCACAGTTGTAAGCTCCAAGTCATAGATGTCAAACTTGAGATAATTAGCCATGGCTGCAATCAAACTTGATTTGCCTGTACCAGGAGGCCCATACAACAAATATCCGCGCTTCCATGCCTTCCCTACTTTCTTGTAGAACTCCCTTCTCTCCACAAATCTGTCCAAATCATCCATCAACTCTTTCTTGAGCACTGGATCCATTGCCAATGTTTCGAAAGTGGATGGATGGTCAAGGTTAATTGAGTACCAGAAACCTTCATATTCTCTAATTGAATGTAGCTTGACCACCTTTTTCGATTCTTTTATGGCCTTTGCTCTTTCTGCTATGTATGGTAGGTAAGTGCTCAACACCATCTCCTTGTATCTCTTGTGAAAACTGAGCTGAATTGATTTTCGTTCACGTGTTTCTGAAACGTTATTCCGGCCATGGGATGGCTTCTGTGTTTGAATACAGATAAATTCCCATGTGAGTTGAATTCCTTCAAATGTGTCAATGATCTTCTGGCCTTTGTTGACGGTAACTAACAGGCTCTTCTCTTCTGCTGATTGGGAAACTTTAAGCTGCTCAACTGATGGCGTAATCCTCGTGCTTAAGTAAATTTCAGAAGACTGGTAGATTTGGTTGATGACCACGCCATTATATTGATCAATGAAGATTTTTAGTTGATCAGAGAACTTCCCAAAAAGGCCTCCAAGTTTGGATAATACCTTCTCTTGTAGTCTCTGGGGTATCAACTGGACGGTCATTGTCTGGACCTCAGTAAGCACAGTCCTGACAAGCATTGCGGATGTGGCGAAAGTGGTGTAGGCTGATAGAACTGATGCTGTGGAAGGCATTTTTGTTAGAGAAAACATGTTATAGTAGGAATGAAACTATCTTTTGTATATTTGCTTCCTAGCTTGGGTTCCAGCGGTCATGAGCAAATGGGTTTTTATAGAAGGGATTTAGCTTCCACACGAAGCTGTTTGATAAGAAAAATCAGTACATTCAAAAAAGTTCCAAGGATTCAAAACTTACACGGCAATTTTCAATCCAAGTCAATTATGCACATCGCAGACGCAGGGAATAGGTAAATGTCAAGAAACTCTACCCCACCATCTTAGTGGCTGCTAGCTATGCTCACGACAATTTTCAATCCAAGTCAATTTTTCCAAGACATGCAAGTCACTGAACCAGTCCCACCAAGGATTCTCTCCTCCTCCTCTAGGCATAATGAGGGGGTGAAATGATACACCACATTTCTTAAACCGTCCGAGTCTTTTATATAATGTTTGAATATCTCCCAAACCGTGTCTAATCATTGATTTATATATTTCATCTTTTTTTTAATTCTATTTAATTAAAATGATAATATACTCCCCCTATCAACAAGTATAAAATTAAATATATTTGATTAGTAATGGAAGTTTAACATGAATGCATGAACTGAGTTGGGTACCGGTACCAATACCAGTTAGATTGATGGGATTTAATTTGTTTTAAAGTTGAATTAGTATTGAGTGAATCTAGTTCAACCCAACTTAGCTTTATGGTCATAGGGATGTGTGTGCAATGTAATAGTTTTACATTATTTCATATTAGTTTTGCTTTAAATTGTTGATTTTTTTTTTTTTTTTTTTTTTATTTATAGGTTTGTAAATGGAGGGTAATTCCTCAAGTATCCCTACAATACAAGATACAATAACCAATACACTTAGCGATAACCTTAACTTGAATGCAACTACAATAAATACAGAGCAAAGTATTAGTAACCCGGCTAATGGTGATGAAAATGAAAATCCAATTCAGAAAAAAAAAAAGAGCGAAGACATCAGTGGTATGGACGAAGTTCAAGGAAGTGGTACTCCCTAATGGTACCAAAAAGCAGAGTGTATCTATTGCAAAGTAAAGTTGTGTATTAATGCCACCGGAAGCACCACCCAGTTTAATAGACATTTAAGCCGGTGTTTAAGGAGAAAAGCTTCCATGAGACAACAACATATTAGTTTTCCGAGTACCGGTAATGATATTGTAACTACTATTTTACCAACTTTAAGTGGGAAATTTGACATGTTGAAAATAAGGGAATTGATCCCCCATTGAGTGCTCATGCATGAACATCCATTTACAGTTGTGGAGGAAGAGGGCTTGAACAATATGATAAAGTATGAGATTCCTAGATGAACTTCAGTTTCCCGCTATACTTGTAAAAAAGACTGTATGAAGGTATATGAAAGTGAGAATGCCAAATTGAAGACTTTGTTGAAAAGTGCGACAAAAATCAGTTTGACTACAGACTTATGGAATTCAGGAAATCAAAAGATGGAGTATATGGTGTTGATCGGGCATTGGATAAATAGTACTTGGAGGCTGAATAAACGTATCCTAAACTTTGTTTGTCTACCTCCTCTCCGAACTAGTATTATCATTGCGGATGATATTTTTAACTGTCTAATGAGATAGAGAATTAAAAATAAGGTATATATTATTTCTGTGGATAATGCTTCAAGTAATGATTTTGCGATTAATATGTTGTGATACAAATGAGCTAAAAACAAGAGTTAAAATGTTTGACTTTAGTATTCATATAGTAATTCAAGTATCCTACTTTCCTCTCCACCTTCTGCTTTTTAATAATTGCTTCCAGAAACCACACTTTTATTAAAATCCTTATTACAAAACAAAACAAATAAGTTGTACAAAATTTCCTTACGTGTATGAAAGTGATAGTGATTACGAAAGATAGAGAAATTTGGAGCCACAATTTTTTATTTAATATATTAATAATTTAAACAAGTAATACGTCTGCTCGTGATCCATGTTTTTGGGGCGGCCAGCTTTAATCCAGCCCCACTTGTTTTAAAAACCGACCCGGCGTGAAACCTGACAAAATGATCGAGTCCTAGATTAACCGGTTTAACCAGTTAGTTCAACTGTCATCATGCTAACATCAATATGATGACACCCAAAAAAAATTTCTCCAAAAACCCAAAAGACAAAAAAATGACTAACTTTCTCTACACACTTCCATATGTCAGCATGATGACACCCAACAAAATTTTCCCCCAAAAAATCACAAAGAAAAAAAAAATCATAAGCTTTCTCTACACACTTCCACAACACCCCAGGAAACAAAGAGAGAAAGATAGAGAGATGACAAGACTCACCGTAACGCCATTTCCACCTCCCTCCACTTTGCATCTACCTCCCCTCCTTCCCTCCTCTCTCATTGCCCAAGTAAGTCTTTTTCTTCTCATTTTTCATGCTTTCTTATCTTGGTATTTGCTCTTTTTCTTGTTCTTGTGTTTTTTATTTTGATGTGTGTTGTTTGACTTGAACAATTATCTTCTATGGGAGAGAGAACCACTTCTGAAAGTAATTGTTGTCGAAGATGAGATGAAATGAAGATAGTGAAGATGAAACAAAGCTACCACTGAAGTGGAAATGAAAAAATTAAGAGATAGAAACGAAAAAACCGATGACGAAATTAAGAAATAGACTAATGGAAGAGGGCAAATATGGATTTTGGGTTAGGGGTTGAAAGAATGAAAAATTGAGGAAAAATGTAAAAAAAAAAAATCACATTTAGGAGGGGGTTAGAGTTGACCTGGTTTTTTTTCAAAACCGGTTGGACCATCGGGTTGCTACAGTATCCGATCCAACTGTGGGTCATACCAGGTGAATTCAATTATCCGGGTTTTATGCTAGTCTAGCCTGGCTTAGTGGCCGAGTCCTGGTTCAACTAGCCGGGCCGGGTCAAGTTTTAAAACATTGCTCGGAACCTTGAAATTTTTGAAAAAATAAAAGCTCCAGTAACCACCCTTATTAACACCCAAAGAGAGAGTTAAATTTATGATCTGTTGAATAATATATCAAAGAGTCAAAAAATAAGAAATGTGGGCATATAAGGTGGACCTGAATTCCAATCCAGTATCATAAGCTGGAAATACCTCAGTACAGCCACCACTTTACACGATAATCCCCATATATAAATTGCACTGGCCACTAAAATCATCCGGCTGGTCTGTTGGATGCCCACGTAATAAAGTAAACCAAATATTGCGATGTAATCAACCCACATTTTAAATTTACCAACTCTCTTATCACGTGAGAAGAAGTTTAATGAATATAAGCGATGAGGCTATAAAGAAATAAGTTGAATATTTTAAAATCCATTCTTATGTACTTGTAAATGCAGCCATGATGACATGCAAAATATCATTTCATGGCAAACTATTATTTCCTGGAGAATGAAACACCTAGGAACTCAAAAGTTAAACGAGAGCTCATAGTGTGTCAAGAAAGATGCGTTTGAAAACCATTGACCAGAGTATCAGATTAAATAGGGGCATATAACAAAGAAAAGGGAAAGAAAAACACTCCTAAGATGATAGAGCCTTCTGAACCTCAACAGTGACTTCTTTCGGTTGTTTCTCGGCATGTAATTCAGCAAGAACACCTTTCTTGGCATAATAGTCAATAACCTGCATGAACAAAGATGGTTAAATAAAACAGCAAGAAATGAGCAACACGTATTGTAAACTAATTATGAAATATAAAACAATTATAAGGACTGAAGCATAACAGATAAAGATAAGAGACTATTGTGAATAGGAGAGCAATAAAAGGGTTGAGATTTATTTTCTTCCCATATTAGTACTGTGAAATTACAAAAGGAGGGAACGGTTTATATAGGAATTCTATCAGCCCCCAAACTAATCAAAACTTGCCATTTAGCCACTCATGGGGGAGTATTCCACATGTCCAACACCATTATACAATTCATCATGTAATTTTGTTTCTTTGCTTAAGGTTTTCGTCCCACTGAGTTTTTCCTAAGTAAAGTCAACCATAGTTATCTGTAAGTGATGGATTTTATTTGACGGAAACCGAAGGGAGAGTGTTGTAAAGACATGTGTATCTACCACCAATTGACACTTTTCACCATGTCATTGCCACCTTTTGACACATGACAAAAGGTAGCAACAATTTGTGACACCAAGTAGCTAAATGGCAAGTTTTGATTAGTTTGGGAGATGACATTAATTATTATATAAACCTTTCCCTCCTTTGTAATTTTACGGTACTAATATGAGAAGAAAATAAATATCAACCCTTCTATTATTCTCCTATTCACAACAGTGTCTTATCTTTCATCTGTTATGTTTTAGTCCTTATAATTGTTTTATATTTCATAATTAGTTTACAAAAGTGGAGTGAAATGTTTCCAAGGGTGAAGTAATAAGCTCCATTTAAATCGAGGTTGGCTTTAAGAAATTCTGTCATATGCTTAAAAAGCAATACACTGAAACATCTAAATAAAAATGTCTCTCTAGACAAATCATTACAAGCAAGGTATTATTTTTATAATTCAAACACCTTGATATAGAACACCAATTAGCTTTTAAATTAAAAAAGTATGTCCTTCTATATTTCAAATGTGATCGGTCTCAATTAAAATGCCATTAAATAATGAAACACCAATGCATTATAATGTTAGAAATCTCATTTTAACATAATATGCACAAACGTAGAGATAAGAACGACTCAATGTGAAATAGAGTCACAGATGTAAGAGAAGGTAAACTCTCATACTTAAATAGTGTTCAGTTGTTGGTTTGCCATAAAAACAGAAAAGATCAACCGAACAACACTTTATCTATTATTTTATGTAGTCCAACTGGATTTTATTGAGAATAGAATAAAGATTCAATTCGGATTTTACGAACCAATCAAACTATTCGAATCCTAGCACAAAGGATGACTCGGTTTCATGCCAGAATTGGCTTCGTTCTTCAGGCAAGGCAAATGAAGTAACTCCATCTCCATCTTTTCTTTCCCATGGGAAAAAGACAAGCATATTGTGTTAGTGGTGCCAACATTTAGTTCCTAAGAAAATAGCACCTTCCTAAATTTACTGTCTGATGCTGACATGAAGCAACAATCAAGGAAAGCATTATTAGAGATTACGTTTGAAAACAAGAAAATGAATAGTAATGACCACTAGGCTTTCACCAGCCAGTTTTAGCGATTATATTAAATGCTTCTAATATAGTCCAAATCATAACTGGTGGCCTTTTCCCGTAAGATATAAGATTCTAAAGTCACTTGCAATTATCAATACAAGTCAAAATGTAATGACTCTCTTTCTAGTTAATATACTCGTAAAATAGCAGTAAAACTTACTAAATATATGTAAGAGAATATATACATAAAAACGATTATAAAATTATAAACTCATATTTAATTTTCTTTATATGTAAAACTTATATATAATATAATAAAGTCTCAAAAGAGTAACTAGAAAGTTTGCCTAACCCCGCATCTCACATGTTTCCTGGAAAAACATTGAAAACAACAGGGTTAACACTAATTGCTCAATAAGTAAACTCGCTATGCTACCCTTCTCTCTCCGTTGCTTAAATTCTGAATTTCTTTCTTTACTTCGCACTTCCCCATTATTCTTTATCTACTCTTACTCTGTTTTTCTTTCTGTTTTTTCTCTATTCTAATTTCCCACTATTCAGATAATGGACATAATATTATGCATATATATGATGTAAATGCACAAATGCATAAAATATGCATTTTCTTTTTTGTTCTTATTCTGTTTTTCTTTCTCTTTTGTGCTTTTTTCTTATTATTTTCTTTTCTTTTTATTTTCTAATCTTTCTTTCTATTCACTCTTTAACATTCTTTAGTGCTTTTTCATGCTCTTTTGAGTATGTATGCATGTAAATGGTTTCATACTTATAATTCTTTCTAAATTCACATGTTTAAATGCAATATGGAATACAAACATTTCATTCTCTACCATTTACAAACTCATCTCAATATAACATATAATCATACTCATATATGCACTTCTTTTTTACATTTCATCAAACAACTTATGTGCACAAAGCAACTCTAATTTGACTATATTTCTATCTCTTTTCTAAGCCACCAAAAATTCGGTATAACATCCTCCATATTTAACGCCAAACCTGTCCAAAATGTACACTCCTAAATTTCTATTCCAATTCTTCCAAATTTCATTCAAACATCAAATACACCAACACAACTTCTCATGGATAAGTTATAATCATCATTCAACACCAAATCCACTAACAATTCTTTATATAAAATATATATATGCATAAAAAGAAATTCTCTACACAATATTACTTAATTCATACTTAGGGTAGGATTTACTTACCTTATATGTGAGCAATCCAACACTTTAAAAATCTTCTTTGATCTAACTTTTTTTTTTTCAAATCAACACAAATCATCCAAATTCAACACTTTAAAAATTAAAACTTACTTCTTAGTGCAAGGATCTTACCTAAGGATGCTTGGGATTGAAAATCCACTCAAAAGTACCCAAAATCTATGAATTTCCCTTGAAGTAGAATTGAAGAAATTGAAAGAATATGAAGGTGAAGATGGCATGAAAATGGATGAAGAGTGGCTAGGGTTTCATCCCTTAATCTTTGATATAACATAATATTATATATAGTTTCCCATTTTGTCTTTGCACTTTCTTTAAAATTCGATCTATGTTTCTTAGTCAATTACCATAATGCCCTCATTTTTATTAACTTCTCCATGTTATTCTATCTCTTTTTACTCCCCATTTTTTCAACTAATTATGAGTGAAAAGACCATTTTACCCCTAATGAAATTTTAAGACATTTTTTTTCACATTTTTCAAAATAACTTTAACAAAAATCAACTAAGGGTAAAAGAGCACAAGTAAAGCTACGTACCTCGATCTGGGCGTTACAATTCTCCCTCTTATAAGAATTTCGTCCCCAAAATTTAAACAAACAACTCGGGATGACAGTTCCGCATATCTTGCTCTACCTCTCATGTTGCTTCTTCTACCTTATGATTCCTCCATAGGACTTTTACGAGTGGAATACTCTTGTTTCAGAGCTCTTTAATCTTTCTATCAAATATCTATACTGGACACTCCTCATAAATGAAATGTTACCTTCGGTGGAGTTTGTCTATAACAACAGCTATCAATCTACCATTAAGATGACTCCTTATAAAACCTTGTATGGCAGACGGTGTAGATCTTCACTACATTGGGATGAGGTAAGAGAGAAAAACGTTTTAAATACAACTCTTAGGCCGAAAATAACTCAAACAATGATAGAGGATATCAAGTTGATCAGAAGTAGAATGAAGCAAGGACAGACAGAAAAGTTATGCGGATTCAAAGAGAAAAGATGTTGAGTTCGAAGTGGGTGACAAAGTGTTTATTAAAATTTCCCCCTATAAGCGAATGATACGTTTTGGCGGTAAAGAAAAGTTAGCACCTAGATACATTGGCCCATTTGAAGTATTACAATGAGTTGGAAAGGTAGCTTATAAGTTGGCGCTACCACCTAATATAGATAGGGTGCACAATGTGTTCCATATTTCGATGCTCCGCAGGTATGTCAGTGACCCCTCCCTATACTGAAAGTAGAGGAAGTAGACTTAAAAGAGAATCTCGTTTATGAGGAGCGTCCAGTACAGATATCAAACAGAAAGATTAAAAAGCTCTGAAACAAAAGTATTCCACTTGTAAAAGTCCTCTGGAGAAATCATAAGGTAGAAGAAGCAACATGGGAGGTAGAGCAAGTTATGCGGAACCGCCATTCCGAGTTGTTTGTTTGAATTTCGGGGACGAAATTCTTATAAGAGGGGGAGAATTGTAACGCCCACATTAAGGTACGTAACTTAACTTATGCTCTTATAGCCTTAGTTAATTTTTGTTAAAGTTATTTTGAGAAAATGTGAAGAAAATACCTTAAAATTTTATTAGGGGTAAAATGATCTTTTCACTTAAAAGTAGTTGAAATTGTGAGGAGTAAAAAGAGATAGAATTTCATGGAGAATGCAATAAAATGAAGGTATTATGGTAATTAACTAAATGACATAGATGAAATTTTAAAGAAAGTGCAAAGGCAAAATAGGAAACTATATATAATATTATGTTATATCAAGGATTGAAGGATGAAACTCTAGCCACTCTTCATCAATTTTCACGCCACCTTCATCTTCATATTCTCTCAATTTCTTCAATTCTTCTTCAAGGGAAATTCATAGATTTTGGGTACTTTTAAGTGGATTATCAATCCCAAGCATCCTTAGGTAAGATCCTTACACTAAGAAGTGAGTTTTAATTTTTAAAGCATTGAATTTTGATGATTTGTATTCATAGGATTTAAGAGAAAGAGAGTTGGATCAAAGAAGATTTTTAAAGTATTGGATTGCTCACATATAAGGTAAGTAAATAATACCCTAAGTATGACTTAAGTAATATTGTATAGAGAATTTCTTTTATGCATATATATGTTTTATATGAAGAACTGTTAATGGATTTGGTGTTGAATAATGATTATAACTTATCCATGAGAAGTTGTGTTGGTATATTTGATGTTTGATGAATGTTTGGATGACGTTTGAAAGAATTGGAGTGAAAATTTTGGAATGTATATTTTGGATAGGTTTGACGTTAAATATGAAGGGTTTTATTCCCAATTTTTGATGGCTTAAAAAAGAGATAGAAGTATAGCCAAATTAGAGTTACTTTGTGCATATAAGTTGTTTGATGAAAAGTAAAAGAGAGGTGCATGTATGAGTATGATTATGTGTTATATTAAATAAGTTTGTAGATGGTGACATGTTTGTATTCCATATTGCATTATTGCATCTAAACATGTAAATTTAGAAAGAATTATAAACATGAAACCATCTACATGCATACATATTCATAAAAGCATAGAAAAGCACTAAAGAATATTAAAGAGTAAATAGAAAGAAATGAGAATATTAAAGAAGTTCAAATCTGAATTTTATATAAAGAAATGTAAAAATATAAAAAGAAGAAAAGGTTGTTGCGAGGGAGAACCCGAGTAACAAGAAGAATTTTCTCCATATGCATGCCGCTTTTAATGAGTGGGCTAAAAATAAGAAAGAAGAATTGGTATAGTCTGTAAAAGTGCATATAGATTAGGGCTGTACCTAAGAAAGAAGAATATACTCACACGCCAAGATTCCAAATCCATGCCTCAACCGAGTTCGATCAACAAAAGAATAAGAAAGAAAAGAAAAGAAAGAATAGAAAGAAAGATTAGAAAAGAAAAGAAAGAATATAAAAAAAGAAAGACTAGAAAATGAAACAAAGAAAGAAATAAAAAGAAAAGAAATAGAAAACAGAATAAGAAAAATAGAAAAGAAAATGCATATATTATACAGTTGTGCATTTACATTATATATATGCATAATATCATGCCCATAATCTAAGTAGCGGGAAATTAGAATGGAGAAAGAACAGAGAGAAAAACAGAGTAAGAGTAGAGAAAGAATCGAGAAGAATGGGGAAATGTGAAGTAAAGAAATAAATTCAAAATTTAAGCAACGGAGAGAGAAGGGTAGCATAGCGGGTTTACTTACTAAGCAATTAGTGTTCACCCCGTTGTTTTCAATGTTTTTGCAGGAAACAAATGAGATGCGGTCACTTGGAACATCGCGCAGCAGAAGGGTTGGGCAAAACTATCGAGTTACTATTTTGAGACTTTATTATATTATATATAAGTTTTGTGTATAAAGAAAATTAAATATGAACCCATAATTTTATACTCGTTTATATGTATATATTCTCTTAAATATATTTAGTAAGTTTTACTACTATTTTACGAGTATACTAGCTAGAAAGAGAATCATTACATTTTTGAAAACAATCAAAACTATTTAGCAAAACAATCAAAACTATTTACGAATCATGTGGAGAAAGACTGTATGCCAAACAAAAAGTTTAAGGGGAAAAGAGCAATAAAGAACCTCTCCAATTCGACCCATTGCCTGTGCATCAAAAGATATAATGCTAATTGCACCCCTATCATGCAACATGTCTTCTGCAGCTATCGTTTCAGCTCTTATCCTTGATTCAGCAAAAGCTACATCTTCTGGAATGTCCTTGTCCAGGTGATGGCAAACCATCTGCAATAATTCAAAGAAAATTGAGAATAACAAATTCTTAAAAACCTTTTTGTCATTATTGCCGTTGTCTTCTCATACCAGCATGTCAAGATGTTCATAGATAGTATTAGATGTAAAAGGCCGTGTTGGGTTTGTTGATGAAGGCAGGACATTTTTCTCACCACAAACTTTGATAATATCTGGAGCATGACCACCACCTGCACTTTCACTGCACAAAAAGATACAAAAAATAAACTTCAAAACAAACCATAAAAGTTACATAGATTTCACAATTTCTCTCCAAATTGAGATATCCTTTGTTTACTCTTAATGAAGAAAAAAAAAAAAAAGAAAGAGATTAACAAAATTATAGAAAAATAATAGCATTAGTGCAATGGATTTCAATGACTCCAATTTTTGGGGAGGCACTCAAATTAATATTAGCAATTAAAATAAAATTATGATTAAATAGCACTAGAAAAATCCAACCCTAATATATCTGTTCATAATCATGATTTATATTACAAATATCCTGAAACATTCTACTTTAGAAGTTTAATTTAGAATGAATTAATCTTAAAGTGTTAATCAATTGAACCGTTAATATGGCAAATTCGCCATATAATTAAGAGAATACATGAAAGAAATAAAATAACTGAAATTATGTCAAAAAAGAAAGTTATGGCATTGAAACTTAAAATTTGACCATATATCTTAAATGACCAACATATATCATCCTCATAACAAAGTCAAAGATACTTGTTCTCAATCGGATGTTGTACATCAACGATTTACCCTATTGACAAGTAATACAATTAAAGATACATGGGAAAACTATTAAAACTTATTGCCTCATCTTATTGACAGCGAAAGAAATTAAAGCATAAAAAAGGATGCATATTATCATACTATCAACTGGGTCAAGATGCAATGTTGTAGCCTTTCTGATACCAATACCAAGATGTGTTTCAACAAAGGAAAACTACTAAAATTTTGCTATTCCATCTCTACATGCAAAGTCTCATTTACAATGCATCTTGAAATAACGAAACTTTGCTTTTGTAATAGCATTTAATGGCCCAATTATGAATTAGATTTCCGGGAAGACTGAAAAACATATAGCAAAAGTGAGAGCATGTGTGTGTCGTGGTGGACAGCAACATGCAACTTGTACCTGTGGTAAGTATGAATAGTCCTCCCTTTAAATGCAGCAATAGTGTGTTCCACAAATCCAGATTCATTCAATGTGTCAGTATGGATATTAACCTGCACAATTACCAGGTAAAAACAGACTGTTTTAAATGTAAACTCATAAACTGTTCAAGTATATAATTTAAGAGGATTCAGGTTAGAGGTAAACCTGAATGTCATATCCTTCAGCAACAGCCAAACAATTGTCTATTGCTGCAGGAGTAGTTCCCCAGTCCTCATGCAGCTTCAACCCCATGGCTCCAGCCCTAATTATTTCATCTAGCTCATTGGGTTTGGCACTGTTTCCCTGAAGGAAACAAATGATATTGAATAATGAAGCAGAAGGAACAATGGAAGGACTAATAAAGTTCAAAGATGAAGGCTTTAAGCCATCCAGACTTTTATCTTTGGGATAAATCATCTGGTCATATCAGATAATGACAAGATGAGATATCTGCCTTGAACCGTCCTGAAGAATTAAATAGGAAATAAGTACAAAAACACATAAGCATACCTTTCCGGTGAAGCCAAAATTTAGAGGCAAGTCATCAGTTGATTGCAGCATTAACTTCATATTTGATGGAGCTGGTGTACAAGTAGTTGCATGTGTCCCATCAGCAGGTCCAGTTCCACCTCCCACTAACGTTGTAATGCCTACATATATTTAAAGGTTTGGGTGAAAATCTCATCAAAAACTTTTGTAAATGGGTTGGTTTATAAGTTTCTGTTTCCACAGTCAACTGTTGCCAAAAATCTTAATTCAGATGCATCACATCCATATTCTCATTACACCTATATTGACTTTGATCAAACCAATTCAATCAAACAGGCTCATGACCAGTGCAACACTCAGAAGGATGGTCATTATCATATCCACATATATGCGTTTCCATGAAGCCATACTTGATAGTTGTAACCATTGTTTCACATCAATCATGAATTTGATATGTTCTTTACATTATCCAGGTGGATATTATTGTAAACTTTATAACATCCAAGGTGAGATCTCCATTCTTCTCCCCACTCTCACCATTGGAGAAAGAAAAAACATGAAAATCAACTACCAAATAAATTCATAAATATCTTCAAAAGTAAGGATACAAATATAACATAATCCAACTTTATGCACATTTTACACGAACACAATGTCTAAATATTGGCAGCTATGTTTCTCACCACTTGAAATTGCCTCATATGCCAGTTGAGGGCATATGAAGTGCACGTGACAATCTATGGCCCCTGCAGTTACTATAAATCCTTCTCCATTTATAACCTCAGTGTTAGCCTGAGAAAAATGAGCAGGTGTAAGTATGTGCCGGTGACAGCTAGCAAATTACAACTTTATTATTGCTTCTACATTCTCACTTTTGTGATGCAACTTACCCCAATTATCATATTAGGATGTACATCGTTCATGATATCTGGATTGCCAGCTTTCCCAAGAGTGATGATAAGACCGTCTTTAATACCAATATCTGCCTTAACAATTCCGCTATAATCAATGATCACAGCGTTTGTTATTACAGTATCCAGAGAGTCAGCTGGTGGATGCCTGCATGACTGGCCCATGCCTTCTCTTATGACTTTTCCGCCTCCAAATACACATTCATCACCATAAACAGCAAAATCTCTTTCAATTTCAGCGTACAAGTCTGTATCTCCAAGCTGAATTTTGTCACCAGTGGTGGGGCCATACATGTTAGCATAAGCTTCCCGAGTAATAACAGTGGTGAAAGAAGGACCTTCTCCAGTTGTACCTTCACTGCCGAATCAGTGCTGAGTTAAGGCAACGTTGTTGAACCAGTCATTCTATTGAATGGGATGCTTAATCAAGAATCCTGTTAATAACTTGAATAAAAGTAAAAAAGCAGCAAAAAATTGCTTGGAAGAAATGCTAAACCTAGCATTTGGCTCTTCTTGGTTCCCAAATCCTCTAACTCTTACAGCTTCCATGCTTCTGTGAATTGGCACCAACAGACCATCAAAATTCCACTTCCACCTGTGATCACTTGATTACCTCCAATACTGACAAGTTTGACCATTTTACTTTCCCCTGGCTGACAAAGTAAAAGATGTCCAGTAAAGAACTTAAAATGCACAGAAAACATTGATTTAAAGCACTGAATGTCTCAGCTCATGAATAAGGGAATCGTAAAATAAATGATAGAGAAATTAGAGGTCAGCTCTCTCCTAACACAGAACTACCATTACTCTCTATCATAAAATTTAAGAAGTTCCCTAGAAGATTTTGACAAATACACCCACAAAAACATTAATATTATTTTCAACTCCCATTGAAGCTGTCTCTCCTATTATTGTACTGATAAAAAACTGTGGCCTAATTACAAAGATTGAGTTCTACACAATGATACAAGAAGCCAAAATTATTCAGCCAGTAAGGTATCACCAAGGCATGCTCATTTGATAAGAATTATTTTCAAAAGATAAAGGTTTGTGTGAAATCAATCAAATAGATATTATAGAGGTCAGAAATAATTAAGGCAAGAGATTCAACCTCAAACCATGTAGCTGTTCCTGCTGGTATGTTCAAGCATGCCATGTGCTTTCCTTCGATCAAAAATCATGCAGGGGTTGACCTCAATGAAGTGATAATGGCTACCAACCTGCGCGAAAGCTAATCGATCAATAAGTAGACAAAAAATTTAATTCCCAGTCAACCTGTTAATGCAAACAAGGTCAGTTAAAAGAGGATGCATCTTGACACATTACTACTTAAAATAACAAAGTTTAATGACAAAAATACCAATAAAATACCAGCTGGTGTGTGGTAATTCTGGAATAGATCCTTGCCCTGAAATATTTTTAAATTATTTTGCCAACACCATCTAGTGATTCAATATAAAACATCTGAAATATTTATTTTGGCCAAATTATCATCAATGTAATGTAGAAGTTTCGTCTTTGAAAATCTCAAGTCAAATAATAAGTAAAAGTTGACTCGCAGCCAAACATTGTACGTAAAATTAGCCTTAGTTGGATGACACACAAGGAAGAGTATATAAATGAAAAGGAACGAAAGGCAAGGACCTGAATGCCTGTCTCCAGTATTAACAAATTTGAGGATTACTGCTTTCCTTCCATGATTAAGTGTAATTGATCCACTTCTAGAGATAACTCCAGGAATTTGCCATCCTCTATTTCTAGAAATTTGTCTAGAGTGGCACTGCAAAATTAATGCTCTTCATCACTGTTCATGAGTCTGTCAGACTTTACATGTAGAGCAAATAATACATATTTCTAGGAAAACTTCATACATAGGAACATGAGCAGGAATGAAAACGTTCAATTCTATTATGAATATGGAAGGCGTTTCCATAAATTTTTCAAAGAATTATTCTGTCCTGGCTCATCAGGAATCAATCTTTTAAGTCCAACTATCCAAACATTTTCCAGATCAATGGTCAAATTTCCACAAGTCTCTTTGGGAATTAACTTAGTGTCTAGAACTTAGGATGTAAATGCCATAGCTGCCCACAAATTGTAAAGGGAAAGAAAACAAAAAATGTATATACAGTGTTTGCCAGTCATCATGAGAAACTTTTTATTTTTGGCTTTTCTTTTTAAAAGATCTTTTTTAGGATGAACTGTACAAATAACAAACCTTAGGTTTAAAGGCAAGCAGAAAAATTTCCTTGAGCTAAAATTATTGTGATGAAATAAAGAATTTGAAAGGGTACCCGAAGAGAGCTTACACCAGATGTCCTTATGGAATTAACCAAATTACAAACAAGCCAAGTCTAACTGGAAGGAAAGAACCATGCAAAGCTAGCTCTAGGTTCCCATTTTCACTTGCAATGGGTCATATAGTGATCAATTTGTCCCATCAGGAAATGTTCCTTCAACCTGCGATCACTTCCTTAAGCAGCAAAACAGAAGCACAATTTTAAAGGAGTTCAACATTCATTTACTCAACCATACTGCTAGGTTCAAAATGAACTTCAAACTAGCATATAAAATACTCAAACTAATACCTGGACAGTATCCAAAAGATGCGGAACGGCTGGAAGAACTTGTTCCTGTTAAAGAAAAAAAAGAACACTAAATTACACTTAAAATAAAATTAACAAACAATAACAAGAGAGACATAACTCAATAATACCTCCCTAAAAGTTGCTTTCCACACCATAAGTTTGCCACACTTATTGCCATCAAACAAACTCCAGAATCTATAATCCATTTTTTTAACAAAATCAAAAAGTGATCAACAGCAAAAAGAAACGTTGGAAGTTCAGGCTAGAAATATTACCTAGAAATCAATTTGTTGTTTCAGGCTCACATTAGAATTAATGTATATAGAAAAGTTATCTTAAGCTTATATAATGAATTGGCGGGAGAAAATAAGTACCTGAGTGGCAATGAGAGCAACAGCTTCAGTGTAATTAAGTCTCAAGCCACGAGCAAGTCGTTTCTGTGAAAGGTAATCTGCGCCGTGGAGTCCTAGTTTCTCCACTTTCTCGGAGTTAATTTCATTTCTTAGTTTTCAACGAACCTATTAACAAAAATATCAAAGAACAAGAATTTTCCACCACGGACTTGCGATCACAAGAAGAAGAAAAGACTGTATTATGAAAACTTCGATTAATGGATAAAGAAATTGTACCTCGTGGTTACCTTACAAATGAAACTTTAGGCGATTGAGACTCCCTGCTGCCTATTGACGCCGACGGTGGAGAGAAACAGAGCTTACTCTAGCTGCCGTTTATGGAGCAGAGCCCAGTTGGAGACTTTCAGATGGGGCCATTATTTTTTCTTAAATTTCTCGTGACGTGGCAAACTTCAAAACTTTTCTTTTATGAATATAGTAGTATTGTATTAGTATTGGTAAAGACTTAATTCCAATCATTTCATCTGAATGTGGTGGTGATTGGAAAAAGACACTAATAATTTAATAGAAAATAAAATAGCAGATGCTCACATTTTATTGCGTCATCAGTTCACGACCCATTTCATGAAATCTAAGAATTGATCCATTAACAGCGATAAATCTGTATTTGGCAGCGAATCAAAATCGAATTTTATTTAATTCGATCAAAACACGAAATAAGTTTTTGATATTTAATGGATGATCCCTCTCTTCTGTTAGCCTCTTTGTATTGTTCTTGTTAACTCTCTCTCTCTCTTCTTATATCTTCTTCCAACATTTCATATTCTTTTTCTTCTTCTCAAGGAACTCAATGACTCCTTAAGGGCGATATCAGCATCTTCACTCAGTACTCTTCATCGGTTCTTCAGCAAGCACAGCCGGGTCACCTGTGTTTTTATTAATTCTGCAATTTGAGGAAAAGAGAATGACTTTCAATGTCGAGATAGTTGAAAGCAGGAAAAAGAGAACTTGAGATCAAAAGAAGAGAAAAGGTTGTATTATGAAACTTCGATTAAGGAGGTTACTCAATCATGTCATCCAACAATCTAATTAAATTATTAAAGAAATATAATAGAAAATGCTGACAATTATATTCTTCATCAGTTCACAGTCACCACCCATTTGGATTCCTACATTTTTAATTTCATTTCATGATAATCTAAGAATTGATCAATTAACAGCAACAATGTGTAATTGGCAGCTAATAAAATCCCTTTTTTTATTTATTTCAATCAAAACTACAAATATAAGGTATAAACTATTTTGACAAACTATCCCTTCAGAGGTTTGAGATGGATGATCCCTTACTTCTATTCTAGCCTCTTTGTCTTTGCCGTCTTCTTGTTCTTGTTGACTCCCTTTCTCTTATCACCTTCTTTCTCAACTTCTCACTTTCTTTTCTTGTTCCTTGACCTGTTTTAATTCCTCTCAACTTTACATTTCATATTCCTTTCTTTTTCCAGGAACTCAATGAGTCCTTCAAGGGAACATCAGCATCCTCAGTATTCTTCAACAGTTCTTCAGCTACCTCAGCCGGGGTCACCTCCACTTTTTATTAGTTCTTCAATTTGAGGAAAAAGAGAATGACTTTCAATGTGAGATAGTTAAAAGAAAGAGTTTTGAAGGCACATGGCGTCAAGATGACATGTGAATGGGCTGTCCATGGACCTGGCTCAGCAATGCAGGGTCTAATCTCTCTTTATGGTTCGTTGTGAATACGATTATCTCTCGTTTCCACAGCTGACCACAGGCCATCCACGAAATTAAGTAACCAGATAGTGTTAACTGTCATATGAATGAACAAACATTTAGCTGCAATAGGAATTAGTTCTCTCACATATGCTTTAACAAAGGATTTAAAAAAAAAAAATTCGGAGCTCGCAAAAGAGAAAACAGAATATTTGGATGACAGAAGTATGTTATGCTCCATTACTATCATTGTCGTACATCCTCCAGATTGTCGATTCTTCAAGTCAGTGCTACAGTCAATACTTCTATTACGAGTATGGATCGGTTCCCGGTAGAGACTAAGAGGTGCCTGAGCTGTGAGTTGCTCCTCCCAGTTGTAAGCTCCAAGTCATAGATGTCAAAATTGAGATAATTAGCCATGGCTGCAATCAAACTGATTTGCCTGTACCAGGAGGCCCATACACAAATATCCGCGCTTCCATGCCTTCCCTACTTTCTGTAGAACTCCTTCTTCCCACAAATCTGTCCAACATCATCAACTCTTTCTTGAGCACTGGATCCATTCCCATGTTTCGAAAGTGGAGGAGGTCAAGGTTAATTGAGTACCAGGAACCTATATTCTTAAGAATTAGCTTGACCACCTTTTTCGATTCTTTTATGGCCTTTGCTCTTCTGCTAGTATGGTAGGTAGTGCTCAACCACTTCCTTGTATCTCTTGTGAAAACTGAGCTGAATGATTTTCGTTCACGTTGTTCTGAAACGTTATTCAGCCATGGGATGGCTTCTGTGTTTCATACAGATAAATTCCCAGTGAGTTGAATTCCTTCAAATGTGTCAATGATCTCTGGCCTTGTTGACGGGAACTAACAGGCTCTTCTCTTCTGCTGATTGGGAAACTTTAAGCTGCTTAACTGATGGGTAATCCTCGTGCTAAGTAAATTTCAGAAGACGGTAGATTATGAGCCACGCCATTATATTATCAATGAAGATTTTAGTTGATCAGAGAACTTCCAAAAAGCCTCCAAGTTTGGATAATACCTCTCTTGTAGTCTCTGGGGTATCAACGGACGGTCATTGTCTGGACCTCAGTAAGCACAGTCCTGACAAGCATTGCGGAGTGGCGAAAGTGGTGTAGGCTGATAGAACTGATGCTGTGGAAGGCATTTTTGTAGAGAAAACATTATAGTAGAATGAAACTATCTTTGTATATTTGCTCCTAGCTTGGGTTCCAGCGGTATGAGCAAATGGGTTTTTATAGAGGGATTTAGCTTCCACACGAAGCGTTTGATAAGAAAAATCAGTACATCAAAAAAGTTCCAAGGATGCAAAACTTACACGGCAATTTTCAATCCAGTCAATTATGCACATCGCAGCGCAGGGATAGGAAATGTCAAGAAACTCTACCCCACTCTTAGTGGCTGCAGCTATTGCTCACGACAATTTTCAATCAAGTCAATTTTTCCAAGAATGACGTCACTGAACCGTCCCACCAAGGTTTCTCTCCTCCTCTAGGCATAAAGGGGGTGAAATGATACCCACATTTCTTAAACGTCCGAGTCTTTTATATATATTATTTTTTAATAATCAAAGTTCCAAATGTTATAACATTAACCTAATTTTTAAAACTAATGTTTTAAAAACTGGATTGAAGTAAACTTGACAAAGTGACCAGATCCCAAATTAATCGGTTTAATCAGTTAGTTTAACCGATGATGTCATCATGCTGATATTAATATAATGACCAAAAAAAAAAAAAATTTCTCAAAAAACTCAAAAAGACAAAAAAATAGCTAATTTCCTTTACACACTTTCACATGTCAACATGATGACACCCGAAAAATCACTTACAATTGTGTTGTGTGAATGATTAATGTTTGTATATCTCCCAAACCGTGTCTTGAAAGCTGTACTAATCATTGATTTATATGTTTCATCTTATTTTTAATTCTATTTAATTAAAATGATAATATACTCCCCCTATCAACAAGTATAAAATTAAATATATTTAATTAGTAATTGAAACTTAACATGAATGCATGAACTGAGCTGGGTACCGGTACCAGTTAAATTTATGGGATTTAATTTGTTTTAAAGTTGAATTAGTATCGAGTGAATTTGGTTCAACCCAACTTAGCTTTATGGTCGTAGGGATGTGTGTGCAATGTAATAGTTTTACATTATTTCATATTGGTTTTGCTTTAAATTTTTGATTTTTTTTTCCATTTATATGTTTGTAAATGGAGGGTAATTTCTCAAGTATCCCTACAATACAAAATACAATAACCAATACATCTAGCGGTAATCTTAACTTGAATGCAACTACAATAAATACAGATCAAAGTATTAGTAGCCCGACTAATGGTGATGAAAATGAAAATCCAATTCAGAAGAAAAAAAGAGCGAAGACATCAGTGGTATGGATGGAGTTCAAGGAAGTGGTACTCCCTAATGGTATCAAAAAGGCAGAGTGTATTTATTGCAAAGTAAAGTTGTGTATTAATACCACCGGAAGCACCACTCAGTTGAATAGACATTTAAGCCAATGTTTAAGGAGAAAAGCTTCCATGATGCAACAATATATTAGTTTTTCGAGTGTCAGTAATGATGTTACAACTACTATTTTGTCAGTTTTAAGTGGGAAATTTGACATGTTGAAAATAAGGGAATTGATCGCCCATTGAGTGTTCATGCATGAACATCCATTTACAGTTGTGGAGGAAGAGGGTTTGAACAATATGATGAAGTATGAGATTCTCGGATGGACTTCAGTTTCCCGCTATACTTGTAAAAAATATTGTATGAATGTATATGCAAGTGAAAATGTCAAATTGAAGACTTTGTTGAAGAGTGTGACAAAAATCAGTTTGACTACAGACTTATGGAATTCAGAGAATCAAAAGATAGAGTATATGGTATTGACCGAGTATTGGATAGATAGTACTTGGAGGCTGAATAAATGTATTCTAAATTTTGTTCGTCTACCTTCTCTTCGAACTAGTATTGTGATTATGGAAGATATTTTTAATTGTCTAATGAGATAGATAATTGAAAATAAAGTATATACTATTTCTGTGGATAATGCATCAAATAATGATCTTGCGGTTAATATGTTTGTGATGCAAATGAGCTAAAAACAAGAGTTAAAATGTTTGACTTTAGTATTCATATAGTAATTCAAGTATCCTACTTTCCTCTCCACCTTCTGCTTTTTAATAATTGCTTCCAGAAACCACACTTTTATTAAAATCCTTATTACAAAACAAAATAAATAAGTTGTACAAAATTTCCTTACGTGTATGGAAGTGATAGTGATTACGAAAGATAGAGAAATTTGGAGCCACAATTTTTTATTTAATATATTAATAATTTAAACAAGTAATACGTCTGCACGTGACCCATGTTTTTGGGCGGCCAGCTTTAATCCAACCCCACTTGTTTTAAAAACCGACTCGGGACGAAACCTGACAAAATAACCGAGTCTTGAATCAATCGGTTTAACTAGTTGGTTCAATTGTCATCATGTTGACATCAATATAATGGCACCCAAAAAAAAAATTCTCAAAAAACTCAAAGACAAAAAAATGGCTAACTTTCTCTACACACTTTCATATGTCAGCATGATGACACCCAACAAAATTTTTCCCCCAAAAATCAAAAAGAAAAAAAANTGCGTATCTTCTTGGATCCGGGGCCATAATATCCTTGACGAATAACCTTGTTCGCAAGAGATCGAGCAGCTGTATGGTTACCGCAGATCCCTTCATGAATTTCCCTCATGATGTAGTCTGCTTCTTCACTGGTTACACATCGGAGGAGAGGGGCACTGAATCCTCTCCTGTACAGCTGGTCCCCGATGAGTGTGTAACGAGCAGATCTTGCTCGCAGGACCCTTGCCTCAACCTTGTCGCTTGGCAAGGTCCCATCCTTGAGGTACTGGACAATGGGAGGCATCCAGGAATCTGGTTGAGCCACGTTTATAGCCTGTTCGGTCGAGCTGATAGTTGGAGCATCGACGAAACGAACAGGAATGTTGTCTGGAGCCTCTAAGTCCAACGACGAGGTTATCTTTGCCAAGGTGTCCGCTATAGAATTGCTATCTCTGGGGATCTGAGTGATTTCAAAGCGTTTGAACGACCCTAGAGCAGCCTTAGCCTCTTTCAGGTAGCGGACCATGTTCTCTTCCTTGGCTTGGTATTCCTCTAGAATTTGGTTGACGACCAGCATAAAGTCGCTGTAAATGCTGATCGCGGTTGCACTCATTTCTTCGGCGAGTCGCAACCCGGCGAGCAGAGCTTCATACTCTGCCTCATTGTTGGTCGCCTTAAACCCGAAACGGAGAATACCATGAATTCGAGCCCCATCGGGGCTTACAAGGAGAAGACCCGCACCGGCTCTTTTCCTGTTCGATGACCCGTCGACGTAGAGATTCCAGGTCGACAGGTTTTGAATACTTTCTTGCACGACTTCGCTAGGTTGTTGCTCGCTTGGGAGATAGGAAAATTCTGAGATGAAGTCTGCAACAGCTTGCCCTTTAATGGGCGATCTGGGCTTGTACTTCAGGTCGAACTGGCTCAATTCCATGGCCCATTTGAGCAGCTTACCTGAGGCTTCTGGTTTCTGGAGGACCTGCATGAGGGGGTAATTAGTCATTACGTTGATTGTATAGGCATGGAAGTAAGGTCGCAGCTTTCTGGACGCAATCAGCAGAGCAAGGGCTAGTCGCTCCATTTCCGGATACCGCATCTCGGCATCCGACAGGTGCTTGCTCGCATAGTACACTGGCCATTGCGCCTTTTCCTCTTCCTGTACCAAAGCTGCACTGACCGCGAACGGAGATACGGACAGGTAAATGAGCAGGATTTCCTGTGGAAGAGGCTTAGAGAGGAGATGTGGCTTCCCAAGGTGTTCTTTTATACTCTGGAATGCCTGTTCGCATTCGGGAGTCCATTCGAATTTCTTGTTGGCCTTNAATGAAAAACACTCCTAAGATGATAGAGCCTTTTAAACCTCAACAGTGACTTCTTTTGGTGGTTTCTCGGCATGTAATCCAGCAAGAACACCTTTCTTGGTGTTGATGTGTGATTCTAACACCAACTAGCCGTCACGTGCATAACGTTGATTGGTCAAGAGACACACGTGATTATCAAACGAGAAAATATGGAATGAATGCAATAAAAGCCTTTTAAAGTGGTTCGGATGCTAAGGTATCAAGTCCTACGTCCACTGATTTGTATTAGTGATGTGGGTCAGGTCGCAACAGCGGACTGACTTACATGTGGTTGTGAAAAGTAAAATCAAAAGGTACAAGAGAGAGATTTTCAGTGTCAAAATGGTCGAATCCCCTTAATGAAGGGGTCTTCTTCTTTTTATATCAAACTGAAGGCGTGTAATCATCATTAAATCCATGGGTTAGTGTGATTCTCAGGACATAATCCGGCTTTACGTCCCATTGCCCTCTTTCCAAGCTAATTTCACACGATTTATTGCAGGGAAAATGGACACGTGGGAGCTCCGTATCGTTTGGCAGGCCTGACGTGCTCGTATTGCTCTGACGGGAGCAGGTCAATCTTCATCACGTGACTTTCCACTTCAGCGCTTGTCTTCCCAGGCATAACAAAAGTCCCCTAGTTTTTAAGGTTTGAGGGTCGAACCTTGGAAACTAAGTCATGCCGCGACTGGGGGTTCTAGTAATTTCGACCTAAGGGGAAGGAGCTCGGGACAGGGCCTTTTGCGAACACAACCTCACATTCTGCCCAAACGACCTGACAATCGTCACTCCAGCGACCTGGATTCATCGGATGCTTCTTACTGTGCCTTAGGGTTGGAGATTCAATGAGTCAGTTCCCACGCTGTCAGGCGCTCTGCACGCGTTAAAGCGTCTGGCAGGCGCATTAAATGCGTTATGCGCTGACTCAGCGTCGTTTTGACAGCATTAATTGCACGACGCATTTGAAACGACGACCCTCATCATGGCATTTAATGCGACATGGGGCGCATTTAATGCGGGGAGAGAGAGAGCTGTCGTTTCGGTTCCGAGAGGTGGTAACCGCCGATTCGCAGTCCATATAAAAGCTCATGTTTTTCAGATGACGCCACCAAAATCCCTTTTGCCTCGAGCGATAAATCTTTGCAAACCAGACGTTCTCCGTTTTCGATTGGCGCCTCTCAGATATCCGAAACAAGGTCTTCTCTTGGTCACGCCCCCTAAAAGGTAAGGTCTTCTTCCTTCTCCCCCCTTTTTTGTGTTTGGTTGGTGGGCGATGGCGTTGGATCTCCCGTGTTTCACCAGAGACGCGACGCCGTCGTCGGATTCGAGCCGTGAATGGCGGCTCGAGTTATTGTTAGGGTTTAAGGGATTTGTCCCATGCCGCCGTGCGGGACATGCGACGGCTAAAATGACATGTCTGTCGGTGTTGCAGACTCTGGAATGGAACCGTCAANTTGCGGATGTGGCGAAAGTGGTGTAGGCTGATAGAACTGATGCTGTGGAAGGCATTTTTGTTAGAGAAAACATGTTATAGTACGAATGAAACTATCTTTTGTATATTTGCTTCCTAGCTTGGGTTCCAGCGGTCATGAGCAAATGGGTTTTTATAGAAGGGATTTAGCTTCCACACGAAGCTGTTTGATAAGAAAAATCAGTACATTCAAAAAAGTTCCAAGGATGCAAAACTTACACGGCAATTTTCAATCCAAGTCAATTATGCACATCGCAGCCGCAGGGACTAGATAAATGTCAAGAAACTCTACCCCACCATCTTAGTGGCTGCTAGCTATGCTCACGACACTTTTCAATCCAAGTCAATTTTTCCAAGATATGCAAGTCACTGAACCGGTCCCACCAAGGATTCTCTCCTCCTCCTCTAGGCATAATCAGGGGGTGAAATGATACACCACGTTTCTTAAAGTCCGAGTCTTTTATATATATTATCAAGTTCCAAACTAGTTTATATACATCATACCTAATTCTATATAATTAATGTTTTAAAAACTAACTTGGGATAAATCCTAACAAAGTGATCAGATCTCGAATCGACCTGTTTAACTAACTGATTCAATCAATGATGTCATCAATATGATGGCAAAACAAATATTTCTCAAAAAACTTCCACATGTTAGCATGATGTCACCCAAAAAATCACTTACAATTGTGTTGTGTGAATGATTAGTGTTTGCATATCTCCCCAACCGTGTCTTGAAAGCCGTACTAATCATTGATTTATATATTTCATCTTAATTTTAATTCTATTTAATTAAAATGATAATATACTCCCCCCATCAACAAGTA
Source organism: Pistacia vera (assembly GCF_008641045.1). NCBI lineage: Eukaryota > Viridiplantae > Streptophyta > Magnoliopsida > Sapindales > Anacardiaceae > Pistacia > Pistacia vera. The sequence goes on along the minus strand of NW_022196516.1, from coordinate 731,224 downwards.
TAAAATTAAATATATTTGATTAGTAATTGAAACTTAACATGAATGCATGAACTGAGCTGGGTACCAGTATCAGTTAAATTTATGGGATTTAATTTGTTTTAAAGTTGAATTAGTATTGAGTGAATTTGGTTCAACCCAACTTAGCTTTATGGTCGTAGGGATGTGTGTGCAATGTAATAGTTTTATATTATTTCATATTGGTTTTGCTTTAAATTGCTGATTTTTTTTTTTCCATTTATATGTTTGTAAATGGAGGGTAATTTCTCAAGTATCCCTACAATACAAGATAAAATAACCAATACACCTAGCGGTAACCTCAACTTGAATGCAACTACAATAAATACAAATCAAAGTATTANCTGGGAGGCAAATCTTCACGGAAAGTGTAGAGATCGGAGATGTTGACGATGAGGCGGCGGCGTTTGTGGTTGATCATAGCCTTCAACTCATCTTGGTAAATCTAATCAAATACAAAATTTATTCGCATAAATACATAATCGATTAAAAAAAAACACACAGAGAGAGAGAGAGAGAGAGAGAGAGTAAAAGAAATGGAGACGTACACTTAGCTCCAAGAAATCGTAAAATTCTCGCTTGCGTTCCTGAAATTCTTGTTGATTGACATCCATATCTTTTGTTGGGTAGGGTTTCCTGGTTCCGTCGGAGACTCTCAGATCAGAGAGAAGAAAGAACGAAGTTGTGAGAGAGAAGAGGGCTAATGTGTCTTTTGCTTTTTCACCTTAGCCATTAGCTTTGTGATTTGGCGGGAAACGACCAAAGATTGGCTCTCTCTTGGCGGGAAATCGAGGATAGTCAGTTGTAATATAATTGTCTGTTTGGGGACTTTTCTGTCATTCTCTTCGATTTGTGTACTTGGAAATTGGAGTTAACAGTTATAATTTATAAGCAGAAGATACTACATTCAAAATATATTGAGATTTAACTTATGAGTAATGCTACCGCCATCGACGGTAGTGCACCGAATAATGTGGCAAACTCCTGACCGTTGATTAATATTAAGTTAAAATTAATCAACGATCAGGATTTTGTCACGTCATTCGATGCACTACCGTCGGTGGCTGTATTATTTTCCTTAACTTATAATGTCTTTCATATATAGAACATAATATTTTCCATAAAAATAAACATGGGAAAACATTTTTAAATGATTTTATAACCAAATTTGTAAATGAATTTATATTTCTTTTTTTCTGAATACAATTAAAAAAAAAAAAAAGATAGAGAAAATGACAATTTAATGTTAAAATCAGTGTTTTAAAAAACAACCATAGTGAAACCTTACAAAGTGGCCAAATCCCAGGTTGACCAATACTTTAACCAACGGGTCAAACCAATGTTCAAATGTTTGAAATCTAACAAAAATAACCCTAAAATTACATATAAATCCCTATATGTTTGAAATCCTGTAAAAACACCCCAAACACCATCATCAGCGTCGGCAAATAGGGCATGTTTTCGACAACGACAACACTCCCTATCATCACAAAAACACTCCCCTTGGCCTCCTAACCAAAACACATCTCACCTCTCCGTTTACCTCACCAATCGTCGACAATAGTAAGCTTTTTCCAACAACATAGTTTTGCGATTTCCAATCATTCACTCACCAAAAATCAATGTTTTAAAAATCAACTCGGGGTGAAACCCAGCAAAGTGATCAGGTCTCAAGTCGACCAGTTTAACCAATTGGTTCAACCGGTGATGTCATCATGTTGACATCAGCATGATGACACCCCAAAAAAAAATTCTCAAAAAAT